>NC_139012.1:6296321-6920728 GCF_964374135.1 Grampus griseus
AGTGCACCTGTCACTTAATTAGGCCTACTTTCTATGATCACACACACACCCTGGTCTCTGGGGAGTTCTAGAAGCTTGTACAGAGAAGTCGTTGCTCACATGTAAGAAGCAAGTCTCTGGTTAGGAACACACCAGGACTCCCTCAGAAAGATAGTTCTGGGAAAATCCACAACAACGTTGACAGTTTGGCAGCCCTCTCTTGAGGAGATCCCAGAGTTTCACTGGCCTCAGTCAGATTCGGAATATGTTCTCCAGAGACAGAACTAAGCATAATTCTGTTCACTGTGCACAAAAGCTGAGTCTTTTGATACCAGAAGAGCACAAAACTTAGTGGGCTTGGAGGCACCTTTAATCAGAGTTCAGGACCAAGTTTTGCATCCAGCTTCTAAAAGACTGCAATGTTATGGGGCCAAAAAATGGACTGGAAAAGAGTAGACAGAGAACGTGAAACAGGAATGTGTCTGTTTACTGAGAAGGTAATGCTTCTGTTTACTGAAACTGAACCCAGAAGACCAGAAGACTCTGGGACAAGAATGCCCTCCTATCCCCCCACCTCTGCTTATGAAACTTGTTCTTTTCATGTGACGTCAGTTTGCAAAATTCCTGGCTCCTGACTTCCCCTTCCCTTCCTGTCTTAAGCTCTGTGGATTAACATAACTGACAGTCAGAGCTGGGCAACCAGGGACCACAGGTGTCTCTTGCTTGTAAACAGAAAGTTAAGGTGGTTTTATTGTTTATATGGAGTGACTGAGCAGATCACTGGGTGGATTAAGTAGAAACCTCTTCTTCCTGGGAAAGGTCGGACTCATGCAAATAGGAAGGGTTCTTTCAAGCCTGTTCCCACTGCCTGAAAAACACCACATCTGCCTGCCCTCCCTGTCCTAAGACACAGGTCATCTCCCCACTTTATTAACAATAATTAATTAATGGTGTTATGGTGGCTACCTTTCTGATGTTCTTAAAATGGAAACACTCAAGAGGGGGAACAGGGCAAAAAGATCTGGGATGTAGAGACACAGGTGAGAAAAAGCTTTAATTTGGAAACAGGCAATTATGGCCCCAAATAAATGGTACCATCTGAAGTCCTGGGAACGTTTTGCAGTTTCTTTGAGATACATTCCTTGAATCAGTAGTATAATTATTCTGAACCTGGAGATGACAGAAATCTGCTTAAGGAAACAGAAAAATTGAGAATACCTTTCCAGACTCAAGCAGTAATGCAGCTGCCTTTGGAGTGGTTTGTGGCATCATGGAAGGAAGGTGTGCTTGACTGAGATTCAGGTCTTGTTTAAAACAGGTTTTCATCTGATGATCAGCTCTGTGGCTTTGGAGAGTTTTTCAGCTTCTCTTGTTTCCCTGGTAGGGTTGTTTATTTTGCAACACGTATGCCGTAGCTCATGGTGAGCGTTCAGTAAATGGAAGCTCTCCTTCTACTAAGACATCCTCTCTGATGAGTCATTCCTCCTGACAGCATCATTATTTTGCACAGCAGAATGAGATGTATCCAGAGTGTTTGTTTCATCTGACTTTTTATACCCAGTTGTGTAGTCAGCAAAGGGCACGGTTATGATAGAACCTTTTGTTACTCTGAGCAAATTAGTCATGAATTGTGACGGCCAGTCCTCAAGGAATCGTCTCGCTGTGCTTAGTTCTGCTTCTGTCATATAGGATCTGCTCTTTCCTGATCAGTGTAGACAAAGATAATTTAGGAAACTTGCTTAATCGTTTTGTCAGTGTGCCTTGATCCAATGAACTGGTGAACTGCCTGGTGTGAACATGAGATGGCCTGCAGACAGTGATGCCAGTTATTCTAATGAAAACCTGAAAAAGTGAATTAACAATAGCCATGTTAGTAATGCAAAGTGTAAACAGCTAAGCATTAGTGTGTGAAGGTGAGCATGGTGCCTAGAGCAATTGTTATAGAATAAAGCACGCTTTTATGCCAGTAGATTGATGAGGAAGAGAAAGAACAATTCTCTTGGAAATGAACGAATGCTATGGATGAAAAACAGAGGACGTGAAAGTAGGTGCTCAGAGCTCTCAGCGTGACCTTGCACGTTGGTGGAAGGCAGAATTCCGCAGACTCTGTGGGGCTAACGCAGACTGCCTGTCCGAGAATAGCAAGACACTGGTGAAGCAAACACGCTGAGATCAAAGGACACTCGGTGATCAAATAAGGAGGACTTTTGTTCATGTCTGCCTTCCTGGGGCTGGGGATTGTAAACAAAGACAGTGGCCTTCACAAAAGCAGTCCTATGCACCAGGATTTTCAGGCCCTGAGTAAAAGAGTCCTCTGGAATCGAAACTTCTGAGGGGTATTACATCAAAAAACTATCACTAAAATCCCTTCTCACTGTCTTTCTGTCCTACCAGTCTACTCTGAAAAGGAAATTATGAATTCTGTGTGTGAAAGAGTGGTCTGGGTGAATGTAGAAGAAAATAAAAATCAGTAATTTTGATTCAGTGAGTCAGGACATGTCTCCGGAACCTGCATTTTCATAAACATTGCAAGTGGCAGTGATGCAGGCTGTGTGTGGACCACACGTATAAACACAACTATTCTGTGATACTTACTGTGTAGTTTGCTTCTCCAGCCTCAAAGTCTGGCCTCCCTGAACTGGCAATTCCAGCCTTGTGTTGTCTTCCGGAAGCTGTATTCTCAATTCTCTGCTTTCTGCCAGCCTTTTGCAACTCGTTTATGCTTTTGGTTCTGATCACACCTGGGAAACAAAGCTGATACTCCAGAAAAAAGTTCGGTGTTTTCCTTCATGGTGCGTAGATAAGACAAGAATAGGAAATTTAGAAAGTAATCAGGGTTTTTTTGGTTGTTGTTGTTTACTTCCTGTCTTCCATTCTGTTTATAGAGGCAATGATATGAAAATGTCTATCAGAATATATGGAGGTAGTTCAGGAAGAAGAGAGACATCCAGAGGATACAGGTGAGCTGGGGAGGGCAGGGACAATGGAGAAATTATACATATTTGGAAACAGTGGATGGAGGCCAATTGGCCTGAATTGATTCTTTTATAAATTCACAGGTAGATCACTAAGCTGGATTCCAGATTTCCCCTCCTGTAGGCAACTTTAATGGACTTCTAACTATCCCTAAAGTTTCCATGGGTCGTTATCAAAGAGAGGAACATTTGTTTTACTTAGCTTTTTTTTTTTTTTTTAACTTTTCTCTGTCCTTCTGCCTGCATGGGGAGGGGACTCCCATGTCCCACTGGTGGGGGTGGGAGGGCAGGCAGTCCCCCCTACCCCCTTGAACATCGTGAACCTGTTTGGGCCTTAATGTCTATGTTTTTCATAAGACGGGGACTGTTTAAATATTAACTCATGTTTCTTTGATTTATGTAGCCCAAATCTTTATATCTTTTCTTGATTGTAAAAACTGATATATAATTGTGGGTAATAATTTTATCATAAAACTTTGCTATATTTTTTAAAATTTAGTAACCATGTTTTCAAGCATTTAGTGTTTAACTAATGTAAGGTAAATTTACTATACTGACTGATTTTAAACTACTTATCCTTTCCACCAATACTGGTAGAAATTAGGACATTTAGGCTGCAAAGACGCTTATTGAGAATTCTTCCCTTTGCCCAAGTTTCTGTAGCCCCGAAGTTCTTCCTAGTGGCTTCATGCTGCCTCTGGGCCTTAAAGTCTGACACTGGGTGAGATTATAAGGCATTATCCTTTATCTATATCCTTACCCTTCCCACACTCCAAATTAAGTCAGTTTTTCAGTATGCCTAATCCATTGCCCAACTATTAACTAACTGTGCCTGGATGTAGAACATGATAATTCTGAACGCTACATGCTTATATAACCGTAATAGAATGCCTGCTGTTCCTCTTAGGTCTGTTTTCATTTTGACAGAGAGCTCATAAAGACTAAGAATGCTTAAAACCAACATAGCTTTCTCTCCTACAATGAGATTTCAGAAATTATAAATAGCCAGGGTAGTGGTAAAGTTCATATCACACCATGAAGACATCCACGTTGCTTGCTGCTGTACAGAGTTCCATACACAACTGCAAATATATTAGCCTATGTGTGAATCAAGGTACCAATGTCAATTAAATATGTACTTGGAGTAGTTTTTGGCTCAAGCACTATCTGCATTTTTCTTTGAGATATTTCAAAAATAATATTTTCTGTTTCTATTTTACAATAACACTGACATTGATGACAGGGGTCTAGAATGATTTGTGTGGTATTTGATTTGAGTTGAAGACATCATCAATATGAACTCACATTAGGTTAATATAGATCACTCGGCTAAATACAGAAATACATGTTGATGTATATATATATACACAGATTAATACACACGTGTATTTTCTTGCTCTGTCAGCTGAGAGGGACCAGAAGCAATGACACCCCAGTACGGTGAGCACACCCAGAACCCAGATCTCGATCTCTAATTCCATTCTCTAATGAAAGCATCCAGGGCTCCTTGGAGCAATGGCTGCTTCCAGGACTTGGGCAGGAAAAAAAATGATCCTGGATCATCTTGAAATGTCAGAAGGCATGGAAATGCTCAGATGGAAAAAAAAAAAATCCACCTTGATGGGGGTATGGCAAAGGGACATAGGAGCCAACTGGAAGAACCAAATGGACAATGCTGGAATAATTTGAGCAACATTATGGAATAGTATTAGGTTATAACTCAAGGTATAAAATAAATATCTAGGTCCATCCATGCTGTTGCAAAAGGCATTGTTTCATTCTTTTTTTTGTTTTGTTTTGTTTTGCGGTACTCGGGCCTCTCACTGCTGTGGCCTCTCCCGTTGCGGAGCACAGGCTCCCGACGCTCAGGCTCAGCGGCCATGGCTCACGGGCCCAGCTGCTCCGCGACATGTGGGATCCTCCTGGACCGGGGCACGAACCCGTGTCCCCTGCGTCAGCAGGCGGACTCTCAACCGCTGTGCCACCAGGGAAGCCCCCTATTTCATTCTTTTTAATGGCTGAATAATATTCCTGTTGTATATATGTACCGCAACTTCTTTATCCATTCCTCTGTTGGACATTTAGGCTGCTTCCATGTCTTGGCTATTGTAAACAGTGCTGCAGTGACCATTGAGGCCCATGTATCCTTATAATATAAACGAACTTATTTACAAAACAGAAACAGACTCACAGACTTAGAGAATGAAATTATGGTTACTGGGGCTGGGGTGGGGGTGGTAGGAGTGGGGACGGTCGGGGGAGGGATAGTTAGGGAGTTTGGGTTTGACATGTGCATGTGCACACTGCTATCCTTAAAATAAGTAACCAACAAGGAAAAATAAAATCAACATCTAGGAGTCCACACTGGTATAAATAAATGATTGAAAAAGTCAATACATGAGGAAGGAGAGACAGATTGCCAGTGCAGAATAATTCCACAGATTGTGTGTAGACACCCGTCAAGGTGGGGCAGAGCTCCCACTCCTCTGTATGGGCTGCTCATAATGGCTTCCTTGCAGAGTGTACACAACGGAAAGGGGTTCTAGAAGAGTAGCTTTACAGTCAAGAAACCTGACAAACACAATCTCATCCAGGTGATCAAGGTCAACACCAACCGTGGCAAGTGGTACGTCACATTAATAGGTCCTCTTGATACGATGTGATAAAAATCGCATACTAGCTCTGTCCTCTCCCACCCGAAAACACAGAACCCCAGTCTGGTTATGAAAAAAAAAATCAGACCAATCTTAACTGTGGAACATTCTACAAAATGTATGACTAGTACTCATCAAAACAGTTGGCACTAAAAAAAGAGAAAATCTGAGAGACTGCCACAGTCAAGGGAAGTCTAAGGAGATGTGTTGACTAAAGGCAAAGTGGTATCCCAGATAGGATCCCAGAATAGAAAAAGGACATTAAGTAAAAACTAAGGACATCAGAACAAAATATGGGCTTTAGTTTAAAGTGATGTGGCAGTATTTATTCATTAATTGTAATAAATGTATTAGATTAATAGAACATGTTAATAACAGGAGAAACTGGGTGTGGGGCATATGGGAATGCTGTCCTATCTTCTCAATCTCTCTGTAAATTTAAAAAATAAAGTTTATTTTAAAATGGAAAATATATTCTATAAAATTTTACAGTGGAAAGGAAGAATAGCATTTTAGCCCATTCCGCCTAAACCATGAATAGGAAATGTGAACTCCCATTCATCCATCATTTTTAACTTTTAAAAATTTCAAGAGAGCATTTTAAATGTGATATATTTTCTTTTCCCCTCTTCAGTATGGTGCTAGTGTTTCAATAGGGAGGCATTAAATTACCATCACATTAGACAATTTACTTTCACAGACTCTTTCCTCCAAATATATGTTTTGATTTTTTTTTTCCTATCTGACACTTCCCTGTAGTTTTGCTCCCTCAATTCTTTTGTTATCAACTTTTAAAGCCAAAATTTGAGTCCCTCAGCAGTATACATAATAATTTAAGCTTCACCAGTTATGTGTGGATTGAAATGTTATCTTCTAGTTACACAGAGATAATTTAAGCAACACAAATTATGTTAGCTCATTTAGGAGAAAAAGCATGATCTCTCTATAAACCACGAGGTTTGAGATATATCAGTACAATGTAGAAGGTTAATCTTGCTATATTAGTCTAGTTTACTAAAACTCACTCTGTGTAGGTAGTGGAGATATTGCTTTTAAGGGAGACAATAAAAATGTTTTTAATAAACTAAACTTATTACACACATTTAATGATTCTACTCTCCAGTGTACATTTTTATATTATAAATGTTTTTCTATTAAAAAGCACAAGATTGAATTGTTTTAAAAGTAGAATTAAGGAAACATAAGAATCTATTTTTAGAAAAATGTACATTTTATTTTGCTATATAATGTACGTTATACATACAGAATTAAAGCACTGTGCGTCTTTTTTTCTTTTTAATGTACTAAGAGCTGGAGAGGACGTTATGATTATTTGCTGATTATTCCCAGATTCCAATATCTGGTCTTACACTCTGACTCTAGTGCCTGAAGGCACTTCTCTTTAGGTATCTCACTATCACTTCTTACTCAGGGCTTTTGAAGATTGCACCCAATCCAACCTGCTTTCTCATTTCTATTGAGTACCATTCCTCTCATCTCCTTATTCATGATTCCTTTCTCCCATTTTGAAGGCCGCACATTCATCACTGATACCTTGACACCCGAGCTTTGTGTTGCATGTTTGCTGAGACCTCGTTTATCCTTCTTGAGTTGTTATTCTTTAAAGTCTCAGGCCTCAATAACTTGGAATCAGAACTAATTTGGCGGGGGGTCTTTTAAAATGTATTTGAGATCTAGATAACTCACCACTATGGATCATCCATCTTTAACTTCTAAGATGCTACTGATTGTTCTATCCAAATAGCTAATGAAGGAGGAACATGAGCGACAAGACTGGAAGGGATTTAGGTTTAGGGAGTCAGGCTTGATGTCACACATTGCTTTTGCTGACAGTCCTTTGGCTGCAACTCAATCCCTTGGCCACAACTAACTACAAGGGACCCTGAAGCAGAAAGACTTGCTGTGTATTCAGCAGAAAGAAACTTGGGTTTGAATGAGCAAAGAGTGGTCTCTGTCATAGTGAGCATGTCTTTACCCTCTAAAGTTCACTAAATTAAATAAAAATTCGGTTAACACACAGGGGTTTTTTCCCTGTCTCAACATTTTAAAGTATCCAGACGCTTAAGGGTTAATATCCGATGACTCAGAATTTTTCTGTCTTCGCCAGCATGAGGGTGCTGTACAGCCCTGTGCTGAATTCGCATGTCTGTTATTCTCCACGACTGGAAATCAGATTCTCAACTCCTTTTGACTAAAATTACTTCCTATAAAAAGATCTGGGAATTCCCACAAGTACAGCTCAGTCAGAATCTTTATTTAGTCTCTTTAAAATGGAAAACAATTTGGAAAATAAAAATTTTAGGATGAAACACTATGCATAGAGATTGTAATTAAAATACACATATGAAAAACAAGCAAAAAAAAAAATAAAAAAGCATTAGTCTTCTTGGAAAATCCAGGAGGAGAAATATGCATAATTCAAATGTCATTGTCATCACTGTTAATTGTTCTTACGACATTTGCAAGCTTCTATATTACCCATATACGTCTAAGAACCAACAGTGCTATTGTGAGTCACATTACTTCTTAACAATCATGAGAGGCCATTTGCTAGGATTTCTTGGCATCTTCACATTCTGCTGACCCCCCACCTCTCTTTCCCATCTCTGCTTTTTCTTCTTTCTCTTCTTTCTCCCTACCCATAGGCAAATTTCTTTTCCTACATTCTTGCATTCAGCAATCCTATCTCATTCCTTATCTTCAACTGTTTCCCCTATTGATCCGTTTCTGACCCGCCATCTTAGATGTCCTTCCATGACCTAAAACTAAAAGTGTTCAATACCACGCATGCTCTTAACCACCTCTCCTTTATTAACCCAACGCATGTACCCTAGCTTTTGAAATCTGAGTTGTGTTTGACAACTTTCTTTCCCTGTAATTAATCACCAGTCAAATGTAATGCTGTTAGTTCCATCTTTGCTATTCCTCATGGTTTACTTATACTGCCTTATTATCTCCTGCTTGGACAAGTGGTACAGCCTCTCAATTCACATTCTAATCTCTAAATCTCACTCACATCCATAGTTCACATTTTTTTTGCAAAATGAACCTAAATCATAGGTCTAATAGCGTCTTTCCTATATTCAACAACCTACAGTAGCTTCTCATTATTCAAATGGCATAAAAATCCAATCATTTTTATATAACACACGAACTCCATTAAAATTTTGCCCCAAAGTTTACTCTTAAAGTAAGTCTTTACTTTTACTTAATTCTTTTACTTGTGCTTTTTTCTTGAACTGTTATTAAACTTTGACATCTATCCTTAAGGAACACGATTATGTGCTACCTTACACGACTGTTTAGAATGGATATATCTAGAACAGGTATACTATATTCAGGGCAAAAATTTGGGTGTGCAAATTTCCATAAGCTCATCTTTTCAAGCTCACCTTTATTTTGAGCTTATTTCCCTTATGGAAGAAATTTTATGTAGTTAATTAGGGACTGTCTAAATCTAACCCCATTTCCTCCCAGGGAATGATCTGCAATTCTAGAGATTTTGGTTTTGGAGTTTTTATTTGTTTGTTTTTGCTTTTGTTTTTCTTTCTTTCTTTTTTTTTTTTTTAATAATAACAGTATAAGGGTGTGAATGTCTGATCTTTGTTGTCTGGTCCACACTGGCATCCTCATAAATTGCGTGGTCCTGTCTGATCCTTTTGAGCACCCACTAAGATTATTTTGATCTCATAAGCAGTCTGACCTATGGCCCACACGGTCATTGGCAAGCACATTGCCTAAGTTTTGATATCCCTCCCCTTGACACAATTTCTCGTGATGTGGGAAAGGGGGTCAGGAAGAGGAGGAAAATTCAACTCAAAAACTCAAAGACATCATCACAGCCTCCCCTCAGCTCCCCAGCCCAGAGAAGGGAAACTGACCCCTATTCATTGGATCTTTTTTTTCCCATCTGTATCCAATTGCATACACATTATGCTGGGAGTCCTTTCCTATCAACAGGCCATGATTTCAAAACTTTCTTTTACATGGTGCTTGACATTAACTCTTTTTCTTGCTGTATCATTCCTCTCCTGAGCTAGTTGCCTTATAAGCCTAAAGTATTAGGTAAAATGGGTTGGAGGAGCAGAGGAGAGGCCAAAAATATTGTAAGTATAAACACCCAGGTTAACAGTTCCAAATAACCTTCTTGGAAGGAAGGATGTAATAGATATAGGTCCAGATAATGTATATATAAACATAGAGTCTCTCTGATACTCAAAGACCCTGGTACTAGACCTTACAGGTTTCAGATGTGGGTTGAATTAATGAAAAATATAAAACATATCTTTCTACATATAATGGAACTTTTACCCAAGTTGGTTCAAGCAATCATAAAACTGAGTTAATTGAGTAGTTGCTTGGATATTCTATTTTTATTTGATAAATAAAGTGGTCACTAAAATATTATGTTTCAAACATTGGTAGGAGTTTGTCATTTAATTTGTTTCATTCACTTGTAAATGTTCACAACCTATCAGTAAGTGATGAAATTTCTATAGCATAGGTATAAAACGAAAGCTTTCAAAGTACTATTTTTCTCAGTGCCAGATATTAAAGTCTTAAGTGGCCAATTCTAAGGATAGTTGAACATTGTGTATTGTTTTACAAATACTTTATGTAACATGTAAAAAATGGCATTTATTAGCTCTCTGGTTATTTTTCTTTGTGATTGTGAACAATGTAGTCCAGGAAGGGAAGAAAGGGATTGAATTTGAAAGCTGAAAAGGCTACAAATAATTAACTTGAAAAAAATGGCCACTGGGAAGAAGGAGAGAAACAAAAGAATGAAATTAAACATTGATAGAGTGAGAGGTATAAAGTACATTCAGAAAATAAATAAAAGATTCGCATTTCCTCTTTTATAGGTTATTTAGTCTTAGAAGTCTAAAAATACCATTTTTAAATTAAGAAAAACGTCAAGAGTTGTGACTGTAATCTCAGATGAGACTGAAATTTATGATAAGGATATTTGATTTCTTAGTGGTCAGCATTAGGAATTAATTAAAAGTTTTGTAAAAGTAAGTGACATAAGTTACTTTTTAATCTATTGTATCCATTCACTGGGTAGATAATTACTGAGCGTCCAGTATGATCTTGATTCAATGATAATTACTGAACCAATCTTAAAATTATACAGTAGAAAAAGCATAGCATTCAGGTCAAATTACTAAATCCTTTTCATCTGCTGTTTTATCATTTGTAAAAGGGGCTGATGATGAGAACGATAAAAAACGTCTCACTCAGATAAACCACAATGGAAAAGACTATGAAAAAGAATATATATGTATAACTGAATCACTCTGCTGTACAGCAGAAATTAACACAACATTGTAAACCAACTATATTTCAATAATGTTTTTTTAAAAGTCTCACTCATACACTTGATGCGTAAAACTTCAAGCTAACGCAGATAAAAGTGCTGTGTAAACTGCTAATAAAAGTAAAACGTAATATACTTCACGTTTCAGTCTAAGATTTTTTCCCCTTCCATTTCCAATTTTGCAAGGTTGAAAATACCTAGAGAAAGAGGGAAACGTGTAGGGTGTGTTCATGTGAATTCTTATTTGACTCAGGTCTTACCATTTCCACCCACCAGATTCATTGAAGTCATTTTCATTTCCTTTATTTCTGAAGTCTCTGATGCTATTTGATACCCATCTGCATTGAGTTGAATTGCACTTAGAAAATTATTTCTCTATGCAACTCCAAGAGAGCCTGGTATCACATGAGTCAGGTATTACTGTAAGGCATTGTGACTCAAAAGAGAAAGCTGCCTATTATGTCAATTACATTTATGGGAAGCAAGGGAACCCAGTTTCCCATCCCTCTTGTGAATTCGTTCAGCAAATTAAATTATGGGCAGGCAGACTTGTTTAATTAATGGAGTGCATTGCAACTTGGAATTGTAGCGTCTCTCCACAGAGAAATCAGCGTATCACAGTCCCAGACATGTTTTCTACTTGGCCTTTCATCATGGATGGCTATTCATAGCCCTCAATTTTCGAGAGAAGAGAACCTCACTATTGTTGTGTTTACATAAAACACCAACGACCTCTGAGTCTAGCATCGTACATTGTGCTTAGATGCCTAATAAATATGTTTGCTTAGAATAAAATACTCTATAAAGATTGTAGAGCATGCTCACTGTACAAATTCTTTTCCCAGTAATTGTGACTGACAAATAACTATGATACTTTTATATGTCACTGACACTGGAAAAGTTTGTAACTTCTTACTCCATGTTGTATGATCAAAGCTGAGTGGATTAACACAAATAATATGAACGACTCTGAAATATTTCTGTTGCTAAGTGTACAGAAGTTGAAATTAGTAAATGTTTACTGAGCTTGTGTTTTACGCAAAGCACTTTCTTGGGCATCTTGGTTTACAAAGTTGAAAAGACTTAACCTTGGCAACTAAGAGAGACTGAAATATAAACATAAATTCCCGCATATCTACTTGATTATTACCTTAACAGGGATGTTTTCAATATGCCACAGAAATACAGGTCCAAAAGCAATTATATCTGTCAGAGGAAGTGGTGGACTTGTAGAGATAAGGACCAGAAAACATCTACAGTACAAATGCTATCCCAGCTAAGAGAATAGCTTAAGCCATGGAAGTGTAAGAAATGAATCCCTGGCTTCCCTGGTGGCGCAGTGGTTGAGAGTCTGCCTGCCGATGCAGGGGACGCGGGTTCGCGCCCCAGTCCGGGAAGATCCCACGTGCCGCGGAGCAGCAGTGAGCCATGGCTGCTGAGCCTGCGCGTCTGGAGCCTGTGCTCCGCAACGGGAGAGGCCACAACAGTGAGAGGCCCGCGTACCGCAAAAAAAAAAAAAAAAAAAAAAAAAAAATCCCATTTCTGAGAAAACTAAGCAGTTTAGTTTGGACTGTAATTAGAAATGGAGCCTCAAAGGGAGACTGAAATAGCCCGAAGGCTATGCTTAGGAATTCGAATATTTGTGCCAAAAGTATCTATTAAGATGTTTTAAAGGAGAGTGACAAGATCATACCTGTTTGAAAAACTCTAATTTGAAAAGACACATGTACCCCAATGTTCATAGCATCGCTATGCACAATAGCCAAGATATGGAAGCAACCTAAATGTCCGTTGACAGATGAACGGATAAAGAAGGTGTGGTGTATATATACAATGGAATACCTACTCAGCCATAAAAAAGAATGAAATAATACCTTTTGTAGCAACATGGATAGACCTAGAGATTATCATACTAAGCGAAGTACATCACACAGAGAAAGACAAATATCATATGATATCACTTACATGTGGAATCTAAAAAAAAGTGATACAAATGAACTTATTTACAAAAAAGAAATAGACTCACAGACATAGAAAACAAATTTATGGTTACCAAAGGGGAAAGGTAGGGGGAGGGATAAATTAAGAGTTTGGATTAACAGATACACACTACTATATATAAAATAGGTAACTGGCAAGGTCCTACTGTATAGCACAGGGAACTATATTCAATCTCTTGTAATAACCTATGATAGAAAAGAATATGGAAAAGTTATATATTTAACTGAATCACTTTGCTATTCACTTGAAACTAACACAATATTCTAAGTCAACTATATTTCAATACAAATTTGAAAAAAATTTTTTAAAAGATTATACCTGCTTTTATGAAATCAGTGATCTCACCTGGACGGAGACTATTGGAGGAAGAAGAGGAAGAATAATCTCTGCAGGGCAGTAGATGAGCACAGGAGTTACGTGCAGTGTCCTGGGGAAGGATGCGGAAGCCTGGATGGTGGCGGTGTGTGTGGAGGGGACAGAGCAGCAGGGGACACCTGTTGGTTGTCACTGACATCCATTGTCCATCCTTCTAGGTAACAGGACCTGTCTTTGGACAGACCACCTCTTCCTCCACGGTCACCTGTATGGTTTGAGGAAGTTGACTCTGTCCTTTCTCCAACTGGAGGAGCAAGTGATGAAGAACAAGCCATTGTGCATGTTTTCCTTGTCAAGATACTAAGGGATCAGGAGTAGATACGTGCAATCAGAATGAATCCCAAGACATACTAAGAATTTACACACACAGTACATCTTAAACGTTTTTTACATCTTCACGTTTCTTCAGCATTATTTCCACTTACTCACATGAATTCCATTATAGTACTATACCACAATTCATTTAATCCATCCCCTGATTGTGGCCATTCAGTGATTTCTCGTATTTTTTTTTTCTGTTATAAACAATGAACATCCTTATAGAAAGTGTATAATTATGTTCTTAGGATAAATTTTTAAGCCGGGTTTATTACAGGATCAAAGTGGGAGCTCTAATTGCCTTTTATAGGAAAGCAAAAGTTCCAGATTATCTAACTCTGACAGAGCTCACATCCTGTAGTTAACAGCAGCTGACTTATAATTGGATCCATGCAAGTAATGTTTTTATAAACCTTAAACTTATTTACAAGACTAGGGTCTGAAGTGGCTTCTCCTCTCTACACTGTTTGAGAAAGATAAGGCTCAACCAGATGTGAACCACTGATGGCCACTCAGGAGCTTTTAAGAACGGAGTCCAGTCATTAGGAAGCAAATTTAGGGCAGAAAAATTCTCTTTGTCTTCCCCATCCCCATCTGTTAATGTAAAAATCCTATTGATCTATCTTTCAAAAGACAACTAAGTCTGCCATTCACAAAAACTTCTTTATCTAGAAGTAACCTCAGTAATCTCTCCTTTTTTTCCACTTTCTTTGTTTTCACTTCCTTAACACTTTTTTTTTTTTTCTGCAACCATCTCCTCACCCCCATCCTCAAACTTTTGCTTGGAAAATATGGTCACTTCACACACGAGTTCTCCATGCCCCCATCTCCCTCGTAGTCCTCGACCAAGACACTGTTTTTTCACCTATGACTCTCTCTCAACTGACCCTATTTTCTGTGAAATAGCAGCAGTTAAGAGATGACCTCTCCTTGCCACTGTGCTGGCACAATGGAGAAAGGGTATCATTCATGTGTTTAATGAACACTTCAGTCCTTGGATGCCCAGTGTCTGTGCTTCCTGAGTCTGCCTTACTACAAAAGAAAGAACAAAGAAAGAAAGAAAGAGAGAAAGAGAGAAAGAGAGAGAGAGAGAGAAAGAGAGAAAGAGAGAGAGAGAAAGGGAGGGAGGGAGGGAGGGAGGAAGGAAGGAAGGAAGGGAGGAAGGAAGGAAGGAAGGGAGGAAGGAAGGAAGGAAGGGAAGGGAAGGGAAGCAGGCAGTGATGGCACAGTCTATAGTCCAGTGATGGCAGTGGTCGGTGGCGTAGGGCTTACAACCTCCACACACAACTTCAGTTGTTTCTGTGTGTGACCTTAATTTTTGTGATAGCTCACCATCTTTCTGAACCTGGGTCCTCCAATCTGGTTGTCCAGGTTCCCTGTTGATTCTCTGAGTTGCCTGTAAGCCTATGATTCATTTCTTTTTGTTTCTGTTAGCCAAGTCCATTTCTTTTGTTCCAGACAGTAGCCTTGATTGACAAAGGGTTGGCCCTGTGTGACAAGAATGTCAGGCTTGTGTAATTTAGATTATTTGGGAATAACTAGACCTAAGTTCAAAGACTTGATAGAACAAGAAACTGTAGAGGAATTTCTATGACACATCTCATAGACTGAAAATGAATGACGGCTAGATTTCTGAAAAATTGGAGCTACAGAGTAACATATTTATTATCATTTTGAATCTAACTGTGCCTGATGAATCATCTGTTCCGACAAAATAATGTTACAATCTTAGACTAATCAAGTGTCTTATAAAACAAAGTACAGTTGTAGCATTTTTTTAACCCCATCTCATCAGAAATTATTCAATGTGCGTCTTTACATCATACAATTTTTAAGTACTATCCCTTGCTTGAATATATTTCCCATGAATTAGAACTTTGTTTGATTTAGTTCCCTTTTCATATTTCTTCAGAAACTTTACCATCTCAGAATCTCAATTACTTCCCATGGACATCTGGATCAGGCAAATTATTGTATCTTTCTCATTCAATACATGAGCAAGTGTCCATAAAAAATAACATCTGCTGTCTGGTTAATTGCACTAGTATCTGGGAAAATATGAAATAATTTTATGTTTTGTAAGTAGTGTAACTCAAATAGGAATCTGGAATCATCTTTCCCATCATCCTCTTCTGATTGTCTATTTATAGCCCAAAGTGATTGAAGAACAAACTTTGGTATGATTGTTACTGATAGAACTTTTTATGAAAATAATTATCTCACTATTTCACTTTCTGTTTACTTTCTTCTTCAAATGTCAACTATCAGCATTTGGCAGAGAGAATAATCTCACTCAGAAGATGGATTTTCTCAAAGTTCAACAGATTTTTCTGAGAAGAAAAAAACATAATGAGTTGGAATTTATGATAAAATTGTAACAAAACATAAATATAAAGTGATTTTCTGAAGATAATGATTAAACTAGTTTCTCTCAGTTGCTTTAGCTTCAGCCATAGTTATGTGGGCTACAAACAAATACTTAAAAATTAAAGTAATTATTTTTTGATGAAAGGCTGTTTCCTGCAAGCAGGAAGGTAAATAGGAGGAATGGTTCTGAGTAGAGCTTAGCTTTTACTCTCTAAGTAGAAATTCTACATGAAACAATATCAATGCTGGTTTCAAATCACTAAACTAAATGCTCTGTTACCAGAAAGTGATGAAATCACCATTGCATTGCTCAGACATCTCGGATTCTGCAGAGCTATTCAGGGTTGCTAAAGGAGGTAAGACAGAGGTGAAAGGAAAAAGTTCCTTTTTAAACTGGCAAGTATACTGGAGTGTTATAAAGGATTTCATCTGTCTTCTCCTCTTCAAATAAAATTTGAAAATTACTGCCTTCAAAGTTGGTATACAATTCCTAAAAAGAAAACTACCTTTAATTAAATTTCATCTTAAAAGAGTGAAGTATTTGCTATGCCATATTTAGGGAGTTCTGTGACTTACAATCAACCCAGAGAGTGATAGGGTCTTAGGGCAATAAAGTCGATCCACAAAACAAGGTTTCTGAAGTATAGAGTTTCAGGCAAATAGAGCATTTAGCCTGTTCAATTCACTCTAAATTAGAGCTCATTACTCTTCATAATACATTTGATTGCTCTCAAATTCTCAGTAAATGTACCATGAGAGGAGCAGTGCTATTACTTTTGATCAGCAACCAAAGCTTCCTTGGGGTAAGTCAGAGACGTCCCTCATCTCTGGGCACTAGGAAGAGTCACAACAGGAGAGCTCTCAGAAGCTGCTGAGCTCGAAAGAACTCAGAAAAAGTGCAGGAGAAGCAAATGATCAGAAGCAAACAGACGACAAACACAATTTAATTCCTGGAGCCATCACTCTTTGAAAGATCAGTACTTAAGCTAAGAGGATCAATTACTCACATTTCTTTTTCTCAAAGGTTCCTTCTTTTGTGTTCACTAAAACAGGGCACAGACCTCCTCCATCCCAAGAATATGGAGAATCAACTGCAAAGACATTTAATTATTTTCCATATTTGGGCGGGCCCAGCCGGATAGCTCTGCTGGAGCCCACTTTCCCTTGCTACAGTCCAACAGAAGTTGAGGAGAAATATGGAAAGGAGTGTCATGTATGAGTGCTGATATTAATCTATCTCCAATATATAGATATAAAATTAGTATACAAAATATCAATAGTATATATACACACATATATAATCAGTATATAAAATATCAATATTATATATACACACATAATCAGCGTACAAAATATCAATAGTATATATATGAACACACATATATAACCAGTATATGAAATATCAATATATATGTACACATATATAATCAGCATACAAAATATGAGTATTATATACACATATGTAGTCAGTATATGAAATACCAATATTATATATACACATGCATAATCAGTATACAAAATATCGATAGTGTATATATACATATATAAGCAGTATATAAAATATCAGCATAATATATACACATACAATCGGTATACAATATATTAATAGTATATATATACACATATATAATCAGTATATAAAATATCAATATTATATACACACATATATAATCAGTATATAAAACATCAATATTATATATATATGTATATATATATATATATACACACACACACACACACACACACACACACACACACACACACACACACACACACAGTGAAAATCCCTTGGGTCTTCCTTTAGCTTTTCCTCTTTAATGGCAGTACTTTGCATCTCCTCAGGCTACCTATGCTGAATTTCGTGCAGAAGATATGCGAAGGAATAACTAATGTTTGCTCCTGTGAGAAAGTTAGGTGGAATAATTATATATTTTTAAATATTTTTTATTTTTTTACATCTTTATTGGAATATAATTGCTTTACAATGGTGTGTTAGTTTCTGCTGTATAACAAAGTGAATCAGTTATACATATGTCCCCATATCTCTTCCCTGTTGCGTCTCCCTCCCTCCCCCCTCCCTATCCCACCCCTCTAGGTGGTCACAAAGCACCGAGCTGATCTCCCTGTGCTATGCAGCTGCTTCCCACTAGCTAGCTATTTTACATTTGGAAGTGTATATATGTCCATGCCACTCTCTCACTTCGTCCCAGTTTACCCTTCCTCCTCCCCGTGTCCTCAAGTCCAGTCTCTACATCTGCGTCTTTATTCCTGTCCTGCCCCTAGGTTCTTCAGAACCATTTTTTTTTTAGTCTGGATATATATATGTTAGCATATGGTGTTTGTTTTCCTCTTTCTGACTGACTTCACTTTGTATGACTGACTCTTGGAAATATAATTCCTGTGTGCCTACTACAGCCATGAGACAGGTCCCTGTCCTTATGAAATTATAGACCCATTATGTTTCATGATAGACTGTTTTAAGCCTCAGACAGATGTTCTCTGCTTTTACGTATTTTTTCTTACTCATTCAACCAAAGTTACCCTCATCCTCAAGAGAAGTTTTCTAGAAACCACAGAGGTTCCTGCAGAAGTGGGTTATCTCCCACCTGGTTAGCTGCAGGGCAACACCCTACCTCACACACCATGTCAACTGCCGACCCAGCTGGTGGCCCCAGATCTTCCTCAGAGAAACCTTGGGCTTCACCTCTTATTGGACGCTAGACCCTCACTCATTTATTTCTTTGCCTGACAAACTAAAGTCTAACTGGTATATTCTGGGTTTCCTCCTATTGCTCTTGAACTCTGATCTTCCGTTGATCCCCACCACCAAATTTTGCCTCCAAGTTTTTAGGATATCTGTTTCCTTTCTGAATCTACACAATCACTCAATTTTTTAAAAAAAATTTATTTTATATTGGAGTATAGTTGATTTACAAAGTTGTGTTAGTTTCAGGCGCACAGCAAAAGTGAGTCAGTTATACATATACATGCATCTTTCCTTTTCCAGATTCTTTTCCCATTTAGGTTATTAGAGAGTATTGAGCAGAGTTCCCTGTTCTATTCAGTAGGTCCTTGTTGATTACCTATTTTATTTTATTTTACATTTATTTATTTATTTTTGGCTGCATTGGGTCTTCGTTGCTGCGCGTGGGCTTTCTCTAGTTGCGGCGAGCGGGGGCAACTCTTCATTGCGGTGCGTGGGTTTCTCATTGCGGTGGCTTCTCTTGTTGCGGAGCACGGGCTCTAGGAGCATGGGCTTCAGTAGTTGCGGCACATGGGCTCAAGGTTGTGGCTCACGGGCTCTGTAGTTGTGGCTCACGGGCTCTAGAGCGCAGACTCAGTAGTTGTGGCGCATGGGCTTAGTTGCTCCGTGGCATTGTGTCTGCAATGTGTCTCCTGCATTGGCAGGTGGATTCTTAATCACTGGTGCCACCAGTGGTTACCTATTACCAATTACCTATTTTATATATAGAAGTGTGTATATGTTAATCCCCAATTTTTTCCAATTCTGTCATACAGTTATCAAACCTCATCTCCTCATCACTGATTGTACATCTTTACTCGGGACACAAGTACCTTAAAAGAAGCTTTTCAACCTTCTTCTCCTAATTAAGGCTCATGATGCCTGGTTTTTTCTATGACTTTGGGGAAACGGTATTTTTACCACATTCTCCACTCAGGAAGACTTCCCTTTGTTCACGACAGTTTTGTTGCTGTTGATCCAGCTATTAACTTGGAGCTCAGGGCTGCTGGGAAATTCCTGCCTGAACCTGTTTGATTAATGAAACAAGAGGCCTCTACACTCAGTTTCCTCGGTTTCTTTGCTTAGCCAGTTTCCCCATATGCCTTGGAACTGCTCTTCCCCTTGAAATTGACACTCAGAGTCCCTGAGACCAGTGTACGTAATCAAAACGGAGACAGCAAAATAGATCAGCCATGGTCAAGACTCTTTTCATGCCTGTTTTTTTTTTTTTTTTTAAGATGTTGGGGGTAGGAGTTTATTAGTTAATTAATTTATTTTTGCTGTGTTGGGTCTTTATTTCTGTGTGAGGGCTTTCTCTAGTTGTGGCAAGCGGGGGCCACTCTTCATCGCGGCGCACGGGCCTCTCACTATCGCGGCCTCTCTTGTTGCGGAGCACAGGCTCCAGACGCGCAGGCTCAGTAGTTGTGGCTCACGGGCCTAGTTGCTCCGCGGCATGTGGGATCCTCCAAGACCAGGGCTCGAACCCGTGTGCCCTGCATTAGCAGGCAGATTCTCAACCACTGCACCATCAGGGAGGCCCTTTTCATGCCTGTTGTCTTCACAAAGCCGCGAACAAGGCTACTTACAAAGTTGATACATATGCTAGTCTCTGTTTGGCATCACCCATTAGTAAATCAAACGTGTCACATGTATTTATTAAAGCAGATCTAATTGTCCCCATTGGGTCCCGCAGTGTACAGCCAAACACATTTTTGAGTTTATGCAATGGGAAGACAAGAATTAGCAAATATAAAAGAATATTATAGTGTGAAATACAATATAAATATTTATGAAAAAATTGGGAGGACTGAAAGATCCCAGAAGATTCTTATGGAAAAGTAGAAAATGAAGCTGAGGTTTTTAAAGAAATGTTCTTGATTTCTTATAATATGGTAGAGATATGGCTCTGATAGGTGCAGATCTTTGCTGTGTGCTTTTCCTAGAGCTGCATGGATCTGCTGGAACACCCTCACTAATGTTATCCCAAGGCAGATGTCCTTTGTGATTCGATGATAACCAACTTTACAAAAGCTCTGGGAAAGTAGGAATATCATGGGAAAGTGTGCCCTGCGATTCTCTCCCTTGAGAAATTTCTATTGATCTTCCAGAGGCCTTGGTTCTTTACAAGTAGGGTATATGAGAATTCTTTGAAAACCTGGTAAAGTTCAGATGCACAACACCACTACATATACTCTGATTTAGTGTGTCTTGGGTGGGTGTGGAAGTCAATACTATTACCAAATATCTGAGGTGATTCTGGTACTGGGGGTCCGTGGGCTGCTTGGATAAACGCCATCCTAGTACAGCCAAAGTTCTAATCACTACGTTCATTCATTGTTTGTCATGTGCTTATTCTAGACATTCCCATCTGGCAAGTAATCTTGTCATATTATGGTTAACTGTGCATGTCCACCCTGCTTAGGTCAGTGCTCCACATTCATGTAATAGAGGGATGGGGCAATATTCTCTAAGGAATGTCCCATACACCCTGGTGCCAGAGAGTTTGGGGAATGTTCTGAGAACAACAGGAGTTTCGCAAGTAATGGGTTAGATAAAGCAAAACTGGCTCCTTGCTTTTAGATGGCCTCAGCATATGAATAAAAACACAGTTATAGATTATTAAGAACCTCCAGTAGGAAGTTATTATATGTAGTTCTTCCCAAATGTATTTGAGCACAGAAAGATACATTTTTTGAAAGTCATCCTACAGAGAACATAAGCTCGGACATGCTGCCAGAAAATGAAGAAGCTGAGACCGGGAAGGCACTGTTGATGTCTCTCCTTTTACCCCATTCATGTTGCATCTGTTTATTATAAAGAGTCATCAGCTCTATCATAAAAAGGCTGCCATGGGCCCTGCAGGAGTACAGCTGGTGACAGAGGATGCATGTAAAGGACCAGAGAGGAAATAGTTTACTCTTTAAGGGAAGCCAAAGCCAGAGGTAAATGAGTGGGTGTGACTGTTTCCAATTAAATTTTATTTAGGACGCCAGACCACATATGGTCTGGGGGTCGTACTTTGCTGCCCCCTGGTCTAGAGCTGGACAGCCAACATCCAGAGAAAACTGCTTTCTTTTCACCTTCTTCATAGTGTTTGTTTCCTCTCTGGAAAAATGAAAATAGGGAATCAGCTTGCTTTATCTCAGATTTTTATTGCAGACATGTTTGCGAACAAATCATTTATTCATTCATCCCCACCAATTAGTTGAGCATCTGCTATGTGCCGGGCACACTGATGTTTTCTTCCCATTTGATGCTGGCTAATAATTCTTACTGAATTGTAGAAATTTTATGGCCTTTTACTTGATGCCTTGCTTCTCTGTTTGGGATAATGATAGATCCTTTAAAGTGAGATTTGTATTAGGGATTTTAGCAGCTGCTACACTGACTCCTTATCTTCTGTTTACAGCTAGTTCTCAGGTCTTTGTAACTTGAACATAGGAAAGAGACTATTCTTAAACTAAGTGGAGAGTTTACACTTGTCAATTGTTCCTTTCTTTTATTAATTTTGGGCCAATATTTTTGTGATATTTCTCTCATAGTTACCTACATACACTACCTCACTCTGATTTTAAGAAGAAAATATCTGATACTTTCTAACATCCTTCATGACACCTTACACAGGGTTAGTCCATAGTAGATCTTCAGTAAGTATTTGTTGAATGGATTCGTCTTATATTATTTCAGTTGATCTATAGGCTTACTTTGATAAGCATAACATGTTCTCATCTCTAAGGTGGTGTGTTTATTCCATATTTATTTTGATTTAGTTCATTTTGCAAAGGATATGGGGTGGAAGGGAGGCTGTGAAATGTTCTCTTGGAAGATCAAGAATAGACGTAAAGTAATATATTGATTTTTTTCATTGAATCTCTACTAGTGTGGATAAAAGTCATTTACTATCATTAACTACTCAGAGGGAAATGAGAACTAAAGAAGTAAAAATTGGGTGTATTAAGGTAAGAAAAGTAATGATTTGGAAGATACAGAAAAGTGAATTCCGTTTCAGTGTAAAGAATTTCTGTGCCTCTATCTGAAAATCCTTGCCATGGAGGTGTTCTTGGTATGATATGATGTCGGTTGAACTTGATATGATAAAGATTGAATTTGGTTTTCTGTTGATCTCTTGGGCAAGCATTTTGTTTTCTGAAAATAAAGTGAAATCTATTTACACCTTAATGAAGGTAAGGTTCAATCTCTATATTTCACTTGAGGGAAACAGTGCATACGTACAGTTTAAAATGAATTGTTAAGAGGGAAACATATAAAAGAACAGAAGTGATCTTTGTTGTTACAGAAAAGTACACACATAGGTTGATGGTCACATTCTATTGTAAGAACGCAGCCATCTACACTTTTGCACTCAGGTTCTCTCCTTAGTTTTCTCTTAGGAGATGAATGTCAAGTCCATCTTTCATAAATCTCACCTGAGGTTGGGTTTAAGCAGGATTTATTCTTTGTGAAGTGAACATTTTTCATGGGTTTAAGATTTAAGCCTTAATTTCCTTTTTAGATTTCCACCAGTCATTTGGCAGAAACAACATATTCTCATAATTATATTTATATCTCTGCATTTCCTAAGTGGTATTTATTACATTTCCTTCTCAGGATAGGATTTTTTTCCCTCAAAATTATTCAAACAATAGGTCAAAAGCTAGGAACAATGAAAAAGCCACGCTCAGCACAATTTCCTACAACAATGCTTTACTTCTCACGAGCTCCTGTTGCAGTCACCAAGGAGGATCTAAGCATAGGGGAGCCGTTTCCTGTAGCTTTTTTGTTACTGTCTTGCTTTAGAATTAAGGGTGATTGTACCATAGTCCCCAACGACACCTTGAATAAAGTTCAATGTGGACATAGTGTTTTAAAATCAGTTTAAAAATAAAGTTTAGGATACTTCATTTCTTTCATTGTTCTAAAATGTGTACATTCCCCCAGATGGTCCCTAATTTGAGTGTCTACTCAATGTGGCTTACTCCACCTGAGAGCGCCGGGGAGTAGATGAGCTCTCATGCACGTTTACACGTACAAACTTTAGAAGGCGATTTGGCGAATTCATCCAACGATAAGACATGTGTACCTTTTTGCTTTTTTGCATATACCTCTAGGAATTTATCTTACTGAAACTTAAACACAAGTGGCAACCTATATGTATAAGGAGAGTCATTAAAACATTTCAATAACAAAAACTGGATATGGGCTGTCTTCATTAGTAGTAGGGGGGTTAAATAAATGATGGTGTATCAAGGGAAGATAAGGAAAAGTGGTCCCAATAGAACATTAAGTGGAAAAAGCAATTTAATAGAAAAAAGTATGGGTTGCAAACTCAAAATGCTCCCAGAGGCCAGACAAGTAACATTAGGCCAGGTGTGACCTAGGACAGCTGACCTTGGGCAGGTGGGAGAGTAGGAGGTAGTGTGAACAGAATGCAGCATCCTCCCAGTGTCTGCTCATTATTGCCATAATGGAGGAACCAATACTCCATTTATCAGGTATTTAGATTTTTTCAAGAGACGGTGGATTAGATTTAGGTGCTAATGTATACTTCTATGTGTGTTTAATGTTTCTGTTTCATTTAAATGCATTTAAAATACAGTGTTAGCCAAGCAGAGTGCATGTGTAGGCAAACCTTGGTGCATGTGTAGGCAAACCTGTTGTCTAGATACTGACACGTTAAGTTGTACCTTGAATCCTGATAATGCTACCTTATTAAAGTCAGTTTGGAATGACTTGATTGAATGGCATTGTACTTTATACATTTCTATATTGTTAAATCTCGTTTCACTATGTGTACACTACATACTTCCTTTTTTTTTAATTTTTAAATTAATTTTTATTGGAGTATAGTTGCTTTACAATGTTGTGTTAGTTTCTTGCTGTACAGCAAAGTGAATCAGCTATACGCCTACGTGTATCCCTTCTTTTTTGGATTTCCTTCCCATTAAGGTCACCACAGAGTACTGAGTAGAGCTCCCTGTGTTATACAGTAGGTTCTCATTAGTTATCTGTTTTATACATAGTGGTGTATATATGTCAGTCCCTGTCTCCCAATTCATCCCACCCCCTCTTCCCCCCTTGGTAACCATAAGTTTTTTCTCTACATCTGTGACTCTATTTCTGCTTTGCAAATAAGTTCATCTCTACCATTTTTCTAGAACTATATATTTTCAGTGATCATGCCTGGGTGGGGATGGTGGAGGAGGGACATCTCTTTAGGTTCATGGTTTGAGGGGAAAACCCAATTGTGAGTACACACACCATCCCTATCTCTGTGATTGGGGCAATTTACTCTAAATTTCTGGAGCTCAATTTCTTCATCAGTAAAAAGCTTGCCTTACATGTTGGTTAGATTTATGTAAGATGATATTTACAAATGCCCTGTAAATAGCCCTTGTTTTTTCTTTTTAATTAATTTTGACTGGCATATAGTTGATTTACAATGTTGTATTAGTTTCTCCTGTACAGCAAAGTGAATTAGTTATACGTATACATATATCCACTCTTTTTTAGATTCTTTTCCCATTTAGGCCATTACAGAGTATTGAGTAGAGTTCCCTGTGCTATACATTAGGTTCTTATTAGTTAAGTATTTTATATATAGTAGTATGTGTTATGTCAATCCCAATCTCCCAATTTATCCCTCTCCCTCTTTCTGCCTGGTAACCGTAAGTTGTTTTCTACATCTGTGGCTCTATTTCTGTTTTGTAACTAGGTTCCTTTGTACCATTTTTTTTTTTTAGATTCCACATATAAGCAATATCATATGATATTTGTCTTTCTCTGTATGACTTACTTCACTAAGTATGACCGTTTCTAGGTCCATCCATGTCGCTGCAAATCATAACCCTTGTCATTGTTCATTCCTTCCCTATGTCTGTTGTACAACCGAACTAAAATGGAGCCACTTATGTCAGGACAAGTGGAGACAGTCAATGCAGGAGCATAAGGGAAACCTAACCTCACTGTACAGGAACGTCCAGCTCTTCTCAGAAACAGCAGAGGACACCAGCCAGTCCCTAAATGCCAAATCTCTTCATGCCATCCCTGGAGTTCTTTATTCACCTGACTTAGCTACCCTGGCCAAAGTAAGAAAGAAAACCACCAGGCAACCATTCAGCTGCAAAAGCCAAATAATTCCAAATTTATCCCATGAAAATCCCTCACTCTGTGAGTAAGACAGAATTCACTGCTCCTGTACCCTCGAGTTTCCCGGCTTAGCAGGTCAAACTCTTGCCACAAACTCATCTCTGCCTTGTTTTATTTCGTGCTCAGAGTTTGGTTTTTGACATCATCAGCTCCACCATCCTTTGGGCATGCCAAGAAGCAAGTGAAGTTGAAGACTGTTCTAAATCTAGACTTTTGAAGTGTGCTTCTTATTCACCTGGCAATGAAGTACCAAGATGTGGCTACCTTTAAGAAGGATTTGTCTACTTTAAGGATTAAGTAATTCCATAATTGTTTTCTTAGTATAACTAGGGATTAAGAGGGTATCACTCTTCATCTGCTCTTTGAGTAATTCATTTCGGTGATCATTTGCTCTTTTCAGACTTTAAGAGTTAACCTTTAGTTTTAATAGTGGGTAAAAAGCAATGGAGTGCATATCATTCAAAATGTTTAAAATGTCAGTCATAGCCTTTGTCGTTTATTTTTCTTTCCTCATTAGAGAATCTGGTTCCATTAAACATTTCAACATTTAAGTGAGCTATCCAAATCAGAAAGAAAAAAGGGAAGATGGAAGTCTCCTGGTATAAGGGAGAAAAACTGACTTTGAATACAGACACTCAAATTAAGGACTGCATAGAGAACTTACTATTACCTTCCTACTACTGCTTTAACCCAGAAACATCTCCCTGTGGATGTTAATTCCTAAAACATCAGCAATATTCAATTCAAGGGAAAAGAATAGCATGAATATTGTTCTTTTCGAGAAACCCAGGACAAAGAGGAAGGAAGAAACACACGCGCGCGCGCACACATGCACACACACACACACACACACACACACACACTCAGCCTCAAAAACAAAAACAAACAAAAAGATTGAATACAATTATTAACCAGGTAGTCTAAAAAGAGCCAGTGACATTCTAACAATGCGATGTTAAATTATTGCATATATTATATTACAGGATATATCTAGTACTTGAACCAGACGATCTGTACTTCTCCACACGCAAAGTATCAGCTGTTCATTCACACTTAACCATGTTTTTGTGAAAGTTGCAAAATAGTGAAATTTTTCTCTGTCCCTTTAAAAGCACCTCAGCCCTCCAGGTAAGCCTCCTGCAAACAAACAAACAAACAAAAAAACAAAAACCACCACCAACAAAAATTGTAGTATGGTCCACTTGGGACCCTCCAGGTTTCTCTCCTCAGCCTCAATGAGGCGCTTCAATACAGTAGCCACTAGGCACATGCGACTATTTCCATTTAATTTAATCAGGCCAGCCTTTTGGAATTAGTGCCACCACTTCTGGACCTCACTCCTACCTCCATTGTAGGAGTTTACTTATGCTGAGCTATGTTTCCTCAAAGCCCCATCGTCAGACATCATGCTTCAATCATAGTGAAAAGAGCAAGCCTTTGAAAGCAGAGCATCTTGAGATTAGATCCCAAACCCACCGCTTGGTGGGTATGTGGTCCAAAGAGGCAAGACCCTTAATTGCTGTGACATCCAGTGTCCTGACCTGAAAAAGTGGTGTAATAATTCCTGGGTGGCTTGCAAGATAATTGTAAGTGTTAGAAAAAATACACATAAAAAGTGTCTGACACATAGTAGTTTCTCAGTATAGAGTGGGTATTATTATAATTGTTGTTTTAATATTATTTAATTAGCTTAAATCACATTCAGGTTCCCTCCTGGAAAAATATTGTCATTTAAAACACTATATAAATGTGTTTTAAAATGCCAGCTGCTAAGTATTTAGGGCCTGGTAAGCTATTAACTTATAAGCATGGCAGAGGTTCATTAGGTTCAGACACTAGTTTGAGGTAGTCCAAAGAGATGGAAGTTTAAGAAAAGGGAAAAGTCAGAGGAAAGGGCTGTGAGCTCTTTACATCATCTTCAAAATGACAAAAACCATAACAACTAACATGTAGTAGGCATTTTGCACCAGGCATCACTCTAACTGCTTTGTGACATTATTTAACCATCCTAGAAATCCTATATCATGGTTTCCATTATTGTACCCATTTCATGGATGAAAAAACTGAGGCAGAGTGAGGTTTATTTATTTATGTATGATGTTGAAAAAGAAGAGCTAAAGTCCTTAATCTCATGAAACTTACATTACATTTGGACATAATGACAACAAACACAAACAACAGCAACAAAAATATGTATACATATAATGTTTGGAGAAGGTAAGTACAAGAAAGGAAAAGAAAGCAGAATAAAAACTCAGAGTGGAGATGATTCTACCAGAGGTAGGTTGGCTGGTGAATAGCAGCCCTTCTACTAAGGTGACAGTTGAGTGAAAAGACAGCTGGTTCTGTATGACACACAACGGCTCCATTATACATTTGGCCAAACCTGTAGATCATACACCAAGAGTGAACCTAAATGTACACTTTGGACTTTAGGTGATAATGATGTGTCCATGAAGGTTCATCTATTGTAACAAAGGTACCATCTGGTGGGGATGTTGCTAGTGGAGGATGTTGTATGAAATGGGGCAGGGAACGTATGTGAAATTTCTGTATTTTCCACTTAATTTTGTTGTGAACCTAAAACTGCTCTAAAAAATAAAGTCTATTTTTTTTTTTTAAATGAAGATAACTGGCAGCCTTGTGGACTTTAAACCTTAGGTGAGAAAAGGCAGAAGCAGAAAGACGTGTTAGGAAATTATAGCAATTGTCTAGGTGAGAAATCATGGTGCCTTTTGTCAGACAGTAGGTGTGGAGGTTCTAAGAAGCATTAGATTATGGACCTATTTTGAAGATAGAGCTGATGGTATATTTTTTTAGTAGATGGAACAAGTTGTATAAGAGGAAGTGGGGCATCTAAATTACTTTAAGGTTTTTGGCCTGAGCGCCCCGAAGAATTGAGATGCTGTATTTTAAGAGGGGGGACTTTGGGGGAGGATCAATTTTGGGAACGAAGATGAAGAGCTTAGTTTGGGGCGTAGGTTTGAGATATGGCACATTTGAGAAGTTAAGCCCGCAAGCCCTGTGTCCCAGTCTGTCTCCTCTTTGAAGTGCTCAGTGTATGTTTTCAGGTCTAGTAGGCTCAATGTTTAGTGGTTGGAAGGAAAAGACTCCGTGACTAGGTCGATCTCATTTACTGCTCTTTCCGCAACACCTAACATAATGTCTGGCGTGCATTCGAAGAAATAAAATGATATTGAAGATGATTCTTTAATTCATAGATTTTTTTTCTTTTCAGTAATGGTTTATTACAGGATATTGAATATCCCTTGCTATACTTTAGGACCTTGTAGTTTCTCTATTTTATATATAGTAGTTTGTGTTTCTCTATTTTACATATAGTAATTCGTGTCTGCTGATCCGACACTCCTAATTTATCCCTTCCCCCATTCCCTTTTCCCTTTGATAACCATAAGTTTGTTTTATTTATTTATTTTTAAATTTTATTTATTTTATATTTTTATACAGCAGCTTCTAATTAGTTATCTATTTTACACATATTAGTGTATATATGTCAACCCCAATCTCCTAATTCATCCCACCACCACCCCCTCACCCACTGCTTTCCCCCCTTGGTGTCCATACGTTTGCATAAGTTTGTTTTCTATGTCTGTGAGTCAGTTTCTGTTTTGTAAATACATTCATTTGTGTCATGTTTCAGATTCTACATGTAAGTGATATCATATGGTATTTGTCTTTCTCTTTCTGACTTACTTCACTTAGTATGTGAGTCTCTAGGTCCATCCACGTTGCTGCAAATGGCATTATTTCATCCTTTTTTATGGTTGAGTACTATTCCATTGTATATATATGTATACATACCACATCTTCTTTATCCATTCATCTGTCGATGGACATTTAGGTTGCTTCCATGTCTTGGCTATAGTAAATAGTGCTTGATTCATAGATTTTTTTTTTTAACCCTGTGCTGCAGATAGATATAGGAAATTTCTGTTAATATTAGGGAATCAAGACAGGTAATGCATGCCTTTTTTTTTTAATTAATGCAGAAGTCTGAGAATATGATTCTTACTAAAGAGAATTAGAACTTTCTTCAAGGACAAACTGAATAAAAATTGTGTATATTTTGACACACAGTTAAGGTGGGGCATGGGAGAAATTATTTTAGTTTGTGTGGGTTTTCTTAGTTTAAAAAGAGGAGTTAAATTAGAGATAAACTGGAAAGATTTAATCATTTGTTAGAGAAAAGTGTTTAAAAGAAAAAAAAGTCTAAGAAGTAAATCCATGCAGCAAATTATATGTTAAATAGTAGAGATTTTTCAACAAAGATAATGAAAAACTACTCTTAATATAAAGAGAGCAAACAGAAATAGGTAAACAGAACAAGTATTAGGTAAAGCACAAAGCGCCGATCAGCAGGCTCAGCACAAACAATTGTCTAATGCCCTGAACTGTGCAGGTGGGCCCAGCGAGAAGGGCTTCCACAGGTAAACCCAGCTGCCTCGAGTAGGCCAGGCCCTCTGTGGGCCAGGCCCTCTGTGGGCCCAGCCGCTGGCTTCCGACAGGCCAGCAAAAGTGATTCCAGTCTCTTTGGACAAAGTCAGAACACCCAAGATTTAACTGCTGGAACATGAGCCAGGAAATCCGAATCCAGAAAAAAAAAAGAATAAGAAACTTAATTCCACTGGGCATTAGATGAGGCCTCTGGGAGATAATGTGTATAAGACGTCACTGTCCATACCTGGGCTTTGACAACAAGGCATTTTGTTATGTGAATGGACCAGATTTGATCCACGGCTGAGAGCTGAAATAGGCATAACTCAAAAGAAGACAGTGTAATTGATAAATTATTATTTTAAAAGTTTAATATCACTATTAATCAAAGAAAAGCAAAATAAAATATCCATTCGCTTATTCATTCATTCATTCCTTAAATACATATGTTTGAAAGTCTTCTATTTGCAGGCACTGGGAATAAATAAAGAGACAAAAATCCCTGCCTTCATAAAGCCCATATTTTTGTGGGGGTAATGAAAATTATACAAAATAAATCATATGTCATTCGATGTTAGTGTGAAGTGCAAGAGAAAAAAAGGGAGGGATCATCGTGGACGGAAGGATGGCAGGAGTAGCAAGTCTAAGACACAAAGAGAAGGCGAAGGCGACATAGGAGCAGAGCCCTGTGATCGTATTTGATTGTATAACGTTGGTGGAAAATGCAACAAACACTGGGCTTTGTGCCTGACTGGCTGTGTATGAGTCCATCCCCTACTGGGTACTGTGTTGTAGTTTCCTTATTTGCAAATTAGGGGTAGTGGTGATGCCAGCCCTTGGACTGTTGTGAGGATTAGGTGAAACAATAAAGAAAAACGATTCATGATGACTCATGCAGCAAGCACACAAGGTTAGCTTCCATCCTATCTGTTAGTCAGTTACTGCAGGAAAATCTTTTTGAAGGCAATGTTCAATGCTGATGAGGATAGGACAATATATCTTGGTAAGGATAGGGCACAGCTGATACAATTAGGGGGGAATGTGTTTTAGTTAGCATGCTTTCAGGTTCATGCAACTTAAACATACAGACCTTTATAAAAACACCTGACAGGGACTCTGGAGTTAGGGCAGGTGTGAGGGCTGGTTTAGTTGGAGGATCAGTGACGCGCCACAGTGTGGGTTTCTCCATTGCTCCTTTTTGCAATGGTGTTTTCTTCTCTGGCGGCTTGTAGCATGACAGTGACCCTGTATCCAGGTGTGACACTGTCTGAAATGAGGCTCTTCAATACAATAGCCACTAGGCACATGCGACTATTTCCATTTAATTTAATCAAATTAAATACAATTTAAAGTTCATTGTGTATATTGCTGAATTATAAAAGAATTATAATTATTTTCTAAAGTTTTCTGTCTTCTGTTTTTTTTCTGTCCCCCTACTTTTTTCTGTTTTATTAATTTTTTTCTGATTTATGCTATTTTTGCACAGAAATAATCATTAAGAAATACACACCCACACACATATGTACGTATGTATTAGATACAGCTAGCTAGCTAGGTATATATATATATATATATATATATATATACATACACACACACCCTATTGAAATATGTCTTCTTGGCTTATATAATATAGAAAAACTATTCTTAATATGCAGAGAAAAAATTGTGTATTTAATATGATTGCAACTGAAAAAAATAGAGGCATAGAATAAAATTGGAATGGAATATATAGAAATTTTGACAGACTGATATATTGTTAGGAAAATTATAGGTGAAATTTTTTTCCCTTTCTAGGTTTTATCAATTATATATAATTTTTATCCTGGAAGTTTAAAAAAAGTATTTTTTAAACAAATGAGGGAGAAATAAATGCATATTTCAGAAACACTGTGGTTTACAAATCTGGGCTCATATGCAACTATTTTACAATAGGCTTATGTCAGTTCTTTTAGCATGAAAAGAAAAGCAGGGAAGGGTATTACTCCCTTAAATGTTGAACATACCTTGTCAATTATTTTACATGTTATAAAAACATTGGATAGACCATTTTATAATTAAAGACTTAATACGTTATAAAACAATTATTCTTACTTGCAGTTTTGCATTTTAGCGAGGTACAGATTTAATCTGAGTTTTTCAAACTGATGTCAGTCGAAGTCTGTAGCTAGCTAGGAAGTGCCTTTGACCTGCAGGAGGGGCCAGTCAGGGCACTGGAGAGAGAAAGAGGGGTTTTGAGACTCTGACCACTCCCTTTACTCAGAGAAGCTGCACTTTGATTTGCTGTCCTTTACACTGAATTGCTGTGTAAATTTTTATTTACAAGAAAATCATGTCTCAATAATGCAAGAAATCACTGCTTTAAATAGTGTAAATGTTGTCCAATGATCCCATTTCTGTCCTGCAGGAGAGCAGTTGAGAGAAATATTAGAAGGAACTCTCCGTTTCCCTACATTCAGAGCTGTACACAACCTTTTCTGTTTCATACAACCTAAGCCTTCCACCTCTAGTTACTGGATATACTAACTACTATCACAGGGCAATCTGCCCCTTAGAACCCAGTGCTGAAGATGCCAGGAAGGACTGCACCTGTTCTGGCTCTTTTCAATGACCACGTACAGTGTGGGTGTTCCCTACTGCAGGCATGTGGGATATACAAAGGAAGAATAAAGCATGACTCTTGGAATGAAATAGCTACCCTTGAATCAGAGTGAGGGTGGAAGATATAGGGTGATATAAAATTAGTTGGGATGTTTTAAATGCATGCAATAGAAATCAAAATCTAAACAATAAAGAACTTTATAAATATCTAACAAAGAATCACAATTAAGGTAGCTGTCAGGCTGGTTTATTTTGAGGATCAATGATGCACCCGGATGTGTTTTTTTTCCATTGCTGCTTTTTGCCATCCGTAGTGTTGTCTTTATTTGCAGGCTTGTAGTGTGTCAGTGACCTTATATCCAGGCATGACACTGTCCAGAGCTAAGTTCTTCAATATGGTAGCCACAAGCCACATGCAACTATTTAAGTTGATCAAAATTAAATAAAATTCAAAGTTCAGTTCCTCAGTGGCCACATTTCAAAGCTCAAGAGCCACATGTGGCTAGTAGCCATCATGTTGGACAGATATGGAACGCCTGCATCTTTCCAGGGAGTTCTATTGGATAGCACGGAATTTAGCAAAAATGACAATGATCCTCCTGCAGTTCTTTCTTAAGAGGCAGGATATCTTCCTGTAAGCATGCAAGTAATCTTACCCACATGCTTCTTTGACCAGAATTGATTCCCATATTCATTTGGATCAAAACCCTGACAAGGCCATGGGATTACTGCTGGACCCGTCAACGAACCTCAGACGGAGGATTGAGACAGCATCCCTCCATTCCTGAGTTTGTTTTTCCGGGAAAAGGCTCCAGAAATAGGCAGTGATGGTCTCCTGGGATAAATTCTAGACACCTTGCAGCTGATGGGAGGAAAAATTGGCCCAGAGGACGTGCAGTGGAAATCCGTGCCTGGGTCGCTGTGGCCTTGGACTTCAGCAGACGTTGCTCTCGAGCAGAGAGTCTCAGGGTATTCAGCCCCCGGAAAAGTAGAGCTTCGCCGCCTGCGCCTGCGCAGTTCACTCGCCCGTTCTGGCCGCGGCAGGCCTCGCCCCTCCCCGAGGCTCCCTAGCCACCTGGCCAGCCCCTGAGAAGCATCCCTGCACTGGGACCTGGAGTGCTCTGGTGGGGGCGGTGTCCACGAAGATTGGGGCTTGCAAGACTCCTTACGGACAAGTCTGCGATGAGGGGCGTCTGGCACCTGGGGCACCGGGACGTTCCTCATGCCAGGACGCCCCTAACTCCCGAGATCTCGCGAGATTCCACGAGGTTACTCCCCTAACTCCCGAGATCTGGCGAGATTCCACGAGGTTTGGTTCTCTCCGGAGGGTCGGGGCTCCAGCGCCGGAGGCCTGGTTCAGTCAGCCCCAGGGCCTTCCCTGTCGGCCGGCGCGTCGTAGCGCATCCGCTCCTTTCCCTCCGCAGGACCCCCACTTGCTCGCTCCACACACGCCCAAAGCCGCGAAGCGAACCGCCGCTGTGGCGCCCTGTTTGCTTTCCCGAGAAACCCCACGCTCCACCCGTCCGGCCCGGGTCCTGGCCTCGGCCTTGAGCATCCCTCGCGCTGCTGGGAAGAATGTGGCCGAGTGAACACGGATGCAGGGACAAGACGGGGCCCTGATCCCAATGGACTCTGTTAAAAAGTTGGGGCGCTGGGGGCCAAGCAGAAGCGGCTGGACAACGGTGACCCTTGGTGCTGATTGAACTCCAGGGAAGGCAGATCCCAGCAGTCTAGGACTGTCAGGTGAGATTTTAATCAAGAAGTTTGATTTGAGCAGAATTTGAAGTTAGAAAAATAGGGCTTAGATCTCTCGAGAGTGAGTGGAAGGATATTTGAAGCACGCTTTCTACTTTTTAAGATCTATTCTATATTTAGTTCTTTGTCATACATCTACTCCAGTTTTCTAATTAGAATGAAAATTATGACTGAATTTGAAGACAAGGCATAAATGAATTCTTAACTGGGGACACTGGCCTTTTAGAATGGCTGTTCTGTTGAAGAGGAGCTGGGCGGGACCCTGGAGTGTCTGCGAGGAAGGTCATAGGGTTTTTTTTTTTTTTTGCGGTACGCGGGCCTCTCACTGTTGTGGCCTCTCCCGTTGCGGAGCACAGGCTCCGGATGTGCAGGCTCAGTGGCCATGGCTCACGGGCCCAGCCGCTCCGCGGCATGTGGGATCTTCCCGGACCGGGGCACGAACCCGTGTCCCCTGCATCGGCAGGCGGACTCTCAACCACTGCGCCACCAGGGAAGCCCCATAGACAGATTTTACATCTGAGTCTGTTTGAAAACATTGATGATAATGATAAACATTGGACTCGTCCTTTTGAGGTATGCTTTTCAATCGAAGTTTCCTTTCAGAATCTCACTATAGAGCTTTTTCTTTGTTTATTTTTATCTTTTTAATTATTTTTTAAACTTTTTATTTTATATTGGAGTGCAGTTGATTAACAGTGTTTTGATAGTTTCAGGTGTACAGCACAATGAATCAGTTATACCTATATCTGTTCTCTTTCAAATTCTTTTCCCATTTAGGTTGTTACATAATATACTGTCTCCCAGAGTAATGGAAATAAAAACAAAAATAAACAAATAGAGCTTTTTTAAAATAAACATTTTTAGATGACTAGAAAACAAGTCATGAATATTATTATCAGGTTTTACAAAGAGTTCTATTGCTATGTCAGTATGTCCAAATAGGCCTGTTGCTTAAGAAAAAAAAAAAAAATCTTCCTTCGCTTCCCATTGCTTTTAGAGTCAAGGTGATGTTCCTTGGAATTGCATCAAGGCCCTCCAGTATCCACCCCATCTGCCTCTTCAGTCTTGTTTCTAGCTCCTCCTTTTTCTGTTCTCTGCAGTGAAACTGTAACACATGCAGCTTCTGGAATGGAAGCGCCCCCATTCTTCTTTGCCTAACTCATTGCGGTACCTTTTTAAGACCTAACCCTGGCTTAGTGTCCTCTGGGAAGTTGTGGCCTTGCTATCCTTGTTATTCAATATCTAGTTCTCCTGTAAGTTCTCTTTCTCAAAGAAGAACTTTCCTTTGTTATGTTGTTGAATTCAGGCACCACAAGATCATGTGACTTTGACCAAGAACTTGTGGGTGGGCGTGATGTATGTCACTTCCCAGCACGAGCTTAAAGAACCAGTTTGTGTGTCTGAGATGCTGTTCCTCGCTTCCAGCGCCAAGGTTGCAGGCAGAGTTCCAGACAGCAGCTGCTCAATCAGCCTTTCCTATCTGATTACCACATGGAACAGAGCCCCCAGGCCCCATTGATGGACATTAGTATGAACAAGAAATGAACTCTATTAAATCACTGTCATTTGGGGCTGCTTTGTTACCTCAGTGTAACCTAGTCCATCTTGACCGGTAGAAAAGTATTCCCAGACTCCCCTGGTCTAGGTTTTGTTTCATATTGAGTATCAAACTTTACCAGTGTCTTAAGCCAGGGCTCAGCAAACTTTTTCTGTAAAGGGCTAGATGGTAAACATTTCGGACTTTGTGCGCCATGTTGTCTCTGTTGCAGCTACTTAACTCCATGTAGCACAAAAGCAGCCATAGATAAAATGTAAAGGAATGAGTGGGATTGTGTGCCAATAAAACTTTATTTATATGAACAGGCGCTGGGTTGGATTTGGTCCTCAGGCTGTAGTTTGTTGACTGCTGTTTGAATTCATGAGTCTGAAATCAGTAGCAGGAGTCCTTTGGTTTGTATTTTAAGGATCAATTAAATTTTTCTTCTCATGTCTCTTATCTCGTTTTACATACTGATCTGAATTTGGGGCTATGATTTTTAGTAAGAAAGTCAGGATAGATTTGAACTCAAGAGTATAAGCGTTTGTGAAATCATACTTGGGGTTTGGAGAGAGCATTTGAAAAATTAATTCCTAATGAGTAATGAAAGAAATGGCATATATAAGCATGATTTGAAAAGATAAACAGTCTATTAATTATTTTACCTGCCACTTCTAAATAACCGCTATTAGGAAGAGCCATATGAAATTGCTCTTCTGTAGAGAAATATTGACAATATCAGATGATATAACCTACTACTAATAATTACACACTTGGATTTTTTAAATTATAGTTTCTCTATGCAAGAACCTAGAGCAACACCAGTTTCTGAGGCGATAGGTAACCTGGTTCATGACTAACCCACACTGGTGTATACATGATTTTCCTGCATCCGTGAACTTTAGTGCCAATGTCCTAAAATCTCTAAGAGAAATTAAGCTAGTTCTATTAAAAAAACAAAAACAAAAAAACAAGCACACTCTATGTGCTTAGCTCTCTCTTTCTGGTTTGTTTTCACAAGAATGTTTTTGTGAAGGAACTGTCCGTAGGTACCATGCAGGTGAAAGCTTTCATCCTTTAGTGAGAGTGATGAAAGAAGCGTCTCGAGAGGTTACCAGTGCTACGGCAGGAGGGGGAAACAGGGGGCATTCATACATTCTCTGCACATTTTTCAGCCAAAGGGACTATTTCCTTTTTGGTGATTTCTAAAAATAAAAGTTAAAAAAAAATGGTGAGGCATCTCTGCCATCACAGAAAATTGCAACTCAGGACATAATAAAATACAATATAGCTCGTATTTTCTGTGGGGCGGAATGTTTATGCCATGTTGCTTTCCCAGGGTATTTATAGATTTCCTGAGAATGACTAATTGTTCTCCAAAATTATATTTTTAGTTGCCTTCTCTCCATCCACAGCTCTAGGAAATGTTAGCCTGAAAAAATTGAGGCCTGTTGGTGGACTTCCATCTGTTGTTACTGGTTTCATTACAAAAAACCAGTGTATCTCTAGAAGAAATTTTTTTAGAAAGAAGTCATTTCAGCTCCATGTCAATTGATAGCTTTACAAGTTACCCGTCATAGTTTATTTTATGTGAGATATACCCTTTCAGAAAAAAAAAATCTCTTGATCTTACAGAAACTGTGCTAGGATATTATATGTATGAGAAGACTCTAAGAAAACAAACCTATGGACTGAAGCTAATGAATTATCTATGGGTTCAAGTTCAGATTTCCTAGGTTTACTTAAGAAGATGAATATATTCAGAGAAATAAATGCCATTACTATTTCTTTGTCTGTTAACAAATGACATTAGCAATAGATTTTATTTTATAAGACATGCACATTGCTTTACCTGGGGTAGCTCAGGAAATATTAATAGTCAGAAATAATGTAAATTCCAGTAATGTATTTATGAAATATATTGATGCTGTCAGTCTTTATTTATTATACTGTGCCATGAAGTCTAGACAGAATAATAGTGCATTCTTTGTAGAGGCAAGCGTTTCAAAAATCATTGAATTTGCTGTAATGCCAGGCCCTGGGTCTCATTCATGAATTTTTTACAGTTGGTTTTACATTCCATCTATAGAGAAAAATAGTTAGCAGCACTTTTTTCCCAATTCAACTAGAACTTTGCCTTTGGTGTGAACAAGTAACCTTTAATTTGACCATATTGAGCTACGTCTTCTTCCCTCTTGCCTATTCCACACAATCCAATTTCTCATGCAAATGTCAACAATTTCAGATATTTCCCTCCTAAGAAGAATTTCATAATGATACAGCTTGTGTCATTATACAAACATCCATTTTAAAAATTCTAATTCGTTACAGATCCTCTTTTAGCCCCTGAATAAAAGCAGTACCTCTAACCCTGAAGTTTTATTGTTCATTAGCTTAAATTTGACCTGCTTTTCTTTTTCAACCTAAAAGCCATAGCTAAATAACCTAAATGTAAGGAAGAACAGAGCTCACTCTTGACAAATCTAAAAGGACCAACTGACAGAGAATGAGGAATCTATTAAATCTTCAAAGGTCTAGCTTTCTGCAGCCCGACCTCCTTTGCTCCAGGCGCCTCTGCATATTCAGCATCAATCACGCATCATTCCTCTTAGGGCTGCTTCCTCTCCCGGACCTCCTGAAATGCAGCGTGACGTTTGCTATCGCCATCCCTGCAACTCGTTCAATACACACTAGCCCGCAACAGAAGAATCTGTCTTTAAATTATGGACTCTCCAATAGTTTAAACATGTTTATTTTCCCTTCACCTTGCTCTTGGTCTTGTCCACAGGAAATTGATTTTTTACCTGACAGCCATCCATTTATTAAAAAAAGGGTGCTTTGTACAAACTTCTTTATCTTCTTTGCCGATGGTCTTGTTTTCTTTGTGCTCTGTTTCTGCCCTGATAGTTTTCTGCATGATAAGAAGCTTACCTGCCAAAAGGCGATAGACTAGAATAGACTGAGTTCCAAGTCCTGGCAGCTACTCTATTTCAGGTGATTTTCTTTATCATGCTAACTTTCCCAAAGAAAAGACGGTAGATGTCCATTAAATGGAATTATTTTGAAGTGTGCTTGTTCTCGTATACAATCAGAACTTCAGCCCTCCGTCTCTGGGCAGAGGAAATAACTCTCCATAAAGAAAAGCCCTGTGTTTTGCTGGTAATGTGTGCTCTTGAGGCCGCCTGGCTGCTTTGAATCCTGTCTCCATAAGTTACTAGTTTTGGGCTTTGAGCAGGATATTTAATTTCTCTGTCCTCACTTCTCAGCCGCAAAACAGAGAGGTAAGTATTACCTTCTTTGTAGTATTGTTGTGAGGATTAAATAAGTTAATATGAGTGAAAGTCTTAGTTCGGTGCCTGTCATGTAGAAAACACTCCATTAATGACGGCCATTCTCATCTTTGCGTCAGCACTCCCAAGAATCATTTAACATTTATTCAGTCTTGGATGTTTTGCCCACGTGACTGATGCGATGGCATTTTCATTGTATTAACCATTATTTAAGATGACGCTGAGGGTACGCAACTGTCCAGTGATGTTATTATAGACGCTGAGCGACACCCAAGAAAAGTCTGAGCAACGTTGTTCAATAATGTGGAAGAACCTTTGCAGTCAGTTGAAACACCGGGAACTAAACAACCCTGCTCCTTCTGGTGCTGTTTTCCTGGCAAGGCATGTGGTATAGTGCATCTGGTTCACCCACGTGTGGGGGCTCCGACCCTTATCTATAAAGTTAAATATAAATGTGAACAGGAGAATATAAAATAATGTAAAGCTGTTTTAATTGTGTGTGTGCGTGTGTGTGTGTGTGTGATGACAGGATTATGACAAGAAATGAAAAGTTTCTTTTATTCCGTTAGGCCTTCACTTACAGAAATGGGAAAATAAACATTCATAGATTTCATTGAATGTTAGAGAGCATTTAATATTAGAAAGATTTACAGAAGCAAAGGAAGTCGTCTTATAAAAAGTACGGGCATCATGTTTTGAGACATGAGACTCTAGAAAGGAACATACTTAAGTGCTGATGCTGGAGCAAGGGAGCTGTGGGTGATGGTCTCTGCCCCTCCCCTGCCTCACTCTGCCGCCTTCCCACCCGCTTTCACGCAACCCTGTACCCTCTGCACCCCGAGAGCCTCTTAAATCCTTCCCCACCGATTCCTCTCTAGGATGCACCTCCACCATCTCGAGCGTGGATGACTGCTGCAGTCTCCCCGCTGGTGTGCAGATGTATGCTTCTCGCCTGCGTCTGGACCAGAGACGTCTTTTAAAGCCTATAGTTGGAGCGTGACCCTCCCAACGTCTTAAGCCCATTGCACACCCAGCGAAGTCCTCAGTCCTCAGCTTGGCTGTGGGCCCCTCCCTGACCCAGCCCCGCCTCCTCGTCAGCCATCCCCCGTCCCTCCTCCTCACTTCGCTCTCTAAGCCACATTGGCTTTCTTTAAGCGGGATATGGCCCACTCTCCACAACGCTGACTAGTTAACTCCTTCCTGCCTTAAATCTCGGCCTGTTCCCCGCTCACTGCTGCTGGCCTTTCCTCCATCCATTCGCCCTCCCTGCACACATGCCTGCTGCTGGGCGTCAGACCAAGCCGTGCTTCTTCTTGAAATGTTCATCTCACATAGGACTGCTGGTTCCCATTCTCCCTGTTAGAATGTGAGCCCAGAGCTCAGAGCAGGCAGCACACCTGTCTTACTGCAAAGCCAGCCCCAGATTCAGCAGAGGATCGGACTCATAATTTTTAATGCTTATTGAATGAATAAACAAAGAAATTTAGAGAAAGCCTAGGTTATTTCCTAATACCCAATTACTATATTATGAAATGGTATGTGGAACTAGTTTCAGTTAGGGCCTGGATAATGCAAGACCTACTCAGTTAAGTGAAAGTTTGAAACATCTTCAATTTGGAGGAGAGTAGAATGGAATTGTGGAAAACATTGTCACCACGGCTGGAATGCTGGGTTCAAATCCCATCTGCACCACTTGGATGTGTCCTTGGGTTAACTGTTGACTTCTCTGTATTGCCTCCGTTTCTTCATCTGTCAGATAGTTGCAGGAATAAAGTAGTAAAAGTGTGTAAACCACTTAGAACAGTGCTTCATAGTAAGCATAGTAAGCCTCATGCTCAGAGACACCATCATCTACCGGGAAACTGGCTCCTTTTGTCCTTCCTTAAACTGGCTGTTTCTCTAACTTGTCCTTTTACAAACTAAAATGTTAAGTTGTGTAGAACTCTAAAGTTGTACAAGGTGGAAAAAAAAAAGCCCCGTGTCCTTTCCTCTGCGTAAGTACAAGATTGGTCTGAACATTTTGGACGTTAGGGTCTGTGTCCACACAGCTCAGATGCCCTCCAGCCAAGTCAGCTGGACCGAAGGAATTTATATTGGTTTCATGAGCCAGGGTGTCTACACACCATGGGTTTTTCCTTCTCCCTCCTCTCGACTCACTGAGCAGGGTAGAGACAGGCTCTCAGGCACTTCCCAACTGACACGGCAGATTTCCCATCAGGGCAGCAGTCGGTAACCAGTCGAAGAGAGAAACCAAACCTTCTGTTAGGATGCTTGATAAGCTGCCAGTAGCTGAGAAGTCTTTGCTTTTGCCCAAACAGGAATGTCTATGTACCCCTGTCTTCATACATTTTGGTGACAAATTCCTATTCTACCATATTAAGAGCTCCAAATAATTTTTCTTGGGTACTTGACAGGAGCTTGACAAAAAATCACACTGAGTTTCGGGTTCTGGGTTTTCTAAAGAACATGCCTTCATCAAGACCTTCAGTATGTTTCAAAAATTAATCAAATGGATTTATTAATTTTTCCTCTTTTACCCACCACAGACTGCTTTACAGAGGAGTTAATCCATTGGTATGCTACCAAAGGGAAGACATATTTTCCCGGGTAAATTTGCTCTTAAGAAATAATCAGGCTGCTTTGGATGAATTTTGAAGTCTCTATATTTCAAAGAAATAGCATTTAAAGTACAGAATTATAATTGGCTATTTCTGTCAAACTGAAAAAGACCCTATCCCTTTCGGTAATTAATTTTAGATATATAGTGATTCTAAAATTTTTCATCTTTTAAATTAGCTCATATTAGCACATTTTGGTCAATGAGTTTATTTTTCTTTTTGTTCTCAAAGATGCATTAAGTAAGAGAAAAAAGCTTTTAAACAGACTTAATTAACAGCCAGAAATGACGTGATTTATTTTCATGAATTGTACATATGTCTGTAGTTCTTCCCGTGCCATATTTTGAATACATTAAAGATATTTTTTATATTATGATGTTCTATAAAATTATCCCCAACAGCTCTGGGGAAAATAGCTATTATATCCTTAGGAAGATAAAATGATTCTCATTCCTCTGGGAGTTTAACTTTGAAGAGCTTTATAAGCTGTAGGGTATGGGGGCTAAAACCATTTTCCTTTATTTTCTTTTGTGTTTCTTATTGGGCACCATAAAAATGCAGAGAAGAGCAGACATGGGAAGTAATAAAAGTAAAAATGTTTCTCTTCCCTGTACTTCAAATGTATACTGACCCATTTTGTCTTAAATAATCTGGGGAAAACCATTTTTTATATACACATATATATAAAATCATTATATATATTCAATATATATAGTATAGATATTTAACATACTTTTAATATTTATACATATAATATTTATATATTTAATTTACATATGTGATTTTTGTTAAACTTCTGTCAACTTTCCAAGAAAAATTATTTTGAGCTCTTAATCTGGTGCTATGGAAATTTATCACAGAGGTGTATGAGAAAATAGGTGTGCATAGACATTTTTGTTAGGCAAAATGTATAAACATATATATACATATATATATATATATATATGCAAGCATATTAGATCTAGTAATATATATGTACCTTTAGGATTGCTATATTGGAGGCTAATAAAAGTCTTGCTATTTCCCTGGATTACTGCTACACACATTTTAAAACCAAACAAAGTAGATTTACTAGTGATGACATTTTAAAACAGGAACATTTAGGTGATTGGGAAAGTGAACTGATTCTGTGACTCAGCTATTACCATGGCAACTCCAGGGTTCACAAGGCATCTCTTGGAGTAATCATTGGGTGCTCTCAGGCAAAGCCTGGATGATTTAGTCCTCCTTTTCTCAGGGGATGTTAAATGGAACCTATTAATAAACTGAAAAATGGGGAGACTTAGATACAATGTTCTGATAAGGTTCAGTATCCCCAAGAGCAGATAGCATTAATGGTGTATCCAGCCTTAATCTCCCATGAATAGATGGACTTGTTTCAGGCAGAGTGGAGGCTTGTTTCTCCCTCATTTCTGGAATGGTATAATGTTAGCCTTGCCAAAAGTGAAGGAGGATTATTGGTTCCTTTAACCAATTTTCCAACTCATTTCTTGTTCATAACTTTACTAATAAAAGTAAGTATACTCCCCAACCCACCCACGTAAAATATTCCCATATTAGAAGGCGCGAGCGATAAGCACTAATGTCTCCTTTGGAAGAAGAGGGTAGAGATACACACACACACACACACACACACACACACACACACACACACACACACACACACACACACACACACACACACACACACACAAAACCAAGATGCTTTGGTAATGCTTCTCTGTCATTTTAGTGAACAAGGACCATAATGACAAATGTTTTCTTTATTTATAAATTTGGACACTTTGCTTAAGGAGAATAAAATAAGCTCTTAATCTTTCCCCCTATTTTTTTTATTGAAGTATAGTTGATTTACAATATTATATTAGTTTCAGGTGTACAGCATGGTGATTCAGTATTTTCATAGATTATACTGCATTAAAAATTAAAACAAAATAATGGCTTTAATTTCCTGTTCTGTACAATATATCCTTGTTGCTTATCTATTGTAGACATACTAGTTTGTATTTCTTAATCACATAACCCTATCTTGCCCTTCCCCACCTTCTCTCACCCCACTGGTAACCACAAGTTGCTTTTCTATATCTGTGAGTCTGTTTCTATTTTTTATATACATTTGTTTATTTTATTTCTTAGATTCCACATGTAAGTGATCTCATACTGTGTTTGTATTTCTCTGTCTGATTTATTTCACTTAGCCTAGTGCTCTCTAGGTCCATCCATGTTGTTGTAAATGGCAGAATTTCATTCTTTTTTATGGCAGAATGTACAGACTCGTACTTAGTAGGTCACGGGAGCCTGTAGGACTACCTTTTGACTGCTTCTATTTTCTAACTGAAATAAGAATCAGTGAAATCAATGCAGAGTGAGAATGGAGAAGGAGGTTTCAGAAGTTTGAGGAGAGAAGAAAAGGTATGAAATAGAAACGTGAGAGAGAAAGAGTGAAAGCACTAGAAGACAGTGCAGTTATGGTTTTCAGGCAGTATTTAGGACTCCTTTAGGGTTAGTGACGGTGAACTTAAGGAGAGACGTATCAGCATGAACGTTTGTTTCTCTCCAGTCGTGGTTAGTTCCATAAGTGGTTGTACGTGTATAATAATGGGGGAGGCAGAGAGTGAATAAAATCCAGTCCAAAATGTGGTTTGACAAGTACAGTGAGTCCCCTACATACGAATGAGTTCCATTCCGAGAGCGCGTTCATAAATCCAATTTGTTTGTAAGTCCGACAAAGTTAGCCCAGGTACCTGACTAACACAATCGGCCATACGGCACTGTACTGTAATAGGTTTGTAATACTTTTCACACTAATAATATAAAACAAACACAAAAAATAAAGAAAACATCTTTAATCTTACAGTACAGTACCTTGAAAAGTACAGTGGTACCGTCCAACAGCTGGCATCCAGGGGCTGGCATCGAGCGAACAGGCAAGAGTTACTGACTGGAGGAGGGAGAGGAGGTGGGAGATGGTAGAGCTGAGGGATCGTCAGCAACAGGAGACGGAGGGCGAGCTGCGATGTCGCTCACGCCTGATGCTGATGGCACAGGTTCTGGTTCCTTGCTGGATTCAATTCCGTCTGCCCTCTTGAAAAAATGATCCAGTGATGTTAGAGTAGTAGCTCTTTTTTTCTCATCATAGAGGACACGGTAGCATGTATAAGGATGAGCGACATCTACCGTCTTTTCACATCGCTCCACTCTCAATTATTTTCACTTTTGTTCCCATCGTTATCGCTTGGTTCTTCTTAGCAGTACCAGCTACATCACTGCTGCTTTTACGCTTGCTTCCGGACATCCTGGGCTTGAAATAAAGATACTGTACTACTGTACTCTATACAGTGCCGCACAGTAAAGTACACAAAAGCACAACCACTTGTGGAGGATGCACGCACGTGACAATGTACGCCAGACACACGAGCTAACTTCCGTGACTGGACATGCGAATGCACGTTTGCGTCTTCGAAAGTTCGCAACTTGAAGGTTCATATGTAAGGGACTTACTTGTAACTGCAGTGGAGTGAGAGGAGGATAGAGGTTGAGGATACATGGAAGGGAGTGATTATATCCACGGGCCATGGAAATTATTTGAAGGAAAGGAAGAGAGATGTAGAGAGTATAAATATAGAAAAATTAATGAGGTCAAAGGGAACCAGTAGGTGGTGTTTGAAGAGAAGGATCTCTGATCCTTGGTCATGACCAGGTCTGTGAAATGGCCGTGGGAGGAATGATGAGTTGCATGAGGACAAACTCATTGGAGGAAAGGATTCTCAAGAACTGAGTGGCCAGGTTATTGGAAGGGTCGTCTGTACAAGTATTAAAAGCACTAAGAATAATGGCTGGAGGAGAGGGACCCGATAGTAAATGACAACAACAAGATGTAGGAGAAAGAGTCTAGCACCATATTCCAGGCTGGACTTGTAGGGGTGGAAATTGTCTGTCTGGGAGTGAGGGTGAGCAGCTAGCAGTCCTGTCCCTCCCCCAGGCTCAAGTGTGTGCCTATGGGAGGAGGACAGGGGACATGGAGAGGGCAGCAGAGAGCGCGCGCTCTGGGCTTCTCTTCTCACCAAGTGCTTCATTCCCTCTGCGATCCTTAGTTCAAGGTCATGGAGGATAAACAGTGAAAGGCATTGTGCATTTTTTTTTTTTAGGATAAAATACATTGTATTACAATCCTGCAGTTTCTACCCAATTAGTATTTGGCCAATACGATACTACCTGGCTCAAAAATAATTCTGTGAAAGGCTGTGTGTGAAACGATGGTTCTGCCCCCTTTCCTCCTCCCTTTGTGCTCCTGGTGGGTCTTCTGTGCAGCATGTTTGCCTGGGCTAACCTTTGAACAGCAGCTAGGCCTAGGCAAGGCTGTGACCCCATTGCTTTCCAAAATGCTGAAACTGTTGAGCATGAAGAAATCACATTTAATTTGACTTCTTTCTTCAGTAGTGAACCACACTAAGCCAGAACCCAAATAAACGTTTAATTGGAATTGTTTTTCATAGAATTCTCTTAGCAGGAAGAGGTAATTATGACTTCACCCAACACACACACACACACACACACACACACACACACACACACACACACACACACACACACACACACACACACACACACACACACACACACTATACCGCACACACACACATACACTCATATAAAATATTTAAATAATAAAAAGAAACAAAGAAAAATAGGGGCTTTAATTATATACCTTTGAGTCTACCGTGTGGTAGAATGAATCTTGAATTCTGGAATGCAAGTTCAGAAACTTAATCTTCAAAGAAAAATTAAAGTGTAATCACTAAATTTTAGTTCTTTTATCAGGAAAGTGTACGAATTGAAACAAGTAAGTAAAGAAGGAAACAAACAAAAAAGTTGAGCTTTATTAGACCATAGTCTCCCCCAACATTCTGTTTCTTTAGCATTACTGTGTTTTTTTTCTTTTTTTAAAAATAATTTATTTTATTTATTTATTTTTGGCTGTGTTGGGTCTTCATTGCTGCTCTAGTTGCGGTAAGCGGGGGCTACTCTTCGTTGCGGTGCGTGGGCTTCTCATTGCAGTGGCTTCTCTTGTTGCGGAGCATGGGCTCTAGGCACATGGGCATCAGTAGTTGTGGCACGTGGGCTCAGTAGTTGTGGCGCACGGGCTTAGTTGCTTCGCGACATGTGGGATCTTCCCAGACCAGGGCTGGAACCTGTGTCCCCTGCATTGGCAGGCGGATTCTTAACCACTGTGCCACCAGGGAAACCCCAGCGTTACTGTGTTTTGATTCGGGGTGTTGCATAGAAAACACAGAAGTTAAACTGTGACAAAATTTAATGAAGGCTATTGCACTGAAGGCTGTCTCCCTTTCTTCTCATATATTTGAAATTCTTTGCAGAATTACAGCTTGTATCAGGAAACAGAATACCTGTCCTGGTCTAGACATGTAGGAAAAATGTGAATATTTACTCAGTAGTCCTTGACTGACAAAAGAAGTATCTAAGTGGAAGGTCAAGCGTTTGTGTACGTGGTGAAGATGGAAACTTAGATCGGATGATATAGAAGTTAAGCAGTTTGCAGCTTGGACCCTAGCGTAGTATATTCTTCCCTACACGCAGGCTGCATTGAATGTGAACTAGGCACTCCTCCAGCAGGAAGTGATCAAGAAAATATGCCTGGTCACTTTATGCTTATCTAGCATGTGTCCTTTGCACCTTTTTTTTTTTTTTTTTTTTTTTGCGGTACGAGGGCCTCTCACTGCTGTGGCCTCTCCCGTTGCGGAGCACAGGCTCTGGACGCACGGGCTCAGCGGCCATGGCTCACGGGCCCAGCCGCTCTGCGGCATGTGGGATCTTCCTGGACCGGGGCACAAACCCGTGTCCCCTGCATCGGCAGGCGGACTCAACCACTGTGCCACCAGGGAAGCCCCCCTTTGCTCCTCTTAATTGTAGCTCAGGTGAACAAACCTCAAACCCAGATAAGTCTTTTGTTGTTTCCCTGGTCTCACTTGCAAAGCAAATTAAATACACGTGCATACCTTTTGCATATGCTAGTAGGTTTTGAATATTTTGCTGGCGACTGTCTGATGACTGTTTCGGGTATCCTCAAAGAGTATGATGGTGGTGATTCTCCCCTCATGGCTCTGAACAAAGACATTCTGTCTATGGAATGAGGTTGGAGAATAAATGTCAAGATGCTTTCTCTTTTATGGCAGACAGAAATTGGATCTTAGTTTTCTTCTTTACACCTTATTCTCTATCTAATAAAATTAGTGATATAAACACATGGAAGCACTGGATGCAATTCATTTACATACTTTGTTATGACCCTACCTCACAGGATTTCATTAATACTCCCACGCAGTTGTCATTGGGCACTCGTCCTTGGCAGATCTGTAATAACAGGCTTTTACCATATTTGATTCGTAAACATGGAATTTTTGTCCTGTACTTATGCTGTTGACTTCTATGTTAGACCATAAGCAGTAATTGCTAGGACTGCTCCTTTCGGTTAGCTCTTATAATCACTCATTGGAACTATGGTGATAGTTATAAGTAATAAGGACCACATAGCATTTCCTGGTGTAAAACAACAGAGTCACTTAAGTGTTTTAACATAGATGTGAACCCTTTCAGCCTACTCAGTTTCATTGAAATGTTAATAATGGCCTTTTCTCATAATAGCTTTTCTTACATCATCCCTTTTGTCTCTCATGCAAACAAACCAAGGTCCAGACACCATGGTATTTTCAGACAGCTCTGAAAGAGTTTCCCAGCAAAACTGCATGCAGTAGAATTCTGCTTGTGACAGAAAGTATTTAAAGTCTCAGGGAAAATCTCAGAGTGCTTAATTCTAGTATAAGCACAAAAAAATCTTGGTATTTTATTATCAGTTAAAACAATTCATATCAACAGAAAAGAATCTCATTTCCCACCTTTGTCGCTTCATTTATCATAAAGGAGCAAAAAGAAGTCAAACTACTGAAGCTAATCCCCTCCAGGAAGACATTGTTTTATTGGGTGATTTTCCAAGGAATCCTTGGAAATATGCGATCCTAAAAATCTATGACCTAAGTCTGTTAAACAGAATGGGCATTCCTGAAGTTAATTCCAAATTTGCTAATAAATAGATGCATATTTGTCAATAATTTCAAATTCCCAGATCATTAACTGTATTTAATATCCTTAAAGGAGAACAAATAAACAGTGTTTCTCCATTAGCTGCTTATATGTTTTTGCTTATGTGAATATTTTAGAGGACAAAAGAAAGATTGTGCAGAGAAAATTTTTTTTGATGAAATTTTCCCCCATCACTGCCAACAGACTGATCTCTTTTTTATGTTCATTTATTTGGCAAAACGCTGATTTAACCGTTGCCAATTTTTTTTTTCATGAAGAGCTACAAGAAAAAGCTATTCTTTAGTTTTCTCATTTGCAGATGGCATCTCCTGGGTCCTTAGCAAGGCACTGCAATGAATTTCACAGGCACCTGCCATTATTAGTTTACTGTGGTCCTTAAAACGAAGCAGCCTTCAAAGTTGTAAATATTTTTATCCAAATGTGATGCAGATTCATTATCTAATTGAAACAGTGGTGAAATATTTAACTACAAAAGAAAATACCATGGTTGCAGACATGGTGTTATCTATATAATAGTTTATTTAATCAGTGATGGAAGAAAAATACAACCTGTATAAGAAAGAGCTTTTCAAAGGATAATGGTATAAGAAGGATTAACAGGAAGTGGATTTACTCTCTTGCTTCAAAAAACTAAGAGAGTGGACAAAATGCATAAAACAATGCTTTGCAAGACACTTTACTTCAGGGAAAAAAGGACAGTGATCCCTAAGAGATCAGCAATAAATAATATGAGTGCTACAATCCAGGTCATGGCATATGCAGAGGGAACCCAGTCAGAATCCTGTGGAATTCTTGAGTTGGGGGAAGAAGATCAAGGTATGTTGACTTTTCAGGACAATATTCTAGAGAGATGAGAAAGTAGACTGTAATAAATTAACATTGTGTATTAAAAACACTAAGGTAACCCATTGAAGTCATATAAAGTGTCTTATCTATTAATAATTAATAAAAGAAATAGAAAATCAGTGAGGACATAGAAGACCTGAACAATCAAATTAACCTAATTGACACACATAGAACATTCCTCTCAACACCTGCAGAATTCATATTATTCTCAAATTCACATGTAATGTTTACAAAGATAGACCATATTCAGGACAATAATACAAGTCTTAATACATTTAACATAATTCACTTCATGTAAGATATATTCTCTGATGAATATAAAACTAAACTAGAAATAAAAAACAGGAAAATCTCTGGAAATGTCCCAGTTATTTGGAAAGTAAATAACATACTTCTAAATAATGCATGTGTCAAATGAGAAACCAAAATGAAAATTAGAAAATATTTTGAACAAAATAAAAATGCAGCATATCAGAGTAAGTGGGATGCTACTAAAGCAGTACTTCAGGTGGAATATGTAGTACCTGACCTCCATATTGGGGAAAAAAAGGCTTCAAATCAGTGATTTGACTTTCCAACTTAAGAAACTAGAAAAAAGATACACAAATTAATCACAAAGTAAATAGAAGAAAGTAATAATCAAATAGTAATCAATACAATAGAAAGTAAAACACAATAGAGAAGACCAATGAGCTAAAGCTGGTTCTTTGAGAAGATCAATAAAATTGATAATTCTGGAGACAGAATGATCTGGAAAAATGTGGTAGAACCAAATTACCAAGTAACGGGAGAGGTGACATCACTATACATACCATAGATGTTAAGAGATAAAAAAGAAAGTTATGAACGACTGCATGCCAAGAAACTTAGAAAACAGTGGATAGATTCCTTGAAAAACACAAAGTACCAATATTCACTCAAAAAAAGTGCTTTATAGTGTAGTTAAAAACCATTCCACAAAGAAAAATTTCAGCCTCAGTGGCTTCACAAGTGATTTCTACCACATATTTAAAGAATAAATTCTGTTCAAACTTTTATGTTCATTCTGTCCAAACTTTTCCAGAAAGTTTAAAAGGTGGAAACACTCCCCGACATGTTCTATGAGATCAGCTTCATTGTGATATCATAACCAGAGATATTTCCAGAAAAGAAAACAAGAATCATATTACTTAAAGGGAAAGATGCAAACTTCTAAACAAAATTTTAGCAAATCAAACACAACAATATTCAAAACAGGTAATACACAGTGAAGAAGAGGCATTTATCCTAGAATTAAAGTTCAGTTCAGTTTAATTGAAAATTAACAAATGCAGTTTTGCATATTAATAAATATGAATATATTCCTGATAAATACTCTTATCAAAGTTAGAATAGAATTGTCTTGATCTGATAAATGTCATCAAAAACAAGCAAACAAAAACAAACCTACAGTTAACGTAAAGTTCTAGTCCGTGAAATCAGGAAAGAAAAAAAATCGAGATTAGAAAATTATAACTTTTTATTTATCAAAATTCCAGGCTATTTTTTGGTAGAAGTTGATAAATGTTCTAAAATAAATATGGAAATGCAAAGGATCTAAAATAGTCAAAATAACTTGGATAAAGAAGAACAAAGATGGAGAACTAACACTATCTGATTGTAAGACTTGTTACAAAGCTGGAGTAATGAAGGTACTGATGTATTGGCATAAAGACAAATAGATCAAGGGACCAGAATGAATGTTCCAGAAATAGACCCTTACACATACTGACAACTCATGTTTTACAAAGCTTCATAAACAATTGAGTGGAGAAAGGATTGTCTTTTAAACAAACAATGTTGAAATAATTGGGTATCCACATGTTAAAAAAAATGATCTCTGATCAATACCTTGCCCCATAAAAAATATGAACTCAAAAATTGTCATAAACTTCAAAGTGAAACCAAGAACTATAAAACTTCTAGAAAAAATGCTTTGTAATTTTGGGTTATATGCAGATGGCTTAGAAATTACACCAAAAGAATGCTCAAAAAAAATAAATTGGTAAATTGGAATTCATCAAAATGAAAACTTCTGCTCTTCAAAAGATATTAGGCAGAAGAAAAGAAACCAAAGTTTAGGAGAAAATATTTACCAATTAATTTATCTAATAAAGAACTTGTATCCAAAATAAATAAAGAACTCTAAAAAATGAAAAAAAAACCCAATTAAAAATTGGCAAATGATTTGAACATACACTCTACTAAAGAATATATATGGGCAGCGATAAGCACATTAAAAGATACTCAAAATGGTAGTTGCAGTGGGATACAGCTGTACACCTATTTGAATAGGTAAATTTCAATACACTGGCCATGGAAGTTTTGATCCAGGATGTGGAGGAAAATAGAACTCTCATACACTGCTGGTATGAATATAAAGTCATGCAGTTATTTTAGAGACTAGGTTGCCAATTGCTTAAAATTCTAGGTATTTCCCTGTAGGAAAATATATGTACATACATACAAAGACTTGTACAGAATTGTTCACAGCAGTTCTTTTTGTAATAGCCCAAGTTTGGAATCATCACAAGTGTTCATCAACAGATGAATAGATACACAAACTATGGTATATCCATGCAACGAAGTATTACTAAGTAATAAAAATGAATAAATTGTTGATACAGGCAACAATGTGGATGAATCTCAAAATAATCATTCTGAATGAAAGAAGCCAGACCAAAAACGAATGTGCTCTTTGATTCTATTTCTATAAAGTCTTAGGAAATGCAAACTAATATTAGAGAAAGAAACATATCAATGGTCGTCTTGAGATAAAGGAGTCAGGGTCAAAAAGGTATAGGAAGGAAGGTTTAAATGGGGCATGAGGAAACTTTTAGGGGTTATGAAATGTTCATTATCTTGATGGGAATGATAATTTTAAGGGATATAAAATGTCAAAATTTATTAAATGGTGCACTTTAAACATGTGAAATTTATTGTATATCAGTTATTCCTTAATAAAACAGTTAACTAATTTTAAGTACTTTGATCACAATTTTTGGGCTTCATAAATATGGATTCATAAACAATTACCAGAATTATGGCTTAAACATCTCATTTTAGCATGTGATGTGATAAAAAGAGAAAATGCTAATTGCTGCAAAATGTGTGCCAGTGGAAAATTTGTAATTTTTTTTTACATAACCACACTTAAGGTTTACCCATAAAATATTTGGTTTAAGAGTAGTAACAAAATGCTCTTTTAAAGACCTTTAATCATTCATTCACTTACGCACACACCAAATTATGTGCTTGCTGTCTAAAAGGATGTATGTGAAGACATTATATATCATGTTTGAAAAAAATATCACACAAAATTTTGCCTTCATGCCCTCATCTAGAAAAGGGGCCACAAGATAAAGGCACTTAACTACATTATTTCAGTAATTAAGTTGAATGATTTTTGTAAAATACGTCACACGGAGCTTGATACACAGCACGTACTCAGTAATAGTAGCACATCATTAATAAAGGAGAGAGAGTGATAAGTCATATGAAAAGGATGAATAAAATATCATGGGAATTTAAAGAGGTAAAAAGTAACAGATTTTTAACTCTCCCTTCACATATCTCCCTGTCTGTCTGTCTGTCTGTCTCTCCTTTCTGGACAACCCCCTCCCTAGACCCCATGTGTAGGAGGAGTGTGTTGGGGTGAATGTAGTGTCCCATCTGCTCCATGACTGGGGTAACTTTGAGAGCTGATGGAAGGCTGCCCTGCAGCATAAGGCTACAAGTCACATGAAGATGAAGCTGGATAAATGGATGAGAAGAGGAAAAAACTGTTTAGGTCTGAATTCCATATTTTTCCTTAAATATTATTGATTTCGCCCTCCTCTTCAACGTAACCTTTGTTAATAAAGGCAGAGAATGAATTGAAAATGAATAAATTGGCAGTTTTATAGAATACACCAGAAAATGGATATTTGGAACTTAATTATAGATGATGAGAGAGCCACCTGCTCTTAAAAAAAAAAAGGAAAACAAAACAAAAAAACAAATAGGTCACTTAAAAAGTTCCCCAGACCAGGTTTTCTCCTGGCCTCCACACCTTTCTTTTCTCAGTGTACTCCCTCCTCTCACCTTGCCAACCCCGATTCATGATACAGGCCATCACCTGTAAACTAAGTTACAGGGAAAGATTCACATTACTCCGGGAGTTTGGCTCAGGAGTTTGGATAGGGTGTAAAGTTGTATTTTTTTGCTAGTAAGTGTTTCTAGGCCTGCTACTGTGTACAAAGCACTCTCTGGGCCCCAGATGGGAAATGAAAAATACTGTAAAACAGTCCCCCGACAAAAGAGACTGCATTACCCCAGTATGGAGGAGGGAGACAACAGAACTACATTCTTGAAAGGAGTAACATGCAGGGGAGGACGAAGGAGGTGCTGAGTAGGGAAGGTGCTTAGCTCAAGGCTCGGCAGCTCATGACTGCGGAAATTCCTCTTGCGTCTCTCGAGATGCCCTTTCTAAATTTCATATGTTTAAAGTATACAGATAGAGGCACTGTGAGGTACTTGAGAGATGGTGTTTCATGCTTGTTACTTTTTTAGAACGCTCTTTGGAAAGGTTCAGTGTTTGAAAGTGTTAGCAAGTGTTAAACAATGATTGCATATATTTAATGAATCTCTCTGCATTGTTCAGTGATGTGAATAGGCCCTGCGTCCAGTGGATAGAAGATCCCATCTACGTTGTGGGACATGGATGTAGGTACCGAGAGGGGGCCTAGTTGAAGGGCCATCTGAACACGCTTCCTCCCACTTCCTTACTTTTGACTTCTGAGATGAAAACAAGGTGCCCAGGTTGTATTTCCTCTCCCATTGGCTGATTCCATCACTGTCTTTTCAATTGAAGTTTCCTGCGTTTTTAAAATCGTATCATTGGTCTTCAATTTTATAATGCTCTCTTTGGCCAAATACACACAGCCAAAGGTAAAGCAAAGGAGAGCACTGAGTGGTAAAGCAAAGGAGAGCACTGATACACTCCGTTCAAGTTCATCCACATGTTCACCAGAGTGATATTTCATAGACTTCAGTGCTGTCATGTCACTCTCCCATTTAAAGCGCCCTGTCACACCGCGTCACAAAGCCTAACTCCTTAGCACGGCTGGGTACATCTTTACCTCCCGACCTTTCTGGCCTTTCCCATAGCCTTCACTGTGGCACCAGTGGCACCCATACTGCATTCCTAACACTTCCAGAAACGCACCAGGCTCACCCCGCCTTTGCTCAGGCAGATGCCTCACTCGGCGCGCTTTTACCTCCTTCGTCCCTCTGGCTCACCCCGCATGCCTTCAGGACACGCCCCCTTCTAGTGTCAGCAAATCCTGAGCCCTCCTTCCCGCCACGATGAGCCCAGTGCTCCTCTGTGCTCCCTTTTCACAGTGTACTTACAAAGTAACACCTTATATTGGCATCTGTGCTGGCACACAGCACACACTCAGTGTTTATTGGATTGAAGTAAAGTACAGTTAGCCCTTGAACATTGCAGGGGCTAGGCGGGCTGACCTTCCGTGCAGTCAGAAATCCGCATATAACTTAGAGTAGGCCCTTTGTAAATGCAGTTCCTCCTTATCTGCAGTTCTGCATCTGCAGATTCAACCAACCTGGGATCCTGTAGTACTGTAGTATTTACTACTGAAAAAAATCTGCGTGTAAGTGGACCCAAGCAGTTCAAGTCTGTATTGTTCAAGAATCAAGTGTAAATACTGTCTTAGATAATCAAGTACAAAGCATAGTTTTTAAAACCTAAATAATTCAGTACGATCATCTGTATCAGAAATTGTGGTTAAAAAAAAAATCTTCTCTGAAAAGGCTGACAAAATCGGTAACCTCCAGTATGCAGTTTAAGTAGACACCATAAAATGAAAAGGCAATCTGTGTATGTTCAAAAATTCTTCCGGCTTATCAGAGAGGCATGATTTCTTTCAAAGACCCCAGTGGAAAAGGATGTATATCCAGATGCTCTGAGAATACCCTCGCAAGTCCAGGGCAATTCATCCTCTATAAAAAGGGATCGTACAACCATGATGTTGAGGGGAGTACCAGCATCACGTTGCCTCAGTGCTAACCTGTGCCCTTAGTCAATTTGTCTAGGCTTTCCCTCCAATTTTTAAAATTGTGATAAAATATACATAATGTAAAAGTTACTATCTTTTAATAATTTTTAAATGTACAGCTCAGTGGTTTTAAGTACATTCATTTTGTTGTTCAACCATCACTACCATCCATCTCCAGAACTCTTTTCATCTTGCAAAATACTCTGTACCCATTAAACAACGACCCCTCATTTCCCTTCCTCCTTGGCCCCTGGAGACCACCGTTCTACTCTTTGTCTCTATGACTTTGATGACTCTGAGTACCTCATGTAAATGGAGTCATACAGTGTTTCTCTTTTTTTTTTTTAAATTCAAGTATAATTTACAATGTTGTGTTAGTTTCAAGTGTACAGCAAAGTGATTCTGTTATACATATATATTGCTCTTCAGATTCTTTTCCATGTAGGTTATTACAAGATACCGAGTATAGTTCCCTGTGCTATACAGTAGGTCCTTGTTTAGTATTTGTCTTGTTTTGACCAGCTTATTTTACTTAGCAAAATATCCTCAAGGTTCAGCCAAGTGGCAGCATATTTCAGAATTTCCTTCCTTTTTAAGGCTGAATAATATTCCACTGTATGCATAGATCACATTTTGCTTATCCATTTATCCATCAGTGGACACTTGGGTGGCTTCCACATTTTAGCTGTTGTGAATAATGCTGCTGTGCACACGGATGTGCAAACAATCTAGCCTTTTCAAACCACAGATTCCACACTGTAAAGTGAGAGGAATAATAACACATAAAACATTAAATGATCTATGTAGAGAAATTAGCACAGCTCTGGCACATGATTTGATGTTTAAGTAAAATGTTAACTCTTTATCAAAGTGTTGGCTCTGCACTATTTAGCAATGTATACCTTTCCTAGACCCCCAGGAACTGAATATCAAATATCAGATAGACAAATCCAGTATCAACAGTGTATAGTGAGAGCGAACTGTGAGGTCACACCTATGTGTTCGCTCAACTGAAATATGTTTTGTTTTTTTTTAACCTTAATTTTTAGAGTTATGTCTTTGTATTTTATCCTGTGGAGCCATAATAGGCCAAGTGGTGAAGCGGTCTGGAGAATTATGACTTCCCACATCTGGCCCTTTACAGATCTGATCATTTGAGTGCTTGACATCATCTATCTTTCCACTTATCTGTCCTTACAATAATAAAATGTGGGATTAAAGTGGCTCTTATCTGTAGTGGGAGAGTGGATATATTTTATACATCAGTTCTTTAAAGGGGAAACTCTTTCAGAGCTTCAGAAAATATCACTGAAGAGTTAGATGAGTGTTTGGGAAGAACATTTCTGAGTATTACCTGTTAAGATCACAGTTCTACTGCTTTAGAGGAATTATAATTTTCATTGCAGCATCTATTAAAACCACTTTCACCTGACAGTAATTTTTCTTGTAGTTACAGGTGATTATTAGAATGAAGGGAAGAAAGGAAGACATGAAGGGGACATGGGACTGTTTACCAAGAGTATCTTCACAGACAGAAGGAGACAAGAAGTGCTGAGAACCTTAGTGTCTACAGAGCATAAATCATTTCCGAGGTGTAAGAATCCGGCTGCGACCTCCCAGAAGCCTGCTTGTTCACGTGTGAGTACTCAACGTGATTTCACTTTATACCCGTATTTCTTTATTAGATAATTTTATTTCACATCTAACCTTAGATTTTATTCACACCCTGGGATATATAGCTGTTTTTTATATTATCATTTATGTCATCGAGGATGGAGAGAGATTTCTTTTTATTTTTATATTATGTTTAAAAAACTGTAGCTACAATTATCGAGCACTTCTAAATGGCAGATAGCACAGGCCACTTAATTTTATATGTCACTGTTAAGTGTCCTCATGACAAACATTTGAATCTGTTTATATGTGGAAGAGAGATTTGAAATTATGCAAATTATGCAACTTTTCCAAAATTCCTCTAATATCTATAAAAGAGGTAAAATTAATTGCAGATCTATCTTCAAAGCCTATGCTTTTCCCCACCACACAACACTGAACATTCATGGGCGTGGAAATTCCCTATACCTCTTAAATAAACATCTAAACTTCACTTTTAAAGAACTTACATTCTAGATCCGTCATAGACCAAATGACCAAACATAGTCAGAGGTGTTTGTATGTTTGTTTTGGTCTCAGAAGAATCTTGAAACTTTCCTAGAGCCTTGAGTGTCTAATGGTGAGATCTGGAGGCTGCATGAATGGCGGTATCGAGTGAGCAAGGAAGGAAGAGTAGGAACAAGATTGACACCAAATAACTTGTTTGTCTTCTGAGGCCTAAAGAGGAAGGGAGCTTCCTCCAGACATTCAGGTAGCTGGTCCTTCATAACTGCTTACGGAGTTTTGTGTCTTCATGTCATGAGCTAAGTTACATTTTGAAGAAATGCTGTATCGGCAGCAAGTATTTCTAATACTAGGAGATTGTCACAGTTTCTGAAATTTTGTCAAGTGTCATTTTAACCAACCAAATCATCCTCTTTCCATGCATTTGTCTAAAATGAAATTTATTGCACAAAATAAATACAGCACAGCTTCATTTGTAGTCATTAATGTTTGATAGGCAGTTACTGTAATCCATTAATAACCTAAAATCTCATTTAGCCACTTGTTTGAGCTCTCTCATTTGTGAATATTTTTAAAAAGCACTTCCAGAAACAATAAACTTAATACCTTTCCCCCGTCTTTGTGGAAGTACTGATACTGAAATAGGTAAAGCTAGATGGCAGCTTGTGGCTAGAAGCACCATGTAGGTACAGTGTGCAACCTGGATAAACAGCCTCTCAATTTCTAGAATTAGCTGTAAAAATCTATTGTTGGCTCCAGTTATGTTAGGCCAAAAATCCTTAATTTTCTTAGCAAGTCGTATGTGTTTGATGGACTGATTTTTGGCAGGGACCCTAGAATTTCGGTTGACAGTGTTTTCTGAGTAACTCAGTATGGACTAGAGAAACCATAGTAAACCGCAGCACGAAAACCTGGAAGGCAGCCTCTGATTTACATTGTCTGCATGTGACCTACTGTAATGAGGAGATGGAAATCATAAAATGAGCTTTTATCTAATGGTTTAAAACTTGGTTATGAAAAGTGTTGCCGATGACAAAGGAAATGTTACCTCGTGCTGGTGGCTGGGAGACTTACGGGCACCTGAGTGACCCACAGCTGAATGAACAGTTGGCAACTGAAACCCGTCTTGTCAGTGTCAGGCATAGTCCATCTTCCCGATTTGCTGGAGAAAATACAGCCACACTTTGCTTACAGTGTCTGGTGTCAGAAGGACCACGCTTTTGGCTCCCATCCCTTTAGGACCGTGGAGAGAAAGCCAAGGCGTACACTCAGTGTGCCCACCCCGTCAGCTGTGGGACAGAAGGAGATGGAGAATGCTGTCCATTATGAATCATTGCTTTCAAGTATTCAGAGGCCAAAATCGGACAAAGTGTTTTTTAAATATAATTATATAAAGCAGAAGAAGGAAAATAAGTCAAAATTATGCCTCCCCATACTTCAGTTTTGAACGTGTGGAGATCGGAAGGAGAATCCATTTCCTTCATCTCTTAAGCTTAGGGTTGAGACATGTAAGAGATAATCTCTTTTAATAAATTATCCTCAAGACTCATTTACTCAAAAAAGGAAAGCAACTCAAGATACACTGTAAGCAAAACAGCTCATAAGTACTGCTATAAATAAGATTAAATGAGGATAAAGATGAAAAGGGGTAGGGAATACCAAAGAAAAATAAAATAGAATTTTCCAGAGCTTACAAATACAAACAGTCACATCAAAAAGAGTTCACCGAAGACCTAGCATGTTGAATGTAAAGACTTATACTTAAAACCAACTCTTGAAATCACAGAAAATAACCTCAAAGAAAAATATGGTCAACTACAAAAAATAGGAGTCAGATTTCCATCAAAAATTCTTCCTAGAAGAGGAGGACGCTTTCCCTCTCTGGCATTCTTCCCACAAATCCATAACCCAAGTCTAATCATGAGAAAACATCAGCCAAGGCAAAAATGAGGTATGTTTTACCAAATACCTGACCAGTACTCTTTGAAATGTGAAGGCCAAGGAAAAAGAAGGACTGAAGAACTGTCTCAGATTGGAGGAGTCTATGAAGACATGAAGACTAAATGCATGTGGTGCAGTGGGTAGACTCCTCGAACACAATAAAGGGCACCAGTGGGACAGCTAGCAAAATCCAGATAAAGTCTGTGTTCCAGTTAGTAGTGTTGTACCAGCATTCTTAGTTGTGACAAATGAAACACTGTTATGTAAGATGATAACATTAGGGCACACTGAGGAAAGGTATAGAAGAGCATCAGGACCCTGACGAGGGCAGCACCACACGGGAGGGGCACCGAGCCTAGGCTGCAGGAATCAAGAAGAGCTTTCCACAGGAAGTCTTGTCCACGCTGAAACCTGGAGGCTGCCTAGTCTGGGAGAAGGACATGGCAGTAGAGAGGATTGCAGTCAAAAGAAACAAAAAGTTGAGAAGGCCCACAAGTAAAAGAAAACATTCTGTGTTCAAGGTCCTGAAAGTAATGAACATTAATAGGAGTAAAAACAGCTCTAGGCGTGGGGAAGCGCTGGTGAGAAATGTGATTTGAGAAGAAAGGGCTGTGTCACGGGGTAACATATATTTCTTAAGTTTTGAACCTATTCTAAGACTGATAACAAAGTGGTTAAGCAGGAGATCCACAGTTATGATACCACTCTTATAAAGATGACTTTGAATGCAGTGTGGGGAATGGTTGGAATTGAGAAAGAATGAAGGCAGAGAGGAGAGGAGTTACTATAACAAGAAGTCGTTTGGCCTAGATTAGAATAGGGCCAGTAAGAAAGGGGAGAAGTGAATGGATACGAAGGGCCTTTAGAGGGAAGCATAGGTAAGACTTAGTGATTGTGTGAACTTGGGGAACCAGGAAGATGCAAGAGTAAAAAAGAGTATCCAGTTTCTGACTTGAGTCACTTCGTAGGTAGAGGTGCCAGTCTCTTCTCTCAGCACAGGTGGTGTTGGGAAGTGGAGGGCAGAAAAGCTGATGACTCCAGTGGTCCAGTTGTCGATATCTAAGAGATGCAGGGTGAGATATAGGGCAGGGAGTTGGGTATGTGATTTCAAGCTCAGAATGGAGACTTGGGCCAGAGACATTTTGGGGTAGCATCTGATAACAATTAGTGATTGAGGTCATGGCAGTCAGTGTTACCTCAGTGTTCTTTTGAGGGTCGGTCGTATCAATCCACAGCTATCTGATGTCTTTTTTTAATGGGATAAAACAAATAGTAATTCAGAAGTTTCTATAGAGAAAGGTCAGCTACTCATCCCTTCCCTTTCATTCACAAATCAAACAATAAATACCTACTAAGGTGTTTGGGAAAACATAGGTGAAAAAACTCAAGGTGGCTACATATACAAACTAGTTAAGAATTCTCCAAAATGGGAATGTACTGTGTTCTAGCAGAATGTGGAGAAACACAGAAAAGGTAAACCTAGGCAAAAATACTCAATTTGGTTGTCATTTCATACTGAGACAGAATTTGCACAGTATAAACTATATTGTTACAAATTTAGATGCTTTTGGAGTGGGTCTTCTCTATAGCTACACCTATACTGAGGTTGTATTTAACCTACTGTTCTGCAGCATTTGGCTTACAAAAGTGTTCAGACTGCCAACAGGAAACACCATAAGCCTGAGGAGAATCTGGCTCAGTAATTGCTCTGCTGCCTGAAATGTGCTGGTTGGGGTCTGTGTGCAGTGATGTGAACCGGGGAGCCTGGGGTGGGGTCTGGGCAGGAGTGGTCTTCTGTGATGCACATTTGCTTATCCGTCTTTGGATGAAGAAAGCTTTGAGCAGTACTCTTTAAGTTTGAAAGTCTTATCTTTTGGGACCTAAGGATATATTTATTTGACATATCAAATCTAATCTTCTAGAATGTTATTAACCTGAGGTTATTTCCGGGATCTTATGATATCCGTTGAATAAGAATATCTCTGATATTATATACTAAGTGAAATAGCCAGAAAACTGTCTTTGCTTTGACTCACTACCAATTAATTCCAAACCACCTTTATTCAAGGGGTTTAGGGATGAAAAGGGCCAGTAAAGCAATGAGCAGGATCAAAGTGTAAGAGCAAGTTAAGTTCACGTGGCTTTGAGAGTTAGGTAATGCCAAGTATTAACGCGATGAGAGCAGAATGAAGTCAGCCCAGGAGGCAGCATGTGAAGGAGAGCCTGACAGGAGAGGAAGGAGCTGGTTGAGTAGGCAGGTCGGAGGATTCAGGAAAGGTGTGTGGGAGAAGTTGAGGGAAATGGAGGGCTGGCGTCAGTGGACGCGGGAATGAGACTGGGAAGATGAAGACTGACTTGTGAATAGAGTGAATTTCAAGTTATACTGTGGTAGGAGAAAAAGTTAAAAGCATTAAAACATGTTGGTGGCTCCTGAATTACATTCATGCTTAGTAATCCGATGTAAGAAATAACGGGAGATGCTCTAGGTTTTGCGTCTGTTTCAGGGAAAGGGCTAGGGAGATAATGAAATGAAAACGCTAAACAATACAGATGAAGGGGCTGGTTTTCTTCTTTAAAGGAAGCAACAGTGAAACTGCTAAGAGAGATAAGGTTTGAGTTGTTATAACCTAAATTAAGTCTGTGGTGATAAACCATTTTCATACAGAAGGATACGAAATTATTTCCCAGCCAAGAAAAGTTTTTAATAAAATAACATGCATAAAAACATATAATAAAGTTACTACTGTGTTTATTTTCAATGTGACAGTTTTTAACTACACAGAGTCAGAACAACCTCAGCTGAGGGCAGGCTTGCTCAGGTAAGTAAGAGAGGATTTAATTTGGAGCAGTAGGATCTAGGAGGCATTGCCAAGGTATTGAGGAAGACTGGTGAGCTTTGGAAGCCAGAGTGGTTTTGGCACAAGAATTGTGTGATAATGTAAATGCGGAATTGTGGAATGATGGTAATCAGTTATGAAGTGAAAGCCATAAGAGTGGAGAGAAATGCTTCAAAAAAATCATTTTTTAAGGAAAAAACATGAACAAGTTGCCATGAGATTATGGGGGAAAAAAAAGGTTGGTAAAGAATGATGACTCCAGAATGTACTGCAAGGACAGTGACACCATACCAGGGACAGAAATGAATTATTTTAAAGGGAAGCCAGTTTTTGAAGAAAAATGATGAGTTAAGAATTTGAACACATTGAGCTTAAGGTGACAGTCAATTAATCAAGGGGATTTTTATTTGGACAGGTAGACTGGTGGGGAAGGAATACCAGAAATAAAAGTAAAGTCATGGGTCCATTTACTGAGTGAATTAGCACATAGAGTAAAATATGGGGGTCTCATATTTGGGAGCAGAAAGACTAATGAAATCAGTAAGGAAAGTTAGAAAGAGTGAGACAAGGTGAACTGAGAAACTTGAGATCCACGGAAGCCAAGGTAGGTGAGATTTGTAGGAGGCAAACATCATTCAGCAATTGGAACTTTCGCAGAGGTCCAAAGATGATGCTGACCAAGAGGAGGTCCATGGCCTGGCGCTCAGGTGGACATCAGTCATCTAGGAGCAACTGAAGGAGATAATGAATTGGGACAACAGAAACCAAGATAGCTGGGGGCTAAAAAAACAAGCAGCAGCTAAGGCTTATACTTCTGAGAAGGAGTTTTTGGAAAAGCTTCCTCTACATTTCTATTTTAGGCCAGAAATCTTTGAGGACATGCTAGAAAGAAAAATGGATTTCTTTAGAAAGATGATTAAATGAGGTGGTTGACATTTTTGGCAAAGAAAGGTTTAGCTTTAGAAGACCAAAAAAAGTTAACAGCAATATTTAGACCCAAAATAGTGTGGCATGAAATGTTTGTCAAATTCCTGCTGAATTTGAAGAGAGACTCCAAATTAAAGTTTTGTTTTTTTGTTTGTGTTTGCAATAGGTTGTGTTCACAGTATTCTTAAAGCTAAAATGTATGTCACTGGAATAATATTGATTATTTTATTATTGAATATTTAACACAGAACTGATGAGATGATCATCACCAATGGCACCACTAGGAAAAGTGGTGCTAAAAAACAAAATTAAACTGGGCAGATTTGAAGATCTACTTGCCTTTATTGAATGATTCATGAATTAGGCAGCATCCCATTAGCAAACAGAAAGTAGCTCCAGAGATCTGTACAAAATGGAAGACTTTTATAGGCAGAAGGAGGTGAGGCAAGGAAGTTACTCTTGCAAAGAGTGGGTTATTTTAGGCAAGGTCACCTTCCTTTGGGGAAGGCAGGGGTCTATCAGGCAGATTATCTTGCTAGTGCTGACCAGGTAATTCCAGATTAACTGGTTGAAGGTTACATTCCTGGAAGAGGCTGAAACTGCAATCAGTTTAGGTACGAAGTCTTGGTTTGCTGACATGGGTCTTAGCACAAGTGACTCCATTTTGGACTTATTTTCTTTTTTTAACAATGGTATAGTTCCAGTTTAAACTCAAACTTTTCAAAGTAGGATGAAGTGAGTACCTTCTATGAGGTAGACATAGAGTGGTGTTGCAGATATCAACAAATAAAATGAGAAAAAAGTTGGTTTTAGGTTACGCAGTTTATTACTGACACAGGCATACCACTGAGGTATTGCAGATTTGGTTCCAGACCACCTCAATAAAGTGAATATTGCAATAAAGCCAGTCACACAAATGTTTTGATTTCCCAGGGCACATAAATGTTATGTTTTCACTATACTGTACTCTGTTAAGTGTTCAATAGCATTATGTCTAATGTCTATTACATTCCTTAATTGAAAAATACTTTATTGCTAAACTATGCTAACGATCATCTGAGCCTTCAGTAAGTCATAGTAGTAATGTCGAAGATCACTTATCACAGATCACCATAAAAAAATAATGATATTGAAAATGTTTGAAATATTTCCGGAATCACCAAAATAGGGCACAGAACTACAAAGTGAGCAAATGCCGTTGGAAAAATGACACCAATAGACTTGCTTGAAGCAGAGTAGCCACAAACCTTCAATTTTTTAAAAATGCTGTAATATCTGTGAAGTGAAATTAAGCAAGGTGCAATAAAACAAGGTATGCCTGTATTTCTTATGTACATTCAAGGAGGGCTAGAGAATTATATTCCCCACCATATCATAAAGTGATCCCAGTTCAAACCCTGTATATAGCAGAAGCTGCCCAAGAACCACTATCAAAAAGGTGCAGGGAGTATATCCAGTGTCCCACTGGACTGTCTGCCTTCCTTCTCCTGCCTCCCTCTACTTCCTTCTCTCTGCCCATCATCTTCTCCAACCTCCCCCAGTTCTGAGGGCTCACTCCCTTGAGGTTTGCCTCAGAGGCATCTGTTCATAAGATCACGCCCTGTTTCTCAGAGCAACAGAGGGAAGCCATTTGGAGAAAGGACAGTGAACCTCAGGCCTTTTCCTTGCTTGCTAATCCCCAGCCAACGGGCACGGTGGGGACACATAAGGAATCCCTCAGAACTCGGGAGCGCAGGTGTACTCGAGGCCAGAGAGAGAACTGTCACCATACCAGCCGTTAGGCATGACACCCCGTCCTGGGTTCTTCCAAACTCTTGTTTGAAGTTACAAATGGCTACTTGTAGCGCTCTAATCAGCTCTGTGGATTTTATTCATGTCCTAGACAGTTACCGAACTGTGTGAATGGCTATTTTGGAGAAAACAAAGAAAGACTTACTCAGAAAATCCAGAAAGGGAAATTCCATTGTACTTTGATTTTTCCTTTTTGGAAAAGACAGAGGAGTTACCTTTGCCCAGGCGGGGTGGCTCTTGGGAAGTCAGACTTTATCCATATAATAGCCCACTGTATTGATCACCAATATGCACAGGTTATCATGCTTTTACTCAAGAACTATGCTAATACGTGTTTTTCCGTTGGAGTGACTTTTAAACCCCACAGCGTTCCTTATTATATATTTGTTAAGGAAACTCCAGTGTGATTTAAAGGGCCACCATGAATCACTGGGGAAAAGGAATTGCTTGTAAGACATGTGGATATCTTTTGAAATACCATTTCTTCCATAGAATTCAGTGCTTCTCTGCTGTCTTGAAAAGATGATTTCCCCTCAGATGGGTGAAGTAGTTATATATATATTGTATACAAAGTAAATAAATTCAACAAAATAGATGTAAGGAATCCAACAACTTAAAACATTACTTCTTTATTCTGTTTGCTCACAGAGAGAGTGTTCCCAGGATTATATGATAAGAAAACACTTTATTAAGTGTATTCTATGTACTGGATAATTTGTAGAACCCTGCAATTATTGTCCAGGTTTTATTAAACACAGTCTTTATCCTATTCAGCGCCAAATCCTAAGGTTTTTTTTCAAGCCACTCTTGTGCTGTCTGAGGTCTGATCCCCATTAGTGTGTCATATATACAGATGTGTGTAAACATGTGTGCATACATACACTGACACACATCTTTCGCATTTGTAATTTTTTTTTTTACCCAGTCGCTTCATAAAAGATTAAAATGGAAGATTAGACCCCATTCAGAATTTCACAATGCCACAATAATAAATCAGTCCTCATCATTTGAAGAACAACTATGAGGTGGGACAAAAGCTGATTTGAGATTCATACCGTTGTATACCTACTCTTAAAAAAAAGACAAGCAATTTACACATCTGCAAATCTTAGGAAATGGCTGAGAGAATTTGCATTTGCATGATTTGGGCACATGAAGCCATTTTAGTGCACAAATTCCTTCCTTTCATCTCTAAAGGGTGTCGAAAGGATACAAACATATTTTTTGCAGATGATGGGGATTATTGACTGGCATAAATAGCAACTCACGCTAATGCTTCAGGAATTTTTTTTTTAATTGAGTGAAGATGGCATATGGAAAATATATGTAGGAAAAACCATATTTTATGAGAGCTGATGATATGGAGTGGGGTATACTATTTTTTTGTGTGTACTGTAAATGACATTAATGTTTTAGGTTGATCTTTGTTGCCCATGTAATGTGTATAGCCTTGGAGGAGACATTTATTCTCAAAGCTGATAAAATAAATAATAAGTAAGAAAACTTGGAAATTGTTCACTAGACCTTCACAGTCTACATTAAGTGAGATGAACTAACAGGTATATATGGGTTTTTACTTACTAAGGGAAACTGTTAGAAATTTGTTTGATTTTTACAGTGCTATGCAGTGTATTCTAAAATAATCCCAATCCGATTTTCTGTTAAAGGACTACATTAGTCAAGGCATTGTAAATAGTTTCCCTGAGAGTGAAACTTTTGCACCATAATTCAGACAATCCAAGAACTGTAAGCAATAAACTGAAGTGCAAAGTCCATGAGCTAAAAAGGTCTTGGTGTTCACTGGGTTCAGTCACTCTTTTACACGTGGAAAGTGAGCACCAGGGCGTCCCAGTGGGTAATGGAAGCTTATACATTATGATTGTGACAAAGCCGTGGCTAAATCAGGTAGTTGAAATTCTTTTGATCTACCATTTACTGGTCTTTCCACCGCATATGATATACTGTCTCTTTAAGAAGATAAAGTAAAGCTTTGAACCATTGGCAATCTGTAATACAGGCATATCTCATTTTATTGCGCTTCACAGATATTGCATTTTTTTACAAATTAAAGGTTTGTGCAACCCTGCATCTAGGAAGTCTATCAGGGCTATTTTCCAGTAGCGTTTGCTCACTTTGTGGTTCTGTGTCACGTTTTGCTAATTCTTGCACTATTTCAGACATTATTATTATTATTATATTTGCTGTGGCGATATTTGATCAGTGATCTTTGATGTTATTACTACAACTTGCTGAAGGCTCAGATGACGGTTAGCATGTTTTAGCAATAAACTATTTTCGAATTAAGGTATGTTCTCTGCTTTTTTAGACATAATGCTATTGTACACTTAATATTTACAGTATAGTGTAAAAATAACTTTCATACGCACTGGGAAGCCAAAAAATTCATGTGACTCGCTTTATTACCGTATTTGCTTTATTGTGATGGTCTGGAACCAAACCTGCAGTATCTCAGAGGTATGTCGTGCCCAGGTTCTTGGTCTTGAGGGCTATTTACCCCAGGGAGCATCTCAGACATAGAGACTAATCTTGGATGCAGCAAGTGGGATTGAATGGTAAATGGTATAAATATTGATAGTTCAGCTTATACAAATGCAAGGAAGTCTGTTGTGATCAAAAAAAGTTTGTCATTTTAACATGTTGAGTCTAGTTTAATTGGCTCTGTGAATGGCAGGAAATTCAGAAATGCTAAATCTGTTATATGTTTTTTGCCTATTGGTTAACTATAGTAAATCAAATTGTCGGACTGAAAAGTCTCATGAGGGTAAGGGACAGGTTCAGATGGTTTTAGTTTCCTGCCCCAGGACTTGCACATTGCCTAGTGCATAATGAACTTTATCATTCTCTCCCCGCTTCTCTCTTTCTCTCATACATATAGTTGGCTCTCCATATCTGCGGATATGGAGGGCTGACTGCACTATGCCATTATATAGGGTTTTATATAAAGGACTTGAGCATCCGTGGATCTTGATATTCACAGGGTTCCTGGAACCAGTCTCCCTTGGATACCAAGGGACTACTGTATACACACACACACATATATATGCACATATATATACATATACACATATATACACATGTACATACACATATACACAATGAATAAATAGTTAAATGTATGTGTAAGTGACTAAATGGAAAACGTATTTAGTTGTGCCTTAGGGCTATAGTGAAACCCAGGGAATTGCACAGATTTGTCCGAAAGCCCTGTAATTGAGTTAAATTCTTGAAGTAAAATTCCAGATCTCCTACAACCCAATCATTTCACTCTAAGGTATTTATACAGCAGAAATGTGTAAATATGTGCACCATAAGACACGCACAGAATGTTCATGCAGCATTACTTGGAATAGCCCAAAGTTGGTAACAGTCCAAATGTTCATTAACAAGAGAATGGATTAGTTGTAATATATCTATAGATGGGTATTCTATAAGGCAATAAAAATGAATGAATTATTGTTGTACCCAACAATATGGATGAAACTCAGAACTTCTTGAGGGGGTCAAACCAGAAACAAAAGATTGCACTCTATATAACAACATTTATTTAGACTCAACTACAAGCTTAACTATACTGTGATGGTAGAAGTCAGATAGGAATTTTCCTTTAGGGATTAGTGTCACCAGGAGAAGGTCTGGGGGAAATTTATAGGGTGATAGTGATACCTTGTTTCCTGATTTGGGTGTAGTTACACTGATGGGTTTACTTTGAAAAATTCATCAGGCTGATTGTATGCTTTCTGTATGTTCACATAAAAAATTCAGGGTCATCCATTTCGTGGTTGTGTGATACAAGCTACTTTTCTTCTCTGTTCCTCAATTTCCTCATCTGAAAAATGAGACAGTAATGCTGCCGTGACAAAATTTGTTGTCGTAATCATTTCTGAGTGTAGAGCTCAGTAATGTTAACTGTATTCACGTTGTATAACAGATGTCCAGAACTTTTTCAACTCTTAAAACTGAGACTCAACACCCATTCAACCACTGCTTCCCATTCCCCCTTCCCCTCAGATCCAGGAAAATACCATTATGCTTTCTGTTTCCTTGAGTTCACTTACTTCAGATTCCTCCTAGAAGTGAAATCAAGATTTTTGTTTTATTTTTTAACTAAGACCAAGATTCCGCCATTTCACATCAACCCATATTGTTAACTTCTGTGATATTTTTTTAGCATTTTCAAGTATTGGTTTACAAAAATGTTAGATAAATCTAAGGGTTCTTGTGCTGTGCTGGATTTCTGATGGAAATCTGGATAATTGGCTGACATCTCATGTCAAGGAGGACTCCATGTTCTTCCCCACCTGTCCTTTTGGTGTCTCTTTCAGAAACCCAGTGCTGGGTAGATATATCACAGGCTTGACTCGTTTCTGGTGTGGGGAGGATTAAACCAGAAGAAAGAATCCATTGGACACCCCTCTAGTGCCTTTACTCCCCCAGAGTCTCTTTACTGCTTTTCCTGATCTCTCAACTGAGAACAATGGCATTTAAACAATTTTAGCAGCAGAAGCTCCTTTTACCTGAAGCAGAAGTTGTACGTACGCATAATCACATTATCACACAATTTAAAACATATCAAAACAATATCTTATTAGTATTTTTATAAATTCAAATTTATAAAATTTACTTATTTCAAAGTCAGTCAATATAAATAGCGATTAATTTCAGTGCATTTTAATGGGCTGGAATTTGGTTTATAACTCATTTTGGGATTACATGGTCTATTTAATTATACTTTTAAGAGTATGGCTTATACATAAAAAATGTTAAATAAAAATTTGAAGACACCTTAAGAGCAGTTGTGAAAAGAGTACTTGTGAACCTTTAGAAATAACAGACACATTTTAAGGGCAGAGGAGTTTATTTATGTTAAGAAAAGGGCGGTACAGCTAAAGAAGTAGGAAAGAGCTTAGTGGGTACAGGGAACTGTATGCAACTGTTGGGTCATTGGTGAATCTAGGTTTCTCAATTGAAAACCTGGCTGGATAGTCACATGTATATAGGTTGTGGTGGAAATCATAGGAATGGATAAATCATCCAGGGAGTATGTGTTACAGCTTCCTGTCCTCTGTTTGCCCCTCAGAGCTGCCCTTGTTACTGTGCTCTGGACCCCAGAACACGGACCCAAGTGGACTGTGTCAATGGGCTCTGTTGCCCTCTGATTTTTGCTGAATTGATCAGTGGGAGACATTGAGAGAAAATTGGGAGATAGAAAGACAGTGAAAACATATCTGTCCTGAGCTCCTTCCCTACCGGGTCAGTGAGGCACAGAAGGTTGAGTATGATTCTCTGTCAGAGACCACAGCTCCAGCAGGTGGGCCTCTTCGTACAGCTCCCTCTGGGGAGCCTCGTGACTTCTCACTCCTTGATTTCCTTCAGGCCTCGGGATGATGAAGTCTCCCAACTGTTACCAGCCCTACAGTTCTGAACTACCCTCTGTTGATTTCCCAAAACCTACCTATCCCTTTGTGGATAGTACCTTTACTAAACTCTCCTCAGTAATTAAAAAGCCATGGCAGTGTGCCGTCTGTTTATGCCATGCCCCTGGCTGATGTGGTAGCATAAGGAAAGCTGTGGCCTGAGGATGGAACGTAGGGGAAGGATGACCTTCAAAGGATGAGTGAAAGAACAGCTCAGGAAAGAGGTGGAGAGGGAGGCAAGAGTAGGGAGGGAGACCAGGGACGCTTATGGGGGGAGTCAGAGGGGCCAGAGGGTTTAAATGTAAGGAAAGGAAAACGTCCGTTATATTGAAAGGTCATGAAATGTTTCTTCCTCAGAAGTTTTGTGCTCTGCTGACAGCAAAAAAACAGATGACAGGGGACCAGGGCATGAATGCAGCTGAAGAAGTGAAGACTAGTTACTTGACAAATTGATGACAGGAGGAAGAAAGTGTATGGAATTTATTAAAGAGAAGACTTAGAGTTAATCAATTTGTTGATATTGTTGAATACTTTCAGTGAAGACTAACTATGCTCCATCTCGCATTTTCATGACGGAATACTACAATAACATCATTAAGAGTCTCTGTAGGTGTGTGTGCAATGTACATAATTTGTGCTCTCAAGGTTTAGATTTTTGTTAGTCATTCAAGGAAGAACACCAAAGTGTTAAATCTTGATTTAGAAAGTGAGCAAAGACATAAAAAGATAAAACACGGAAGATGTACAAATAAAATCCAGTCTATCCTACCTATTTGGAAGTGATTCCTGGATTAAGTCAGAGTGTCAGAGAGCTGAATATCTAGACATCGTTTCGTGCCCTTCCTCTCCCCTTTCCCAGAAAATGTTTCGCCAAGTTGGACTTTGCAGTGATATTGCTTTATCTGGAAGGGTATTTAAGAAATCAACACAAGATATTGTTAAAGACGATAGTCGTCATATCACAGAGTGTCTTATTGGAGTGAATCTGAAAATTGTTTCCTTTAGTACTTATAGCAGCCTCTTTCATTTCACATGAGCAGGCTTGCTTTTTACCCAGAGACTGTGCTCTTGGTAACTGCTTGTATTTTCCAGTTCCCCTCTGCTGCCAGAAGTTGAGAGTTGACCTTGAAACTTCTTGTTAGGAAAAGCAATGACTTCACAGGCAAATTTCATGGATTAACGTTGCTACTGGTTTCTTACTTTTTAAACTTTATTTCACTTGCCTCTTTTGTCTGATTTTTTAAGACGTATTTTATTTTACTTCTTTATCCGTAAAGCAAACTAAGTTTTTTTCTACTTATAGGAAAAGACTGAATTTAAAGGCATAAATAAATAAAAATAAGAATAATGAAAAGGCAAGAAGACTGTAAAGTAGTAGATGCTCCTTGTTTGGCTTTGTGTTTTGATATGTGTGCCGTTGCTACCGCACCTGTTTCCCTGTGATTACTTTCCAATCAGTCACAACTTCAGTCACACCTCAGGTCGCATTTGTGTATCACCAAGTGAAGCAGAGAACTGACAATTTCCTTGATTTAACTGCATCAGTTGAAACAGTCAAACTTGATAATTCAGCCTGCTAGTTTAATTTTGTCTGTGTTGATGAAATTAACTGACCTGTTGCCAAATTCCTCTCCCTTCTTTCTTTCTTTGCTTTAGAGAATTCCAAAAGAAAGAAAGAAGGAAAGAAAAAAGGAGGAAAGGAGGGAGAGGAAATATGGCTCTTCTGTTCAGCTTACAGATACCATTTAAGATCTGGGCAAAAAAGGAATATAGAGTCATTTGAAGCTTTATAGATTTTTTATTACAAACTATGGGCATAGGCTACTTAACTGAATGGCCACCATGATATGGCACAAGTGGATAAGACTATAGACTCTGGGAACTTGTGTGTGTGTGTGTGTGTGTGTGTGAGATCCATTGGTTTTTCATACATATTTGCTTTAACTAAAGAACATATATAAAGTCATATAACATGGATACCATTAATCCAGTTTGAAGGGAGATAACACTAATGTTAAGGTAGGCATGAGAGGGTTTCTGAGTTGGACAGGGACCCAGCAGCCTGGCAGAGTCATAGAATGTAGTCATCAGCTATAGGCATATATTCCACTGACAGGAAAGACACTGCCAGTGAAAGATTTTGAAATGGGAAAAACAAAACAAAAAAAGTCCAAAAGAGCTTCCTATCTATTTCAGGGTAACCATTCAGGTTATCTGTTTTAACTGTTTTTGAACTAGGTAGAAATTCATAAAGTGTGAATAACCAACAGTTGTTAAAGTGACACCTGTCCATGGAAACGCAAATGAATTATCATTCCTGGATGTCTCCACTCCCTGCACCCCACACACACCTCCACGGAAAAGCCAGTTTTGCATCTATTTGTAAATTTATCTCAGCATTTCTGACTTCCCTGTGTAGGGGAGGAAAAATAATTTTTCCTCTTCTCTTTTAGGTTTTTGACTGAGATACCCCTGAAATTAAGGCAGATTAACAAGAGAAAAACAAATAGACATTTAGCAACATATATACCTCCTATATACATGCAAGAGACCCCGGAAAACTACGATCTCCAGCTAAAGGCAAGGGAAGAATGCTGGGGGTTGGGGGGCATTTTTGGGGGGTTACCAGGGAGGGCACAGTAAACAGGGTATGGTTTCTTTGCAGAGCTAAGTCATTGCCTTCTACATTGAGAAGAGGTTTTATCCATTTAGTCATCCTTCTCTTCCTGGTACAGAGAGGGAGACACTCTTAAAAATGGAGAGTTCCCTTATACATGAAAATGTCTCTTACAAAAGGGCAACTTCTACTCCATTTTCAGAGTTTCTCCTGTCTCTACAGCCTCTTGAATATGATCAATATGCCAAAGAGACGTATGTTAGGGCGGCAAATTCTGCTTCCTTTCGTGTGTGTGTGTGTGTGTGTGTGTGTGTGTGTGTGTGTGTATGTTATGTTGAATTACACTTTGAACCGATTGTACCATCATACTAGTTCCCTAATTAAATGGAAGGTTAAATAAAATATAAAATATTTGGTGGGTTCTTTTGATATGTGTATAAGTTTCATGATATTATCTTTTTTTAAAAATTATTTTTTAACACCGATACACTTTCTTTTCAATAATGGCCCTCTTTGTACTTCTTAAATATTATGTTTAAGGGGATTTAATAACATTACAGCAGAGAGTTATTTTAACTGTTATTTTATATGTATCTATGTTTTTTAGTTAAGAGCAACTTATTGTGAATAATCAATGGCCCCAATTATATGTACAGTAGTATCTCCTTAACCAGTGGGGGTTATGTTCCAAGACTTCACATGGATACCTGAAACCACAGATAGTACCTGTCGACTTAAAGAAAAACACACAACATAAGAGTAGTGAGTTTAGGTTTTATTCAAGGTCTTGATGAAGACTATAGCCCGGGAGTAGTTTCCTCAGAGCTGAGTGGCTGCTCCTGGTCTGTCGTCCTCCGCAAGACTCACAACTCACAACCCTTGTGTTGTGTGTTGTCAGTATACCGAACCCTATAAGTACTATATTTTTTCCTATACTAATGGGCAGGTAGCGTATACAGTGTGGATACACCGAAAAAAGGGATAATTCATGTCCTGGGCAAAATGGAGAGGAGCAGAAAGCATGGTGCGAGATTTCATCACACTACTCAGAAGGCTGCACAATTTAAAACTTATGAATTGTTTATTTCTGGAATTCTCCGTTTAAAATATTTGGACTGCAGTTGATATCAGGTAACTGAAACTGCAGAAAGAGAAACTGTGAATAAGGAGGGGGGGTACTTTGTGTGTGTGTGTGTGTGTGTGTGTTTGTGTGTGTGTGTGTATCTCTATGTAACAGATACATATATATACACATATATGTATCTGCTATGAAATAATGCCTTAAAAATTCAGCATTCGATGGCAATAGATGGCCTTTTCATCACTCATATTCTATGAACCAGTGGCATTAAGGAAACTTTAAAAACTGAAGATAAGTGGTGACTTACAGTGCTGAAGAGAGCTTCCTTAAGGCAGAAAAAACCTGGACAGGAGAGTGTGGCTAGATGAAAACAGAACTTCAGTGAAACAATTAATTTTTCCTTTACTAGTGTCAGTATGCAAATACTAAGCTTTCTTGGGTAATTGTTGGAAATTTCCTTGAGGAATGGCTGTCTTAGTTTAATCAAATGATACACAGTACATTTTAAACTAAAATATATTTATATTTATGCTTGAGATTATTAGAACATAATTGTATAAGAATTTATGTACTGCATCCCCAGAATCGATATTCAACCATACTAAAAAGGATGCAGAAACATGTGTTATTTATTCCATTGTTTGAGTACCTGACTAAGGAATACCCATCAGCAAGTCAGATAAGTGTTTAACAACAGTCCTATTGTTGGTGTCTAGTTTTTATTTGTTCTTATATTAACAGATAATTTCTATAATGTTGATCCAGTCAGTTTCAGGGTCTACATGACAAGGCTTTGTGTGGCCTGCAAAGTAAAGTTACTGTTGTTTTAACTGAATTAGTTGCTTTCCATGAATTAAAAATGACAGATGATTTTACATAAAAACCTGGATTTCCAGCCTCTCTTTAAAGATTGTAAAATTTCCCAACACTAGTCCACATCCTCCCATGGTGATGCTGTGTACAGAGGCTATCTTTCTAAGACTGGGCATGTCCCTCTGCTTCCCTGCTCCCTGTGGCCTCCTGGACTCTGAGATGGACCATATAGCATTTCCAGTTATCACCTACTTACGCTTTTATTTTTCCTAAAGTTAGGAAAAAGAGTGAGATATTTCTTTATCCATGTCACTGTTAAAAGTGAAAAAAATGAAAAATAAAACAAGACTCCTGGGCATAGAAAAGATGCACTATGCAAAGTTTTATGAACTAATAAAGAAATTTCAATAGAATTGTTCTTGAATCTAGTAAAATTAGTGATGCTACAGTGAAACGCTTTAAGACATGTTGGCAATGATGAATCTATGACTCTCCTCCTTTGTTGATATGGACCCTGCCTGTCCCCTGAGGCCACTGAGTTTGCAATTCCTAGTGGAGGACAATACTCCTGGTCTCTGTGCTGAGACTTCTTCTATTAGTTTAATTTCATTTGAATTTTTAATGAATCATTAGTTTATTTTCATCAGGTTAAAATCTGATTTTTAAAAATTAAAAATATGTTTTATTATTAGTCTTCTTGGGCTGTCAGAACACAATATCACAGACAGGGTGACTTAACATAAGTTGATTTTCTCACAGTTATGGAAGTTAGAAGTCCTACATCAAGGTGCCCCAGATTCAGTTCCTGGGAGGATTTCTTTCCTGCCTTGTGGACAACCACCTTCTTCTCTGTGCACCTTGACCTTTACTTATTTATTTTTTGTGTGTGCTCAGGGGAGAGAGAGAGCAAGTGCTCAGTGTCTTTTCTTACAAGGGCACTAACCCCCTCATGGAGGCCCCACCCTCATGACTCCATCTCACCTTAATTACCCCCCAAATGCTTCATCTCCAAACACCACCACATTGTGCAATAATGTTGGGGCTAGGCTTCAGCATATGAACTGTGGGCGGACACAGACGTTCAGTCCATATACATTAAAATTTAATGCATTCAGAATGTGTGAATAAAGTCTTGTTTTTCTTATCTAGAGTGGATTATTATTTCCTTATATTTTAGTATATTTATTTAAATTAAATAGGCTTGGATTGCTTCTGTCTTGCTTGCCTTCACCACAGATATTCCAGCTTCTATACAGAACCAGGGCAGAATATGTAAATACCAAACTACCACAAGATTTTTATCTAGCATAATAAATGGTAAGTGGTTAGAACCTGCTCCACTTTGTTCTTTTCTTTAGCATCAAATTAATTAAACGTATTTCAGTAAATTCTGCTGCTGTTCTCCAAGAAATGGAAATAGTTTAAACTGTGCTGTACCTTCAAAAAGTATTTTTTCTTGATTTGATTTATTGAATTCAAAGTTGAATGATTAACCAGGCTTTTTTTACATGCTTAAAGTTCCAGATAACTTTTCATAGAATCAGAGTACAAATACAGGGATGATTTTAATATAAATGCCCAAGAAATTTCTAAGTAGCCACTATGACATTTTTCACGCTCTTTCAACCAAAGTCACCTTGAATACCTCCCAGAATAGGACCTCAGTAACTCTCAGACAGTTCATTTCATTAATGCATATTTGTGGTTGTTAGAAAATTATTTTTATATCCATTTGAATCAGTTGATCCAAGTTCTGCCCACTAAAACAACCCAAATCCAGTATATTCCATCTCTACGTAATAGCCCTTTACATCTTTAAAAGCAATTATTATGGTTCCTTGAGTTCCTGTTTCTCCCTGTTTTCCCCTCAGGCTGCCTGCCTTTCCAGACTCTCTCCTGGGGCTTCCCCTGACTTTGGTCCACCACCTTTTACAGAAGCCTGTGCACTGTTGTGTAGATTCTTCCCATTTAGGTCTGTTCAGGCCAGCCTACACTGGAGCTAAGGCTTCTTCTGATGTGGACTTTGCCATTGTCTCCTGTCATAAAAAGGAGATTCCATTATTGGTCTTTCAAGATATATTTCTAGGTGCTGAGCCAAAGCTCCCTGATTCTGTATTTTAAATTGGTTTTCGAAGTTAAATTGAGAACTTTCAAATTTTATACTTTTTAGAGTCAAAAAGAACCTTGAAATCATCTGGAGATTAGAATTAATATTCCAGTTTCACTGCAAAATACTTATGTGACTTTGGACAGGTTACTTAACTTCCCGGAGCCTCTCTTTTCTCTTCTGTAATCTGGGAATAGTAATATTATCTCCCCCTACCTTACACCACTTTTGTGGGAATCAAGTAAAGAATACCTATTGTTGAAAAGGATACAAAACACAAGATCTCCCTGGTTTATGCATGTATTCCTTGATCCTATATTTCCATTCCACTACTGCGGTATCCTCGTCTCCATGAAAACCAGACTTCCCAAAAAAGCTGTTGGGTGGTTTCTTCTAACATCAACCAATTCTCTGACACCAACTGGGTGTCTAAGAATTCAGTTCAATTCTGACACGAACAATCCAGAGTTAGAGAAGACCTCACAGTACAAGGGCTCAGGCCCACAAGACTGCCCCCACTTTAGATGCTGGGTGCAAAAGTGGTGCCCAGGCTACCCACACTTCTGCCCGGCCAACTACAAATTTGGGGTTTTCATGGTTTCCCTTCAGGTTTTATTTTGCTAGAGCGACGCATAGAACTCAGGAAAACACTATACTTAGCAATTTTCAGTTTATTTTAAAGGATGCAAGTCAGGAACAGCCAAATGGAAGAGATGCAAAGGAGAGTGTATTGGAGGGAGGAGTGACTAAGAGCTTCCATGCCTTCTAGGACTGAGGCAGGAGATAGCTGGGCCCCCCAGGGTGAGCGGCTGGAGTTCATTCCCTGTGGACCAATTCTCCAGGATGAAAATAGCAGGACAATTGAGAGAAGAGGCTGGGCCCTGCCCAGAGAAGAGATAAAAGACCACATATCTCTCATTCTCGAAGTCAAGGAGAACTTCCCGACTAAAAAGCTCCTGGGAGGTCACAAGGAGAGTGATACTAAGCTACCCATAGGCCTCTTCACTGGAATCCATCTTGGCTGAGAGATGCACACATGGGAGGACCATGGGAGGACCCTGAGCTATACCAAATACGGATTCAGAACCAGGCAAAGCAAAATGATTGGCCAGAGAAAACCCGGAAGAAATGCCCCATAAAAGTAATTCAAACTACCACGAGTGCACGACTCTCTCTGAGCCACACGTACTGTACTCTTTTTCCTCCTAAGAAACTCTTTACTTGTTTCACTACTCTCCGTCTCTGTGGGGATTCTTTTCTGCAAAGCTGTAGGGCCAGGGCCTTGTCACTGACCACTGGTCTAGTGACTAGGATTCGGCACTCTTACTGCCACAACCGGACCTCAGTCTCTGGCGGGAACTAAAACCCTGCTTCAAGCAGCTGCAGGCCGAGGCCACCTGAGATCAGGAGGAATGTGCCACCTTCCTGACACATCAGTGTGTTCACTGACCCAGAAGCTCTCTGAATCTTTTTGTTCAAGAGAGTCTTTAGAACTCAGTATTCCTTTATAATCCAATAACATCCAGGGAGGGGAGAGAGGCTTGAAATTGGGTTATAGAAACTCTTGAATAAAGAGTTCTATTCCCCCCGCCCCCATCACCTCATTAGCATAAACCCAGTTGTGGTAGAAAGGGGCTTATAATAAATAACAAAAGGCACTCCTATCTTTCAGGAAATCGCAAGAATTTTAGGAGCTCTGAACAAGGAACTGGGGACAAAGACCGAATATAGTTTTTATTATACCACAGCTGTCAGTACCTGTTTCCAGCATTTTCTTTTACTCACTCAGCTGACATAATCTCCCTCTGTCCCTTCACTCCACTAAAACAGCTCTGTATTTTTCTCTTCTCATCCTACATAACCTCTCAGGAGCATTAAGAGCAGTTAAGCCTTCATCTTTCTTGAAAGCACTCCCTCTCTTTGGAGACATTAATATCACAATTGCCTTGTTTTCCTGCTACAGTTCTGACTATTCCTGATTTGTCTCCTTGGAGACATATTAATGAGGGAAGAAATAAGATGTTACAACTGGTTCCAATGAGAATTTGACGTACAGAGATATATATCCCCCAGGGGACACGATGCTGTTGTACTACCATGAACAGTAATTATTTGCACGCCCATGGAAGGAAACATTTGCATTACTATTAATTTTTTACAACTTGAGTTCTTTCTATACAGAATTGTAAAACAACCGAAGATGTGCACTCTTAAAGAATCAGACAGTCACCCAGAGGTTCTGCTGGACCAACTCTCAGCATCTCACTGAAAGGACACCCAGCAATCCTGCTGCCCATTTCCTGACAATTGCCCTATCTGTGATGAAATTAATCTCCAAAGATAATTCTTGATCACAAAAAGACAAGTCTCATTATATTTGACCTGATTATTTAGATAGGAGCAACAGAATTTAAATTAGCCATATGGGCATCCTTGAGTTTGCTTTGTAGATATAAATCAGTGAATTACTAAGCTACTGCTGAGGCCAGGAAATAAAGTTATATCTGGGAGTTTTCACTAAGAATCTTGGATTGGGCTTTTAAAAGCCTCTGTTTGTGGGCTTCCCTGGTGGTGCAGTGGTTGAGAGTCCACCTGCCGATGCGGGGGACCTGGGTTCGTGCCCCGGTCCGGGAGGATCCCACATGCCATGGAGCGGCTGGGCCCGTGAGCCATGGCCGCTGAGCCTGCGCGTTCGGAGCCTGTGCTCCGCAACGGGAGACACAGCAGTGAGAGGCCCGCGTACCGCAAAAAAAAAAAAAAGCCTCTATTTGCTATTCCAAAGCCAGAAAACCAGCCTTAAGATACCCTTTTTACCAGACTTCACTTGTACAGTATTTTCTATACATTTGGGTAAATACCTCAAATTGGCTAAGGTTTGTGATGGGCCAGCAAGTGATCCTTGTTACCACCTGAGGCATAGACACTGTAAGCTAGGTACCTGGATGAATTTTTCAGGGAAGGCTTTGGGCTTGGGCTCCGCACATAATGTCGGCCTTGTTACTTAATAGCGGGCTTGTCAGGCCTGATTAAATGAGAATCATTTTCAAATATGGCTCTCCAAGTCAAGTCTTCGTTGCACAATGTGTCCATTTATATCCTATAAAGAGGAAGCCACATTCTTAGAGAGTCTATGCAAATATCTATACAGCACTTCCATAAATCATTAGGAGACTTAATAAAGTTTCTGACTTCTGGGGAGTCAGTGAGAATCAGACCTCTGAAAAATGTTTCACCTTCAGAAGCAGAGTTATGAAATTAAGGGTTAAATTTGCTTCAAAAGAGTCGTTATATATCTTTTAGAACATTAAAAAATATTAACAATTTCCCAAAATCTTCCATTTCTCTTACCAGTTCACACCCATGTAACTAATTCATGTTCTGCAGGATCTTGCTTTCATGAAGGAAGTTTACTTCCAGATTATCAAGTGGCCTGCAAAGCCTGACTCTGTTTATGGATACTCTCTCAGAATTGTTAGGTAATGTCATTTCAGAAGTCCGTATACAAGAGGCCATTCTGGAGGTTATCAGTAGTTAAAAATCCTTGCTGCAGACATTTCCACCAGGCTTTCGGACTGTTTTTCTTTATAAAGAAAACTCTGGTGTGAGGCTTATATCAATCTTATAATAAGCATCAGTGTAAAAAGAAGGTACCTATAGCTGGTAAAGAGGGAATGGCTGTGGGTATTTTATTGTAATGGCCGATCATCTCAGAATGGAGCACAGAGGAATTCTCTGTTGGGGTATACTATGCAACCCTTTCATCAGGGTTTGGTAATGTAGCCTCTGAGCTAAGAATATACCCTGGATAGCCAGAACTTTGACAGATCTCCAGGGCCTTCCCATAAGTTGTATACTTTCTGAAATATTTATATTAATAATTACTGTGAGCTGAATTATGTCCCTCCCCCATTCATACGTTGAAGGCCTAATCCTCAATGTGACTGTATTTGGTGGTGAGAGAGGGAATTCCCAAGAAGGAATTCATGAATTTTCTTTCCAAACATCTTTCACTCCTCTTCTAGTATTTCCTGCTTCTGGTAATGGTTCCACCTTCTGTAGAATTATTTATGTCAGAAATCGAAGACTAATACTGAATGCCTTCTCTCCCTACACATTCGCCTGTCATCATAATCACTTTATTACCAAGCTCTGTTGGTTTCACTTTCTAAATATCCCTCACCTCTGTCTCCTTCACCTTAATCACCTTCACCAATATTCTTGTACCACCATCACCATTTCCCTAGACCAGATCCCATAGATGGTGGCATTGGCCTTGCTTCTGCCCATTGCTTCCACTACCTTAGGCATCCTCTTAGCCACCAAATTATTTCACATATATCAGTCAGAGTGATATTTGCCAAATGCAAATCTGGTCATTTATTGCACTACTGAAAGCCTATAATGATTTCCCATTGTTCTTAGTATAAAGATCCAAGCTCTGTGCCTGGCCTGCACGGCTCTGTTATTCTACTGCTGTTCACCCTTCTCTCCTCTTCAGTGTTATTGTGAACCAGGTCCCCCTTCGCTTTCTGGTGCAGGCTACACTAATTACACGTCTTTCAGCTTCTTCCCACTGTGGTATCTTAGATGTGCTATTTTCTTTCCCTCTGTGTTTTTTTCTAACTCTCCCATCTTTCTTGGTTCATACCTGTAGTCATCAAAGTTCATCTCATTTACTACTTTTTCAGGGCTCTTTTTCTTGACTTAAAAACACTTAAAAACCAGTGTAATCTTACACTGATGTTTGTGATTATTTGAGTGTTTTCCCTACCATTGCACTGTAAGTTTCAGGAGGGCAGGGCCATGTTTATTTCTGTTTATCATTATGTTTCCTAGAGCATAGTGTGTAGTTGGCACACACTTTGGGGTGGTGAATATATATTTACTAAGGGAATGAATGAATACATTGCTATTATGTAATCTATTTCCAAGACAGATTCTATCTTCTACTCTACTAAATAAATTTATTACTTCCAAATTTGATGTACACCTGTTACGTTGTTCTGATTCCAATAAAAATGTATTAAACGATATGAGGCTTCCTGTTTCACATCACAAGAAGGCCAGAGGTAGAGAAGATGCAGCTGTTCAGCCTCTGAATCAGAGTAGATGGGGGTCACAAATGAAAGTCCATCTCTCAATCACTCACCAGCTGTGTGAGCATAGTTCTATATTTACAGATTACTGTGACTATCTTTTCAACTCAGTCTTAGTAAGAACATAGGGATGATAATATCACCTTTCACACGGAGGTTCTTTGAGAATTACTGAATGAATTCATTCAAGTAATTATTTGAGTACTGTTCAAGCACTTCAGTAGTACCTGTTGTTCCAAGTTCCTTTAGTATCTTGGATTTTATTCATGTAGAGTGTTAACCATTTAAAAGACATCACTGACTTTTCCTATTGCCTTACTTATCTCATCAGTTAGGACTAGGTTCACCTGCTGGAAACACGAGATACTACTGCTGTTTATCTTGTGCTGCAAGAGGTTCAGGGATAGGCAGTCAGAGTCAATGACAGCGAGAAACCAGACCCTCATGACTTCCTGCCGTAGCTGTGGCATCCTAAGCAGGAAAACCAAGACAGACAGGAAGTAGCCGCGGTAGACTTTGGCTTACACAAAGGGGAGGGGAAATCAAGGTTTTAGCTTTCACAGACTCTCCAGTAGAGGCAGACAAGGCAGCAGGAAAGGAAAGAGGAGTTGGGTCCATCAGGTCAGAGTGCTTGCCACATATATCCGGGTGCAGGAATTTTCTTTTTCCTGGAGGTGAGGGCCATGCTGGCCATTCAGTGGTGTGTATCACCAGCTCATCTCTGGGAGGTGTGGGAACTTCACTTTGCCTCAGTTGTTATTCATATACCATTGCAAATGGCCATCTTGAAGATTTTGTGAAATGCACATCACTCCCTTTCTGTACAGGGTCAGACCTTCCGAGTGATCGAGCCACACACTTGAGGACAGACAGCGACCAGTTCAGAGCTGATGTGAAGTAAGCATTTTCAAGAAAGAGAAACACTTCTCGTTCTTGGGCTCAGGCAACTCTTTACTTATTTTTTGAATTCCGAAACAGCGATTTGAAAAGAGAAAAATATTGTCTTTTCTGAAGGCTGCCAAGAATAAAAGCTATTCTTATTTGTTAAAATAAGGAGAGGTAATAAGTTAAAATAAGAATACTCTGATCTTATCCTCAAGCCCAGCTGCCTCTAGGAAAACATTTCAAGTGAAGGGAAGTTCAGTTATTTTTGCAGTCATTGCCTTTTTGTAGGTTCTAGTTGTCTTTCAAGTTTTATCACTAACAGAATTTACTGTTGCAAGGGAACTTTTGAAATCTATTACTGAACACTTAGGAGTCTCTTAGGTCATTTGGCATTCTTACAAGGGAATTGCTTTGTGGATTTAAACCATTCTGGGGTGCAGGTTCTTTCATTCTATCAGTTAGACACATAAGGTTGCATGAAGATCACCATATACTATTTTCAGAGGAAAATGCAGACCATGGTAATTTAGTAACTACAATGTTGTATGGACTGACAGCTTTCACTTTCCTCACTTTTCCTACCTCAACACTTTGCTTTCTGAAGCTGTGATACGCCATTCAAAAAAATCACTATTGGGCTTCCCTGGTGGCGCAGTGGTTGGGAGTCCGCCTGCCGATGCTGGGGACACGGGTTCATGCCCCGGTCCGGGAGAATCCCATGTGCCACAGAGCGGCTGGGCCCGTGAGCCATGGCCGCTGAGCCTGCGCGTCTGGAGCCTGTGCTCTACAACGGGAGAGGCCACGACGGTGAGAGGCCCGCGTACCGCAAAAAAAAAAAAAAAAAAAAATCACTAATTTTAGGTAATAAGCCAATATTATTGAAGGCTTATTGAAGGACAGACTCTATATAAACATCTGAATAACTGGGACAACAAAATCCAAAATATTTATTATGAAGCAGAATTGTTGCATTTGACTCCATACGCTGCTGCTAATAACCCAGAATCGTTTGGTCAATGCAGATACTCCTTTAGGGCTCAATATTTCTTATAAACTCAGATTAAATGTCTTTGACTAACCCCATAAGAGTAGAAGAATGAGAAGAGATTACTAAAAATAATTCCATTCTTTGGTCTCTTTTCTGAATAATTTTCCCCTTTCACAGTTATACCACTTTCTGAATTTTTATCTATATTCTGATTTTAATAAAAAGAAATGCTTAAGTTTGGAGTAGACAGTAGGGCATCATATCACTGATGCATGCTATCAACAAGGCTTCCCACCACCTGTGTTAACAGTGGTTGCCTGGTTGATGTACTGTTTGTCACGTGTCCCCACCATTACTGTTTTCCTTGTTTCCATTCTGTATGCTTTTGGAAAGAAATCACTAAAGCTTAAGGAGTGGAGAGTTTTGCTTCCTATCCTTGGGAACAAAATATCAACATAAGTATTTGGAATTCATCTGAATGAGATATGTAGCTATTCTCCGCAGTTTGTTTACTTACTTAATCATTTACTTATATTAATATGGTTCATGAATATTTATTTTAATCTTTGGGTTAAAAGTCCAGTCCTACTTTATTTTTGCTCAGATTGTTCTGGCTTTGACCTTTGGTACTATTTGACCCTTTCATTTGGCCACTGTGACTCTTTGACATTGGCATGGATTTGGGGGATGCACTTACTGCCTGACATTTTAAAGTGTTCCATGCTCATGTTGTATATTACCTAAGCCAGCCTTGGGGTTAGCCATTTCTCCAAGGTTGTGACAAATGCATAGTGTCATAAATCTGCCATTACAGTACCATACAGTGTCATACAAAGTAGTCTCACTGCCCCCTCCCCCAAATAACTGTGTACTTCACCTGTTCAACTCTCCTCTTCCTAGACGCCCTGGCAACCGCTGACCTGTTACTATCTCTATAGTGTTGTTCTTCCCATAATGCCATAAAAATAGAATCGCATAGTATGTAGCCTTTTCAGACTGACTTCTTTCACTCAGTACATTAATTTCAGATTCACCCATATCTTTGTGTGTGTTAATAGCTCATTCCTTTTTTTTCTTTTTTTTTGTCACTGACAGTATCCATTGCATGGATGTACCACTGTTTATTTTTCCATTTACCTATTGAAAGACATCTCAATTCTTTCACATTTTGAGTGATTGTGAATAAAGCTGTATACGCATTTGTTTGCTGGTTTTTGTGGGGACATGATTTTTCAAATAAGTTGGTTAAATACCTCATAGCACGATTGCTGTAGTGTATGTTAAGACTATCTTTTGCTTTGTAAGAAACAGCCAACCTGTTTTCCAAAGCAGGTGTACCATTTTGAATTCTCATTAGCAACACATGAGAGTTCTTACTCCATATTCTTGTCAGAGATTAATATTTTCAGGTTTTGTGGGGCTTTTTGTTTTAGACATTTAATAGATATGTAGTAGTATCTCTTTTAGCTTGCATTTCCTAATGACAAATGATATTGGATATTTTTTGTATGCTTATGTTAAGTCTGTATGTCTTCTGTGGTGAGATGTCTCTCCAGATCTTATGCCCATGTTTTAGTTGTGTTGTTTGTTTTCTTTTTGGTTAAGTTTGAATTGCTTATCTCTATGTAATGTAAAATTCACAGAGGAAGAGAATTAGCAAATATAAATAATAATTATTACAGTTCTAAAGACAATTGTGAATGTGCCCAACAAAAAGTGATGTCAGTAATTTGGAGGCAAGTTTTTATTTAGACAGCACGGACATTCCCATTTTACTTTTTTTCCCAATGAAGCCCAGTATGAAGTCTTTGGAAACCAGGAAAAACACTTCCTGTCAACCCCTGAGCTATTCTTATTCTTGCTTTTAGAGTGGAATCTAAAAGCAGCTGGGACCAGTGGAGGAGATATTTGAGAAAAACAGGAGTCAGTTGTTGGCCACATTGGACAGAGGACACAGGCACACACATACACATACTGAAGTGATTAGCACCTTAGCTGAGCTCACATAAGGGGACAAGGAACAGCATGGAGACAGTGGGGCAGGGGCAAACCACTACTTACTCTGCCATGGGTATTTCTCTTCCATTTGGCCCGAAATGTCAATGCAAGAAGCATTGCTAAAACACATATATTTCCACATAGAATCTGTCCTCAGTCACACATGCTATGGTACAGTAAGGATGACTGACTTTAAGATGAGAACACATGGAGCCAGTCTTTAAAGCCTGCATGCCATGGGAACATATGTATATGTATAACTGATTCACTTTGTTATAAAGCAGAAACTAACACACCATTGTAAAGCAATTATACTCCAATAAAGATGTTAAAAAAAAAAAAAAGCCTGCATGCCATGTACTGTTCTCCCCTTGAAGTTTCATGAAGGCTGTCCTGGGCATTTTTCTGCCTTTGCATCCATTTTAGCAGTTGGAAAGAAGGAGCATCAAAACATGTACTCATGGGGCAAGAATGACTGTGGAGGGGGGGAATGGAGGACCATGTTAAAATAAAGCAATATAATTTAATGATTTAATAACCATAATGAAATTTGCTTTACATCTCGTAATTTTCATGTGTACATGATTTACCATATTATATTCATAGCTATGCCATTCAATCCTAATCATTTTGTTTTTAGACCAACATAGAAACCATAAAGACAAACGCAAATAATGTAAAATCTAATAATTCTATAGCAATAGAGTTACTAACTAGAGCTACTCTAACTTAGTTACCCTTTTAAAGTGATCAGACTATTGCCATTATAAATCCGTTATAAATTACATATTGACAAAGTTTTTCTTCTTTATACACTGTATATAAAGTATATTTGAAGACACTGCCAAGACTTACTCCATGAATATTTCATGGGTTCTGTTGCATAAGAGAATTCTTTCCCTCTTCTCCCTGTTAACCATGAAATGTTGTGTCAAGCTGGCGGCTTGTGCTCTGAAGCAGTGGTAGAGAACATCTGCAAAATGGCAAATGCCTCCTGTTACTGAGAGCAGTGATTACAAAGTTACTTTTATATCTGGGTTATTTGTGTTCAGAGCAAAATAAAGGACTGGTGTATAGTTTGTCAAAAGAAGGTGTGATCAGAGGAGCTAGTAGTAAGTTTAAATCCAGCTTTTGCTTTTAGTGGCTGTATTAGTTATCTGTTGCTGCATTACAAATAATCTTGAACGTTCGAGTTTCTTAAAACAGCCAGTATTTGTCATCTCTTACCGATTCAGTGGGTCAGGAGTTTGGGGATGGCTTAGTTCGGTGATTCTGGCCTGGAGTCCTTCAGGTTGCAGTCGAGCTGTGAGCCAGGGCTGCAGGCATCTGAAGCCTTGACTGGATGAGACCATTGGCTTCCCCAGTACCCCATTTGCAAGGTTTCTGGTAGGAGGAATCTGTTCCTCACTGGCAGCTTGAATATCTGCATACCTGACAGCTGGCTTCTCCCAGAGTGAGTGATCCAAGTGAGAGAGATCAAGAAAGAAACCACACATCATCACTTCTACATATTCCATTCATTGGAAGCCGGTCACCAAGGTGAGCTGACGCTCCAGGGCAGGAGAATTAAGCTCCATCATTTGACATGAGGAGAGACAAAGAATGTGCGGGCATATTTGAAACCACTGCAGGAGCTATATGATCTTGAGCAATATCACCTCTCTGAATATCAGTTTCCTTCACAAATGAAAATAATGCCATCCCCCTAGGAGAAGTTTTGAGGTTGTTAAATAAGATGGTGCATGTGGTGTGTCTGTAAGATGCTGACTGCTGTATGAATGTGACATGTGAGCAGATAACAGTATCAGTGCCGGTCAGCGCTGTTCGTCACGGACCTGACATGTGCTGAGCACACCAGGGTAATGACCTCCGCGGTGCGCAGAGAGTAGCACTGTGTGTAGAGAGCAGTCATTTTATAAGGGAAACTTAATTTCCAAGGAATGGGGCACAGTAAAGGAAATTAGACTTATTTCTCATTTCGTCAGTGGCTTGATCAAGTATACGTTGTTGTTGGCCTTCCCACTTGACCCGGTGCTGGAGACAGGCAGGCAGGGCTAGGCGGGAGCAACGCAGGCAAGACCAAGGGCCTTTGGGGACCCGCCCTGTCTCTCCCTGCACAGTCGTCCTTGTCGGGTCCTTGTGACCTTGCCTCTGCTCCTCTTGCGGCAGTGGGCCTGCATTCCAAGCGGACAGAGGAGGCCCTCTGCTTTTTTTTCTAACTTTTATTTTGAAAGAACTTTAGACTTATGGAAAAGTTGTAAAAATAGTAGATACTTCCCATATACCCCCTTCCCAGCTACACTTGTTGTTAACATCATCCTTAACAGTGGTAAATCTATTGAAATCAGGAAATTAGTGTTTATTGTAAACCAGTTGCTACTAGTTACATTGGAACTAATTAACAGCTATTACCATTAACTCAAAGTACCGTTATTTATTCGTAATATGGTAATACTAATAATATAAAGTAATGTAACAAAGAATACAAAATATAGTAATATAGGATCTTAATTGTAATACTCTTTGTGTTTTTAGTTAATAATACTACTAAGTTACAGACCTTTTTAAAATTTTACCAGTTTTACCACTAATGTCCTTTGCCTGGCTCTGCTTTCCACAGTGCATTTATTCATCACGTTTTCTCTGTTTTCTCCAGTCTATGCCAGTCCCTAATTTTTTCCTTGTTTTTTGTGACCTGGAAAATTTTGAAGAGTACAGTTTTGGAGTCTACAATTATTTGGTAGAATGCCCCTCAGTTTGGGTTTGCCTGATGTTTTCACATGATTAGATTGAAGTTATGTATTTTTGAAAAAATACTGCAGAGGTGACATTGTGCTTTTGTTGTCACGTGGCATCAGGGGTATATGAGATATAAACCTGGATTATTTGGTTTTGATGGTGTCTGCCAGCTTCACGTAATATGTACCCCCTGATACCATGTGATGAGAAAAGCACAATTATTTTTGACTTAGTAATTTATAAGTGTCTTCTGGAAAGATATTTTAAGGCCATGGAAACATCTGTTTTTCATCATACATTTTGCCCACTACTTTTAGCATCAATAGATAGCTTTTGCCTGCAACAAGTATTTCTGTAGTATTGGTTTAATTTGATGACTTCTCTAGGTACAGATAAATGAATGAATGAGAAACCACAGAAATTACAGAAATGAAATTCATAGCTTAATACTGAAATGTGAATGCCTACATGGCAAAAAAAAAAAAAAAAAGAAGTTGGGGGAATTTGGTTTCACCAAGGGAAGCAAAGGAAAAGTGAATAGTTTGAATTTCTGATCCTAGGACAGTATTCTTGAACCTTCTTCTAAGTATGAAAACAATGAAATATATTTACAAAAGGAAGAAGTAGATAGACTTGCAAAATCCAAAGATACCAAAACAATGTAGCTAAATTCTCAGGTCCAGGTCCAGGTCCAGCTGATCTACCAAAAATGAAAGAGTTGCTAAAGGCATGTAGTTTTCAACCTGGGCAGAAAGGTGGAGAGGAGGAGTGGGTATTTGTGGTGGCTAGGCTACAACAGGGAGCAGAGGAGGCTGTGATTCTTTATCCCTTCTGAATCACCCTGACATCGTTTAAAAAAGTCAGATGATTGGGGCTTTGCTTTCTTTTTGGCCAGTGAATTGAAGTGGAGAAAAGGGGTGTGCAAATGAAGACTGTGTGACGGCTGTCAGAGTTGGTAAATCCACTCTGGACACCAAGGTGGAGTTTTTAGATTGGCTGTACGTGCAGAAATGGGTCAGCATTTGAGAAACAACCCGGCAGCGTCAACAAAGAATGGTTAAACACACTGATCTGGAAGTCAGAAGGGTGTGTGTTACAGAGGGCCGATGGTGTTAATTCTACATGGATTAACCACGGTTATTTCCTGAAACAGAAAAGATGTGACACAGTGTGTGACCCAGAGTCCTTTCTTGCATAAACTCTAGAGCAGGCATTTATCATTTTCTTTGAGCTCTCTCACCAGTGAGCCTAAATAAATAGCTTCTGAATGGATCACAGAATCCAGTTCTGCCCTTAGGTCTCAGGAGAGGGGGATGTACCCTAGACCCCGTGTTGCAGAGGGCCCGCTCTGACCCTCCCGTCGATAATCATTTCATCCTCTGCCACAGAGCAAGGAGGCCATGCCCACAGGCCCCCAGGGGGCCATGCCCACAATCAGCCTGTGCCCACTTCAACATGTGCTCCCAGAGTTTCCTGCTCACAGAGTCTAGAGCTCATTTGCAAGAGCAAGGAGCCCTCTTGTGTGGATTTCTCATCTTGAGGTCAGACCACACGGTCACCAGTCAGTGCCTCCGAGGGGATAACGGTGGGACCGAGTTGCATACATGTGATCACAGCGCCCCCAAGGTGAGGGAGAAGCCAGGGTAGGAAGAGCAGAGAATCGGCTTCATGTGCACGGAGGTGGGTAGCACAGGGAAGGAGGCTGCCCTGTCTATACCACCACATTCCAGATGGGAGAGAGAAATCGACCACACCTAAACCCAAATTATACCAGAAGTTCCATTTATCAAGATAAAAGATGAGGGTATAACTCACTTACTTAACATATTGTTTCCTTGTTTTTCTAATACTCTATTTTTTGAACAGTAAGATATACATTAAATATATATGAAATGTACATAAAATTGAACATTTCATAATTTTTAAGTGTACTATTCAGTAGCATTAGGTGATTTCACAGTCACCACTATCTATTTCCAGAACTTTTCCATCTTCCTGAAGAAGTATTCTTATACCATTGAACACTTACTCCCAGCTCTCTGCTACCCCCTGGTAAACTATTTTTATGACCTTAGGAATTTTCCTATTCGAGGTACCTCACATAAGTGGAATCATACAATATTTTTCCCTTTGTGTCTGGCTCCTTTCACCTTTCACAGTGTGTCCCAGGTTCATCCATGTTGTAGCATGTATCAGAGCTCCATTCTTTTTTGGCTGAGTGACGTTCCACTGTACACATCTACCACATTGTCGCCTATCCGTTCATCTGATGATGGACACTTGGGTTGTTTCTCCATTTTGGCTATTGTGATTAATGCTGCTATGAACATTGTTGTACAAGTATCTTTTTGAGTCTTTGTTTTTAATTCTTTTTGGGTATATACTTAGGAGTGGAATTGCTGGATCATATGACTGTTGTATGTTGAACATTTTGAGGAACTGCCAAACTTGTTTCCTTGGTTTTAACTTATGTTCTTTGCACATATGGTGTGTGGACCTCCCTGGTAGCCCTGGGCCCTACAGATATTAAGAGTAGGGCCTTATGGGTCTATAGATATAGTCTGTCCATCCTTATAAACATTGTTCTCTTACCTCTTTCTCCTATGCTTCTTACATCACAAAAATGAGAAATCTGGGTTTCCGTCAGTGTTCAAGCTTGGAAACTTTTGTGTCATATGAAAAAAAAGAATCCAAGTCAAGCTGTTTTGTGATATTTTAGATCTGGCTTAAACCAGGAAGTAATAGGAATATAAAAAGAAAACTTGATCTTCCGAGATTTTCTGCACTACAGTACCTTGGATAAAAGTTAAGCCTTTAAAAATCTTGAGGTTCATCTATCAATGCCACTGATTTAAAAAATAATATTCTACTGCTAGCTTCTTTCAAAAGTAAAGAACTCATTTCCCTTCCAAGGCTTTGTAGAAATTCTTTGTCTTAAATAATATAGCTTAAAAAATGTGTCTTTTAACACTGAAGGATGTCAGAAAGAAACGTGAAGAACGAAGAAAAGCAGAAATTAAAGGAAAAATGAGCGCTACGCTCGCAGGGAGACCCAACTCATACCGTTTGGGTCCAGCCAGAGCTTTTCAAATCTTTTGAAGCTCGTACAGTATTCTGATCCCTAACAACCCATATTCTTGAAAAATTAACCAGGAAACTAGCATGAGAGAAAAGTCTTTCTGTTTGACTTCGGGAACAGAGACCAGGCTTGCTGCCCTCAGGGAAGGCTTTTAATCAGACTATCTCTTCATCCTAGCTTTTGACCTTTCCTAACATTCAATTGTTTTTTCACACTGGTCCTGAAAGAGCCTTGGCTCTAAGAAAAGAAGGATGGGTGTCTTCATCTTGCTTAGCATGGTTTATGTCAAGATTTTGCCCTTGCAAAAGCCCCCATGTGTGCTGGTGACAGACAGCAATGGTGATTTGAAAGTAGTTTCTGCTCTTGTTAAACTTTTATTTCAGGCTAACTGGAGACACATCCTATCACTGCCATGAAGATGTCTACTCACGTTTTTCTCTAACAAGTTTCCTTCCTCATTTCTAGTAACGACACCATGCATTTTCCACCCCCCACGTAATCTTTCTGTCCTCCTCATATGTCTGAGAATATCAAGTGGTATTTTCCTAGGACTGTACTGACTTAGCAGCAAATTAGCCTGTTTTTCACATACTGAAAGCCATAGTGATGAGCCTTAAAAAATTCTGCATAGTATCCACAGGTAAGCATTAGAACCCGGAAGCCTTCCCACCCCTCTTACTCCTGGGAGCCTCACCTTGCTCTTTTCCTGTGGTCACGTAGCAGCATTGATATGTACGTGTGATCAATCCATTAGTAAATCTTTTATTCTCACCTGACTTTAAGGATCTTGAATGTAGGGCAGTAATCAATTTAAACGTTTTAAGCCATCTTGCTTCTGATGTAATTCTACCCCTTGGCATTCAATGTATTTTGTTGGTGACTCCATAAGAGAAGTTGTGGGCAGTGGAAAGAAGGCGGGTTACAGAGGTTCAAATTATAGCCACTGACGAACTCTGAGAACTAGGGCAGTTGTGTATTAGATCTATCTTTCCAGTGCATCTATTTTAGAAATAACCAGTGAAACAAAAACAAATATCAATAATTGTTCCAAGATATGGAATGTAAAGTGTGATGCCTAAGAAACTGACAGAACTGAGAAATGAAGAAATTTCAGGGCTTCCCTGGTGGCGCAGTGGTTGAGAGTGCGCCTGCCGATGCAGGGGACACGGGTTCGTGCCCCGGTCCGGGAAGATCCCACGTGCCGTGGAGCGGCTGGGTCCGTGAGCCATGGCCGCTGAGCCTGCGCATCCGGAGCCTGTGCTCCGCAGTGGGAGAGGCCACAACAGTGAGAGGCCCGCGTACCGCAAAAAAAAAAAAAAAAAAAGAAATTTCAGAGAATCACATGCCTAAAAGCAGAAATTATATGTTATAGAGTAGACACGACATCAGTTAGTTTGAAAAACTCTGCAACCGAAGGGAACAAAGGGACCATTTATTGTTTTCTAATATAGCACACATTTTAGGAAATGGTTCTGTTCTCAAACTTAAACATTATATTTCCCATACATTTTTATGTATCAGTTTTATCAATTCAGTGATATTTGTATAAACATTTATTGATCTCCTATTGTGGTCCAGGAACTTGTTATTGGTGTAGCTCGTATTCATATAAAACAAGTTAACAAGGAGATCTAATGCACACACACACACATCCTCCTCTGTTACTCATTGTATAGAACTAAGTAGAACCTTCAAGTCTGATATGACTAACAAATAATCTAAATTTCTAACACAAAATGACCTTTCAGAGAAAGCATCATTGAGATGTAGAATAATTTACAGATCATTTGGGACATTCTGAAAATTGCGACTTCATTCTAATAGAAGAAGCTGTTGGCCTTGGGTAATTTTCAAACAGGTTGTCTCCTTTTCCCCATTGTGAGCTCCCATGTTTTATGCAACAAATGCATTATGAATTGCAGCCCTGCTCCTTGCAGAAAAGCGAATTTATAAAAGGCATACATTTTATATCCTATTCACCTTTCTCACCTAGATCACACTGCTGCTGTTTTCTCTCACCTTTTCTGGACCCACACCTGGTCTTCCACCACTTTTTTCTTTGTCTCATAAAACTTTCCACCTCCTAACCTGCCACTGAAGCTTAGAGTCTGGCTTTGCACCTGAATGACCTTTTCTTCCTATTTTGAAGACATTGCTTAACAATTTTAAAAGTCAACTCTCTTTGCCTTACACTCTATTTCTTCAGTCTCTTTTTAAAAATACTCTTTAATAAAATAGTTATAGTCAACATTGTGAGTATTCATTATACTGATCTTTTTCTTACATAGTCCTTGAACTAAATCATGGGTGGTTAGCTTTGAAAATGACGTATAATACGACATTTTTGACACTATTCCTGGCACTATGCCAGATATAAGTATAATCCATGAACAGAGTGCAAGTTCTAGATCATGCGATTTTATGAATTTGACTGTCATCATGGTATTTATACTTAATAAATGTTATAATAAATGTTTATACTTAATAAATAAATAAATGTTACTCCTCTTTCTGAAATACACATGTGTGCACACACATTCTATACATGGCAGCATAGGATGAAGATAAAGCAAATAGAGAAGTTACAGGTATTGCAGTGACTAAATATACAAAATATATTATTGACCTGATTTGTTAATCAACTCGTGGTTAATAAGATGGTTGAAAAGACCAATTACGAGGGCCACAGCCAATTCAGCGGAAGTATGTGGTCATGCTTAAACCCTCATCAGGGGAAAATGGTTAGCCAAGAACTGCAGGTGTGTTAGAACCCAAGCTTGTTCAATTGTTTAAGTCACTGAGGCAAAGTCGATGTGGCGTCTGAGATGTCTGCTGATGGTCTTACTTCTCTTTCCCTTGGGAAGGTTGGTCTGGCCTCACAGTAGAGGAAATCAAGTAGGTTTTCTGAGATTTACTTTTGGACAAGATAGAGTTTTCTAGGAAGATGCAAATTAATCTTTAGAATTCGAGTTAAAGGAATCTAAAAATGCTTATATATACTGTGATTTTACCACTTTGCCACTGTGGGGTGCATGCCATGGGATTTTGTAAGTAGTTCTAAAAATCGTGTCTTGTTGGACAGTACCCAGAGCAACCACATGCACAGTGAATCACGCTCACATGGTAGCTTTTCTATATAGAAACATGGATATAAAAATGGTTTTATATCCATGTTTATATCTCTATCTTTAGCTAAAAGAGAAGATCCACACATTGATAAAGATGTATAAAAGCACTAATGTTTGGTGGTTTCTGTTACGATACTGTGAGTTAAACAAAACACACGCAAAACAAAATATTTTTGTTAAGGTACTAAGCATGCATGGGGAGAACATTGTGGTGCCTAGGAGGATCTCTGAGAATAGAAACAATTATTTTTTTGTTAGGGACCATGTATTTAGGTACAGATCATTACCATTGTTTTGTTTAATATTTATTCAGTGAATGGTACATGCTAACTCTGAGGGCAATTAAAATTCATAATTATAATATGAGATACTCCTGCTTCACTTAGATTTTTATTATAAATGTGGTAAGCATTGGATATATTTCATGTAACTTGCAGGCTCAGGGAACATCTGTTATAAAAAGTCTTTCCTGCAGAAAACATTTATCAACGTCCTACCTTATCTCTAGTTATCCTTGGTTATTAAGTGTTGTAGTAATCATAAAATTTAAACCGTTTTAATTTACATTTTTGCTGTTCTAAGTTTGAGGAAATTATATTTTAGAATGCTTATAATTATTTCACTATATACTTTACAGAAATAGTAAATAGCATGGTGTGTGATTTCAGAATGAGACACTAGAATTTCTTCAATACCTGGAAGGTAATAGACTCTGCTACTTTGGGTGTATTGTTTCATATGTGGGTTAATTAACAAGTAGCATGGACGTGCCTATCATTTGATAACCCGGTTATTGCAGACCGCGTGCCTCCGTGATGCCACCTCCTTTATTAGTCAGGATGTGCTGTTATACTGTAGTCACGTGACCTCACATCTTAACAACTTATAATGGAGGTTTATTTCTCACTTAGTTTACGTCTTCATCACCAGTTGGATTAAGCTCTGCCTGACATCACCTTCACTCCAGGACGCAAGCCAGCTGAAGGTCTTCTCTTTAGAAAACTACTGATGATCAAAGAGAAAAGGAGCATGGTGGATACATTTGTGCTGTCTCTCAAAAGCCCTCCTTGGAGGGGACACAACACTTCTGCTCACATTCCATGGACAAAATGAGTGACGTGCTAAGCCTGATGATAATGGTGTCAGAGCAGGGAGAACAGTAATAGTGTGAACAATACTACCATTTACCAACGCATCATAGAATGATATTAGAGTCATTGATTCTCATTATTCCTTATATTTGTTTTGTTTATATATATTTTTCAGAATCTAATATAAACTAAAAAACAGAAAACAAAGAAGGAACATTCCAGACAAATTGTTTTCTCATGTCCAAAATCAATGTCCTAAATTACACTCACTTTAATCAGAGTATTAAAAAAATCAGAGAGCTGAGGTTTTAATGGACTAGTAATTTTTGCCTAATTATTTGCTATAATTGTTTTATTTATTTTATTATAACTTTTTAAAACATTTATTTATTTTTGGCTGCGTTGGGTCTTTTTTGCTGCGCGCAGGCTTTCTCTAGTTGCGGTGAGTGGGGGCTACTCTTCGTTGTGGTGCGCGGGCTTCTCATTGCGGTGGCTTCTCTTTTTGGGGAGTACGGGCTTCAGGAGTTGTGGCTCACAGGCTCTGGAGCACAGGCTCAGTAGTTGTGGCGCACCGGCTTAGTTGCTCCACGGCATGTGGGATCTTCCCGGACCGGGGCTCGAACCCGTGTCTCCTGCATTGGCAGGCGGATTCTTAACCACTGTGCCACCAGGGAAGCCCTATAATTGTTTTATATTGATCATATTATCTAGAAGGAGAAAGCCTCCTCAGACCTTGTAAAATACACACACACGCACACACACAGGCACACACACACGCATACACAGCAGCAACATTAGAGAAGTTGCCGTGACTTATACGTTTTGCTTAGTGAGTTATGTTCCGATATGCAGGTAGGGGAAAACCAGTGAACTGCCATAATTATGCTGGTAGCTTCTTTGACAGTTTCTTATTATATTCTGGCCATAGCCTTTGCAGACCAATTATCTCATCAAATATCTGTGTAGTGGTGCCTCTCCTAGAAGAGAAAAATAATCTATCCTACTGGTTATAGTTCACTAAAATGTCCTTAAAAATGAGTGATTTTAGACTTTTCTGGGAGAAAGGTTTTGTTGGAAGTGGTTGAACTCCCTAATACTCTTTAAGATGTTAGAAAACAGTTTTAACCTCCCAAGATAACAGAATTTAGCTGAGAGTCATTCTACTGTTGAAAGCCCAAGATATTTTTGTGGTATAGTTATGAATATTGGAGTTATTAAGTAATATTAGTTCAAGTATTTTTCCTCTAGCAGTCTCATTTTAGTAGGCCTAACATTTTTTTGTGGAATCATATGTAAATATACAGGTTTAATCAGAAGATTTAACGTGATATATATTTAATGGTTCTAGTTTTACAGCTATAACATAAGAGGTTTATTCCATCATTTCCAGAGTCATCAGTTTCTTTATCAGGCTTTGAGAATTTATTTTTCCTTTTTTTAGGCTTTCTAAAATATCTGATAACCAAAACACAAAGGGTTATCATTATATGTGTGATGTGGTTTACTCTATGTAATGTATCACATGCAATATCTTCTTCCAGCTGAAGGTAATTATTTTTTTTTAAAGCAACTAAGGAAAAAGAAATAGGGTTGCATTGACATAAATAGACAGTAGTGAATTCAGAATGCATAGTAGATGTTCAAATTAAAGCACATGTTTCCATGCTCAATTACCTAATTTGTAATTGCAACTATTCATTGCACTTGATTCTTCTCTTCAACTTCTTTCTTTCCCTCCCCCAACTTCTCCCTCTCAGTTTTTGTGTGACAGCTTAATAATAAACTCAGAATGCTTAGCTGTTTCCTCCCCAACTCACCCCACCTTTCAAGGCCCAGGTTCAAGAATACATGCTATAAAGATACTTTCAATAGGAAATTAAAATCTTTGTAACCTCATATTTCTCCTTGAAGGTTTTAGATGTGAATGACTGTGTCAGCCTTAAGCAGAACATAATTTTTGTGCTCAGAGACAGGTGAGAGAGGAATAATGTGTGTGTTTGTGTGTGTGTGTGAGAGAGAGATGGAGAGAGAGAGAGAGACAGAGACAGAGGGACAGAGAGAGAGACAGAGACAGACAGAGACAGAGAGAGAGACAGACAGAGAGACAGGTAGAGAGAGGGAGAGAGGGAGAGATTTACAGAGACAGAGAGAGAGCACCCTACTGCTAGCATTGATGAGATGTTGTGTAGAGAGGAGGTATAAAGAATAAGAAAAATATAAGGAGAGTGGTCCTGGAGAAATAATAAATCCTTGCTCAGAAATGATTATTGAAAGCTAATACCATTTAGTACTTAAAATCACAATGATCACATTAAAGATATATTCAAACACTTTTCAAAAAGTATATTGACTGCTGTGGAGCATGGGAGTGTTAAGTATTACTACTATTTTCAGCGTTCAAGCTGGTGACTACTCAAGCACATGTTGGTCCACTTAATAGTGTTCCACAGGTCCCTGAGGCTCTGTTCACTCTTGCTTAATCTTGTTATTTCTGTTTCTCAGACACACTAATTTCCATTGTTTTATCCTCGAGTTCACTGATTCCTTCTTCTGCCTGCTCACATCTTCCTTTGACTCCCTCTACTGAATGTTTCACTTCAGTTATCGTACTTTTCAGCTCCAGAACTTATTTTTGGTTTCTTTTTAGATTTTCCTTTTACTGATGTTTTCATTTTGTTCATTCATCATTTTCTTGACTTTCTCCACATCTTCCTTTAGTTTTTAAAGCATCTTTAAGACAGTTTTAAAAAATTTTGTCTAGTAGATCACCATCAGAGCTTTTTCAGGGACAGTTTATGTTGGTTTATTTTTTTCCTTGGAATTGGCCATACTTTCCCGTTTCTTTGTATGCCTTGTGATTTTTGTTGTTTTTGTTGAAAACTGGACATTTGAATCTAATAATATCATAACTCTGCAAATCATATTCTCCCCCTTCCCTGGGGTTTGCTGTTTTTATTTTTTTGTTTTTGTTTTCTGATTGTTGTAGGCTGTCTCTGTGCTGAGTATCATCCTGAGGTGTAAACTTAGGTTCTTCTGAGGTCTTTCCTGGGCCTGTGCCTTCCCCTGAACATGCATAGCGATGTTCTAATTTCCCTGTTCAGATGTCCCTCACCTTACAGTGGGGTCACATCCTGGTAAACCCATCCTAAGTTGAAAATATCTTAAGTCAAAAATGCATTCAAGGCTTCCCTGGTGGTGCAGTGGTTGAGAGTCCGCCTGCCGATGCAGGGGACGTGGGTTCGTGCCCCGGTCCAGGAGGGTCCCGCATGCCGCAGAGCGGCTGGGCCTGTGGGCCATGGCCGCTGGGCCTGCGTGTCTGGAGCCTGTGCTCCACGGCGGAAAAGGCCACGGCAGTGAGGGGCCCGTGTACCACAAAAAAAAAAAAAAAAAAAAGCATTCAATACACCTAACTTACTGAACATCATAGCTTAGTCCAGCCTACCTTACATGTCTCAGAATGCTTTCATTAGCCTACTGGTGGGCAAAATTATCTAACACATTTGTAGTAAAGTATTGAGTATCTCATGTAATTTATTGAATACTGTACTGAAAGTGAAAAATAGAATGGTTGTCTCTGTACAGCATGCTTGAAAGTGTATCAGTTGTTCACCTTGTGATCGCGTGGCAGACTGGGAGTTGTGGCTCACTGCTGCTGCCCAGCATTGTGAGAGAGGATCAGACTGAATATCTTTAGCTCAGGAAAGGTCAAAATTCAAAATTCAAAGTACAGTTTTGGATGCGTATTGCTTTCCCACCATCATGGAGTTGAAAAATCATAGGTTGAACCATCCTAAGTCAGGGACCGGCTGTATGTACAGTTGCTTTTGAATGCCATGGTCTTCAACGACCTGTTTCCAAAAGGGAACAAGGAAAGAACTGAAGGAGGGTGAGGGGGAAGTATGTTGGCTCTTTAAATCCCCTGGAAATGACTCCAGCCAGAGGGAAGGTGGGGGAGGTGTGACAACCGTGACTGCTGCCTCTTGGACTTCAATTCTGTGATCAGAAGGAGCAATCGTCATCAGAGCACAGGTCCTCAATATTGGGTGGACAGGGTCCTTTTTTGCCCCCTCCCCCCCGCCTTTTGCAGGCTGTGTGCAAGCTGCTCTAGGAAGATACGCACAACTGTGTGCCATGAGCTGAGGGGTGGAGGATGAGATGTTCTGTTGTGCTAAGAACCTATAGTGACTGAAGTTAACCGCAATTCACTGTCCAAGCCTCCCCCTGGTTGCAAGCCTTCGGTAGATTGCAGAGCTCCAAAGCAGTTACAGCAGGCAGAGTCTACCAGTGCAACTGTTGTCTGTGCAGGGTGACAGATTTCTAGTACTTCCTACTACGTACCTTCCCCAAATCCTTTCTCCTCAAATGTTTTATATCATGATATCTAAGACTGTTGCCCAATAATCTATATTTAAACAATTTCCGTAGGTGATTCTTTGCTGCTCTGTTTGCCAGCCAGAGATTGTATTTAAGTATTCTCTATCCTCCATGTAGAATGAGGCACCGTGAACATGTTTGCCTCTGAGTGCAGGTACCACATAATTCATTTTCTGAACCAGAGCAAAACTGAGAGTAAAAGGAGATGGTATTAATAGTTTTTCTGCAATAAGAGAGATACAGTGGGACTGTTTAAGGCAATTGTTTGAGGAGCATTTAGATAAAAGTGTGCTCTGGGAAATTTCTTTAAGGGATGTCCCTAATACTCTTTGATGAGTTTTTGCATCAAAATCTTGACTTTCACAGTGAGGTGACATCCACAAAGTCCAGTTATTCATATGTAACAATCCGAAGGCATTTCTTTGTTAAGGATTTTATGTAGATCACAGAAGAATAACTTTACACGTATTGAATCCATACTATGTCATATGAGTTACAAACGGTTTACTACTTTGTTTTTATATATATAATGTATGTGGTATATAATGGGTTTCTGATGCCACCTTCCAGTTCCTGCTTCTCACTGGACTGGAGAAGTCTCTCACCAGGGTGTAGTGTCTTCTCACCTCATCCAAGTTCTGTTGTTTCTCTTCTGTGAGCTACTTACTATTCTTGTTCCATGTCATCCTGCAGGGGACTGATCTCTTCCTTGTGTTAGAATCAGTATTATTATTTTCAGACAATCTTGGTTTTTCCATTGGCAAATGCTCAAATAAAACTTTAAAACCAAGTCTTTATAATTCTATTGCCACCTTTGCTTCTTCTGATAAAATACAGTTACTACAGGGCAGTTGTGCAGTGGGATGGGTGTGTGTGTGTGTGTGTGTGTGTGTGTGTGTGAAAATGGCATTTTAAATACTTTTTGGAGAAAAGCAACCAGTCTGGATTGAACTGAAAACTAAAGTGGCTTTCCACTTGGAAAATATTTAGATGTTATTGCAATTCTTATATAAGAGCATTAACCTCTTACCCTAAGTGAAGCACCTCAGGGGATGTCGTGATCTCTATAATGTTTATGGAGGAAATATTCAGTCTCGGAAAACGGGTACAGCAGGAACTTGGGAAAAGAAGGACCACAAATGTCCAGCTGGGTGTCAGCAGGGGAAGTAGTTAGGTTCCTGGGTCCCTGGACTCTTGTCATGGATTTCATTGTCCAAACAATATAAATAGCCATAAATAAGTGTAGTCAGAGCTCTGTGAAGTGTGACTGTTCTGTTCGAATTCATCTTGTAAACAGTATACCCCAAGTAGATTTGCTAACAAATCAGTGTTGTAACTATCAGCCTACAAATTATCTAAACTTTGGTATTCTACTTTTCCCTCAGTTAGTAGAAACTAGGCATTAGTGCATTCTTGCCCCAAATCTATTTTTGTCTGCTGTGTCTGCTATAGCCTTTCCTGTTTTTAGGCTATTCCTGGTACACCTTCTCTATTGCATTTTAGTAGAAGGGCTGAGAACCCCTTTGTGGTCCTAAAGTTGCAGCAGACTGGCTGCTGTCCAGTGCCTCCCCTGGGTGCTCAGCATCACGGAGGGGCTGTTTGCTGAGGCCCAGGTGGATGTCTGTGGTCCTTCCTTTCCCAAGTCCTTGCAGCACCAAGTTTTCTGAGAGTGAATGTTTCCTCCATAAATTTGATAGTGATCCTGGTGTCCCCTGGGGGTGCTTCATTTAAGGTAAGATGCTTAATGCTCTACGAGTTGCAATAACATCAAAATATTTTCCAGACGGAAAGCCTCTTTAGCTTTCAGTTCAATCCAGACTGGTTGCTCTTCTCCACAAAGCATGGTCCTGAGTAAGTGTCATCTGTCACCTCACCAAAAGTTAATGAGCCTTTGTCTTCCATGGAAGAGGAAGTGACTTCCAGTATTGCAACTGGTCTCACTGTCAGATGCCTCAGATGTGAGTTCTTCAACTGTCAGATGCCTCAGATGTGAGTTCTTCATTACTGTGACATTTTAAAATCGCCTTTCTCGCTTTATAAACATCTATTAATAGCTGTAAAGCTTTTGTATTTTGGCTGATTAAATGCCAAAACTCCATGTGCTTGCTTCTGCTTTGATGAGCTACTATATGTTGTGTTTAACAGTGGAAAAGAGATTGCACTGGACAAATACAGAAAGACATACTTGCACGAACGTGAAAGAAAAAGAAAAAGATGTGTCTGACAACAGACAGCACCTGCGTGAACTCACCAAAATTCTGGCTGCCATCCAGAACATGTACTTTAGCAATATGACGTCCAAGATGTGGGTGTTTCACCTGCTTCCCATTTTATTATGTTGGTTTTGTTTAGATGTAGCTTTTGACCATTTCTACATAATTTTAACAAAACAGATCTAACTGCAAAAAAAAAAAATCTTAAATCAATTTGCCATGATGTATTTTAAAGCTTATGTCACCCCTGATGACAGCGTATTTTTGTAGTTCTGTCTTGAGAGAGACAGCAAGGAGATCTGTGATCTACCGCCAAGTATGTGCTGTGTGCTCTCTGGCTGGTCATTTAGCCTCTGAGTTCTAATTTTCCGCTTAGCTCTAATACCTGCTGTTTTCCAAAGCTATCACCAAGCAGAACGTGGAGCTTGGCATCTTCTGTTCTGATAGAAGAGCTTATTTCCATGTAATCTTGCCTGTGAAAATGAATTAGCACAGCTTCAAACAACTCTTTTACAGAAACTCAGCCTTTGGGTTTAGGGCTATGTATAAAGAAATGGAATTCAGATAATAAATATAAAATTAAACTTAGAAAAATTATCCTCAAGTAATTCAAAGGTACCAAAGGTTCAAGTATATAAAATATCTCTTTAATCTTCATGACAAAGACAAGCAAAACGGCCCTGAGTGGTGATGTCAAATCCAAGCCTGGATTTCCATGAAGCTAAACATTGTGGTGAAAACTCGGAAAGGCTTATTTCTTGATATCATTCTTCTGTATTCCATATAATTAAATGCATATTTTCTTCCAATGATTATCCATGTACAACTATAACTTTAGAAAGGCTGGCTCTTGTGTTTTCTTTTTTTCTCAGTTGAATCAATTTTCCTTTTCCTTGGTGGAGAAAGTTTTTAAATATAATGGAAGCAAGTGGTATTCATTTAGAGGGTTTAATGAAAAGTGGGGAAATACAGATAATACGATCTCATAACATCAAGGTAATTCTTTTCTGTATTGTATTAGACCTTTTAGGCCAAGTGAGGCTGAGCATTCATTAGTGTAAAGGACCTAAAGGAATAAGCAAAGACACTAAGGTCAAGACATAGCAATGCATCAGTTTGGGTTTTTTTGTTTTTAATAGTGGAACCACTGTGGAGGGTTTACTGCACAGGGTTGCATTTCCTTTTCGTTTGATATGCATGCAATCTCACTAGGAATGGAAAGAAAGACAAAAGTAGAAGGAAAAAGAAAGGAAAGAGTGAAGGAAGGAAGGAAGGGAGAAAGGAGAAAGAAAGAGAGAAAGAATCTTTCATCAAAGAGAGCTCGTTTGATGGTTAAAGGTCATGCTGAAGTCGTTTTTATATTGAGCTTGGTCCTGATCTATAGCTCTTGCCAGTTACCTGTTGAAAATATGTCTGTTTTCTTGGCTGTTACTCTCAAGTGTAGAAACCCAACTTCTGCTGTACAGACATGCAGACATATACGTGGACATACTATGCTTATTTCCATAAAGTTAGTAGGCGACAAAGCTCTTTTTTGTGTGCATCATTGCTTAGATGTTTTATTTGAAATTCTGTTCAGTCTATGTGTGCATTAAATGGGTACAGCAATGTATGCATTAAATTAGCTCCAGTGATGTCCACATTCATCAGTGTGTGACTGTAACTCTTTTTTCCCCCTGAGGTACATGATGTTGGAGACAAAGAGAGCCAACACTGTAAAGCTATGAGGAAGTTTTTATCAGGACCCAGAAAATTTTTTTAAATCCACATCCCTTTCACCTTCTCAGCTTCAGTAATCCTGGAAGAGAACAGAATCAAACCTTGTGTTTTTTTTTTTTTTTTTTTTTTTTTGCGGTACGCGGGCCTCTCACGGTTGTGGCCTCTCCCGTTGCAGAGCACAGGCTCCGGATGCGCAGGCTCAGCGGCCATGGCTCACGGGCCCAGCCGCTCCACGGCATGTGGGATCTTCCCGGACCGGGGCACGAACCCGCGTCCCCTGCATCGGCAGGCGGACTCTCGACCACTGCGCCACCAGGGAAGCCCCAAACCTTGTGTTTTAATTAGAAGTTTTCAGTGCTATGGCCTTGAGGAGCAAAAATGAGAAAGAAATTCTGTGGGTGTGTGTGAAAGAAAAGAGGACCAAGGTTGCTTCCTTTGTGAACAGAATTTATATTGTCTAAGAGTAAATAACAAACTTGAGATTAGATTTGTAATATGGAACCAAATGAATTAAAAGGGAAGTATAGTATTTTAAATTAGAGATATTAAATCAATGCCTCATGTAATATGACCTGGTGAATAGTAAAACAGAATATGTAAGAGAATAAAAAGCACTAGAAATGATAATTCTTAACTAATTGAAACATTTGCACTCAGACTTGTCATGTTCCATCATTTAAATATTATTCAAGACTAAGGTATAAGCAAGTACTTTTCATTTCTAAGGGTCTCGGCAAAGCAGGGCAGCTTGCCAATAAATGAATTGGCTGGCCTTCTAAATGTCTTTACGTATAACTACAATTATAATTGTCCCATCACCATGCTGTGAATTATTAAAAAAATATTGGCGTTTTGCTATATATTTTAATTATCTTTAAATCATTTCTCATAGTGGGAATAATATTATAGTAATTAAACTTTTGTTAAGCAAATTTTCAATCTGGGCTAAGTTTTAAAATCAATGCTCGTTTCAGTTAACATATAACTTTAATTTTTTTTTCTTCTTTGAAATCAATGTTCACATGATTCCTTATAGATAAATGTGTTCTATTCCTGAAATAAGAATGAACAGTCTGTAATTTTAATATCAACTAAGTTATTTTAATGCCTTTATGGATATGTATTTTAACTTGAACTATGTAGACAGGGATATATAGACATATCTACATATAGAGCCATGCACATTGAAAAAAAAAGAATCCATCCCCAAAGACCCATAGAAATATATATCCTATATGTGTAAAGTACATTAAAACTGCCTGATCAGAAAAGATATACTGTATTTGTAGATCTACTTATATTTCTGTGTCTGCCAAATTTTCACATCTTGTTGTTGCTATTTGTTTAACAAGACTAAAAGGAAATTTAAAATATTTAGAACATCATCTTTAGGATTCATTTGGAACGCTATAAAAGGCATGAAAATATTGATCTTGGACTTCTGCATAGGTCTGAGGGACTTTAAATTTACGTACTTGAAGTTTACTGCCTTGTAGGAGACAATACATTAACTCTTTTTTAAAAAACATTATGAAGCTATTTTATTTTACTATTTTTTAGTTTTTGGCCACACTCCATAGCATGTGGGATCTTTGTTCCCTGACCAGGGATCGAACCTGCACCTCCTGACTTTTAAGGCAGAGTCTTAACCACTGGACCACCGGGGAAGTCCCAGTACATTGACTCTTACACCAGCACCATTTCTATGAGGTTTTGCTGACAAAGTGACAACATGCCTCTTTGCCGCACTACTGACAGGGTGCTGGGGAGGTGGCCTACCCTGACTCATCCAAAAATGTTTCCCCAGTTGCCATTGGACTTATGAGTTTCTAGTATCTTTGTAAAAAATTCCCTTCTAGAATTAATTTGTTCAGGGTTGATTATGTTGCATGAAACTAAGTAACTCTGACTGCTGCAACAGGGTGCTGTCTGCATCATGGCAAACGCACTATGTGAGCAAGGGGCACGTCCTCCCACCCTGCCCCAGCACCCTCATTAACTAAGGATGGCACACTTTTCCAGTGAGAGCAGGCGTAAGCTCGGGATCCGTCTCAGCCCAGGGCTCCAGGAAGCATTACACATTAAACTGCGTTCGCTCAGGAAAGAAAACTATTTTGCCTGACTGCTAGATAGAGCTCATTTTCTTTTGTCTCTCACCAAAGGTTCTTTTTAAAATGAAATTGTTGTCAACTAATGGATATAAAGGTAACTATTGTGGTGATAGCTTTAAGATTCGTATTTTGTGACACACCCCCCCCATAGAAAAAGACAATAAGATAAAGAGAAAACTTAAATGGTCAAAAGCAAAATGAGCATGTCAACGAGTGAGACCAGGAAGAAAGGGCCAAGGTAGGCAGAGCTGAAGGGTGTGGAAGGAGACAAAAGCAGTGGTGCGCCTGTCTCCTCTGGGTACTGGAACAGAAGCACCACGTCCAAGGCGAGTGGCCAGGGACAGTTTCACTGCTTAAAATAGTAAACTGGGTTTGGGCTACCCAGTTTGAGAAAGGATGCTGGAAAAATGATGTGCTGTCGGCTGTTGCCTGGGACTAAGGCTTAGGTAGTGAGGTTTATGTTGGGAAGAGGAGGGAGCCAGGAAGGGGCCAAGTTGTCTGTTGGATGTGCTGCAGGACCTGAGATCCCAACATCCCGGTGAAAAGGGGGCATGGTTCTAAGACACAGTTCTGGAATAGGGACCTCAGGATGGGCAGAATGGAGGCAAAAGCAAAACTGTGAGACCTGTATCTCTAATGAGACAGAGTAGGATTTTGGGAAAAGGAGAAAGAGTGAAGATGAACCTACTCCAAATAGAATAAAGATAATAGAACAAGTAGATAAAAGGATTCTAAATATGTTAAACATCCTTAAAACAAAAATGAAAGACATAACAGAATTAGTTTCCCGTTCCTGCTGTCGCAAAGTATCACAAACATAGTGTCTTGAAACAACACAGATGTATTATCTTACAGTAGGTTAGAAGTCCAGCATGGGTCTCTCTGGGCCAGAATCAAGGTGTCAGCAGAGCTGCTTTCCTCCTGGAGGCTCTGGGCAGGGGCGGGGGCGGGAGGGGGGTGGATTTGTTATCTTTCCTTCTCCAGCTGCTAGAGGACACCTGACTTCTGTGGCTCAGGGCTCTTCTCTCCATTTAAAAGAGCATCACTCCAGCCTCTGCTTCTGTCATTAGATTAGTAATTAGTAATGTCATCATTACTCTTTGTCTCCCATATTTCTGCCTCCTTTATAAGGATTCTTGAAATTACTTTTGACCCACCTACGTAATCCAGGACAGTCTTCCCATCTCAAGATCCTTAACTTAATCACATCCACAAAGTTCCTTTGGCCATACAAGGTGACATATTTACGGGGTCCTGGGAGTAGGGCATGCACATCTTTGGGTAGTGTGTAGGGGGATATTGATTTGTTTACCACAGCATCCATATAGAGGAAAAAAGATTAGGAAATAAGCAGATACAGAGATAAATTTGTGGCTACAGGAAAAAATAGACATAGTAGAAATGAAAGGTGTATCATTGTCATACAAATACTTGATAGATATTTTCTAGACTGGACACAGGTGTGAAAGAATTCACCCCAAATGACAATTACTTGCCCGTGTGCACACACACAGGCGCGCGTGCACACACACACACACACACAGACTGTGTATAAAAGAGCAATTCAGAGACAAAGAGGGTAGATTGAGAGACTCAAACATATGGCCAAAATAGGAGGAGAAAGAGAATAAAGGCGCGATTTGGAAAAAAAGTGGGGAATGTGCCACAATTGAAGAAAAACATGAACCTTCAGATTGAATATGCAGGCCTAGTACTGAGAAAAGGAAATGAAAATAAATCCACACAAAGGCCCAGGATAATGAAATTGCAGAACATCAAAATATATATTCTGAAAAACTGCAAGAGAGAAAAACCCTGTGCAGAATAAAACAACAATTAGACTTCTCTTCTGCACCCTAATTTGAAGAAAGAGAAACACCTGTGACTCCAGAATTCTATACTCAGATAAAACATCACTTAAGGCTAAGGTGGGGGACAAGATAAATATAGTGTGTCCTGCAGCCTGATTTTTTTCATCTGGGTTCACTTTTCTTTTGCAAAGGTATACTGTTTAGTATTTCTTCCAGTAATATTCAACTCTTTGTACATCTGAATATTTCTGTTTCTCTGGTAACTAATCTGAGGTACAGCAGGAGTGAAGACATTAAGAACAGAAATGAGGATGGGGTCTGGCCATGAGTCCCAGCCCTCTTTGCCGTGGAGTACTTTTTTTTTTTTTACCATATGAACACTTGATAATTTATTTAACCATTCGCCTATTTTGTTTGCTTTTAAAACATCTTTATTGGAGTACAATTGCTTTACAATGGTATGTTAGTTTCTCCTTTATAACAAAATGAATCAGTTATACATATGTCCCCATATCTCCTCCCTCTTGCGTCTCCCTCACACCCTCCCTATCCCACCCCTCTAGGTGGTCACAAAGCACCTAGCTGATCTCCCTGTGCTATGCAGCTGTTTCCCACTAGCTATCTGTTTTACATTTGGTAGTGTATATATGTCCATGCCACTCTCTAACTTCTTCTCAGCTTACCCTTCCCCCTCCTCGTATCCTCAAGTCCATTCTCTACGTCTTCATCTTTATTCCTGTCCTGCCCCTAGGTTCTTCAGAACCACTTTTTTTTTTTTTATATTCCATACATATGTGTTAGCATACGGTATTTGTTTTTCTCTTTATGACTGACTTCACTCTGTATGACAGATTCTGGGTCCATCCACCTCACAACAAATAACTCAATTTCATTGCTTTTTATGGCTGAGTAATATTCCACTGTATATATGTGCCACATCTTCTTTATCCATTCATCCATCCATGGACACTTAGATTGCTTCCATGTCCTGGTTATTGTAAATAGAGCTGCAATGAACATTGTGGCACATGACTCTTTTTGAATTATGGTTTTCTCACGGTATATGCCCAGTAGTGGGATTGCTGGGTTGAATGGTAGTTCTATTTTTAGTTTTTTGAGGAACCTCCTTACTGTTCTCCATAGTGGCTGTATCAATTTACATTCCCACCAACAGTGCAAGAGAGTTCCCTTTTCTCCACACCCTCTCCAGCATTTATTGTTTGTAGATTTTTTGATGATGGCCATTCTGACTGGTGTGAGGTGATACCTCATTGTAGTTCTGATTTGCATTTCTCTAATGATTAGTGATATTGAGCATCCTTACATGTGTTTATTGGCAATCTGTATATCTTCTTTGGAGAAGTGTCTGTTTAGGTCTTTGAGCATTTTATTGGCTTGTTTGTTTTTTTGATATTGACCTGCATGAGCTGCTTGTAAATTTTGGAGATTAATCCTTTATCAGTTGCTTCATTTGCAAATATTTTCTCCCATTCTGAGGGCTGTCTTTTCATCTTGTGTATGGTTTCCTTTGCTGTGCAAAAGGTTTGAAGTTTCGTTAGGTCCCATTTGTTTACTTTTGTTTTTATTTCCATTTCTCTAGGAGGTGGGTCAAAAAGGATCTTGCTGTGATTTATGTCATAGAGTGTTCTGCCTATGTTTTCCTCTAAGAGTTTGATAGTGTCTGGCCTTACATTTAGGTCTTTAATCCATTTTGAGTTTATTTTTGTGTATGGTGTTAGGGAGTGTTCTAATTTCATCCTTTTACATGTAGCTGTCCACTCTTCCCAGCACCAGTTATTGAAGAGGCTGTCTTTTCTCCATTGTATATTCTTGCCTCCTTTATCAAAAATAAGGTGACCATATGTGCATGGGTTTATCTCTGGGCTTTCTATCCTGTTCCATTGACCTATATGTCTGTTTTTGTGCCAGTAGCATACTATCTTGATTACTGTAGCTTTGTAGTATAGTCTGAAGCCAGGGAGTCTGATTCCTCCAGCTCTGTTTTTCTTTCTCCAGATTGCTTTGGCTATTCGGGGTCTTTTGTGTTTCCATACAAACTGTGAAATTTTTTGTTCTAGTTCTGTGAAAAATGCCATTGGTAGTTTGATAGGGATTGCATTGAATCTGTAGATTGCTTTGGGTACTATAGTAATATTCATAATGTTAATTCTTCCAATCCAAGAACATGGTATATCTCTCCATCTGTTTGTATCATCTTTAATTTCTTTCATCAGTGTCTTATAGTTTTCTGCATACAGGTCTTTTGTCTACTTAGGTAGGTTTATTCCTAGGTATTTTATTCTTTTTGTTGCAGTGGTAAATGGGAGTGTTTCCTTAATTGCTCTTTCAGATTTTTCATCATTAGTGAATAGGAATGCCAGAGATTTCTGTGCATTCATTTTGTATCCTGCTACTTTACCAAATTCATTGATTAGGTCTAGTAGTTTTCTGGTAGCATCTTTAGGATTCTCTATGTATAGTATCATGTCATCTGCAAACAGTGACAACTTTACTTCTTTTCCAATTTGGATTCCTTTTATTTCTTTTTCTTCTCTGATTGCTGTGGCTGAAACTTCTGAAACTATGTTGAATAATAGTGGTAAGAGTGGGCAACCTTGTCTTGCTCCTGATCTTAGTGAAAATGGTTTCAGTTTTTCACCATTAAGAACAATGTTGGCTGTGGGTTTGTCATACATGGCCTTTATTATGTTGAGGTAAGTTCCCTCTGTGCCTACTTTCTGGAGGGTTGTTATCATAAATGGGTGTTGAATTTTGTCAAAAGCTTTTCCTGCATCTATTGAGAGTATCATATGGTTTTTATCCTTCAATTTGTTAATATGGTGTAACACATTGATTGATTTGCATATATTGCAGAATCCTTGCATTCCTGGGATAAATCCCACTTGATCGTGGTGTATGATCCTTTTAATGTGTTGTTGGATTCTGTTTGCTAGTATTTTCTTGAGGATTTTTGCATCTATGTTCATCAGTGATATTGGCCTGTAGTTTTCTTTCTTTGTGACACCTTTGTCTGGTTTTGGTATCAGGATGATGGTGGCCTCGTACAATGAGTCTGGGAGTTTTCCTCCCTCTGCTATATTTTAGAAGAGTTTGAGAAGGATGGGTGTTAGCTCTTCACTAAATGTTTGGTAAAATTTGCCTGTGAAGCCATCTGGTCTTGGGCTTTTGTTTGTTAGAATATTTTTAATCACAGTTTCCATTTCATTGTGATTGGTCTGTTTATATTTTCTGTTTCTTTGTGTTTCAGTCTCGGAAAGTTGTGCTTTTCTAAGAATGTGTCCATTTCTTCCAGGTTGCCCATTTTATTGGCATAGAGTTGCTTGTAGTAATTTCTCATGATCCTTTGTATTTCTGCAGTGTCAGTTGTTACTTCTCCTTTTTCATTTCTAATTCTATTGATTTGAATCTTCTCCCTTTTTTTCCTGATGAGTCTGGCTAATGGTTTATCAATTTTGTTTATCTTCTCAAAGAACCAGCTTTTAGTTTTATTGATCTTTGCTATCGTTCCCTTAATTTCTTTTTCATTTATTTCTGATCTGATTTTTGAGATTTCTTTCCTTCTGCTAACTTTGGGGGTTTTTTGTTCTTCTTTCTCTAATTGCTTTAGGTGTAAGGTTAGGTTGTTTATTTGAGATGTTTGTTGTTTCTTGAGGTAAGATTGTATTGCTATACACTTCCTCTTCAAACTGATTTTGCTGCATCTCATAGGTTTTGGGTTGTCGTGTTTTCTATGTCATTTGTTTCTAGGTATTTTTTGATTTCCTCTTTGATTTCTTCAGTGATCTCTTGGTGTTTTGGTAGTGTATTGTTTAGCCTTCATGTGTGTGTATTTTTTACATATTTTTTCCTGTAATTGATATCTAGTCTCATAGCATTGTGTTCGGAAGAGATACTTGATAGGATTTCATTTTTCTTAAATTTACCAAGGCTTGATTTGTGACCCAAGGTATGATCTATCCTGGAGAATGTTCCATGAGCACTTGAGAAGAAAGTGTATTCTGTTGTTTTTGGATGGAATGTCCTATAAATATCAATTAAGTCCATCTTGTTTAATGTGTCATTTAAAGCTTGTGTTTCCTTATTTATTTTCATTTTGGAATATCTGTCCATTGGTGAAAGTCGGGGTGAACGTCCCCTACTATGATTGTGTTTCTGTCCATTTCTCCTTTTATGGCTGCTAGCATTTGCCTTATGCATTGAGGTGCTCCTTTGTTGGGTGCATAAATATTTACAATTGTTATACCTTCTTTTGGATTGATCCCTTGATCATTATGTAGTGTCCTCTTTGTCTCTTGTAATAATCTTTATTTTGAAGTCTATTTTGTCTGATATGAGAATTGCTACTCCAGCTTTCTTTTGACTTCCATTTGCGTGGAATGTCTTTTTCCATCCCCTCACTTTCAGTCTGTATGTGTCCCTAGGTCTGAAGTGGGTCTCTTGTTGACAGCATATATATGGGTCTTGTTTTTGTATCCATTCAGCCAGTTGATATCTTTTGGTTGGAGCATTTAATCCATTTACATTTAAGGTAATTATTGATATGTATATTCCTATTACCATTTTCTTAATTGTTTTGGGTTTGTTTATTGTAGGTCTTTTCCTTCTCTTGTGTTTCCTACCTAGGGAAGTTCCTTTAGCATTTGTTGTAAAGCTGGTTTGGTGGTGCTGAATTCTCTTAGTTTTTGCTTGTCTGTAAAGGTTTTAGTTTCTCCATCGAATTTGAATGAGATCCTTGCTGGGTAGAGTAATCTTGGTTGTAGGATTTTCCCTTACATCACTTTAAATATGTCCTGCCGCTCCCTTCTGGCTTGCAGAGTTTCTGCTGAAAGATCAGCAGTTAACCTTATGGGGATTCCCTTGTATGTTATTTGTTGTTTTTCCCTTTCTGCTTTTAATATTTTTTCTTTGTATTTAATTTTTGATAGTTTGATTAATGTGTCTTGGCATGTTTCTCCTTGGATTTATCCTGTATGGGACTCTCTGTGCTTCCTGGACTTGATTAACTATTTCCTTTCCCATATTAGGGAAGGTTTCAACTATAATCTCTTCATATATTTTCTCCATCCCTTTCTTTATCTCTTCTTCTTCTGGGACCCCTATAATTCTGGTGTGTTTAATGTTGTCGTAGAGGTCTCTGAGACTGTCCTCAATTCTTTTCATTCTTTTTTTCTTTATTCTGCTCTGTGGTAGTTATTTCCAATATTTTATCTTCCAAGTCACTTATCTGTTCTTCTGCCTTAGTTATTGTGTTATTGTTTCCTTCCAGAGAATTTTTAATTTCATTTATTGTGTTGTTCATCATTGTTTGTTTGCTCTTTAGTTCTTCTAGTTCCTTGTTAAACATTTCTTGTATTTTCTTCATTCTATTTCCAAGATTTTGGATCATCTTTACTGTAAGTTCTCTGAATTCTTTTTTAGGTAGACTGCCTATTTCCTTTTCATTAGTTTGGTTTGGTGGATTTTTACCTTTCTCCTTCTTCTGCTGTGTATTTCTCTGTCTTCTTATTTTGCTTAACTTACTGTGTTTGGGGTCTCCTTTTCACAGGCTGCAGGTTCGTAGTTCCCATTGTTTTTGGTGTCTGCCCCCAGTGACTAAGGTTGGTTCAGTGGGTTGTGTAGGCTTCCTGGTGGAGGGGACTGGTGCCTGTGTTTTGGAGGATCAGGCTCGATCTTGTCTTTCTGGTGGGCAGGACCGCATCTGATGCTGGGTTTTGGGGTGTCTGTGACCTTATTATGATTTTAGGCAGCCTCTCTGCTAATGGGTGGGGTTGTTTTCCTGTCTAGCTAGTTGTTTGGCATAGGGTGTCCAGCACTGGAGCTTGCTGGTCATTGAGTGGAGCTGGGTCTTGGAGTTGAGATGGAGACCTCTGGGAGAGCTTTCACTGTTAATATTACGTGGAGCTGGGATGTCTCTGTTGGACCAATGTCCTGAACTCGGTCTCCCATGTCAGAGCCACAGGCCTGACACCCGGCTGGAGCACCAGGACCCTGTCAGCCACATGGCTACAAGGCTTGTCTTGGGTGAGTGCAAGACGAGCAGATCTCGGCATCTGCTGTGGAGTTCTTGACTTGACCAGAGGATTTGAGACCCTGTGAGCTCTCTTGACCAATGAGACTAGATTTACATGAACCAAAGGAAGTGTGTTGTGTTAAATAACAAGGTCATAGTCTCAGGAACTTCCATTTTACAGGAATGAGTTTATTATGGAGTGTTTGTTAAAGGAAGGTCATTGTCAGACAGGCTAAAAAAAATAATTGGTAAACAACCTGATTTCTTTAGCTTGAAAGTACTTTTGAAGCCCCTGTTGTTCTTCATTGAAGTAAAACACTTTCCATGTTATTATGGAGATAACAATAGAGAAGTTTCCTTTGGATCAGAATCAGGGACTTTCACGTATTCTGCTATCTATCTGGATGTTCATTATTTATCCAAGTTAGTGTCTTTTATAAATTATGTACACATATTAAACTGCCAAGTAGTTTTACACTTAGGAGCCAACTCTAATCATCGTGGAGCCTTGGTTTTGGAAAGATATTTTGCATAATCAGAAGGCAAGGTCTAATGGAGTCTGGGGTCAAGTACAGGTATCTGTTGTCAATGAACTGGAATGCAAAGGATGGTCACAGGGCTCTTGTGCATTTGTGGCCCATACAGTAGATCGTTGATAAGTGTTTAACAATAGGCTGTCATTGCTTTTGGGCAGGGCCTGATTATAACATTTGCTAATTCCTCTTGTGTAAATATTCCTACTGTGGCTGATTTACAGTTACTCTCATGACATCATTCAGTTCTGAGAACAAATGGTTGTTGCTAATGGGTGTGAACTGGCTCTAACACATCACTGAGCTGGTGACTTAGTTCTTAAACTCCGAATCTGCAGTAGTAACCTGTTGGTCACCCACAGGTTAATCCTAGGTAAGCAAAGTATGGAGATAGGAATCTGAATTTAGGTAACATTTTTTATATATTATGAAGAGGGTTTGAAGAAGTCTGTGCTTTTATCTTGGAGGGGAGGCACCTGAAGGATGAAATGGTCTCAGTGTTCATGCATGGGTTTTTTTTTTTTTTTTTGACAGCATATAATTTCCAGTTGCTTTCCATCCCTAAGGATCAAACCCAGATAAGCACAGTCTGAAGCATTCCCCTTTCTCAGTGTGCATTGCTTTGAAAAAGATTTCAGAAAAAAAAATTTTTTAGAAAAAAACCTTTTTTATTGGTTGTCAGTTGACCCAGTTTTTACACTTTAAATCCTGCTTAACCCTTTATAGTATATGAAGGATTAGGCAGTAAGTAGCGAAAGTCCAAGGAGAAAATTTTTGAGGCCAAATAATTCAACAGAGTTTGGAAATATAGAAAGGCTAGGGTTATTTTACTCAGTCACTCGAGCTAGGTACTTCATTTCTTTCCTGTTCCCTGACATGGAATTCATCACGCTGCTGTATGAATTCTAACTCTAGAAGTCCTTGTGAATTTTCCCTAGCCCTTCCTCTGAAATCACTGGCCAGTTCAAGCTAGTCTCTTGTGGTATTGTATTCTGTTTTTATTTCAATTGAAATAAGCAGGATAGAGAATTGCTGGCCATATGTATTAAATTTAGTCACCAATCTGACAATTTTCCCCCAAATAACATTCTATCTTAAACTGTACTTCTTGGGGGAGGGGGATACTTTTTAAGTCAGTCCATGATGTTAGCAGAACATATGATTGAATAACTTCTGCACATGTTTCTATTGGTCAAATCTGAAAGATTATACTATTTTTAAGAGGTTACCAAATACCATTGCCATGGAAATTCTTGTGTTGCAATATTCATCAGTTTAATTGTCCTGAATCCTTTGCATAGAATGCAGATATTATTTTCTATGAAAAAAGGCATGAGATTTTACATAAAACTTCTCAATTTTTCTATAAATTTTTTCTTCTCTAAATCTTGAAAATAACTTAGACTCATCAAACCTTTAGGGAAATCCCTAGTGAGAAAAATGAAATTTGTAGTTCATGGACAAGGTTGAAGAGGAAAACATCTGTTCAACTTAAAACATTTTATCTCAAATAATAAATTAGTTCACAAATGATGATGGATTAAGTAACTGCATTAATTTTTCATTGATTCATTTATTAACCCAACTCTTTAAGGACATTACTTTGTGTGAAGTGTATGTGTGAGGGGTATAGTGAGAAAGAAAACTAACATTTGATAATCTCCTAATATGTGCTGCTGTGTTTTATATTATATTTAAACAAATATTTCAAACAGATACTACCCCCCTTTTTAGAATGAGGAAACTGAAGCTCAAATAATTTGGTTATAGGATTTAAGTGTGTCACAGAACTCAAGTGTGGAGTAACAACAATCTATATCCAGTTCTTACCAGCTTCAGAAATCTTTATTCTTTCTCTGGTTCCATGTAGCTTCCTGCAGGGAAGTGTAATATGAAGATACAGCACATAGTTCCTGCTTTCAAAATTTTAGTCTAGATAAAGAAAAAAGACATGCCCAATTACCAATATTGCTTAAAAACAATGTTTTATTTAAAATATGGTTAAAAATAAGTAAGCAGAAATGAAAGTAAATGTGCCTTTAGAGCTCAAAAACAAACTTTGTAAGCTAGGGAGTTTCAGAGATTCAGTTTTATTTACTTATTGAATATAATGAAATAGCCAGTATCCCATCTGTCCATCTATCCATCCATCCATCCGTCCATCAATCCATCCATCCATCCATTGATCCATCTTTCCACGCATCCTACCATCCATTCTTTCAACCAGCATTCACACATCAGTAACTATTTTTTAAGGAAGAAGATGAATTTATTCAGATTTGTATATGAACAGAGGTATTCTGAGATTAAATGTGGATAGTTGTAATTTTATTATTACTTCTTTCCAAATGTATGCAAATCATATATTCATAAAAATTGGACTAATAAAGATAATAAAATTTATGAAAAGAGGCATATTTTAAGGCTGATTTAGATCTACTACTACTACTAAGCACACACAACTAGAAGAAAAAAATTTGCTTTAAAATATTAACTTAAAATAAGGGAGGGATTGGATCAGCTGGACAAGAAAAGTATCAGTTTTGCTGCAATAACATACAATGCCAAAACCTCAAAGACTTGAAAGCACAAAAATAATTCCGTTTCACACATTATCCACTTGGGTTCCGGAGATGTACCAAGGGAACCAGGTGTCTTCTGCATGTTGGCTCAGATGATCAGGATGTTGTACTCTGTGGCGCCTCCGTCTGAACACAGTACTTTAGGGTCCAAGGAGAGGAAACCTGAGTGATCAAGATTTGGCTCTGAAATGCCTCCTCTTAGAGATGGCACACACCACTGACGTTTCATTGGCCAAAAAACATTACTATACATGGTCATGCCTCATGTGAGTTAGAGAAGGCAAAGAAGTCAATTTTATCATCTGTCCAGGAGATATTGATGAGCACTAGTAATGTCCACTATGACAAGAAAATGTGGCATAAATGTTAATATTTAGGACCCAAAGAGATATTCACCAAGATAAAAAAATATTTAAGACATAAAAGATATTTAGCAGGAGAAAAACGTAAACCTGGGAGTGAAATTCTGAGTAGCATTAATTTTTCATCTTTTCTTAAGCTAACATTACTGCATTTCCCAAGACAAACACTACATTTCATTCAATGTCTTGGAGAACAGGAAAGGAAGCACTATATTACACATACATGTGTGTACATGTATGTATGTAGGTACACATATACATATATGTGGATTGTATATATACTAATGCATGTACTATTGCTATGCCAGTGCATATTTATTATAGTTTTTTTTTTTTTTTTTTTTTTTTTGCGGTACGTGGGCCTCTCACTGTCGTGGCCTCTCCCGTTGCGGAGCACAGGCTCCGGACACGCAGGCTCAGCGGCCATGGCTCACGGGCCCAGCCGCTCCGCGGCATGTGGGATCTTCCCGGACCGGGGCACGAACCCGTGTCCCCTGCATCAGCAGGCGGACTCTCAACCACTGCGCCACCAGGGAAGCCCTATTATAGTTTTGTCTCTAACTCATAGTGAGAGTTTTTGTAATCAGTTGTTAATATCATGTATTTTTTTAAAGCACTAAATTCTCTTAGTTTTTTCTTTGAAATAAAAATAGAATAGGAAGATTTTTACTGTTGACAATTGTGCCCTCAAGTGTTAACGTTATTCACAAGTGTTTAAAGGAATAATTAGCTTCATTTCATTCCATCCTACCTGTACTATAATTATAACATGACCTTTGTTCTATTTATACATACAACTAGTATATTCTAATAGGATTTTTTGTGAAGAAGAAACACTTGGTAATAGCCTAATTTCCCAACAGTATTATACAATAGATCATAAATGACCTTACATTGGAGAAAAAATTAAATGAAAGACACCTGCATTAGAGATCAGTTTCCTAATGTTCAGTTTAAATTCATCACGCTGAGCTATCCAAGGACACCTTTCTTGTCCTATCATTTGATGGAAATGATTTCCATGTGTTTTGCGATTCAACTCCATTCTGCCTTAGATAATGCAGTGACATCAAACATTTCAACTGGCTGACTACGCCTTGGAAAACTGGCTTTTTATTGTCAGAGTACTGGAAGTTGTAAATAAGAAGAGGAATACATTTGGGGCAAGAATAGTAGCACTCACATTTCAGAGTGATTTTGCATTTCAGTGTTTACAAATATGACATCAAATATTAGTAGTTTTATTTCATTTAATATCAGAGGGATTCTAAAAATGTGATATTGACAACCTTAATTCTGAATTTCTCTGTTTTTGTCAGTTTAATCCAGATCTTTGCTATGCAGTTCTGAACACTGCCATGCTTCTCACTTGTAAACAAGAAACACTTGGTTAAATACTTACATACAGCTCTGACAACTTGACCGTAGCTTTGTATGTACTCTTTGGGTAAACCTTAAATATCATGCTTGTAATTGTCAAGAGGCAACTTATTGTCCCTTTATCAGTTCCATTAAATAGCATATTAATAGGAAGTTAATTAAGATGAATATTAATAAAATTTCAATTTTCTAATCAGTGTCTTAAAAGATAATATTTTCAGTTTTGTTTTTCATTTGGTGTCAGTCACACCTGGGTTCCATGAGCAGCTGTTTGGAGGATATTTTGAGATTCATCTTTCTTTGACACACCTCAATTTGTACTGGGATCATGAATGCATGATCTGAAATTGTGACCCTTGAAGTGAAGTCATGGGGAAACTTGGAGGTATTTCTCACTGTTTTATTGCCCCAACTCCAGTTTTTGGCAGCACACTTACACTGGGTGAAGTCTCAGCGTTGCTCAGAGAGATTTCTCGGGGTTCTCCCAAACTTTGGCTTCAAGTGGGCTCTGTGAGCCTCAGTGGGGATTTTTTTCAGATCTCCTACCTTGCCTCCAAACCTGGGTATGTTCTTTGCATGCACTCAGTGAGAGCCCCATTTGGAAAGAAAGTGGAGGTGGATACAGATTCTTCTTTGTCGGGGCTTCTTCAGGAATTTGAACCACCACACCAAATCTCATGGACCTTTAAAACTTTGTGGATAATTTGGCCTGTTTCCTCACAGCCCCTCCCCTGGTGAGTCCATCCTTCTCCCTTCACTCCACTTAGGATGCAGGCAGCAGTCAGTCCTTCTCTTACAGGGAAGACTCACCACTTTCTGGATTTCAGTTCACTTAGTGTTTTTTTTGGCATCCTCAGTTCTTTAAGAGTTTTTTGTTCATTTGTTTTGTGTTTCTCTTTGTTTGTTTTTAAGTTATCTATCTTGTTCTCAATTTTAGGTCTTTTACAGATTTCTAATTCCTAACCAGAAGTGAAATCTAGTCATTTTTATCGATATTTACAACGTGGTCCACTTGCTATTTGTAGCACTTATGTATGAATCCAGTGTGAAAAGAGCCAGAAAAAAAAATGTTAATGATAAGTATTATTCTATGTTAAGAACTGTCTTGCCTTTACCACCTATGCTGTGCGGTTCATCGAATCTTCTCATGCCTGGTGCCTTCTCATCACATGAGGGCTTTGTCTTCCAGGAATGCCATCTATATAAATAAGCTTTTTGAAAAGCTTGATCTGCTGTCTCAAGACATGTGTAAATGCTAGTTTAAGATACAACTGAGAGTCTCCTTGCCTTATTCTTTCCACAATTCGTCACCCACACAGCAGATTTCAGAAACTGTCTTGACAAATTTGTACCTCAAACTATCTAATTATCAGGGAGTTTATATTGGGATGAATTTCCAAATCTTGTTTGATTTTGCCCAGGAGAGTAGATTTGGCTAGTCTGTGTGTTTCATGGAGAGGACAGGCAGATGCACGGCCAATGAAACAAGGAAAGGCCCAAAGAAAGGAGTAATATATATATTACTATATATATATAATATATATGTAATATATATATATTATATATGTATATATAGATATATACATATGTAGATATATACATATATATCTATATATATACATATATATAGATATATATATCTATATGTGTATATATATGTATATATTACCCCTTTATATATATATTTCCCCTTTATATATATATATATATATTTCCCTTTATATATATATAAAAAGGGAAAATTCAGAATGAGGAGATGTAAAAATAATGAATAGTGTTCATGTAGAATGGGGATGACCAAGAGTAACTGTTTGGGCCAATCTGTGCAGTGACAGAAAAACCCAGACTGGAAACCACTGAGCAAAATTAGTGGTAGAAATAGACAAATATAGAAAAATGTGAACAAATATGTGTATTTCCAAACTAGAAATCTCTTAGTATTTCCAACCAGCTCTAGTAACCTTTCCTTTTCATGTTAAAGCAGAGATATAAGAAAACTGTCTCTGTCCTACCGCCATGCACTGCAGGAAGCCAGAGTCTCTGCCCAAATCTGCGCTGCCTCACCTCCCACCAGGATGCCTGCCATTGGCCCAGATGGCCACTTCCTGTTCCTGCTACTTAGATATGGGCCTCATCCCTCGGAATTCTTTTCTTCATTGTATTGTCTGGGCTCACCTCAGCCTCAGAAAATATCTCACTAGCTGTCTATTTCTGAGCATCCCTCCCTCTTTCCTTCTTTCTCTCTGTAGCCAGCACCATTTCTCTAGCAAATCCATTGACTTTATCCAGGCTTTACCAGACTGTATCTCCACCATAAACAAGTATGACTGTAAGTCCCTTTTGTCTAACAAAAAGAGGAGCTCTGTTTCTAAAAGGATTCCAATCTTCCTTTTAAATTGATCAGTTCAAGCTACTTCCAGCTTTTTAAAATAGCTGTCTTTTTTCAATTTCACTAAATTACTAATACAATAAAATGTTTTAAATGGTATACATTTATTGACATATTTAACCCCCCCAAACACCATTTAAAATAGGTACATTTACTTTTATTTCATGTTTAGAGATAAGCAAAGAGATCCAAAAAGGCAAATTACTGGCCCAAATTCATGTGTGTAATAAAAGTCTGACTCCTGAGCCTAAACTCTTGACCACTTTCCTCTAAATCATGAATGAATCATGAAGCAGGCAGTGGGGTGCCATTCTCCTCAAGAAATGGCAGAACATATAATTCATTCAGTGCTTAACAGTAGCTTATGTTTTTCCCTAAACATTGGCTATTGCAAATGCTGGAGACAGTATGCGAGACTAAAAGAAATTTGTAAATTTGTGTTTTACACAATGTGAAAAATTTTCAATTTCTTAAAATTTGATCAACTGTAAAAATGCCTCTCTCTTCAAAATGCACGTTCTTGTAATGAAACTCCCACCACGCTCCGTTTTAGGAAAACAATCAAAATGATACAATAACAGCCAAGTATAAAATTATTATTTTACCAAAGAATTTGGTGATGAAATGATATCCACTAATTTCTAAGTAATTAGCTTTTCTGTGTTTTGTGAGGCAATCTTAAACAGTCAGTGTGCATGTAGGTATATTTAAAACAAATATCAATTCTGATTTGATCTGTGATGACTAGATCGTGGAACTGTCTGCATTTTTTCAAATAGCTAGATGAAGGCACGATACTTCTTATATTTTTATAGCTTTATTGTTAAAACTATCTGTATCTGTGAAGAAAGCTTTCAGTTACAGGGAAAGGAAACCTGATTCACAGTGTTTTTAAAAAATGAGGATCTGTGTTTTCCTGGATGTAGGCAGATTTTGGCATTTTATTAGTGACAAGGATGTCAAAACCATTGTATCTTATTTTCTTGTCCTTGCCCATGGAACTGAAATGCAAAGGCTGCTGATGCTTTAAACTTCATGTCCACATTCAGAACAAGGAAAAGAGGGCAGGAGAAAAGGTCATAGGTTCTGCTTCATCTGGAAAGCAAACAGCCTTCCTAGAAACCCTCTTGACTGTCATCCATTTGTATGTCATTTGCATCTTTTTTGGCAGAAACTGGGTCATTTGCCCACATCCAAGTGAAAGAGGCTTGGAAAGTGGGAACATTAGAAGCGTCTTTGGCTGGGTCAGTGCCCTCCATCTGCTGAGTGGGCGGGGGGATTGATACTGGGTGGAGAATAAGCAGTTATTGCCCTTCTGAATTGCATTACCTGATTCTGGAACTTTACTGTGAAAAGTTATTTGATATTCAGTAGTTTTACTGGTAATTCAACCATATATATAAAATTTAAAGAATCATATACTTAAATGATAAATATCAACTTAATATCTATAGTAATTAAAAAAAATTTGATGGTAATATTGACTATCCTTTTAAGTCTTCTGTTAATGTTGTTGTTGTATCTTTATCAATTTAAGAAAAAGTACTGGTCTCATTTATTTTCCAACGGCAAATAGAAGTATCATGTTACAGTGAAATCATCAACGTTCTTTTCTGGAGACACCCCCCATCCACCCATGCATATTCAGGAATGGGAATAGTGTTGACATCCATGGAACTTAGAACAAATACCAATGCCAATCACATCTCAAATATAAACACGTTTCAAATTTATGTGGATTTTAAACAATCTGTTTTTTTTGGCTTGTAGAAAAATTACCAAATAGCATATTGCATTAAGAACAAAATGTTCTTTAATCAGGATCAAATTACATTCTTATAGTAGTAGCACATAATTATATAGATAGAATATTAAAAATTTTAAGCATATTCTTTAGACAAAATATCCAAAGACGCCAATGTTTTCTTTATTAAAAAGTTATTTTCCAGTTCACTGAATCAATGTAAATATTAAGATTTTGGTTTTATTAAGATTAACTCTAAATTTTTTACTTCTGTATGCAAAGCATAGAAGAAATTGTAACTACATCTTGGTTTGATGTTTGAAAAGTCTGGCATAATTTTTAAGCAACTTTCCATCTGGCTGGTACAGTAAGCAAATGGAATTAGAAAAGATTTGGTCTCTGTTTCTTGACATGAATGTTTATGATTGGTATGATTTCTTTGGTTTGCTTTTATTTATTACCGCTTTGACTGTTTTTGGTATAGCCGTGTGGATATGCATAAAGGGTGGCGTTTCTATCATATTATGGCTTAGCACATAAAATAGAAAAACATGTGTATTTTGGACCTACTGTCGTTGCCTAATCAACGGCGGCCCTTTTCCTTCCTGGGACTCTCCTCCACGTAACCACATGTTTATGGAAGATGACGTTATCCCCAGACCACGGGCAAATCCCTGCTACCCGAAGCTGGTCAGGATCATCGCAGTGGACTAGATAGTGCACACCTAGTTCTGACCAGTGAGAGGTGCAGGCACCTTGCTGGAGGACTCCCTAGAAAAGGTTTCTTTTGACAAATAGAAGAACAGGGCAGGAAACAGTCCCTTTTCTTCTGCCTGCCAGAGTCACGTGTGCACAGAATGGCTGCAGCTTCTGGAGCCCATTGAGGGCAGGGGGAGAGCCAACCACTGCAGATGGAGAGTGAAGACAGGCAGCCCCTGGACTCTGCGACCCAGGGAGTCTTAGTGACAAGACAGGACATGTTTGCCTCGTTTCTAAATTGTTTTCTATTATTTATAGCTCAGTGCATCCCGCCCAATATAATTGGCCATACTTACATATTCTGAAATCAATATGTCCATTTAAATGAAATTTAGGGTTTTTTATACAGTGGTTACAATAGAGTGTCTCAAGCAGTATTGTGTGTGTATGTCTGTATTATATTCTTAAGTACTACTTGGAAGAATTTTTTTAAGTCTGGCTTTTAATGGTTACCTTACATCCTGACTATTTGATATTTTTTAGGATCAAATAATGTCACCATAAATATACATATAACATATTTTATATATATATATATTTTTTGTCCATGTGGATATATGGACCTTACTTTGTCCATAAGATGTAAATGTTAAATTATATATTTCTTTTGATATTGATATTTTGTAATAGATGTTTTTTGAGTTGTTAAACATAAAAAATAATATTATAAATAATCAGCTTCCTACAGGCTTCATAGATATTCTTAATTATTTGGTTGTTGTCATGTTGTTTCATACCTCATAATAACCACTATTATATGATTATTAATGGTTTTTACCAATTATTCTCTTTTTTCTAGATGTTGGTGAAGCATCTCTACCAACATATTAGTACAATTTCTAGATAATTGACTCTTATTTTCACATATTTCTAAAGTAAAATTTCTGAAAACCTCAAGCACAAAGACTTTAAAAAATATGAATTGATATAATTTTACCTAATGTGGAAGATTGGGAGAGGAGTGACTTTAATATCATATTTTAATGTCTAAGTTAATACCTCTGAAATTAATAAAATTAGTACAATTCATAACACATGGTCAGTCTTACGCTACATAGTCATAGTAATATGAGAGCACATTAAAGTCATTTCTGGTGGATCCCAGCTGCAACCATAGACTCTTGGGTACCTTTTTTTTTTTTTTTTGCAGTACGCGAGTTTCTCACTGCTGTGGCCTCTCCCATTGTGGAGCACAGGCTCTGGACGCGCAGGCTCAGCAGCCATGGCTCACGGGCCCAGCCGCTCCGCGGCATGTGGGATCTTCCCGGACCAGGACACGAGCCCGTGTCCCCTGCATCAGCAGGCGGACTCTCAACCACTGCACCACCAGGGAAGCCCCTTGGATACCTTTTAACAAATGAAATAATGAGTGTCAACCCAGGGATTTGTGGTTCTAGCTAAATCACCATGTTCCCTGGGGATTCTTTTGAAGAATTCATCGAGCTGTAACTTGTCTTAACTAGTTACTAGACTAACGCAGAGAAAGACAGAAACAGAAAAGAAATACAGGTGCCCTCTTCCCTGATGGAGTAAAGGATTCTCCTCGTCCTGGAGTAGAGACTGCTCAGGAAAGTAAGCGGACTGCATTTTCTGGCTGCTTTTGTGCTTGGTTTTGACATACCCTTGGTGTCAGGAAATTTTCCCCTCAAAGCTTTAATCCCTCATGTTCAAATTTAAGCACATTTCCTCATCTGTAATCAGTGCGGAGACACAGCAGATGGTCACCATCTTCTATACACTAAACCTTCAAGCTTTTTGTTCAGAATAAATGATCCTACTTCAGACTCATAAAATTAGATGGGACCTTGAAGTCATCCCATCCTTCCTCTGCCTTTAGACAAGACTACCCTTTAGCCATCCCAAACAGATGAGCAAATTCATCCTATTTTTAAAAGAGATCAAGAGAATCTAATCAAAAGCTTCCAACAGTCACACATTCCTCTGATGAAAACCCCTCACTTTCAGGAAATCAGTATCATTATCATCAAATAGCATTTTCTAAACACCCACATGTGCAAAATATGTTTGTATAATCAGACCCTAAAGAGGGCCCAAGAGGCCTGGAAGAAGGGTTGAAGAAGACTGCAAAGGTGCAGAATCCCTCTTAGGCTCTTTTCAAGGTAGTGGGGGAATCTAGCTATGGCCATAAACAGACCTACAGCAAACCCATCAAAGCACATTATTTTTAAGGGACATTCCAGAAACCCCAGAGGATTTTTATGTTTTTATTTAGGAAAATTGCCTTATAATTAAAGAATACATTCATTTGAAACAAATCTGTATTAATTTAAAGTCATAGCATTTGCAACACACGTAATATTGAATCAATTGCCTCTCTTACAAAGGAGGTGGGGAGGGAACTGTCTCTAAAATCTTTGAGTCCTTTTCTCCCATTTTTGGCTCTTCTTTCATGCCCCTGAAGAGCCAGAGCTCAAAAAGGCTGCCCTCGGACTTCCCTAGTGGCGCAGTAGTTAAGAATCCGCCTGCTAATGCAGGGGACATGGGTTCGAGCCCTGGTCCCAGAAGCTCCCACATGCCACGGAGCAACTAAGCCCGTGCGCCACAACTACTGAGCCTGTGTGCTAGAGCCCGCGAGCCACAACTACTGAAGCCCATGCGCCTAGAGCCCGTGCTCCACAGCAACAGAAGCCACCGCAATGAGAAGCCCGTGCACCGCAGGGAAGAGTAGCCCCCAATCGCCACAACTAGAGAAAGCCCGCATGCAGCAACGAAGACCCAACACAGCCAAAAATAAAAATAAATAAGTAAATAAATTTATTAAAGAAAAAGAAGGCTGCCCTCAGAATTTTAATACTCCCCACCCAAGGCTGGAACGTCTCTATGTCCTTCAACTTCCCTTCCAGTCGAGGAATTCCCATTCTCTGAGAGTTACTGATGGCTACTACATTTTAACTGAACCGAGCAACTTACTTGGCGGTTGCCTTCTCCTACTATAAACTCATTTGATTAATGGACAAATGGTTGACTCATATCTGCTGGTAAGATGGGCTGGCTGCTGAGGCGGGGTGGTTCTTAACCAGCGTGGCCGTCCATGCCCACCCCGCCCTCAGTCATTCTGCCAGGGAGTGAGGCACGTGGCCTGGAACCAGACAGCAGCCCTCTTTTCCTCCCTCACCTTTGTAGGTTTCTCAGCTACACCCACTGCTCACCTTTGTGAGAAGCTCCGTTTCAGTGTGTAAGGAGTCACAGTGCTCCGAGTTCAGGAACTGGCCAAGTGCCTCCAGGTCCTTGAACGGGGCCCTGATAGGATGTGCGCTGCACTGCAACAGGCTTCAGAACATTTGCTGTACTAGCACAGGGGTTATCTCGATCACTGTTGCTGCTTGGTTTGGATTTATGCCCCTTTACCGTGCAGCAGCCGATTCAGTACCTTGTTGTAAAGTCTCCATACTGTGGGTAGCAGGTACTGTGTAGTAAGCCTTTACCATAAACATAAAATATACTTACAGAATATACAACAGTATTGATATATCATTCTTTTTATTTTATTTTATAATAGATATGTCTGTGCTGTTCCCTAAACGTATTCAAGGCTTAACATTTTCACTACCAATGAATAAAATGCCTAAATCTTTTAGGGAAATGGCATACTTCCTTATTAACATTATTGAATGTCTCTTATGTTTGAAAGAAAAGGAAATAACACTGGGTGCTTTCATAAGTTATCACATTTATGTCTTCTAATTGCATTTCAGGGTAAGAACATTTTTCCTCTTTCTCTCTCTTTTTATTTTTAAACAGAAACTAAGCCTAAGAGAGGATTTCATTATTAAAAAAACTGATTCCAAATACAGACATCTCTGGTCCTAAAGTGTGTGTATGTGCAATCATGTAATTAATTTGATCTAAGAATCAACTAACCTAAATAAATGCTAGGTTTCTAGAATTTATCAAAAAAAAAAAAAAAAGCTTGAGGATTGACTCTTGCTTATTTCCCAATTGCAATATGCAGGATAGATATTTTCATTTCAGGATAAATGAAATCAGTGCATTCTCTGTATTTGATCTTGTATTTACTACACAAAGGATATCCTTTCATATAATATAATTCTATAAGAACAGTATAGTATATATTCTAGATATTTTCATTAATCAATATTACTGATTATTATGAATCACTCTTCAGATTAGGCTTTGGTCCCACAAACCTGAAGTACATTGGGAAATGCAGAATTAATTCCTTTCAACTCAGTTCAGGCTCTACAACTTCATGATTAAGCAATTTGGAAAAGATGACAGGAAATAGAAATCTTTCCCTTCTAAAGGAACTGGTGATTTCATGGGTATAGTTGCCCCAGTGAATTGTGTAATCTGTGAAAATATAGGGAGTTCTCATCTTTGAGAATAAATGGATTGAGTGAATTCAGTTATCTCTATTATCATTCAGTTTGCATATCAATTTTATTATGTGCAAAAAAGTAATGGATGTGCCCCTTAAAACAGCTTCACGAATTAAAAACCAACCACACTTGTGTCTTCTTTTTGTGGAAATTTATCTAAGTATGTTAGGTGATTTTAATCCTCATCCATTTTTTGATATTTTGTCCCATCCTGTCAATGATCTTAAATGGCTCCTGAAGTATAAATATAAGGAGAAGATTAGGTCATTGTAAATTCAGGTGACTTCCACAGTTGACGGTAGAATGAAACTTGCCTCACTCACTGTCAGTCCTGTTCATCAGCGTGCTACCTTTCCAGGTCTGCAGAGGCTAGAGAGGTGATCACTCCTGTTTCATTTTTATGTGCATTTATTTTGGTTCTCAGTTGAATCAGCAACTGGGGCTGAAACCATCCTTGGAACAGATTGGATGATTGGATTCTTTTATAAGTAAAATAATTCTGAAAATAGAGCCCTATGGATTTCTTAGATGCTTCTTAAATATTTGTGGTCAGCCAGTGTAAGTAACACAGAGAATTTGTGGTCAGCCAGCATAATCTTCCTTTGCAAGCAGTGTATGCTATTCTTGTACTTACACCAACAAAACTGTCTCTGGATCACTGACATTTTTACTTAGGAAGAGTCTCAGGCATTTCAGAGCCTTAGTTCACTTAGCTTGTTTCAGCCGTGGTCTTAAAAGCCTCCTTTGCTCCCTTTACCATCACCTCTTTCTTGTAAAAGCTGGATTTGAGCAAGATACCTTTAATTAATCAAATCCACAAGGCAGTCAGAACATTGCTTCTCTTGCACTGAAAAGGAAAAGACTGATCTCACAAGCAGATGAAAATGACATATGTGACTCTGTTTCTCTGAGTGGGCTCCGGCACGTGCTTAATCTTGAGTTTTCCCATTTTGAGAGACTTTTTGCCAAGTCAGCTCTCAGGCAATTCATGGAAGATGTTGCTATGAAACTACATCAAACACTATTCTAATTCTTGACAGGTTATTCTATACAGTTGCACATACCTGGCCTTCAAGATAGGGTAAACTAAAACCCACTGAAGAAGAATAGAAAGACTATTATTACAATCCTTGAGGAGTTCAAAAATCAATAATTCTGCAGAAGGAGAATAGGCCATTTATCATTGCTCTGTCTTTTTGATGTCAAGGAAAAAAATTGCTCTTAAAATCTCAGCTGATATTAGTAGCTTTAGAATTTACAAAGCACTTGTTTATTCCATATTCCAGTGAATTCTCACAGTGTCTTTGCAGTCAATATTAATATTGCACATTGTAATTGACCCATTTGAAAGCTGAGACATTGGGGGTCAGAGAATGTATGTCATTTTCCCAAGGTCATGCAGCTGATAAGTGATGATTCTAGGATTCCATTTCTAAAAGATTGAGACTCAAATCTATTTTTCCATCCCATTGCAATGTATGTTTTATTAACAGGATGTCTAATTATGAATTTGAGAATAATCTTTATTTAAATTACTATACTCAGAATATATTTTGCATATTTCTAAAAGTGATTTGTAAATACTATTTTATTTGAGAAAAATGAAGAGTAAAATGAATATTTTTATTTGCTCACTAGAAACAAATACAGACCCTCTGGCTGCACACTTTTCCAAAGATCCTGTCATTTAAACTATAATATCATTCCAGATTATTTGAGATTAGGTAAATTTACTGAGATGAGGCCAGTATACATTAGGGTTCTCAATCTTGGCACTATTAACTTCTCTGCTGAATAAGTCTTTGTTGCAGGAGGCTGTCCTGTGCATCGTAGGATTTGGCCATCCCTGCCTTCTACTTGCTAGATGCTAAGAGCACTCCCAGTTGTGATAATTCCAAATATCTCGAGACATTGCCAACTCACCCCCACTTTAGAATCACTGGTCAGCCTTAATTTAACTGCTAGGACACTTGCTCTGTTTTCCTGTTACTTTGGATAATGGGAAAGAGTTGTAAACTAGCTGAGGCGTGAATCTTTTCGTATCAGTGTTACAGTGAGTACATTAGCATGCTGCATAATTCCCTAACCTAATTCTATCTGTGAGGTCAGCCAAAACTAACAAAATCTCAGGCATGTCTTTTGATCTTCCTTTGACTCCCCTTTTCTGAAGTGAAGATCTTTAGCTTATTTTGTTTTTTCCCCAGAATATCCCTATTGGGAGACAATTGGTCCCTCACACTTTCATACATCTTGCAAGTTAGGCACTGACTGCCCTTTTGTTCTGGACTATATTTTCGTGGATGTTTGCAGAGCAAACGGTTTTAGAAAAGAGAGATTATGTCTCTTTGTGGAGCAAAAGGTAGACATGTTTACTTCTCATTGTAAACATCCAGATTCCCTGAGCTCAGGATCCTCTCTGTCCTGTTAGTGCTGCTTTCATCTGATCCTCTTTGTGTTGTCCTGTGAGAATTGGCACTGGGGGACCAGCACAGTGTTGATACTGTGGCTACTGCTGTTGCTGGGAGTGATAACTGTCCTTCATCTCAGAGCCAGGAGACTGAATCTCCTACCAGCATCCATAGAACTATGGCAGCCTAAATTTTGATACTGCAACTAAGACAGTTCTTCAACCCTTCACATTCTTCGGAATCTATCCTTTGACATGGATGGGCAGTTAAAGGCTGGTTATTTCTCAGAATGTTTTTGCATATATCACTTTGGTGGACTCATTGATGATACCGCATGAAATGTCTTTTTTGCATCTATTGAATGGGCATTCTTAAAAATATTGTCCACTGTATCACATACATTTTCCTTTCTATATAAGCATATTGTCGTTACAAAGGAGAAACTGTTCTTTGCCTAAACAACAGTTGTAATTCATCTGTGGACATCACAAAGGTATGATTTACTGCATTTTCATCCTTGCTACATCTTTTAGGAAATGAACGCCTCCTTTCTCTGTCGAACTCTAGTAGCTGCATAGTATCATTTGGTAATAATGTTCGGTGTTAATCTTACCAGTGACTTATTTTTCTACTTTTAAATAATTGGACACCTGGGGAAATAAAATTTAAAAAAATAAGCCAACCTCTTAAAAAGTTCACATAACAAGTCACCTTGGAACAGATTTTTATTATTAATTGGGAAAAAAAGAATCACTTGAGTGGTCCTCCTTGTATGGCTGTCCCCCAACAAGGGGATCACAAGATCTTTTGTCTTTTTCCTTGGGCTTCTGAGTTAGGAGGTAACTTATTTGCACAAAGATCCTAGGGATCCTCTGGGAGAAAAATGATTGTGATTCGATCACAAAGTTTGAGAAAGTTATGGAATGGGCTGACGTAGGACTTGGCAAAGTATTCCAAGAGTATGACCCAGGAGCTTCAGGAAAACTCACCAGGAGCGTAAGAAGAGCCTGGCTGGTCACTTGTTTTCAGCATCTGACGTTCCTTAGGAGAGGCTAATTCTGGTCCACGGTGTTGCAGAATCTAGCAAGTCTGAGCACCAGCCACTCTGGCGTGATAATCTTCTTGGAGTGATGACAGATAAGCATTTGAATGTAAATTTTATTTTATTTTATGTTTTTTTACAAAAAAATATTTATTTATTTGGCTGCACCGGGTCTTAGTTGCCATACGTGGGATCTTTAGTTGTGGCACGCGGGATCTAGTTCCCTGACCAGGGATCAAACCTGGGCTTCCTGCATTGGGAGCTCGCAGTCTTAACCACTGGACCGCCAGGAAAGTCCCCTTGAATATAAATTTTAAACGTTTTAATCATGGAACCCGAGTATGTGACAACTCTTAGCCTGTGGGACCAGAAAGGCTGAGTGACTTTCACACTGTGTCTGGCAGCCTCAGAAGGCACAGTTCTAGCAGCTGAAGATGAAAAATTCTACTGCTTCTCTCTCTCTCACTTTAAGATGTGTAATTACCATAGAATGAGTTGACCCTGGGGTTCTTGGACATCGTGGGCCTTTGTTCATTTGATTTTTTGATTGATTGCTTGAGGGGAAATGGTAATAATATCAAGTAGGGAAAATAAGTGGATTAAGGTTTGCTATTAATAATATAAAAGGGATGTGATTATCAAGAGTGCTACACTGTTTTAAAAATTTCTACCCTACTCTCTTAGCTCTTTATCTCATTCTTGCATGTGAGATAGCTACTTTAGGCTTTTCTAGATCAGGTTAGTTTATTAAGTTAATGCATCTACTTTAGGCTTTTGTAGATCAGGTTAGTTTATTAAGTTAATCATCTACTCTGTATTGATCCATATTAATGGATCAATTTATTTTTTTATCTTTGGAATGGCATTAAGGATTTTGGTTGGCAGATCTGGCCAGTGCAGGAATATATATTATCTCTAGTCTAAAGATAGACTGTTATCTTTCATGACTACATTGTTACCTGATTGTGGTATCTGGAAAAAATCATAATCGTAGTAACTGATATCTTTTCAGAATGGATTCTTCTGTAGAAGCACATCCGTAGACCTTGATCTCAGAGTTGGATAATACTTCTAAAACACAATGCAGAAATATTGTCAGTATTGGCAGTTGTTAATGATCCCTACTGTTATGAAACAACTAAATAAAATAAAGAATGAAAAATGACTCCATTTAATTGGTACTTCTGGGAAATTCAGGTAGGTGTTGAAGTCATTTTAGGTCCTGGGCAAGTTACCAGATGGTATAATCTATATCTTTTTTCATTTCTGTAAGCCTGAAATATATGGTATTTTAACTGCTTTCTTTATGTATTGCATTCAATCAGGAAATAGTCTCTTGGCTTGGTGTTTGAGAAGGCAGTGCAAAAAGCATTCTGGTTTGAGTGCTGTGATGTTGTTGATCACCATCTATCTGTGACACTGAGCTACAAGATTCTGAGGAATATACAGATAAATGGTCATTTCAATGAATGTAACATTTTCTGAGAAACTTTTAAGTTTTCTTTGATTTTCACTAATTGCTTTTCTGTGTCACCTAACTATTTTATCAGCGCTAAGCTGATGAATACTTATATTTATAGTGAATTTTTGGTAATAGACAACTTAAACTAGTTTTAAATGACCTTTGTAAATCTACTTGTATAAATGACAGCACTAACAGTAAAAATAAAACAAAACAAAACAAAGCAGAACTAAAAAGAGTTCTTAGTGTTTGGATCTGACCCAAAATGACTATTAAAGTTGTAAATTTTCCCATTAAACTGATAATAATGTAAGCAGTTCTATCAGTGGAAATGCTGACATACTTCTGAGTAATCACATCCTTTCCAAGTGGCCTTTGATATGTTGATTCTACCTTTTACAAGCCTGAGTATATTTTTGATTTTGAGGAATGTGTTGATAGATGGTGCTGAATTGGAGGCCTACCCAAATCTAACGGGATTCTTTGCTGCTTCTAGCTATCACAGTATTTTTCTATTGAGTAGATTTTGCTTGCCTAAAATAAACTTTCTCAGTAGAGGTACAACCTGAGTGAATTCTCTTTTTCCAGACACAGTGATGGTCATAGGGCTGTACACTCCGTTTCATTTGATGTCCTTTATGACCGTTCAGACTTGGCATTCAGTACATAATGGAGGACAGTAGGGCCAGAGCAGTTTGCCTTGGTACACATTGGAGCTGGTGGCTGAACCCCACTCTCTGTAAGAGCAGGAGCCTCCTGTTAAAGTAATAACTCCTGCCCTCCCAGTTGTGCTTCTGTTCGTGAGACTCATCTAAGTTTGATGATATGGTTATAATGACGGCCGCCTGGTGTCTCCATTTTAAAGATACATTTTTGGGGCAAATAATAGGTGACATCAATTGTTGCTTTGTGAATGTCCTTTAATCCCAAGAACTTTCATCCAGTGGTTTTTAGCACCTAATGGTTTGTCCTTGCCAAAACAAGACACTATTGTGGCTTGCAAAATGGTGTTATTTCTAATTTTGTCATATCCCTCATATTTATTAGCTGGCATCCTTCTGTAAAAATTTCCTTTCTATTTAAAATATATATTTTTTATGTTTTTAAGTTATATACTTAAAGCATTTAAATATTTTAAAAATCTGGAAAATTTTAAAGAAATATACTAATTTCTATGAATATAATGTTTTGATAAATATAGACAAAATGCATATTACATGAACTCATAAAAGTCTTTTCAATTTATAAAAATATATATGTATATTTGTTTCCTTTCAAGTAGGTTTTTTTAAAAGTAGAAAGAAGTAAAATCTCCTGTGCCTTGAGTTTCAGCTTTCTGTTCATGCTAAGAAATGCACGGCTACAGAAATGAATTCTTCATTCATTCAGCCAGCGTTTCTTGAGGAGCTGCTATCATCAAGGTGTGATGTTAGCTATAAATTTGATGTAACTTATGTTTTTACCTCCACTTATGAAATAGGAATTTTTTAAATGCATTTTTTTACTTTCTGCATATAATGATACAAATGAACTTACTTACAAAACAGAAACAGACTCACAGATTTAGAGAACGAACTTATGGTTCCAGTGGGGAAGGGTGAGGGGAGGGATAGATTGGAAGTTTGGGATTGACATGTACACACTGCTATATTTAAAATAGATAACCAAGAAGGACCTACTGTATAGCACAGGGAACTCTGCTCAGTATTCTGTAATAACCTAAATGGGAAAAGAATTTGGAAAAGGATAGATCCTTGTATATGTATAACTGAATCACATTGCTGTACACCTGAAACTGACACATTATTAATCAACAATACTCCAATGTAAGATAAAAATTTTTTAAAGTACATTTATAACATTATATGTACATACCATGTATGTATACACATATATGATTTAGATATATGATTATATATACATATTATATAATATGTATATATGATTTCCTCAGTAATTCATATGGTCCGATGGTCAATAAACACACAATTCTCCTGGTCACAACTGACCATGTCAAGTTTATTTATTACAATACATATTTTATTAATAGAATTTAAATGAAGTCTTAACATCAAAAACTCAGAAACTCTCATGGAGATCCAGATGATTAAATACAATACATAATATGCCTAAAAGGCTGCTTTTGTTCTTGCTGTTGTTGAGGACTGACCATTTCCGTGGAAAACTTTCTTATCATAGAAGCTCAAAATGTAATTTTAACTAACAAAATGTAAAGGTAGTTGTCCCCATTCTGCAGTCTAGTACCTTCCTTCCATTAGACTCACATGGCAGAACCTTCTTGAAAGACCACTCTAAATATAGAAAAGTACATCATCTGCTATTCAGTTATCTTGTTAACTTGCTTGTGCTTAGCATTTGAGTAGCTCTTGAATGAATTACAATAATTTACATAGCCTAATCTAATAAAGGATATTTATAGCGTGTGTAACAATGAAGATATATTCTTTGAGGACTTTTACAGATATATAAACACTTGTTTAGTAAAATTCGCATTAAATGTAGCAGATGGAGAAAGCCCAGATTCTGGAGTGAGAGACACATGGCCTTAATTTTCACTCCACAATTTATTAACTCTATGATTTGGTCATGTTGCTGAATTTCTCTGAACATCGGTTTTCTCATCCATAAAGAGGAGGTGGTAATGCATAACAAATATTTTGACAGGCTGTTAAAATCTGGAGATGATGTGTGTAAAGAGCCTGACACATAGTAGGTGTATGAGTCAGGTTTCTCCAGAGAAGTAGAATCAGTAAGATGTGTGGGGCTGGCAGGTCTGAATGCTGTAGGGCAGGCAACAGGCTGGAGAGCCAGGAAGACTTGGTGTCACAGCTGAAGTCTGAAGGCATATGGAGGCAGATTTCCCTCTTCCTTGGGGGATGTCAGTCTTTTTCTCTTGGTCCTCAGATGGTGGGATGAGGCCCATCTATGTTATGGAAGGTAATCTGCTTTATCAGTCTACTGATTTGGATGTCATCTCATCTTAAAAAAACACCTTCATAGCAGTATCTGGACTGGTATGTTCGATCAGCTTTCTGGGGATGGTGCTTTAGCCAAAATGACACCTAAAATAAACCGTCACAATAGGTGTTCATTGAAAGGTACCTACACTTGTTAAAACACCATAGAATTCTGTATATAAGACCTGAGGTCTCTCTCTGGAGAACCTCAGCCCCCTGGCCACTCTCCACTTCTTCCTGGCCGTTGGTTGGATGGTGGCTCCTATTGGCTCCTCTTACTTTCTGTCTCGCTCTTGTTTCCTTGATGTTTCCATGTGAATAGCACGGTTTAGGCCAAGGGTGCTGCTGGCTCTCAGTGTCCCAATGCCACTGCACCAATAAGGCAAGTGATACCTGATCCCATACACAAGATGGGAAGACACCTCTTCTCCATTCTTTGTGTTCTACTTTACCACCTGTGCCCTAAAATAGCACTTTTCATCTGCCAGAGACCCATAAAAACCTATCACAAAAATAGCCACTTCAACTTCTAATATGGCCTTGCTCTCAGTTGGTGCCCAAAACAGTCCCTGAAAGAAAGGACAGTGATTGCTGGCCCAATCACGTCCATTACTGCTGTATCTCCCAGGTGCATCAAACTCCTTTCTCTGTTTTCAAACAGTCCTCCCCTCTTCCAACAAAGACCAAGTCAACACAGGGCATCATTCTTCCTCTGAATCCATCAGGACATGCAAATTGCTTTAGAGATGAACGGTCCCAGTTTCCCCCAACCAAATTCAAGTTGAGCTCAGTTGATGCACTCTTAAAAATAATTATTTTATTTTACAAATGCCCTGTAAACTGAGAGTTAAGTACTGGCATTGTAATTCACTTGAAAGATGATTTTGAGGTGCAAAGCAAATAGGCCTGAATATCTATACCCTTTAATTACAGAATACACATTTTCTCCAAACATTATCTCCTCCCACTCAGGAAAACAGCTGAGTATCTTTGTTTTCCCCCCATCAGATGTTTTTATTATCATGTTCAAGGCTTTTGATTAAGTTGGCATTGTAGGAAACCCTTTTCTATTTTCTTTCATGTTTTTCTTGACAAGTCTGAATCAGTAATTCTGGCTGGTATTACAGGCTCATGTTTTTGGGTACATTCGTTTATCGTGGAATGAGTCACTTTGCTGTTTTTGTTTCCATATTATTCTGAAAGGCACCCACAGAAACATTACAAGAATGCAGAGTCGCAGCAGATACATTCTTATGCTGGGTCTGCACTTTGTCTCCACAGTTAATCTAGCCGACACAGCATCATCTTTGAACAATAGAAGGTAATGGCCAGGGATAAAATCATGGGCTTGGAGAAAACCACATTTGCCACCCTGAATGTTCACCCCACGTTTAATCTGAAGACAGATATTCTAAAGAAGTTATTTTTTATGGCGTCTGTCCTGGGCTCCCAATAGTGAAATTTTTTTACCTGGTATTTCTTTGTTTTTTATTTGCTTTTACTATTTCCTTAATTTTAAATTCTAAGCCCCTGGGTGTTTTGTTTATAAAAAGAAGTCTCAATTTTCCACTTTCTTTATGCTTTCTTAACCATTTTCACTTTTGCTAAGAGGAAAGGAGAATATATACAATATTTTTGCATGAAAGGAGACTCTTTTATGGCATTCTATCAAAAATATAAAACGAAAATTAATTATCAGTATACCAAATGTAAATTGATGAATGAGATTTATTCACCTGAATATATTTGTACAAGTAAACTCATGGGAAGCAGAAATTAGATGTCATTTCTGACTCAGGTTCCTTGATTTAAATGGTAACAGAGGATCTGTTATCTGGAAAGGCTACAGTTTTTCATAGGGAAATGCAGGAGCCATTCCAAATGCTTAAGGCAGCAGCACAATTCTTTTAAATCACATTTTTCTTGGAAACCTACATATAAACAAAAGCATAAAAAGGGAGTTCTCTTATTCAAAGAGTGGGAAGAGGGTAGTGTGTGTCAGATCTCACCTCATTAGCCTCCTTCCAAATTCTGAGATACCACAGGCCCCGGCGCTGGCTCCCAGGAGTTCAGATTGAAAACCCTGCACTAGAAGCATCCTGGCATTTAAATCATGAATGCAAACGTGTAGAGAAAATGATACAGCCATTTCTCTCTCCCCTGTTACCTACGCAAAGTCCTGGAGGGTGGTCTCTAAATCAATTCCTTCAAGTCTTTGGAAGGGTCTCTGTACAGATTCTCCTCTGAGTGCTTTCTAGCCAGTGCCTGGAGGTGAGCTGGCTATGGTAAAATACTGACTTGAGCTTGCTAGTACCATGTGCTCATATTCCCAAGATAGTCTCCATGCTGGGAGGGAGGACAGATTTTCCTCTCTTTGTCTGCATTTAAAAAAAAAGTGTCAATGATCAAGTCTAGATTCATTCCAACTTCAGTTATTTCCTGACACTTCGTGGATACTCAAACACTTAATAGCATTGAGGACCCTTCCCTCAAAATTGTTGACGTTTGCCTTATAAGGGTGGTAGAAGTGAGAGTGTATATTTCTAATTCTGAAGGAAGTCTTTATGTATCCATAGGAAATACCGTGCTTTATCCTATTTTCTCACTCTGTATGTATTTGAGTAAAGACCACTTAAAAGTTTCCTCACATCAATAGAGATCACTGAGCTAGAGATTGCTTGTTGAAAAATTTATGGGCATAATGTATCTTCAAAAGAGTGATATGTTTTTTATTTTTGTGGCATAATATAAATGGATTCATAGAAATAGATCTGTCTGCTAATGAACCACAATGATTAAAAATTCAAGAAATGTTGAGTTTCTCCTCGCTGGAAGTCTGTAATGACCATGGGTCACTGATACCAGTGAGGAGATTGCCATTCAAGGTCCCTGCCAAATTAATGATTGTATGGAAAACCTGGCTTACTTATCAGAAAGGGTACAAAGCAATAGACTTACTTACTGGGAGTCAAAATTTTGATAATTTTTTGTATAGTATTTTGTTGTAAATTTGGTACATTAACCCTTATTATTGGAGTTGACAAATTAAATTGAAGTCTGTATTATGGAATGTCATGAACTAAAAACTTGCATCTGTATCAAACAATTGCAAAAAAGTAGAGTGCCAAAATTTGATGATTTCATGTAAAATTGAAATGCTACAGATGAATCCTCATGGTGATTTATAAGTTTTGTCTCACACACACACAGACATATACACAGAACAAAACTTTCTTCCACGATATTAAAAAAAAAACTTGGTTTGGAAAAATCTAAGTACTTGGCACTGATTTAAATGTACAGATTTCCCAGTGTACTTTATGTTTAGTACCTTAGCATAATATTGATTTTAATAGATACTCCATTTCTTACTGATGTAAATATATTTAAGCGATAATACATCTATTTAGAATCAATTTTCATTAATGAGTCTGAGGCACCCTCTGTCTAGATTCTTCCAATTTTGGGTAAGTCACTTTGGTAGCTGCATTAGCTCTTCTAGGCCACTTGAGGACCTACTTAGTGAATTAAGTGGTACCCCTAATAAAAGAAATCATGTGACTTCCAATGAAACTAATTTATAACTGAGAACTGTGAAACCATTTAAGCCAGAATTAGTGTTTTTGAATGGATTAGCATAGAACTCATAGTTTAAAATCTTCCAATAGCATACAACTTTTGTATTTTCTAATTTTGTTACATTTTAATTTGAATATTTATCCCAAAATATTTTTGAACCTAGTCATTTGATTCTTTAAAAAAGATTAGACTAAAATATGCAGAAGTCGCTTTAGCCATACATTTTTAAACTGGAATCATAATTAGTCAGAAGGGGAAAATCATTTTAGTGGAAAATAAAATTAAAAAAAGCTAAACATTAACTGCTGAAGTTTCTTTTTGCCCTTTGCAAATTCTTTCTACATGATATCATTTGCTATGTATTTTTGAGTGCATATTTCCAAAGAAATTACTTTTTGGCTTAATGTAAAATTCTAGGCAATTAGATGCAAAAGTGTAGTAAAGCAACATGAAAATTGCCAATTTAAACACAGGGAAGCAAAATAGTCCAGGAGTTAAAGTTCTGACAGTTATGTTAACTACACACTTGGCACTGCCCACTAGGTAGGCAGACACACAGGGCTATTTTCACAGTCACGGAGGAGCTCTAAGTGAAACAGTGTTGAACTTACCTTTGGTAGAAAAACAACATAATTTCCAGGTAATTTTCTGACTGTCCACACCTGAAATATTTTGCGAAAATGATGAAAAAATGTCCCCAGGATAAATAGATCTAAGATAAATAGTCCATGAGGCTGCATTTAGGCATTCTTAGGCAGGCAGACATGGAAGTGACATTTGATGATAGCCATTTCAAGGCTAGAGAAGGTTACTTCTTTACAAAAGAAATATGTAAATTATTAACAAAAGAACTTTAACATATATACAAGTTGATACATTACTTAACAAACCAAACTGTCCACATAGGTTACTTCTTGCAGCAAAGTACTGTAACCGCCCAGCAAAGCCTAGAAGAAGCTGAAATATGGGTACACCTGACAATGTGATATTTTTCTAATCAAATATCCTAATGTTTGTTTTTGACTTTCAAACACTGAGTTGCAGTATAGGCACAAATAACCAGACAGACCCGAGTTCCAATTCTGGCCTGCAGTTGGATACTGTAAGGCAAGTCGTTTCTGATCCTCAGTTTCCTCATCTATAAATTTGAAATAATCCTACATTATCATGTTCTAGTGAAGAGTAAAGAGGGTAACGTAGAAAGAATTATGCATGCAAAGGGCCTGACAGGAAATACAACAAACTGCAAAGTGAAATGGTGATTATCATCATGATTTTTATTATAGCCAACAGGTTGCCGGAGATTTTTAGAAGATGATGTTCTGAGATTTCTACTTAAGAATATGCATACGGTTACCAAGAGATAGACATTCGAGATTGTGTAACATGCTCTGGAAATAAAGTCCATGGAAAACTTTCCTACTTCACTGTTATTATTTAGTTTTCTCTTCTTGCATAGATATTAACTGTCCTGTTCCCAGCTTTCTCTCTCAAGTTTATTTAAAAAAAAAAAACTATTGGGAGTATTTACTGTGTACTTGACACTCAGTGGAGGATAAAGTAGTGAAGAAGTAAACATAATCCCTGACCAGTGGGGTTTATAATATAATGGATGTAATGGTGGCCATTCTTGGCTTTTGTGTTTGTTTGTTTCCTCCACCTAAGGGAGGGTAAAGGGCATGTGTGAAAGATAGAAAAATATATTCTTTCTTTTTCTGCTAATTATAATAAAATGTTAGAAGTATGGGAGTGGTAGAACAGAAAATAGAGGAATTATAATAAAACTCAGAAAGATATCCAAGTCCAAACCAAACTATCCAAATTTATAACACAGACCAAGAAAATAATCAGAAGAATAGAATTCATGCTCATTTCTATTGCCCTATCAAATCAACCACTTTTATTTTCCATGCTCCTTCTGTCTTTAACATGCCTAACTGGGTATCTTGGGCTGGCTTGGTTGGAGCACAGATGTTATTAGTGCAGATCATTTCTATTCCTCTTTCCTCCACACACCACCTGTAAATCTACTTCTATTTATTTGTATATTTATAAGTTTTTGTGTTGTGACAGGAAAAGAATGGGAAGGGTTTAGGGTGGAAAAATTTGAAGGGATTACTAGGCAGAAACTGAAGGGAAGCTGATATTACATGGTGGTAGTTCCCAAGTCATAAAAATTCAAATTTTTGCCTTGAGTGACTTATTGGACCACAGGACAGAAGTTAAGGCCAAAAGCCCTGAAAAGTTGGAGACTCTAGTAGAAGACCTTACCCAAATTAAGCAGAAAACTTAGGGATTTCCCCTCTGGTAAGTCTGAATCAGAAGTGAAAGTCAAGTCTGGAATAAGAATCGAAGGCTTCACATTTTTCAAATCAGTTTCTAAGCATGACGTGCAGCACGCAGTATAAGTTGGCCAAGTACAGGTAGAAAATTCTCTGTGAATGGGAACCAACAAGAACAGCCCACAAAGTCTATGAATATTGGGAAGTATCAGACGCAGCCTAGAAAACAACACTATTTACTATATTTAAAGGGGAAAAGATAAGTGCATGCAAGGAAACAGGTAACCATATAGGTGATCTGAAATATTTGAAAGAAATCAAAGGGAAATTCTATAAATGAAATATAGATAACTGAGACAAAAAGTCAATAAATAAAATCAACACTACGTTAGAAATAGATGAAGATAGAATTAGTGAGAAGAGGTCAGAAGAAGTTATGTAGAATAAAGCAGAGAAATAAGGAGTCATGGAAGACAGTGTGACATTATGACATAAGTTAGATCAAAGTCCTTGAAGGAGGAAAGAATGAGTTGAGATAATATTTGAAGAAATAATGATTGGGAATTTCCAGAACTGTTGAAAGACACCAATACTCAAGTTCAAGAATTTCAACCAATTTCAAATCTATAAATGTGAAGAAATTTAGATATGGACATATCAGGGTGAAAATGCAGACTATCAAAACCAAGTGAAAAAATTTTAATGTAACCAGAAAAAAAAAGATTGAAAGAAATTAATCTGAAAGGAGAAACATTTCGTCAGTAATTGATTTCTCAACAACAGCAATATAAGCTAAAAGTGGAATGGTATCTTCATGGGCTGGATAAAATAACTGCAAACCTTAGAATTTTATACTAAGTGGAAATTTCTTTCAAGCATCAAAACAAACACTAGACACTATGAACAGAAAAATACTAAAATAATGTGCTATCAGCAGACCCCATTAAAAGTAATTTTATATTATGAACTTTAACCAAAAGGAAAGTTAACCCTAATGGAAGGTCAAGATGGAAGAAAAAGAACAAAAAGTTAAGATAAATATGCAGATTAATCTAAATAAGCTTTCCTTGTAAAATCACATGTATTCCCTTATGGAGTAAGTAAATATGAACAAAATGTAGAGCTAAAATATTCTCCACCACAGCATATTTTTCAAGTAAGGGATAGAAATAAGAGAAAAGGGTTGTATCGCCATTATATAATTCAGGAGGTGTATAAAGAGACCAATTCACTGTGCACTTAGATAAATTAGGTATATGTGATAACATTTCTAAACAAAGAATAGAAATATAGCATGTAATTCCTGAAAAGGTTGTGAACGTATTCTTGAGTGAGACAATATTATTCAACCAGAGAAGCAGGACCAGTGGAAGAAGGTCATATCAGGGGCCGCTGGAATCCCAGGGGCATGAGCTTGAAATCCACCTTTGGGAAAAGGAGGGAGGGGAGAGAAAAGGGGCAGGCCCAGCTGTTAACTGGAGTCTCTGATCTTCAGGGAGGACTTGTTCTTTCTTCTTAAAGAGAAGACCAAATCAGGCCAGGAAGGATAATATTCCATTTGATCAACACAAGATCAACTGATTTGGGATTTCAGTCCTATGTGTAAATCCCTTCACAGCAGCACCTAGATTAGCATTTGGTGGCGAGGCTTGGGCCTACTACAGAGTAACTGCCTTGCTTCTTCCCCTGATCCTCCCCAAGACAGTCTCCCTGGGAGAATCTCCACCCTGGCTAAAACGCACAAGAAGCAGAACCCTGGAAACCATGGTTCAGCTGAATGAATTTGGCATATAACAAATGCATCATAACATCCATTTTAAGAAATTATAAATTAAGAACAAAATAAACCAAAAGACTAAGAAAGAAGAAATAATAGATATAAAAGCAAAATTTAATGAAATTGAAAAAAGAAAATAAGGTTAATAGAACCAAAAATTGGTTCTTCAAAAAGACAGAGAAAATTGGCCAAAGAAGGGTGAGTTAGAATAAAGAGAGAGGAGTGAGAGACACACAAATATTTGTAAAGAATTGAGTCCTAAATGTTACACACTCTAAAAAGAGAATAGGGAATTTTATAAAACTTCTATGCCAATAAACTTGAAAATTTAGATTAAACTGATGAATTCCTAAATATATCTTACTTGAATCATGTTGGAAAATGGTGTAGTGGTGTCAACTCAAAAAATTGAATCAATAGTCAAATATCTTCTGTGGAAAATAAGAATCTCCTTATGGTTTCTAGGAATGCTTACACCAAATATTACGTATATATATGTATATATATATATTTTTTCAGTTTCACACACTAATAAATACAGAATTTACAGAACTCATCTCACTCATGAGGCTATCGTAACCTGATTCCAACTTTTACAAAACATTAGAAGAAAGGAAAATTATACACCAATACTGGTTACAACCATGTACACAAAATTATAAAGCAAAATTAGTAAATCAAATCAGGCATGCATCATAAAAAGGACTGTACATCTAATCAACTTTGGTTTATCCCAGGAAGGCAATGTAGGTTTAAATTATAAATTTGGTCTTGTATTTCATTCACATTAATATATTAATGATGAAAATTATACATACAGAAATATGATAAAATTCACTATCCACTTATGATTTTTTAAAAGTCATTTAGCAAAGAAGAAATAGATCATTTCTATTCTGTAGATAAAGAATATCTACCAAAAATCTACCACAAGCATCATAACTGTAAAATAGTGAAAGCTTTCTTTGAGTTCAAAAAAAGGATGTCTGCTTTTCTCATTCATATTCAATATGATAATGTGCTAGCTAGTAGTCCAAGGTAAGAAAAAGAAAATATAAAATGTATGAAGTATGGGAAGTAACAAAGTGCATAATTGTGCCGGTAGAAAATGCAAATGGATCTCTATCTTTTTTTAAAAAATAAAGATTTCACAAAGCAGTTATGAGAAAAAAAGGGAAATAAGTCAAAAAAGATGGTGGAAAATACAGAGAGTAGTAAGAATGAAGTAGCCTTACTAGCTATTACTGCATTTTATAAGGCTACCAACAGTAAAACAACGAACTTCAAGAGCATGCATACATGAAAAATGAAGCGCTCCATATATAAAGTCCAGATATGTACTTAAATGCACAGAGCAATTTGTTAAAAGCTAAATGTGGCATTTCATAAAGTAGGAAAATGGTTAACAAATGGTAAGAGACATACTGTTTAGCCTCTGAAAGATAAAATGATCTTTAATTTCTACTTTCTACCTTATATCTAATATGTCCCCCAAACATCAAAGTATCGATGAAGACAAAAGTACTAGAGGAAAGCCTGGGAGTTACTGGTTTTGTTTGTTTGTTTTGTTTTTAATGATCACATAGTAAGGAAGGCCATTTTGGGTATAAGACACAAAAATCATAAAAGACTGATATACTTGACTACTGAAAATTTTTAAAAGCTGTAGTGAAAAAAATTAAAAATCTAAAAACAAAATGATGAACTGGGAAAGATTGAGACATGAATTAAACACATGGCTTATTTCCTTAATACTTTAATATATTAAAGAGATTCTAAAAATTTAGTGAAAACAAACAAATAACACAGTTCACTAGAATCATAGGCAAAGGTTATGAACAAAAAGTTTCCAGAGAGAAGTCTTTCAGATAAGTAAAAGGGTGCTCAAGCTTTCTCATGTCAAGTGAAGTGAGAAAATCAAGGCAACAGTAGTTCACTGATGGGCAAAAACTGAAGCCTTTAGTGAGTGGTACACCCTGTCCCAAGGTTGTGAGAGAATAGACCCTTTCCCATGGGTGTAAATATCCATAATCTCTCTGCAGGACTATTGTATAATATCCATCAAAACTTGATAGGAATAACTTTTCTACCTCCTGATTCTACTATTTAGTATGAAGTCTACTGATATACCCCCTATGGATAAAATTAGACATGAGCAAGAATAATTACTGTGGCTTTATTTGTAATACTAAGAGAATAGAAATAACTTCATGTAAATATAGATGATTGGATAATAATTATGGGATACCGGTTTAATGAAATATTAGGCATTCCTGAAAAAGAATAATGCGGTTCTTACATATCCATATGGAGTTACCTTTCAGATAATTTTCTGCATACATTGCCCTTTGTGTGGGAAAATGTATGTGTACACGTGCACACACAGACATATGTGTAGAATCTTCTGATTATCTCTGGAGAGATGCTCAGGAAAAGGATTGTCCATATGGAGGGAAACCAGGTGTTTGGGAATAGCCAGGGCAGGGAAAATTGATATTTTTTCTATCCCTTGCACCTTTTAAATCTTACCTCATATGTATTAATATTCACAAAATAAATATATCTTTTAAAAGTTGATGTGATACTGTTTTTTTAGTCAAAAAACATAGTTAAAATAAAAATACCTCCATAGTTATAAACTGCACACAGTAGAGAATATTGCTAGGAAGTATACCCATTTTATAGGTGATTATATTAAAGTTCTAGAGCTTAATTACCTTCTCCAGGCCATCCAAATATTGACAAAGTTTAAATTTAAATTCATATCGCTCTACGAAATCCAGCCTCTTCTGTTATTTCATACCCCCATATTCTACTTTTTAAAAATTCTGTACATTTGCAGCTTTATGAAATGTGGCAATAGCAAAATTCAACAGAAAAGAATTGGAGTTAATTGTTTTAATAAAATTTGACATGAATCCCCCAATCTAAATACAGTGTCTGGTATGTGGCATAGGCTCAGTATATATTTGTTAAACGAATAAGTAAATGAATAAAAGAATGAATGAGTTAGAGAATGAATGGTGCGTGTTGCCTTTGAAGGTTCTTGGTGTGGCATGTGATATGGAATACTCTTGAGAACTGTTTTTATCTAGTTGAACTGAGGCATTCTATGACACAAGTATTTTTTCAGATTAACTGAAATTTGATACTGTATTTATTTTATGTAAATTCCCCAAATGAAAGGAAATCTTTTTCTCTCTCTGTCCATGTAAATTAGTAGGATACATCTATCTCAAATTATAGAGTAATATTTAAATGTATTTGTTGGTCTATTTATAGATACAGACACCAAGGTACAAGATAAATTATTTGAGCTTTTTATCCAGATCTTCTTATTGAAATTGTCAATGATTTTTACTGTGAAGTTGTGGCAATATGACATTACCTCCAGAGAGCTCCAGAGCAGCAAAAGCATTCACAGATTCGAATGCATCTCCAAGTGCCAAGAATATAGCTGATACATATGGGAATTGTTCCAAAAGACCCATATGGCAATGTGAGTTGAACATCTTTTACAGCAGCAATTCCATTCTAGCCCAAGTTCTTTCCCTTAAATAGCACCTCTTTTATTTCCTGTAGTCAAAACTGGCTGTACAATCTCCACTCTTGCCAAAGTCTGTGTCTGGGATGTGCATCTCCAGGAACCAAAGCACTAAACCTTTCTTTTCGCTAGCCTGCTCTGCCAAAATCCATCTTGACACACCTTAAATTTCATTAGATCAAAGGCTGAAAATTATGTGCCATCAGAAGTAGAAAGATAAAATGTTTATCTACCGCATTAGGGGTGTGCGATGTTTTTAAAGCACTTGAAGTTTGAGAGAAATATTATTACATGTCTCTCCAGTGCAGCAGGGCTTACTTCCGTGGCGTAGTTGATGGGTGTATTGTAATAGGCTGGTGGCAAATTCAAAGTGGCATATTCAGTGTGTGTTTAGGATGTTTATACGTTCCCTGATTCTTGTGGTCCTCAGTCTAATTGGAAATAAGGTTTACGTGGTGAGAACAGTGGGGCAGTGACACGCAATACTATATGAGCGAGTCCTGCCTCTGGCACACCATTGCTTTTAATGGATTGCTACATATTTGGAAAGTTTTATAATTTCTCCTTAAAAAATAACCCCATAAACGTCAGGAAGAATATTTTTCCTCCTAATGGAGTTTGCATTGCCAGGTTGACTTGGCTGCTGTGTCTGTAGGTGGGCTGGGGTAAAGGCCAGGGGGATTGAAAGAATTTTCTGAAATATGTTTCTTTTTTTAGGACTATTTCCTTAAGTAAGGCACTGTGTTTCAAATCGGTAAACAGGTTTCAAATTGGTAAACAGTTAACACTGTCATCAAACATGTTTTGTTAAAAGGTCTGATGGAATTCTCTAAAATCCATAAATCTGAATAATCCACTACCCACTCAATGTGCATTGAGATAACAAAATTAACAATTTGTCCTGTTGCCAAAATTACATTTTTCTCGTGAAACTTAACTATTATATGCCCTTGGTGTTTTTGCAACCTTAATTTTTTTGGATTATTATGTAGATTTAAAAACTTGTTAACCTTTGGGAATATTTTATATGTGTGCATGCTACTTAGAAAATACATTTTAAACACAATAATCATATAATATTTTATATTGATGGTTTCATAGTAGGTAACTAAAAACCATTTTTCTTTAAATAATTAGACTAAGTTTCAGGAGGTACGAAGTTATCCTGGCATGAAATTCTGTGAAAAATTCACTTGAAAATAATTTTCATTATCTTACACTCTGAGTAGAGAAAATTGAAATTAGTTTGTTTTATCATTGGTTTCTAAGAACATACATGACTTTACCTAGAATTTCTTAGGAGGATAAACGTATTCTCAAAGTTGTTTTTGGAAGCACATATTTAATGGAATAATCCATTTTTCATTCAATCATTTATAAATTCAATATCTAACTTGGAAGATAATAATAAAAAACTTACCTGTTCATTTATTAAAAAAATACAGTTAACCTCCAATATACGTTGTCTTGTATTATGCGTAGAGGATTAAAACAATATTGATGGCTCAGATTCATTTAAAACAGATAGTGTTGAGATCCTATTCCATGAAGTTTGTTAGGTTGTTTAAAAGAAGTAAGGCCCATACATAAGAGAATATGTCAAACTCAAAAAAAAGAAGCCACCACCGCCATATATTTATTGAGCCCCTTTAGTATGATGCTTTATATGTTACACTGTGAAGAATGCTAAATGTTTTTAAGATGCTTGCAGTCATGTGACGACAAGAGATGTCCAATGACATAATCTCCACACCACATGGTGGTGAGTGCTCTGGGGCATGTGGCTAAACTGTTTCAGGGACATGAGAGACACCTACACAGAGAAGCTAGAAAAAGCATCAAGGAAGATAGAACTTTCAAATGTAGGTCTTGAGATTCTTTCTAAGCAAAGAACTAGCTTGAGCCAAGGCACAGAAGTCTATTAGAGTTCGACATATTTTGATAAATGGGGAAGGGAGGAAATTTGGTGTGGTTGGAGTCTTAAGTTTTATGGGAGAGAATGGCCAAGGATGAGCCCAGAGGTGATGGTTGGTGGCAGACCTTGAAGGTTTTCCATCCATATGCCGAGAAATCTAGGCTTTACTTTTGGGCCTGAGGGGGGGTGGGGACAGCCAAAGTTATTGAAGTGACAGATTCCATTTTGGTTTAGAAAGATCTTCTGCTGATTGAGAAAGAGTAGATTGCAATAGGGAGAGGCAGGAAGACTTCCAATTTCAGTGGTCCTTGTGGAAGGTGACTTGTGATTGTGGAATTGGGGAAAAGAGGCAAGAGAGCTTGGGCAGGATTTGCTGGCCAGCTGGACATCAGTGATGATACATGGAAAAAAGCCAAGGAGTAACAACCTGGGCAGTGATATCATTAGCCAAAATTGGGGGTGTCATTTTTATAGAATGGATTCAAATAATATTGACCAGGTGAAACTTGAGTGAAAGAGCTGTGATTTCAGAAAACTAAGATTTTTAAATTCCAAGTATAAAAGTTGAAAGTCATTTTAACTGTGGTTTTTCCCACAGAAACTGGTTTAAACAGTTAAAAAAACAAAACTAAACTAAAACAACCACAACACTGCATTTTGAAACTCTTTATCTCACTGTTGGCTCAATTTAAATGATTTATCCAGCATATATTCATACTGCCTTTGATAAATCCCCAGTTAATTTTTTTGGGACAGCACAGCAAGGGGTTGTCATGCCTGAAGGGACAAGGGGTTGTCATGCCTGAAGGGACAAAGGGTTGGACAGAGATGAAAACTGGGGACAATGAGAGTGTAGGTTAGAAACTGCTGAGTGGGCAGGGGCCCTGCCTGAGATCAGAGGGGTGGGAGGGTGGGGAGGGCCGCCGAGGCTGTTGCCAGGCTGCCACTGGGTGTGAAGAGCCAAAGGCATAGTCCAGAGGGGCCATTTGAGTGGCCTAGGGAAATACCAGCAAGCTAACTGGGAGCTAATAACTGTATGCTTGTAAATCTGTGTCTGCTATCATAGGAACAGCTTTAAACACTCCCAGCTGATGCTGGGTGGGAGCTGGTGTCTTCCTGTGAAATGTGCTCCACCTAAAACTATCTTACTGCAAGATACTGTGCTAGTTCGCTCCCATTGCCTGGTAAGTTTTGGACTTATCTTGCCAAGGGTGTGATCCCAAAATAGGGTGGAATGATATGAAGTGGTGGGTGGTGCTTCTGGCACCTCCAGAGTTGGCCTCCTAAAAATCTCCCTGTTATTTGGACTGCAGAAATGTGAAGGGGCCATTCATCTGGTGAAGTACAGCTGCAGGGCAGACGTGGACCCTCACCCAGGGCCTTCAGGGAAGCGAGTTCTGGATTTTATCCTGGGCACAGAAGAAACTGTATAGCAATGCAGAACTATGGGTAGCTTTTTCTTTAAGCCTATCTGTACTTCTAATTTCTTTGCATATTAAGAGTGAGAGCTACTTTTCCTACTAAGCTAGGTCTTACTTTACCATTTTTATTTTTATTTATTTATTTTTTATTTTTTATTTTTATTTTTTTTTTGCGGTATGTGGGCCTCTCAGGCTCCGGAGCACAGGCTCCGGACGCGCAGGCTCAGCGGCCATGGCTCACGGGCCCAGCCGCTCCGTGGCACGTGGGATCCTCCTGGACCAGGGCATGAACCTGTGTCCCCTGCATCGACAGGCGGACTCTCAACCACTGCACCACCAGGGAAGCCCACTTTACCATTTTTAAATGTGTTAAACTATTTGTGGGTCTCCCCTGAACGATCACCAGGTTTTCCATGTGCCCCTGACGTTATGGAGATGGTCTTTTAGAAACATTCCATCTGTGATATCAACCCAATTAAAAAGCAAAAACAAACAACTAGACCAGACTTTTCAAACCCTGAAACACCAAAAGTTCTCCTTGATCTTTTAGTGAATATGAGTTATTTAAGTTAAAAAGTATTTATTTGCTGTTAAATAAATTTTTTGCCAAATAATCTGACTCCATGATGCAGTGTAGTTATAATCCTGTGTAGTTAACCTTGTTTTTCTCTGGAGTCCCGTTCTTTGATTTTATGAGTTCTAAGATGTTAATTTCATTTATTTTTTTGATATCTTCCAGTTTGCCTGAGTCCAGGCAAAATGATCCACAAAAATCATAGTCAAGGGATTCTGAAGAGCCGTTTAGGAGACCCCAATTCCCGGTATGGGCTGGCCTAGAGCTGCTAGTGAAGTGAATGGTCTTTAAAGGCTTTTACAGAAAGTTCAGTCTATGACTCACTAGTATTGAGAAACTTCCTTGAAAGTCACTCCCTGAGACTGAAGTGTATCTTCCACTGTCACTGCTGTGTAAACTCACACCTTTTTTTCTCTCCAATTGGCCATTCTTCGGCATGGTACTTCAGCTTCTGAGTCTACAAGGACTTAGCATACAATACTATATTGTTATTTACACGTTCTTATTTCATTATGTCTTTCTACTAGGATTATTTTCTTGATTTGTGATTAACTCATCCAAAGTGAGTCACGAGTCTTTTTAACCACCTTGTTACATGTTTTAATTTGAATGTGGTGTTTCTGTATCAGAAGGGGGGAAAGGGCTGACATTTAAAGAACAGAGTTTGAGTCCATTTCTCACCTGGCAAGCCAGTTATCTATGTTTAACAAACTAACCCCCGAACACAGTGGTTTTAAAACAACCACCATCTTACTATATTTCTTAATTTTGTGGGTCAGGAATCGGCCAGAACTCAGCTGGGTGCCTCTTCTGTTTTATGTGTATTCGGGGAGGCCACTTAAGAGACATACAGGTGGTGGATAGGCTTGTCTGGAGTGTGTACAAGATGGTTTTGCTCATGTATCTGGCCCTTGGCAGGGATGCTAGAAGGCTGAGCTCATCTGGAACTGGTACCCACCACACCTACCTGTGGCCTCCCTAGCATGGCAGTCTCAGGCTGATGGTACTTCTGCAGGACACCCAGTGAGGGTTTTCTAAGACAACAGGTGCAAAAGTGCTGCTTATGACTAGTCCTGCCAGGGCCAGAGAGTTACTTCTGGTGGATCCCATTGGATAAACATGTCACGAAGGTCAGTTAGATTCACTTCTCACTGGGAGGACTAGCAAAGAATCTGTGCTAGCTCTAGTTTAACATACCTGGGTAATTTTTGCCTGGTATGATTTTTTTTTTTCATAATCTCATTTTCATGATTTTTCTTCAATGAGAGTAAAATAGTGCCAGCCTCATTGAGTTCTTATGAGGACTGAATAAGCTTCATGAAATTACTTCTTGAATTGTTATTTGCATTCCTTATTAATTTGTTCTTATTGGAATCAATTTTGTTTCTGGTCCCATTTTTAATTATTCATTATTCTGAATTTGGATCTCATCCTCAAGTTGGCACCATTTTACCTCTTGTGGATACTTGTATTATGTCCCCAATTTAATAACATCCTTTTTGATGCTGTCTTCACTGAGTGTGATCTATATGATCCCCTGGTGGGTCTTAGAGTTCTAATTATGTCTGCCCACAAGTTAGATTTCTTTCTCCACCTATCCTTAAAAATATGTCATCTCTATTACACAGGGAGTGGTTGATGGCTTTGAACATACTCTTTTCTCTGGAAGAAGCTGTCTTTCAGATATCAAGTGTCTCTCACTGTTTACTCAGATCTTTTCTCAAAAATCATCTTAGCTGAGAGGTCTTTCTTGAGCATCTTGTCCTGAACAGCACTGGCCCTCATGCCCTGTTGGGTTACTGTCTATACTTTTATCCTGTATTATCCTTTTTTTTTTTCAAATCACTTTCACCACCTGACATAATGTGAATGTGTTTACTTACTGTATGTCTTCACCAACTGAATGGAAATTTCATGACAGCAAAAATGTGTTTCTTCAGCTCTGAATCCACAGGACACAAAACAGAGTCTGGCACAAAGTAAGTGTTCAATAACCAAAATAGATAAATGATTGAAAAAGCTTTGGGGGATGAAGATCACACACAAGAAGCTAATACAATTACTAAAAAGTCCTTTTATGTAGGCCAATAGGTATCAAATTACTGCTTGTGAAATTTTATTTCATTGGCTATGATGTATTTCCGAAATAAATTTAGATGTGTCTGTATAAATAGAACTGAACTGCAGATTGTAATCAAGATGCTTTTCTTGCTCATTTTCTCTTATTTTGACTCTTTATCATATTAGGCAGCCCTACTCCCACCCCAGAGGTTAAGTGCTTGGTTTGGGTTGTGACCTCACCCATACCCACAGAACGGTTGGTTCAGTGGTCGGTTGCACATCTGGCCCATGATGTCCGTGGTCGAGTGAATGTTGTGGGAAAATCCCATGTTTGGATAATGATACCACAGAAGGCAGCGTCTTCAGAGTGGTCTGGCTGGCAAGACCCGACTCTGGAGTGACCCCAGTTGGATTGGCCGGACTGACTGCCAGGTGGAGCTGTCAGTCCCCTCTGAGCAGGGAACTGGGGTGGAGAAACATTTGTCTGACCAGTTTTACCACCTTAACATGGGTTTGAGTCTCCTGTTTGCATGTAAACTAAAGAAAACGGGAAAAAACCATGTAGAACCAGTGCATCTCATCAAGACATGTTAGTGGTTGGTTGTCTTTAGTCATCACATCAACACTTCACCTTCTGCATTTTCACATTTTTGTTGTCTCGTAGACAGAGGCCCCTCAACCATAATGAAAAGTCATGATAATTAACCACATGTTCTTCATTATGCCCGGGGCTTTGAACGTGTCTCCCCACAGCTAGTAGACATTTCAGCCACATGTAGGATAAGAAACTACAGGATTTCAGAATCTTTTCTTTTAAGGAAAATGAGCAGCAGAATTTTAAAGCAGAAGCATGAAATGCGAGTGATTGCAAGTCTCACTGAAGTGGCAAATAACACGCTCCATGTTGAGTATCTGATATTTGCTTTCTGGTGCGCTTTTGATCTCAGAACACCTAGCAGGGCTGGGGTGGATGGAGTTTTGCTGACTTGTTGCATCAGTGCTAAAGATGAAAGAAAACAGTCTCCGCATTCACCCTGGTGTTGATTGTCCTATAAATAGGAAACTAGTCAGTTAACCTTGCCTGTTGTCATACCGAGAGCTTTATTAAAAATAAGCAGTGCGTGCCAGGGTAGCTGAATGTGGGATTTCTGCTTAGATGCCCACAACTCTTTCAAATACTTCATTAAAATGTGCACGAGGACTCCTTCGGTGCTGTGAGCAAAAATATTGTTATGGAAACTGAGGTCTGTTATCATAGCTTTGGTGATTTGCAGTGATTATTTAATAAATGAGTTTATGTTTGAAAATATCCAATGTGATAATACGAATTTACACCCTGCATCCTATTTCTTTTATTTTGACACATATGGAGGATGCTGTTTTGTTTTGACACCCAGAAGAGATGCTCTTTTTGTTAAAAATCGCTGAACAGTAATGAGCTTCTAGTTAACGATCTTACCAGATTTCCCTAACATAAGGAAATCTGATACTGATGAATCTATAGCATTCTACAATAAGTAATCTTAGATGTGTGCATCATTTCCAAGGGAGTTTTTAATTGGCCTTACCAGGACTTGTCAGAAGATTTGCTGTGTAGGTCTTGTCTGGATACAAAGTACATCCTGCAAGCCAGAGCAGGATGCAGACCATGGTGTGAGGAGGGAATGATACTCTGTCACCTACATGACACCCTCTTCAGCTTGAGAGCAGAGCCCTTAGCAGTGGTAGCTTGTGCATGGGAACAAGCTACCGTTCCTCTCTCAGCGTGAGTAGAACTAGTCTTCCTCCTAAGAGGGCACAAGGGTGAACAAGAAATTTGAAGAGCAAGTGGTGTCCTGAAAAGGGCGCTGGGCTGGAATCTGGAAGTCAGGCCAGCTTGCAAATGGGTGCTGCTGGGAGTGTCCGTTCAGGTCTCCAGGAGCCCCTTTTCCAGGAGCAAAATCAAAGGGCTGTTCAGAAATGCTGGAAAGACCCTTCCCGCGTCAAAGTGCGTGTGACTCTATGGATATGGTTTTATAATTTCATTTTACTGCTGTAAAGGAAACACCTGTGTCTATGCTGCTGGGTAGAGAGGGCACATCCTTTCCCTTCCTCATCATAATCCGTTATCTGTGAAACAGCAAATAAACCCATTCAAAACTCTGCAATGGAAAGTTGTTACCCAGGCTTGCCTAATCATTCCTTCTCTTTAACAGGAGAGAAACATCATATCCTGTTAGAAAAACAGAGAAGTGTATCTCCTATAGTCAGACTACTAGGATTTAAAATTTAGCTCCAGTATTTATGTGCTGCAAAACCTCATGCAAGTTAATAACTTTTTCCGTGCTTCAGTTTTCTCACCTGTAAAGGGGATAATGATAGTATTTACCTTTTAGGATTATGGGCATTGAGGAAAGAATCCCCTATGAGGAATATAGGAAGGAATCAATAAAATATCAGTTATTCTTTTGATTTTCTTGAACAAATTAGAAACTGGTATGAAACTAAATTAATAAGAATGAACATTCTGAGGTGCCTGGGGGTTTATCACAATGGTTAGTCAATCTTACCAGATAGGAGATAAAACAGTTTATTAGTGACTGTGTTAGTCAGCTCAGGCTGCCATAACAGAACACCACAGACAGGATGGCTTAAACAACAGAAATTTATTTTCTCACAATTCTAGATGCTGGAAATTTCAAGATCAAAGTGTCTTCAGGGCTGGTTTCTGATGTGGCCTCTCTCCTCGGCTTGTAGAGTCACCTTCTCAGTAAGTCCTCACATGGCCTTTCCTCTCGTTACTGAACTCAGGTCTGGCTGCTCGCTGCTTGAAAGCCAATACTCAAGAGACAAGTGTTGGTAGACAGGAAAGTTTGCTTTATTCCAGAGGCTGGCTATCGGGGGAGAAGGCAGACTCGTGTCCGAAGGCCAGCTCCCCACCGCTGATCTGTCAGTGGTCAAGAGCTTTTAAAGCGGAGTTTCAGGGGTGTATAGGCAGAGGAAAGGGGCTCCATGCAGAAACAGCACAGTCAGCTCTGGCTCTCATCTTGACATTGGTCATCAGTGGTCTGATCAACATCACCTTGCTTGTTTTAAGTACAGTTAATCTTCAGTTCCAGGGTCAGTTTGTTCCCATTTCCTTGAGGCCAGTTCTCAGAATTGTGGCAGCTTATGTCATGGCTACAGCCTGGTCATTGTGTAGTTAACATCTTCCACCTGGTGTGGGTTTCAGTGTCTGTAGACAGCTCACAGGATATGGCTCAGAATATCATCTGCAGCCCTTGAGGAGGAGCTAAAGATCATTAACTTTGTTTAATGACTAAAGTATTAATATTTGGTCTTGTTTGACTGCTTTCCTCTGCATTTTCTCACTTCTCTGATTAAATTTATTCTTTGACTAAAGTTTTTCTATGGACAAAAGAGAGGTGGAAGACATGGGGGTGGCGTCTCCTGAGAGGGCCCATAGGGTCCTGCTCTGTTTCACTCTGTGCATGTGGGTAGGAAGGAGGGATCTCCAGTGTCTCTTCCTCTTCTTATAAGGACATCAGTCTTATAAGATTAAGGCCCCATTCTTGAAATCTAAGTCAACTTTAATTACCTTTCTAAAGACTATTTCCAAATACAGTCACACTGGGGGTTAGGGCTTCAGTATATGAATTTGGGGGAGGGGGGAGCACAATTTAGTCCATAACAGTAACATTTCAATAGATACAAAATTCAGAAGAGACTGCTGCCTTGTCTTTACCTCTACATGGTTTCACAGCATGTGATAAATGGTGTTAGCTTCTTCATTTTCATTGAAATCAAAATTATATTGGAATAAGGGATGACTAATATGGGCTTAACATATTTCCACTTAGACTGATAATGTCTTAGCAAAAGACAAGGCTTTGATATTCCTTAGAAATTTGTCTAGAGGTTGACTAATATTTTTATTTTAGCTTTCTCAGATATGTTTTAATAAACTGTTTTTTGTTATTATCTGATAATATTCAATGAAGATAAATTGGAAAACACAGATCCATAGATAAACGTGTAGTAGAACCAAAACCTGTCCTTGTCATAGTACTCAGAGGTAACTCGGGGTTATTGTAACATTGTCCTTTATAGTGAATCACAGCCATTATGGCCTGTTAACTGAGGTGAATATCCTAAGAGTATAAGCTGTTGGGTCAATGCATGTGTTTTTGTGTGTGTGTGTGTGTGTGTGTGTTTTGCGGGATGCAGGCCTCTCACTGTTGTGGCCTCTCCCGTTGCGGAGCACAGGCTCTGGACATGCAGGCTCAGCGGCCATGGCTCACGGGCCCAGCCGCTCCGCGGCATGTGGGATCCTCCCGGACCGGGGCACGAACCCGTGTCCCCTGCATCGGCAGGCGGACTCTCAACCACTGAGCCACCAGGGAAGCCCCATGTGTTTGTTTTTGAGGCGCATTGAGTTTGATACACCATGGAGACACTTAAGAGATGTCCACAGGGTATTGGGCTTCTGAATAGGGAGATCAGCAGCTTGGAGGAGAAGGCTGACTTGCAGACAGACGTTTGTGCGCATCTGTATATGGGTAGTGACTGTTGTGGATTCCTGCGTGTGGGTGAAGTTGCTAGAGGATACACATCCAAGAGGAGGGGTCTGCTGACCAACAGCAGCACTTTGGGCACAGTGCCTCAGGCCCACAGTACTTTTAGGGGCCCATGAAAATATTTCAATTTATTTTAAAATCAAATGGAAAAAGAAGAAAAAAATTAGGGTCAAAGAAAATGTCCTAATTTTATTTCCATGTCAGAATAAAACAGCATGTTCAGGGGCCATAGGAATCTATTAAATTTTGCCTAAAACAGAAAAAAAATAAATGTTTAAGTGTTTAAAAAGTATTTTTTAATATTGATAGTATTATGGTAGTAAGGTTCAATGAAGGCAAAAATTCTTAGGGCCCACGATGTTATATTGTGGCCCTGGTATGATAGAAACCTGGAAAGAGCAGTCTTAAAAAGATTTTGGAAGAAAAAATACCTACACAAATGTCCCATGGGGCTACCACAATTCACTTTCTCATATGCCCCAGGCCCCGAGGACAAGCAATGACATTTTTCTACAGATCTCTCTGGTCCCAGAAGGCAGCATGGAGATGGTCCCTCTGTTCTGAGATTGTTATTTTCCTATTATACCTCAGTTACATTTATAAAGCTCTTTTTTTCATGCCAGCCTAAGTGGTTTTCAGAGTTATTAATTTTAATGTTTAATAAACCAGTTGCCATAGCAACAATCATATCACAGATGTTCTGTTAAAGCCTCTCCAAAGCATACACCTTTGTCAATATGTTATTTTGAACATCTCAAAGGATAAATACTTGAAACAGCCAACGCATCTCTCAGGTTTCAAGCTCACAATTTGCATCACTAATTATATACTCTCTTCAAAGAATCAAAGAATATATAGTATTTAAGAGAAGGTTGATGAGCTAATTTATAGAATATAATACAGGAAGAGGTCAAAATAACACTTCTCACTGTTGGAAATGAAGTGTAAGATCAAGAAATCAAAAGTTATAATCATGGAATATGTATATACATATATGTTTTTTAAAATGTTAATTATAAACCACAAGTGCCACGAATGATTCACAAGTTTTAACTCCATAGGTATTTTTCTCCAGTGAGTGGCACTGATTGTTATTTTGCTTGTAGAGTGTGGACTCCCGGCATGCATGGGTCACTGCCTGGGAAATTATGCAATGTTGGTTAACTTTCTTTATCCCTATCTCTTATCTGATCTTGACATGAAGGCATTGAAACTATCTCAAAACCTTGATGAATTTTTCCAAAATTCAAATGATAATATTTAATAACAACATATTTTAATGACTAATTAAATGCTTTTGACTCTGGTTTCCTTTTCTGTTTTTTTTTATTAAGGCTTTTTAAAATTGCTTTTTTATTAACAGAAGGTAATAACAAATAACATTGGCTAAACATCACTCTGAAACTTAGAAAAACAACAATTTTCCCCCTAATTTTCATCTGCTTCTTTGGAAGAACCAGAAGGAGAAACTCAGGGGTGACAGACTTCATTCTGATCTTGACCCGTCATGGGAGCTGGTCACTGAACCATCTCTTGCCCTCACTTCCTTGTTTGCAGAGCGGCGAGAACTCCTGGTTTATATCACGAGGTCCAAGTTAGGACCAATGACCATGAATTGTTTTCTGAAGGAGCCCCAGGCCTTCCCCTTCTGAGATGTGGTTTGGACATGGACTACAGTCAGAGTTGGTTTAGACGGTCAGTGTGGGAAGTGAGTTTTTAGTGAATTCATGTGCAGAGGGTAGAGGAAGAGGTCGATGTTTCTCGTGAGAGTTTATGCACGGTTGTGTGAGTTAAACGTTGTTTTTCCTCTTCCCCAGCTCTGGAGAGGCAGGACAAGCCTTGTCTTATGTCTCCCAAGGGTTGGAACCTTTGGCTCCTTCTGAATACCAGCCTGCCCTGTACTAACACCGGATGTTTCCACGACAGAAACTCCACATCCATCTGTGTAAGGATGCATGACAAATTTCATTTAGAGCAGCGGTATAAGAGTCATATTCAAATGTGAGGCAAGAGTGAGCACAAGGCTTTTATTTGTTCTTTAAGAAAAAATTATGTCTTTGTGAGTTTAAATCATCAGCCATGCTGCAGGAAGAAAAATGGGTTGTAGGCTGGCTTGGTTTCTTCATGACTGTGTGAAAGTGGGCCATTAAGATCTCCCTGAAAGATTACAGACCTGCTCATTAATTTTAAATCTCAGACCTTTGAATTAGGATAACACGAACAATTGAATTTAAAATAATTTTTTTTTTAAAAAATGGGTCCTCTATCATCTCTGAGAACCCTGAGGCTATGTAAAAATATGGTACACAAGGCCTTGCTTTATTTACCTGGGAGAATGTTATGGTCTATTAAGTTGGTCCTTTTAATTTAACAGTGAGTTCATGGAATGCTTTCCAGTCAATATTTGTAGAAAAGTAAAAAACAAAATGGGCATTTTTTTAAATCTTCTTTTTAGATTTTATGTTTTGTGGTTGGGGTTGGTGTCTTGGGTGACCAACTGTTTCATAGGTCAAGATGCGTATTCGCTTCTTCATTGGGACCCACGTGACACCACTGACATCTGCAGATCTGCATCCTTTTCTGGCTCCTCTTTGGGATTAAAGATGCATGTTTGCAAGATGAGAAGCAGAGATAACAGCGATGGTTTGCCCTGGGGAGCACAGTGATGCTGATTGGACCATTCCTGGATTATGGCCTTCTAGCATGATGCTCTTTCATGTTATTTCCTCATAGTTTCTCTATGCGATAAACCCCACCCAAAATATTTTTTTCCTAGCTCAAAAAAAACACAAAAAACCAGTTTAAAAGATACCCTTCAAAGTGACAGTACTCTCAGTTGAAATATTTTTGGAAGAAAAATTAAGTCTTATTTTAGGTTCACTTTAGAAAATTTGTTTTACTGTTTCAAAAATAGACAGAAAATAGCGTAGATTCTTTTATTTTGGAAATCTGAGCTCTTTGCCTCAGAAAATGAGGAAACATTCTTCTGCTTTTCATCACTTACAGTGATACTATTGATATTATTGTACACATTTTTTTTTCTTCTGTATCAGATACACCATACGCTTCCTGAGTATATATTCCAAACTACTAAGAACATGTTTTTCCAGTTTGCTTAATTGTCAGTATAATTATAATTAAATAATTTTCTTCCCCAAAATGTTTGTTTAGGCAACAGATTTCTGCATATTTGAAAACCTAATAAAATGTTTTATTTTAAAGCTCTTCACTCCAAATAGACAATTCTGCACTGTTGAGTAGTTGTTTAAAACCAAATAAACGGTTTGGCTATTATGTCGAGAGAAAAAAAAAAAAGCATGGCTTGTGATGGATATTGTCAATGTAGCCACCAAGTTGAAGATGATGAGGGAGTTGTTAGCTCTTATTTAGGAAACTTTCAGGAAGGTCTAGAGCTGCTGGAAAACAGGATTGTCCACGTTGACCCTTGGGAGTAAGTTGTCTTTCAGACCACTTAGGGTCCAAATTTGGGGAACATATTCTGTATGTCAGAACATGGTCGACTGCCATTTTAGATTGATTATTGCTTATTTCAAGTTTATGATGCCATTTCTGTTTTCCCTGCATTTCCACACTTCCCGGAAGACTTCCTGAAATCATTCAAGTTTATCCTCATTTTTTATGCCTACTGACCAGTCAGTCCTTAAATAACCACTTTCAATCTAGAGTTTACCTTATCCTTTTGCAGTAACTTTTCCTAAGTCATCAAGAATAATCTTACAACAAGGTTCGGTGGCTTTTTTTCATGTTATGACTCACACCGTCTCTGAAGTGTTCCGCTTCATTTGTTGAACATCTTAGGTTCTCCTGGTTTTCAATCTGTGTCTTTGAGCACTCATTCATTCTCCCTTTTTTCTTCCACTGCATTTCCCATCAGTGTCTCTTTTGGAATGAGTAGTTTGATCTCTCTCTCTCTGTCTCTGTCTCTCTCTCTCTCTAAATATATGCAGAAGAAATATATAAGAAGAAATGGAGTGCAGTTAGTTATAAATGTTTAACTATAAGCCAGTTATTTAATCTCCTTACACTAGCTGGTATGCTTGTTATAAAATCCAGCTCGTTCCCTATGTCTTTATTTGCCGTGTGAACTATTAATAGAGGTAATCTAAAACCACAGAACCTGAATCCCTCGCTCCCACACAGAGGTGGCCTGTGGCTTTTGGCATCCCTTTAACTTGTCTCTAGAGTTCAAGTCTACAGCCAATAGAAGCAGCCCTCTGGCTAGAGCCTGCATCCCTGTTCTGTACAGTGTGTTGAAGAATACACATTGCACCTCTGCCTCTGGTATGTTGGAGCACGTTAAATGTCATCTAGCCATAAGGCAGGGGAACACTGCAGGAGAGGATGTGCTTTCTCTGAGTCATGCTGCTTTCAAAAGAAATGGCACTGATTTAAATCTGCATGGCAAACTTGCCTGAGCTAGAATTTGACCAGAACCCTAGGGTTAATAGCTTTGCTCTTTGAGAGAGCTCCAAGCTATTTTCATTCCAGGCCACTTTTACATTTACATAGTCCATATCACTGAAGCCCCAAGGTACTTTGCCAACAAGAAGCAGATATTTACTTAGTAAAGTTAATGTACCTCCCCAATGCTTTTTAGCCTTCGGGCACATTTTCAGGTAATAACAAAAAAAATGTATATATATTCCTTTTAGTTTCTAAAATAGAAAGAATAAGGGGATATAACCCAAAGCTGGATATGCTTAAAAAAGATAATTACAATGGTAGGTCCATTTAAAATCTCATGACAACCCTTCCATATTTATTATTCCAGTATTTTAATTCACTCTTAGGCCACTTAAAAGAAAAAATAAACATTAAAATCAGGAGAAATCAGCCAGTGTGCCGTAGCAAATGTGTACTAGGGTATGCAACCCACCTCGGGACCACAAGCACATGATAAATTAGATAAGGCCAAGAGATCTGAGCTCAGATCTGAGCTCCTAACTTTTAAGCAGACGTTCTGATCAATAACAGTTACGGAGTGTGTCAGTGGCCATGAGTCAGGATGCTTCTTGTTACAAGTGAGAGAAAACCCAACTTAGCTCTGCTTAAGCAAAATACAATACTTTATTGGCTTGTATAACTAGCAGTTCAGGAAGAGCTGATGTAAGAGCTCAGAGATCACCACCAGAATATGGTCGATCTCATTTTACATCTATTTGTTAAGCTTCATCTGTGTGAACTTTATTTTTAGATACCAGCACCTACGGAAAGAGAGGAACACTTTCCCAGTGTCCCCAACTAAAACCCCAGACTGGAGTATTAGAGGACCCCAAATAGCCCAATTTGTGAAAGTGCCCACTTCAGAACCAAGCATGATGGCCAGAGACATGGAAGGTGCTGATTCTCAAAAGTGATATCAGACATCATGTCTCCAAGTCAATGAGAATGATGTCCTCTGGCCTCCACCTCCTGGGGCTGGGGGTGTAGTCAGCCTGACCCTACCAGCGAAGATGGTGGTCACCCCAAGCAGAGTGCGGGTTTTCTGTTGCCACAGAAGCTTACTGCTGGGGCCAGAAAACATCAAAATTCATTATAGACAATAATTAATAAAATCCACTGACACTTCTAGCTCAGCTGGGCCCCAGCTGGTTGCCATTGCTACTTCATAAAAATTAAGACATTAGCCCAGTTTTTGAGCACTTACTGTAAACTGGATCCTATGTTAAATAATTTAGTGAGATTTTTCTAATTTATTTCTCACAGCAATCCTGTGAGGTAATTATAATTATTATTCCTTTTTAGAGCTAAGGAAACTGAAATGCAAAAAAAATGTATAAGTAATATGCACAAGGTCACGTAGCTAGTGAAAGGAAAACTGAGTTTGGACACAGGTCTGATTACAAAGCCTGCATCTGTGCTCATAAAGAAGATAGATAGAATACTGGTTGAAAATGTAGATTCAAATCTAGTTTCCACCACTCAGTAGCTATAATTCTTTAAATCTTTCCCCTAGGCTTTGGATATTTCCTCCTGTAGCTAATGTCTGAACACTTAAAATTATTGTTCCTGTTAAGCCAGGTACCTGCAGTGACTTGTGATTAAAAATCATCCTTAGAACTCCAATGTCTATCAGCGTCATTTTGCAAGGTGGGCATGTTAATTACTCCAGGGAATTTTACTTAACTCCACCAACCTTCACTTCCAATGTTCTTCCGTGGGATCCTTTTTTTCTTTTCTCTGGTTTAGCTTGACTCAGAGTCTGTGCAATCCTCTATAAAGTGGCTTCTTCCGTGCTGTATGTTCCTTGCCTACATACTGCCTGGTACTCAGTACCACTTTGTGCCGACTCTGTTCCACATCTACCTTGATCATCAGGCCCAACTCTCCCAGCTGTAGTAGCACAGTCAGAGAGAGATCCCAGCAGACCCAGTTTCTCTAGACCCGGTCCTCTTAAAGGCACAGGAGAATGAGAGTCTACTTTTTCCTAGTCCCTGGTTCCTTCCAGGTAGTGATTTTAATATGTGGGACCAGAGAGACAATATACAAATGCAACCACATGATTAAATGTTACCCATGATGACTTGGTTAGATTCAGAGGGAGGAACAAAGCTCAGCACTCTCCAAACACACTTGTTCATCAGCTTCTCCCAGACTTCCTTGCTGGTCTTGCCTGAAGGTGGGGTTAATTAACCCTCTGTAGATGGGTCTCAAATCACTCGTTACCTCATTTGCACAGAGTTACGATATCATTAAGAGGTGAAAGGATCCAGTTTAGCCTCAGTTGGATGCTCTGTTCTAGCAGATCAAGATCTAGCTGGATTCTTGGCTCACCTCACTTTTGTGGTTGAAGACACTCTATTTATATGATCTATCCTCAACAAAGTACACTCTTCCAATATAATAAACTTCCTCCCAGGTTGGTCAGTAGTGCCCCCTCAGATTTATGTGATTGTTGACAGATAGAATGACAAAGTAAAGGATGAATATATGCAGGAGTCAGCAAAAAAAAAATAAACAGTGCTAGGACAATGGATCGCAGCTCCATTTGTTAAGCAAGTAATTCTTGACTATTTTGTATGTGATGTTAGACTAATAGACCCTTAAACATAGTAGTGGACAAGATAGACATGGATCTTCCTTCATGTCTTTGGTTGAATGATATGATATTGCTGATATTCCGTACATAAATGTCATTTTCATTTGTTTCAACTAATTGAAAGGGATGCTAATATTTAAATAGAGGACCTCAAAATGGGGTGACAGGAAGAGCAAATCACATTGAGTGAATCATAAATAATATTTTATGGTCCCTCACTGGCTCCTTAGCTTTAAATAATTTAATTAAATTGGACTCAGTTTCACAAGGAATCAGGAACTAAGATAAGAATCATTGCAGGGAGTGGTATCAAAACTATAAAGTCTGTGTATAAAAATGCATTTGCAGGTATATTGTTCAACTCAAGAATTTGACATAGAACTTAGTGAAAGTCTATAACACTCTCCTGTCAGTTTTAAGAAAATAAATAATTTATTTATTAAATATAGGGCAAGAGGTCCCTAAGCAATTTTCCACACAGGTAATTGAAAGTAAACATATCGCAGATTAGTATTTCCAGTGTTTGACTTTTTGTTCAATCTAAATTTGGCCATGCAATGCTGAGATGTAACACAATAAGACAGAGTTGCTTTTTTTTTGTTTTGTTTTCATAAACAAGTTTCTGCATGGGCCTGAATATTTATAATATGAAGGCTATTTGGTCAAAAGCAGAAAGTATGTTTGAACTGAAGCAAACCAAGTTTTCAAAAGTACACCTTTTAAGATTACTGCCCAACTATTTAATAAAATGACTTTTGCCTGGCCAAGCCTTATCACCTTTTCTAAAAGGTGAGAATATTCTTCTTGAATTGGAGACGTGCAAATTAAAAAATTATCCTTCTAGACTAAAAAGAGAAGACAATATATTATCAACTTCGGGTTTTCTCATAAATGAAAATATATTCCTATCTCATTTATTAATTATAGTCAGAAGATTATCCTTCATCTTGCCTTATCTCTGTAAATGATAATAATTCCAGAACTATTGCCACTCGATTGTTCTGTGAAAGCAAATTTATAAAGCCAACAATTATTCAGAAATAAGTTTTCTTATATGCAGATTTTTTTCATACCCTTTGTTCCCAATTTGTATTTGGATCTGAAAATCGATAAAGTTACTAGTTTAGAAATAGTTAACTGTGACTTTTTATTTTAGGAAACACAAATGAGGATGCACTTCTCCATAGGGCCTTTTTCACATTCTTTTAACAACCAAATAATTCCCAATTTTCTGGTGTGTAAATTTCGTGTGATCAGTACAAATAAACAAAGGGACAAGATTTGGGCAGTTGAAACCCATTGTTTTACAATGTCTTTGTTTATAATCTTTCATAATTCATCCTTAGAAATGGCCTTCCTGGTAATTACTTACCTTTAATGTCTTCATTTTCATTTAAATGTTCAGTGATCAGGATAATTAGAATTAATTTGGCCTTGTCATTTTATGGAAATGGAGCTTCTGCCACTTATCAGGAGCTTCCTGCAGGCAGTGTTACCAGAGAAATATGTGACTCCACCACTTCACACACTGGGTTATAGTCTTTGGTTAAAGTGGTAACAGTAGGACCTGGCCTGATTCCAGTTTAAATTTATGCCATTTTTGATAGAGGCTTGTGGGCAGTCAAGCTGGGAGCCTTGCTTGTTGTGAATGGCATTGTGTGTCATGACTTGGTTCTCTGCAAACAATGCAAGGAACTTCTGCCTCCATTCATCTGGGTATTTTACAGGCCCAGATTGACCCTGCAGTTAGAACGAAAGGAAATCTTCCTTTGTATTAAGATGGAAAAATACCAATCCTAACTTTTTTTAGGATTTTAGGTGGAATACAGGAAAGAAATGTTTAAGAAGTTTAATACCGGAAAGCTTCTAAGAAGAGAGTGTGCCAGTGAATTTTCAAACTGGAAGGGACTTTTTGCATTACCTAGCCTAGAGTTTTCCAGTCACAGAAAAAAGTAAATTTTCACTGTCATCCCCAGTCACCCCCTGTCATACCTTTGCCTCAGCAATAGCATTGGCTTTCCCATCATTTTTATCCTTTCCTGGGAAACATTTAGATAAGGTAAACAATTTAATTGACTACCAATCTGGGGAGAAATAGCACATATCTAGATTTGTCAAATGCTTTATTATTTAAGGCTACCCTGTGAACCTGTCGCATTTTCAAAATTTGAACCTTGTTCTTCTGTGAAGCCTACTTTTAACTCTACCGCACTTTAAACTTGATCTTTATTCTTTGTCTTCTCAGGAAGGAAGATTATGTGACCCATATCTTTATTACTCTGAATTATCATCAGTAATAAAATACTTTACAGTTAGATATGAGGAGAAATGCTTGCTCTGGATAACTCCAATTACTATGAGTTTGAATACATTAGAAAGAAGGCCGAGATTAAGTAGTTTCAAGCAATTTATTTTGCTTATGATTTTGTGGGTCAGGAAGTAAGGAAGGGTTTGGGCAAAGCTGGAGTCCCTCCTGTGGGTAGAGTCCAATGTTGTTGGCTGGGGTTGCAGTCATGTGTGGTCTGGACATCTAAGACGGCTTGTTCTCATGGCTGGGGAGGGGTAAAAATCTCATCTATCCGTGGGAGGTGGAGTAAAGAATTTTCAAACATGTTTTAAAACTGTCATAGAGTGTGAGAAAGCTGAGAGGCTCTGTATTCAAGAGGAAAGATACTTTAAATTGCCCAAGGGATGTGGCTGATAGCGATGATTCAGTGAAATGCAAGTGAAGTAAAACAATGGGATCTGCACTGGAGAATCCCAGTGAGAAAAGCCTTTGACAGTGAGCTGGAGCCAGCCCACATGACTTGCAAGAGCCAGTTATCCACGTTTTCTCAATCCCAACCCTCATTTGGTGGTGTTGTATTGATAGCTTGAAAAGGCCACAGTGGGATATTTACACCACAGAAATTGGCAGACACTACAAATAAGGGTTTTCCCTCCACCAGAGACCCAGTTGCTAGACATTTACTGACACACTGCTGGTAATGGGCTAACCTAGAAGCTGCTTTTGGGAGACATGTATTGTCTTAAAGCCATTCTACTCTGTTCACTATAAGGTAGAAAACACTCCTGTTCTGTGAAATCCTCAGGGAAGTTTGCAAGATTCACTATTGCTTTTGGATGAGTTTTCGGGGTGTCCCAAAGTTGTCCACAATTTGAGTCAGCACTGGCTGTTGCAGGATTAGCACATATTGAAGGAAAAGAAATCCTGAGAAGAAGTCCTGATAATTAGCAGAAATAACAGGGAGGCTCTAGATATAAAACTGAGAGTTTGAATTAAGTTTATTTAAGTCTCCAGAGAAGGAGGAAAGCCCTACTCAATCAACACTTTGGCTACACAACTGTGTGTTAATTTATTGTTCACTGTACAATTTAACCTTTATTATTGTGCTTTAACTGGGTTATTAATAGATGAAAATATTTAAATATTTTGTATGGAATTGGACAGGTCACTTAATTTCTCTCATCTTCAGATTCCTTATCTCTAGAAATTATCTAAAAGTATCTTTCCATAGTGTTGTTTCAGTGGGTGCTGCAAGATTAAAAAAGAAGTAAAGAAATTAACATTAGTTATGACTTAGGTAAATATTGCCTGGCTGTGGAAGGTGGTCTGTGAGATGGGGTAAGATATCATTTTAGCATTTATACATAATATTAAGGGGTTTTTACCTGAGTGAAGATGTGAGTAGAAAGGGGGGATTTCTATACTATGCCACAAAATAGTCCATTTTTGAATATTTTAGGATATTAACAAAATTCTCTTGGAACTAAACGGATTACATTTTATTTCATGTGTGGGCTGGAATAAAAGTGTAAGTTCAGAATTGACATTTTATATGAAACACGTTTATTCCTAGTCCATCCGTTAGCAGGTCTTCATTGGAGTTCATTTGCAGTCAGGCTTTGGTAGATACATTTCATTGATATTTAATTTTAATATTTGTTTAAGTATTCCAAGGTCTTATTTATTGTTTTTTGTTGTTGTTGTAACAGTGCCCCTTTTCCCACATTCTTTAAGTTTGAAGTAAAGAAGCTTTATGACAGTTTTCAGAGGGGAAACCAGAACTTGTTTATCACTGGCAACAGCTTATTTTTCAATTTTTTTTTACTATCATAAAATAATCAATACAGTTTTTGAAAATACAAACATGAATGAAAAAAGAAAAAAAAATCACACATCATTCACCAGCAAACACAGCAGCAAATATTTTACCATGTTGCTTCTATTTTCCATACATCCTAGATGGCGTTAGACCAATGAGTGGATGAATGGGTAGAAAAATTGATAGATTAATAGGTATATAAAATATAATTATATAGAAAGATGATAGACTCAGATTGTCCTGATAACTCTGTGTATATGATTTTGTATCCTTGTCAACTCAAAATTAGATACATATTCATGTTATAAAAATCTTATAATTATTAATTTTAATGAATAATAGTCCCATTGAAATTTTGACTATTTGTTCCTCCATTATTGTACATTTAGCTTTAATTTCAAAACTGATCTGACATAATTCTGTTGCAATAAAAAATTGGGGGCATTTAGGATTGTTTTACAAGATAGATTACCAACTGTGAAATTTCTCAGTGAAAAGGCATTTAAAAATTTTAAAGAAATTTAATATAGTACTGCTTTACTCTTAACTATGCATTCATGGGCAAGTTATTTTACTTTTCTAAGCCTGCATATCACCATAAGTATAAGAAGAATCATAGTGTCTGTATTGAAGCTTGATTGAAGTGATATCAATGAATATATCAATATATAAATAATGTCAAAATAATTGCTTACCACTATTATCTTTATTATTGTTATCATATTATTGTGAATCTTGAAACGCATCACCAAAACATTTTAAAAATGAATATATAAGTTTACATTTGTGGCAGTGATGTATGAAAATGCCTTCTCAAACCCTGGCAAGAGACTGCTTTTTAGATCACAACTAGAAAGAACTAGATGTTTCCTTTTCAGAATCCTTGCTATAAATTTTCATTTTGTGGGAGAGTTCTAGATGAGATTTTCATTTTTTTATAGTATTTCTGGAGTTCATAACTATGAAAATTCAGTAAAAACAATCATTCCTTCTTCCTTAGGACATTTAGTATCTGCTGAGCTCTAAATAGTAAAAGTATAGAACCAAATTGATTTAAAAAGTAAGAAAAATTTCTCACATACTTGGTCATCATAGATAAGGCTAACTTCAGTGTTGGTCGATCTTCCAGTTCAGTAGTATCTCCAAGACCCTGTAATTTATTTTCATTGTTGGTGTTGACTGCATCTTCAGGCTGGTAAAAAGATGACCACAGCCATCTAAGGCATCACATCCAGGAACACTCATCGAAGGAGGGGGCAGGGCTGTGACAGATGGAAGATGGCAGCAAGTTCCCATCACCTCTGGGGTCTGGCTTGATCAAGGACCAGGATTTCTCCTTCAACTTAGCTTCTCGCAACCCACTTGTTTCTGTCCTTCAGAGGTGTTTTCTGCAGTGGAATCCCGTTACAGATAGATGAGCACAGTTCTCCCTGGGTGCTGGATCTACCTTCACGTGCCCTCCTGTCCTGTCCTTCCTACCCTTTAGACAATTGGCTAAAGAATTCTCTAGGGGCTTCCCTGGTGGTGCAGTGGTTGACAGCCCGCCTGCGGATGCAGGGGACACGGGTTCATGCCCCGGTTCGGGAAGATCCCACATGCCGCAGAGCGGCTGGGCCCGTGAGCCATGGCCGCTGAGCCTGCGCGTCCGGAGCCTGTGCTCCGCAACGGGAGAGGCCACAACAGTGCGAGGCCCGCGTACCGCAAAAAAAAAAAAAAAAAAAAGAATTCTCTAGACTTGCTTTTTCTGCTTCTTCACTATTTATCCCATGCTCATCCCCTAGAGAATTCACTTACCTCCCAATAATCTCATTAAAAGAGCACTAATGTGCTTACCTCTTTTTCTTTTTAGCTACTCATTCTCTAAACATCTTGTAAATCTTAGATTTTCCTGAAATCTCAACACAGCCCTCCATTCTTTTCTCTCCTTCCTGAAGAGCTCTCATTTGCTCCGATGTTGGTGTTTTAAACTGCTATTTATATAACAGAAACAGCCATATGTCTATGCCCAGTGAGTCCTCTTTCCCTTCCGGAAGGAATCCTATGTAAAACTGCTTGCTATGATATCTCTGCCTACACGTCATCACACTGGCATTTCAAATTCAGCATCCCCAAATCAAACTCATACTTTTCCCCTTAATCCTACGTAACCTTCTGCACTCTCTGTCTCAGGATGCTGATATTGCCCTTAACTAATGTTCTTCCTTTGGCTTGAAATGACCTCTGCTCTCTCAAACACACAAGGCCCTACCTGGTTGTAGGGGGTTCGTGGCTTGAAATGTAGCTCAGGTGTGACTTCCTCCATATTCTGATGTCACGGGCATGGGGTGGGGATGGTTGACATGAATGTTGGCAAAGGACTTTCCAGATTATTTCGTAACCTGTCTGTCATCTTACCAACACATACCTTCCAACAGCCAACTGTCCTGTTGGGAATCACTGATTTGGGCATTTTTTCTTTACCCAATAAGTTGTATTGAATGAATGAATGCATAAGTAAAGAAATAAAGGAATGAGTAAGTGAACTACATGACTTTTAAAATATTTTCTATGAACCTTGATTTATTATTGATAGTGGTCTTATGTAGTTAGGGAATCAAAAAAAGTAAAAGTCTGCTCATTACTACAAATAGCAAGCACAAAGTCATCGTATTTATACACTAAGTAAATGTGTCTGAGTTATTTTAAACGGAATTTCTTTTGTTAGAAAATTATGAAAGTCCCAATTTTCATTAAAAGGGAATGAACAACTCAGAGTAATAAACCTTTGTTCTACTTTTCACAGTTGGGGAAGGAGTTTTAAAAGTTGGAATTAGAGAACTACATACTGGAAAAATATCTTTCAGGTATCCTACAAAAACCATAGCCTGTAGGGTAAACAAGGTCTAAGGATCAATGACTCCATTTTCCTACCCACAAAAATGGAGACCTAAGATGAATTGCCTTAGGTTCTTATTCTGAAACTGCCATTGTGTAACTTGTGTGAGAGCAGATTTTTTTCCACAAGTAAAATATTTGAGTGATTGCCCTAATGGGGAAATAATTGCTTACAGTAATTGAAATAAGTCATTTTTCTTTCGTAAAGTATCTCCACACCTCTAAAATTTCTACAGGATAAAATGAAAGTTAAGCTAAATAAGCACTAAGGTTACTTTCAAGTTATAAAAGTCTGTGAATTTCAAAATATTGATCAAGTACGTATGCACTCTGTCCAAAGCACTAATCTTTTAGTATAATGTGCTGTTTTTGACTTCTAGCATTTTGAGCTAATATGTAAACTTCCTGAGATATTTGCACTATCATTAACAAAGACGTAATGAAACCTACCTCATATAGTATCACACTGTTCTTTCACATTAGCTCAAATTTCTTAAAATCTATTATGCAGCTTTTACCAAGATATAAATTTAAGTTGCTTCACTTTATTAACAAAGATGAATTCTATTTTAAATTATGATTGAAGTATATATATATATATATATATGCAGCCTTTAAAAAATTATGTTAAATGTTCCATGCACTACTATGTTTAGTATATAAAGGTGTTCAGTAAATGTTAACATCAGATGAAAAATGAATGCATATATTTTTTTCTTACCTACATAACCAAGCTTAGCTAGTCAGTGAGTCTGTGAATACTTACTTCATACTAAGCTTATTTAATTGAGCTGTATGAATTTTTTATATACTATTGTATATATGTATAAATTTTGTATATAAATTTTATACAAATTAATAGCAAATTATATTGAAATAATTCTTCATCTCAAAACAGCATCCATTTATACTGTAAAAAATACAAATTTTTATTGCTGTCTTTTTAAATAAAGACTCAAGAATAAATTGGACAAGTTCTTTCTCTGATCAGGATATACAGACAAACTGCTTCCATAAATGGCAGAAGGAGATTAACAGACACCAAGGGTGGGTGACCCAAGCTGTTTCAGGTATCAATGAAACAGTCAACAGAAATGTGGAGCATAAGATTTGGTAAAAATAGAAACCTTTAAATCCATACTTTAGTCATTTCCTCTCCCTGATTTAGGTTTCCTTGGTTGTTTACAGGCACAGCCAACAGGAAAAGTGGGAGAGATAGCATGTGTGTGGCTGAGTTTGATTGTACACAATCAGAGTGATTATGTGGAAATCAACCAGAATTTTCTCCTTAGAATATGCTTGTTCTGTCATAATGAGTGACATTCGAGCTAATTTTATTCATTGCTGTCTCCTTTTACAAAGATCTTCATTTCCCTCAGTGTTATTTCATGTCCTTCATATTTTTCTGCATGTCCTGAAAAAAGGAGGAATAATTCCACATATTTTATTATTATTCTTAAAGTTATTTACTAATGTATTCACAAACAATGCAATATATTAGGATTTTTTAAAAAAATAATAAATCTGAGAAAAACATCAGCTGGGCACCACAAATTGTTTTAAACAGCTGTCTGGTTGGTAAAATGAGGTGAAGTAAGGAGGCATTCTAGAATTCACATGTGAAAGAAACTGTCAGTGAACTATAGTTATCCTAAAGTTATTTTTTAGTGTGGGGGACATTTTAAACTTCTGTTTCAAATGTTGAGACTTGTAGTAGGAAGAATTCTAAGAGGACATCAATGACCGAGACCTTGTTAATTATGCCCTCCTTTTAAGTGTGGGTGGGCTTGTAATTTGCTTCTAGCAAGTAGAATATGGCAAAGGTGATGGAATATGTTGAGTTATATGCAAAGGTAAAGAAATTTTGCAGAAGTGGTTAAAACTCTCCAATCAGTTGACTTTGTGTGGAACAGAAAGGAGATCTTTCTGGGTGAATCTGATTTAATCAGGTGAGACTTTAAAAGAGATCAGAGACGATTAAAGTGTGGGAGACAGGAAGCAGCAGAGGCTCTCTGTTCTGCTGGTCCTGGAGAAGAGGACACCGTGCACTCTAAAGCTGGAAGGAATTAACTGTGCCAAGAGCCAAGTGCAACAGTCATCTGCACAGTCCTGGCCAGCCAGTATCTTGATTTTGGCCTGTGAGGTGATAGCTGAGTAGAGGACCCAGCCAAGGTGTACCTGGACTTGTGACTCATGGAAACATAGATAACAAATGTGTGTTATTTCAAGTGGCTAAGATTGTGACAGTTTGTTTAAAAAATAGAGAATTAATACGTTATTTTTAAAACTTTCTTATTTCTAGAGATGAATTACTTCATTTATTCATTCACACATTCATATGCAAATTACTTTACAAATTGAATATGAAGCAAAAAATCAGTCCCTCCTCAAGGAGCTCTGTGTGTGCATGTGTGTAAGAGAGAGAGGAAAAGAAAGAGGGAGAAAGATGGGAAAGGAGAGGAGAGAAAGAAAATCATAGTACGAAGAAATCCTCATGGTTCAAGGTCAAAATGAATGAGTATAGATGAGTGTATTGGGTGTGTACTTTTTTATTACAAACGATTTGTATTAAAAGTTCTATTTAGCAATTGCCAGTGTCATGCAATGTGCATTTCTAGGAATGAGTATGTGGGAATGGTTGGGAAGGATGAAGATGCCTAAAAGAGAGATTGGGATTATGATAGGTTGTTTTCGCTGAGATCACTACCATGATGTCTTCTGTACCGCATACTTTTTTAGAACCTTGATGTTATGATCCCGTCTAGAGGTAGAGCCTAAATCCCATCATCTTTAATATGCGTGAGTTTGTGACTTGCTTGCAGACAGTGTTGACTCTGAGTTCAGATCATGAAAGGTGATGCAGCTTCTGCCGTGGTCACTGGAATACTTGCTTTGAAGCCGCTAGCCACTGTATAAGCACTCTGAGTACCTAGAGGACATCGCATAGTGAGGAAACCCAAGCTTGCTTAGGTAGAGAGGCCCTGAGACTACATCAAGAGATAGAGCGGCTTCCGCCTGCTTTACCATCACTCCCTTTTGCACTGCCCACCTGTTCCAACCACCATTCAAACACCATCACAAGAAAGACTCTAAGCTGGAACAACCAAGCCAAGATCCTTCCCAGTTCTGAATCTCTAAAAGCCCTGAGATATAATAAAATTATTGATATTGTTTTGAAACATTAAGTTTTGCAAGTGATGAGTTATGTAGCGATAGATAACCCGAAAAGAGCTGCTCCTGCTGGCGATGAAAATTATGAACAGTGATTAACAATATAAGCATGTTACTTGCTCTGCCTACAGTGGGGTCTGTGTCACAACTGCAGGGGTTATTTAAGAGCCATTGCTGCTTGCAGCCAATTGCTTTCTGTGATAACTAACTGGACTATGTTAGCTTTGAGTCAATGCTAGCTGCATTTTGGACCACTGATAAAGATATATTCCTTTCTATCCTTAGCTTGTCTTAAAGCACCATTTTATCCTTTCCTTGATTAACTTGTACATAAACAGAGAAGAGAAAAACATCACAGGGTATATTTGAAGGCATAAAAATCCTTAGATGCAAAGATCAAGTTACTGTAAAGGATGCTGTCATTTCCTCCACATGACACTAACTATATTTTATATCTGAAAATTTCAAGATTTGAACAAAGAAGAACTTCTTACTAGAATATCTTAACTTCTAGGGAAAGGAAATTAAAATCTGCCATTTTTGAGAGCTATAATCTCTTTAGACATTATTTTAATTTTGATTGATTTATAATAAAAATAAGAGAAAGTATAGTTTCACATATCTGTTGTTTATATAACTTTAACTTCCATAATCAAAGATGCTGAGTATACTACAAAATGTCAACATTTTGTGAAACTTTATATTTGGAAGGAATTTAGATTTCATATACTCCTAACTCAGTGAGTGCTTCACATGTTAATGAGAAAATTGAAGTCCAAGACAACGACTGAACAAAAGCCTCACATCTAGTCTGTGGTAAAACCTCAAATTTCCATGGCACGTGTCCTTCTCCATTACGGTTATCTGTGTAATTTGACTTTTTGTGTAGATAGCTACACACTCCCTCTACTTCTTTCACTAATGAGTTTTTGAACTCTTTCTACTAACCTGCTCTTGATTTGTCTGTTGCACGATTTGTGACCAAAATGTGTTATTCCTAAATTCATGTGCTGCCTGGCTGAGTAATCTAATTTGATTAGCTTGAGGATACCCTTTTAAGGCCAAGGTAAAATTATTTTGTATTTCTCTCATGGTTTTTCAGAGGCAAGAAATAGAGACTAAGAAAGAGAAGAAGCCAATTTTGAATCAATTAGGATTCCATTGGACAAAGAAAATCTTTACAATCAAAACCCACCAGCTAAGGAACAAGGAACCTTATGCAGTAGAAAATATCAATTACCTTTTTTTTTAACTGAGGGAAAATTAACATAAAACATTATATTAGTAGTTTCAGGTATACACCGTAATGATTTGATATTTGTATATATTGCAAAATGATCATGACAGTAGTCTAGTCAACATCCATGAGCATACATAGTTACAATTTTTTTTTCTGAGGAGAATTTTTAAGGTGTCTCAGCAATTTTCAAATACACAATAGAGTATTCATAACTATGGTCACCATGCTGTACTAATATATCAATTATCTTGTCACAAAAGGTGTAAATGAAAATAATATAGGGAGGGAGCATGAAACATCTAACTTACAGTAAAGATTTTTTAAGTAATATTTGGAAATCCAAATTTTTAAAATATGTTATGGAATTCTAATAAATGTTATAAATATGAATTATTTTGTCAATATTCCAGTAGATGTGATAACACTATATTTAAATTCAGTGAGTTGCCCATCTTTGCCTAGCATTCTGATGGTGTGTTACATGTCAAGCACAGCCAGGCTGCAGATGGAAATGCAAAGAACACACAACTCTTGCCCTGAAAGAAGAGTTCACAGTTTAGCAGTGGAGGTGTGGAAGCGTCTCTTCCTCAGGCCGCTCTCATCTTCAAGAATAACCACCCCACCTAGTCCTAGCTTTGGTGCACTATTTGTGATTCTTTCCTCAGATACTTCCCACAAATATTTTAGATACTAAGGACTGTCTGGAAATTTAATCTAAGAAACACGGTATTGGAGACACCAATTTTCTCCCTAGATCTATCAGTTTGGTATCAGCTTTGGCTCTTTACTGAACTTCTTTGAGACATGAAGCACTAGAAAAATTATAAGACACTATTTGTGAAAAGCATTTTATAAACTGTTAAGGGCTACCTGGATATCTGCTGTTTTTATGCAGCTGCTCTTTCCTTGGAGCTGGTGAATTTAAATGTTACAAAGAGAATTTTTAACTATTTTTTATTGAATATAACATGGAAAATTATACTTCAAAAAAGATCAAAGTAATTTAGTTTTTCTGTCTTTCACAAAAGCCACATGATATACACTGAATAATCTTTATGCAAAGATTTTGGGATATTAGTCATAAGGCACAAATTTAATGATACATCTTAGCGTTTAAATTTTGATTTTCCCTTCAATGTGGTGGGAGAATGAATTATTTAAGTAAAAATGAACATCGAGATGTTTTCATCAAACAGTACAGAAAATCCAAACTCTTCTAGAGTTCACAGGGACAAAATAACCGTTGGGTAGAGGTTTTGGTGAACACCCAGTCATTTTTATCAGTAATGAATGTAAGCACATATAACATTGTTTCTCAAAAAACAAACAAAAACAAAAAAATTTTCTTACATTTTTTTGATGAAGATAAAGCTTTCTTCTTTTTGTTTTTGTTTTAATAATTTTTGCAACCCAAATCATACTAAAATGGAAAACACTTCACCATACATTTGTGTACCCAAAGTATGTTACTGTGGATTTCTCTTCTAAGACTGGGTGCTCTGGCCTTGTACTTTCCATTTCTGTCCCACTGAGGTTAGCCAAAGTTCACTTGCCTTGTCAGTTAAGTTTTTAAACCAGATGAGTTATATTTTCTATAATTGAGCTAACCACAGTTAATTGCCTAATAGACTATGCCCTCACACTAACTGAAAAAAGAATTAATTGCTTGGAAAAGAATGCATTATGTATATATTTCGGTCATATCTACACAGTCATACTAGAACAAAGTGACAAAGGAATTTCAGTGGTGACCAGAGCCAATGGTGACACCAGAGCCAGTGCTTAAATTAGGTGTGTACTAAAATCTTTTACCTTTTTTGAGCATTTTCAAAGGTTATAAAGTGAACTTCTTGTTAAAGCTGACTAAATTATGTATTATTATTTTTTCCTTTCATTACACAAGAAAATAATTTTAGGTGACCTTTGGCAAAGGTTTAGGTACAATTTAAGAAAATATTATTTGTAAAAGAAGGCTAGATTTTTTTTAATTGCAGGTTTTTGCTATTAATGATTTAGTCTTGTGTTTAAAAAAAATTATTTCCTAGTTAAGGTATAATACCAGGTTTAAGATTTTTCTAAATTCTCTCTGAAGACCTGAAATACACATAAAAATAATTTGGCATTTACTACAGCCATTTTTACTAGACTTTTTTCCCTATACATGAAGGGGTACCAATATTTTATTTTACCAAGCTATGATAATAATGCCAATGAATTTCAAATTTCACTACCTAAATATAAGTGGTATATTAAAGGAAAACACCAAAATCATTCAGTATAGCATCTGTCCCTGCTATACTCTATCAAATTTGCTACAATAAATGGCAAGTTAAAAAATAAAACAAAAGCTTGGGTAATCTATTTAAATGTAATTCATAATCAGGTCAATCTCAAAAAATCTAGTGTTGGCAATACTCTAAAATAAATATGAGTTTTCTAATGCCCTAAAGCCATTTCAACTATTAAATTATTTAGTCAAATATTTATTAGTTTACAACCTTAAATGAAGAATTCAAAACCCAATGCTTTAGAAAAGGCCAGAGAAACTCAAATATATTAAATATATTTGCTATTCAAAAGAACTTCCAAGATATTTGATAAACCCGTAAAGCACAATAAGCATGTTCATGGATAGAATCCTATTCATAATTCTAGTGTGAAAGAGTCTGCTTATAAGACAGAATAATACTAAGAAAAAAACTGTGAAGAAAATAAATCTTGTTTGTTACCTCCAAGTCTCTCCTTTGCCCCATTTTCCTACCTCTATAGCCTCCTCTTCCTTCTTCCCCAACAATCCTAGGTCAACGTAAATTGATGCTGGCTATTTCAGTATTTCTTATATGTATTAAGTGTTCAACAAGAAAAAAACCTTGATATTATTGGTCAAAAGGAGGCTTAAAGTTTACCTGTGGAGTCTAATGACTCATGTTCCTCACTCTGTTTCTTTAGGATCAATAGTTAAGAGTTTTCTGAGTGTTTCTAAAATAATTTTTTCTCTGTGCTAACCATGCCTGTAGATACAGTTTATTTAGGCAAAATGAACTACAACTACAAAGTCCCTGAAAGGAATCAAGAATGACTCCAAGTCTTTTAACAAGAGTAACTAAAAAGATGGACGTGTCTTTGTACCTTTCCATTCTTTATCTTGCCCATAACACTCTAACTGTGCTCCCCTAGGTCCTGGCACTTTGCTCATCCCTCCACCTGGAATGTGGTTGCCCAAAGTATCCTCATCAATTCTCTCTCATGTCCTTCAAGTCTTTATTCAAATGTCACTCTCTCAGTAAAACTTGCTTTGCCACCCTATTTTAAATTGCACCTCCACAAATACACATCCTGTCCACCTTCCCTGGTTTGTTTTTGTGCATAGCACTTACCCCAATCTAACAGACATATTTTGCTCGATTATTTTGAATATTGCCTGTCTTCCCCAGTAGAATGGCAACTCTGTGAGAACAGGGATTTCTGCTTATTTTGTTTACAACTTCAACGAGAGAGCCTAAAAAGGTACTTGGCATACAGTAGATGCTCAAGAAATATTGGTAGATGCATGAATTAATTCAGGGAATCAGGCAAGCTGTTTACATACTCTGGTCTCTGAGAAGATTTGCAAGCCAGAAGAAAGATTCCTTGAGGGAAAATTTTATGAGACAAAATAAAAAACTGTCATGGTGTATCAAGATGAAGAGTTGTTTATCAACTTGGGTTATGATAAAGGCTTAATCATAATCATAATCATAACTAGGGATTGGTTGGCCCAACTTTTACAAGGCCTGTACACTGAGGGGCACTCCTCAAAGGCAAAGATTAGAAGGATGAAAGCAAGACAACAATGGCACCTTACAGGCGTACCTTGTTTTGTTGCACTTTGCTTTATTGCCCGTGGCACATATCGTTTTTCTTACAAATTGAAGATTTGCGACAACCCTGTGTGAAGCAAGTGTATCAGCGCCGTTTTTCCGACAGCATTTGTTAATTTCCTGTCTCTGTGTCACATTTTGGTAATTCTAACAATATCTCAAACGATTTCATTATTATTATATTTGTAGTGGTGATCTGTGATCAGTGATCTTTGATGTTACTATTGCTAAAAGATTATGACCCCTTGAAGGCTCAGATGATGGTTAGCACTTTTTAGCAATAAACTATTTTTAATTAAAGTATATACATTGTGTTTTTTTAGACATATACTATTGTATACTTGACAGATGACCGTATAGTGTAAACATATATTTATGTGCACTGGGAAACCAAAAATTTGTGTGACTCGCTTTGTTGCCATATTTGCTTTATTGCAGTGGTTCTGGAACGGAACCCACGATGTCTCCACCTCTATTTTCCTCCCCCACTATTGAAATTTCTCTCCCATCCTTCATTCTCTTTCCATAACCTTCTGTGCTGCCTACCGCTCACCAGATAACGTACAACCACATGAAAGGGTGTGCAAGATGGTCACTGTCTGGTTCCAACTTCTACCATTTTTCTTCATGCTCCCCCCAAATCTCCAGCGATTCTGAACTGCTAGAGTTCTCTAAACCAAGGATGCTTCCTTCTCCCCACCCCCAACTAGATGCTTTTACGTTTTTATTCTGCCTAGAAAAGGCTTCTGCCTCATTCCCTTGTGCATTCCAGTTCAACATTTAATGAGCAATCGAGTATTTCTTTGGTGAAATCCCCGGGACATTCCCCACTCTCTAAAGAATGAATTACTCTCTCGTTGGTTCCCCACTGATTCTTTTTATTTATTTATTTATTTTTACATCTTTATTGGAGTATAATTGCTTTACAATGGTGTGTTAGTTTCTGCTTTATAACAAAGTGAATCAGTTATATATATACATATGTTCCCATATTTCTTCCCTCTTGCGTCTCCCTCCCTCCCGCCTCCCTGTCTCCAGGCGGTCACAAAGCACCGAGCTGATCTCCCTGTGCTACTATTCAATATTTTATAATTATTACTGGTTCACGTGTCTGATTCTTGATTTTGGCTGTGATATGTCTGAAAGCAAGGAGTATGTTCTTCTTTCTCTGTACAAGCAGAACCTATCAACTAGTAATAACCCATAAAGTTTGATGAATAATTAGTACAAATGAATCAAAGTTCAAAACTGATAGCACTTCTTTTAAAGAGACAGCTAACGGTAGATTTTCTGGAAAACTGAGCCCTTTCTGATGCTTGAAAGCGCATTAAGAAAGTGATCTTTTCTACTTGTGTTTGCTAGGATAAATAAAGGCTAACTGGGGAGATTTCCCAGAGGAAAGATGGTAACCAGTGTTTTGGAGAAGGGAGAAAATGTTAAGTAGAATAAGAAGAAGTGGCAAGCAGGGACAAGAAATGTGATGTGTGATAAAGTAGAGTAAGTGTTTGTGAAATACATAAGATGAACTGTGATGCAGGCTTCACGAGAGTAGAAGATGCAACTGGTGGGGAGAGGCCAGTTGATGAAGTATTTAAAACTCACAGTCACAGCGCTTCTAGTGTGATGCAATGCTAGTGATTACCAACTGAGGCTACATTTGCTCAAGGTGATTGTATAATTACACCAAATTCAAATTCCTTATTCAGTTTTGTCGTCATGCCCTTGCCGACAATGTGGAAAGATAAAGGAGGGGGTTGCGCTGCAGAGCATCTTACAGACTGTGGATGCAGCTAGCATAGCTTTTCACTTGATTCGGGCTCTAAGCGTTAGCCTGATTACTCAATAATGAAGGCATTTATTTAAAAAAAGTTTTTTTTGGTTCCCTCTCATCTGGGTTAGAGTTTACCCTCCAGACAGCTAGTCAGTGGGACGGTGTTATCTGTTGTGTATCTGTTGGCTAATAAGCATCAAGTTCAGAGAAAAAGGAAACACATTTAGGGCTGATTAATGTAAAGATACTCATTGATGAGCAGTATAATGCAAAGTAACTCCAGATTTTCAAATTCAATGTATTGATTCTTCCCAATATCATGTTATTCATATTTGCTGAAGGATTCTTTTCTGAGTTTATACTTTGGAACATGCAGCTCAGTGGAAAGATATGTTTTTATCCAAATAAGCTGGCTCTAACCCCAAATGATATTTGTGCAAATCTGCTCTCACACTGGTATTAATTTATTAGACAATTAGAACATGGCAAATGAAACGAAGGTTGAAACTTGCCTCACATAGTTTTCTTAATTGTCTCTATTCACACCTCCTCCCTCCATATACAAAATTCTGAAAGTCTATGGGGATATCTTAGTACATATTTATGCCGATCACTTTTTTATTTATGGAAGGAGATCGCTTGTTCCCCCAGGTGGTTGTAAAACTGCAATTTCACTTTGACATGATACAAATTGGTTTAGAGAAAACAAATTATTCTAAAGTCTTTAGAAACTGAAATGATGCTGTTGGAGCATAGTAAAAAGATAAATCTAGAAGATGGCCAATTTTATCTTTCCAACACTAGATGGGCTTGTCCTGGAACATGCCTCTGAATTTAGGTCACTGATTTTTATCCAGAGGTGATTTTTGACTTGTAAAAAGAAATGGAAACCAAGAACTACCATAAAACAAGAATTGGTTTACACTCTTTTGAAATGTGTATTTATACAGACCATGAGATAAAAATACTTTGTTCAAGAAAAAGTTAAGTCTTTTTAATGCTGATCTGAATGGCCTACCCAAAATAAAAATTTTAGGAGTGAATAAATAGTTCTTGTGATTTAGTCTACTTCCTTGCCTGTCCCATAAACAGGGAATATTGGAGCATGGGAAAATACCCAGGGTTTAGGAACTTTATTGTTTTAAGTAAAATTTTATTGAAGGTTTACATATATACAGAAAAGGACACAAATAGTAAACCACAAGCTCTATGGATTTTAAGTGAACATAGCCATGTAACCAGCATGCCAATAAAATAAGACATTAATAGAATATTCCTAAATCCCAGAAGGTCCTCTCATGCCCCGTGCCAAAGATAATTACTATTCTGCCTTCTAGCCTCATAGATTAGTTTTGCCTGTTCTCTGGAAGACAACTCTTCCAGGCAAATAGTGTCAGTTCTATTTTTAGAAGATTTGTGCATGTGAGTTTACATTCTCCCACTTATCAATCATTAGCCAAGATGTATCAACATGGAATCAGAGAAAAATCAAATGCTTCAAATGAGTTCCAGCATAACATGAGTTCTTTGTGATTTTTGAAAGTCCCCTGGAAGTTAAGAATGTCACTCAGGTTGTGTTTTGATGGCAGCCAAATCACTGATTCCACAACTTTTCCCTATACTATTCTGGCCCACCATTATAATTAACAGAGTAAAAGCTTAAAACACACCATGGTCCCCTAACATGTAACAGAGAAAGTGGAATACAGAGACAGGCAACAAGCTTTAAAGATCAGAAAAGAGGGAAACAATATTTAAGAATTACATGTAATTAGAGAGCATTACATAACAACATATTGCGAGAGATTAATTCAGTCAGTTCAGACATGACGTTTATTTTTAACAATCAGTATGCTGTTCTCTATAATCATGTCCCACAGTTTAAAGTGCTTAATGAACTCTTACTGGAAAGTGACTATTTCAGGAGAGTATAATGACCTTTAATCACTTCACCCAAGCTATTAGTAAGAAAGATTGTCAGGAAATGTTTTTACTTTTGTTATAAAAATAATTGAATTTCCAGTTGAAACAAGAAGTTTGTCAATATATAACGTCCAATGTCTTAACCTCTCCTCTTTATGCTGTTTCTCCCTCTTCTTCACAGTGTATTATTGATGAATTTGAACAATTTCTGATTTTTTACCTGGTTCGAATAAGCTGAGAAGGAAAATAACTTCTAACTAAGCAGCTACTGAGTTCTTAGGGTAGATACTATACTCATAGTATCTCAATTAATCCACTCAAAGACTCGATGAGGCAAATATTATGCGCATTTTACAGTTGAGGAAATTGGGGTTAAGGAAAAGTACCCAATTTACCCAGTATCATACTAGCATAACTGTCAGAGAAATAATTGAAACACAAAGCTATTTGACTCTAAATCCCTACTGAAAGATACTTTATATAGTATTTAAGGCTAAGTCTTAGTATTACATAGAATATTGTTGGTTGGCGAACTTTCATCTCTTCCAAAATGAAACATATTTAGTATTGTCAGGGTATAACTAGTAAACAATGTAGGGGTTGATGTCTTGGTCTTTGATTATCATTGCAAGAGAGTCAGCGTAGGGTAGGTTAGTGGTTCTTAAAGTGTGGTACTTGGACCAGTAACATCAGCATCATCTGTGAGCTTGTTAGACACACAAATTTATGAGCCCCACATTGACTCTCTGAATTTCTGGGCTTTAGACCCAGAAAACCATGTTTTCACAAGCTCTTGAGATTATTCTTACACATGTTAAAGTTTGAGAACCAATGACATATTTAAAGAGTTAGACTCTGTACCTTTGTATCCTGGTTCTACAGAATACTAGTTATGTGACACCGATCAATTTAGTTAACCTTTCTGAGTTTTGATTTCTTCATTTATGAAATATGAATAATAATAGTACCTGTATGTATAAGGTCGCCAAGCTTTGTAAGTGGTTAGAAATAAATATATATTTTTTTGATAATGCAAGTAAGTAATTGGTATCAAAAGCATTCACTAAATAGCTCAATATTTTGGAATAATTTATTTTAATAACGAAGTCTAATAAATATAGACGTTTTGAATAGGAATGAACAGTCTTTCTTAGAATTTGTTTCACATTTTAATATGTAAAACAGAAGAGGAAAGGTGATGGAAAGCTCATATAAATATGATACGGTAAATTACACTGTTTTATGAGTATGATTTCATACGGAATTCAAAGTAGATGCAATTAGTGCTGCAAATTAGAAATCGCAAATGATGATTTAACAAACACATGATTTAACAAACAAATCAGAGAAAAAATTTCAGATGAATTTAAATTGCTCTATGTAGATTTAATCTTGTGATAAGTAATTCTCCAGAGAAAGCATAAGATGTTATTCTTCGTTCCAAAAAGTGGGACAGCTTGGAAGTTGAGAAAAATTATTGTAGAAACTAGAATTATCAATGAAGACAATTAATAAACTCCATAACATGCATTTAAATGTATGAGACTAGCATCTAATGTAATTTGCTTTTTATATACAATGCCAGTTTAAATAAGGGTCCTGCTGTATGGCTGCACCTGTGGGTGAGTAATCATAATATTTGTGATGGCAAGTTGGCCTGGGGACTGATGCAAAGCCTCTCAGCAAAAGAGCAGCAGATGGTGTGTAAACGCCAAAGCCAGAACTATACACTTTTGGGGGGTGTATTTAAGTAGCTTCCTGTTCCAGGCATGAAGTGAGGGTATCAGCTGAAAAAATCTTTTCCTTCTTCTAGTCCACATGCACCAATTAAACATACATCATTAAAAAGCAAGTGTGTATGTCAAAGCCTGATATGTAGAGAAATGAAGGGGAAAATTCCGCAGACACCAATTTGTATTTCTTTTTATCAGTTCTAAAGGAAATAACAACATACAATGGCAGTCCAACTTTTAACAGCATTCCACAGGATAAAAGGTGCTTTCCCACGTACTCTTAAATGAGTCTTATGGTAGTGCCAGGAATTAGATATTGCTGTTTTTCTCCCATTTTACTGCTCAGAAAACGAAGTATTTGAGAATTTAAATGCCATGACCAGGGTCACATAGCTATTAAGCGGCCTAGATGGAGAAGAGATACCACCTTGGGCTTTGCACCAAAATCTTTGTTCTTCCTATGCCACACCCTCTTTTAATCATTTAATTCACTTTCCATTAGAATTTAAATTGTAATGAAGAAAAACTGAAGGGTGTCCACAATTAAGAAATACCAATTTTGCAATTGTATCAGTAAATACAAAGGGTTTAAATCCACACCATAGAGAGAAGTGATCTTACCCTTATACTAACTTTTTTTGTCTGGTTAAAAAACTACATATTTCTAGGTAGGTTCACTTTTTGAAGAGGGATGATCATCTCTTTTACTGGACTTAAGGGGTTAAAGGCTCCTGCCGTGAGCAGAGAGGGCACCTGTGGGACTCAGTACCTGGGCAGGATGAGCCCTGCGCTGTGGCTTGTCAGGTCTCCCCAGGAAGCCACCCACTACAAGATCTGGATTCCCAACCAGGGACACCTCCCTGAAACCTGACATTAGAAAATCCTACCCGGCCTTCCAAAGCCCGGGCTCCACAGGCTCTAAACCTTTCTTCAGTCTGAAGGCCAACACCCCATCTCTGGGTATCTGGATGTTTGTTTGCCCCTAAAGCCCACATGTTTATTTCCTATGTGCCTGTGGTCTTGATTTAGTCACTCCAGCATCATGCAGGGTAGATGGATGCTGTCTCTGACCTCTTGGTGCAATTTGGTTTTCTCTTAGTTACGTTCCCTGGGAGGGACTGTTGTGGGCCGTGGGGAATGCTATGGACCAAATGTTTGAGACCCCTCGAGAGGTATATGTTGTAGCCCTGATTCACAATACGTTGGTAGTAGGATGAGGGGTCTTTGGGAGATGATTAGGTTTAGATGAGGTTCAGATGAGAGACACCATCTTTCTTTCTGTCCTGTGAAGAAACAGCAAAAGGCATCCATCTGAAAACCAGGAAGAGGGCTCTCCCACCAGGAACCAAGTGAGCTGGCACCTTGATCTGGGACTTCCCAGCCTCTAGAATCATAAGAAAAAGTTTCTGTTGTTTAAATCACTCAGTCTGTGGCATTTTTGTTATAGTAGATCACCCTGACTAAGACAGGGAGGTAAAACATGAGAGTAGCATCCAGGACATTCTTTTGTTAGTGACTCCACTACTGATTGACCTTTCTTTCCCGTTATTGGACGAGCAGGTGAGCACAGTTGGATGGGTGGAAGGAGGCTGTGGTAGGTAAGGAGGAAAGAGCAATAGAGACAAGGTGCAAGAAAAACTAGATATTCTAAATTAAACAATAATAATATCCATTTATGTGAATGTATTTTTGTTTCACTCAACTCAAGCTGAATTACTGAGCTTCTCTGAAGAACTGAATCCTTCTTTAAGACAAACCCTGCAGGCAGATTGGAGGGGAGACGTTCCTAATTGAAACACGTGGGGATTTCAGGGAAGGATGCTACCACCTTCACTGCTACTCATTCACATTGATACCAAAACTGACATGTCAATAATTATCTGTCTTCCACCATTTCAAATCAGAGAATTCAGACATTCTACTGTAAGAATCTTTTCAGGTGGAATGTTATGCTTTCTGATGTTTATAAAATTTTTCTTCATTGCTTTTTAGCTTCATGTGGTCTCAATATTTACAGTAACGGCTTTTGAATTAATACCATTATTGCCAAAGAGCAAATTAACCTAGTTTCATCACAAAGTTTGGTTATTCCTAATTCTAATGCTGAGGGAATCCAATGCTTCTCTCTCATTAGTAATCATTAATCCTATTGATTGTGCAGAAGAGTCTAGAAGAAATTTAAAGAAACTTTAATCAGATTTTGCTTTGTCTGCAACTTATTTGGCATTATTAGCTGTATATTAAATTCAAGGTGCACCCTGGAGTGTTGTAATGTTAACATTGCAATATTAAAGAATAGAAGATGATTTAAAGCATGTTCAGTATCCAGTTTGTACAGATTAAGATATTACAATCTCAGTAACCTAAATATCTCTTTTTGGTGCAATTACAGCACTAGTCGTGTAGAAAGATTTTGTATAGAAGAATATTGATCCTGGAAAATCAATAGTGTAGAACTTAAAAAATAACATGCTTAATGTATTAGTAGCTACTAACAGCTAATATGGATTAAGCTTGGCAATGGCGAATTTACATGCATTATCTCATTGTCACTGTCCTTTAAGGTCTGCGTTTTATTGGGCATAGTTTACAAATGAGGAAACTAAGACTTAAAGGAGTGTAGTGATTTTCCCAGAATTACACAACAAAGAAATGGCAGAGTTTAAAGTTAAACCCAGGTCTTTGCAACTCTAAAGCCCATGTTCTAAGCTACTGCCTTCCCGCACTTATTTGGCAACCTGAACTCTGGGAATGCCGCAAAGAGTTGTAGCTTGTTAAATCATTTTGAAACATTCACATTATGAGTCTCCAGAATTCCGTGTTCTTTTGTGAATGGCAGAGAGATTAAGTCATGGAGTTTAGAGTGCAACATGTTCATTTTTAATTCCTATTTGTGCTGCTTACAGCACAAATGTCAACCTGGAGTACGACTCAGTGACCCCAACTGTGAAGGGTGTGTAAATAAGCTCATCGCTTAGAGATGCTGCAAAATTAAATGACAGAAAGTGCCAGAAACTTTTAGCCCAATGCCTGCACCAAGACCTGACAAAATCTGGGGTTTCCATTTTTTCTTATTATGCTTATACTTCCAAGAAAATACAAAGACTGATTCCTAGTTATTTCCACTGAAAACAAAACAAAACATAGGATAAAAATGCACCCTTGTTGCCTTTGCTTTACTTTGGTCCGACTCAGGTTGTATGGATGTTATCCATTTGTGTGTAACCACAAACACAAGTGGTCTACGTGGAGTTAGTAATGTCCCCTTGATTCCAGACTTTCTTCTCTGCTGTTGAATTTCTTGAGGTGGCACCGCAGTTCTTCCAGTAGGTTGTAATAAGAACTTTGAAATGATATTTTGCTGGGTTTTTTTCTTTTGTATCTTTGTTTTCCATTCTGTTGCCAAGATTTTATTTTCTGCAGAGCGTCTCATAATCTCACCCCTCCCAAATCTTTCCACTGACTTCTCTCCTCTCAGTACACCCAGTTGAAATAACACTTCTTTCACCATTCTTATATTTAACAAGTAATTTTTTTAGCATCAGGACTGTGTCAGTCTCCTGTTGACAGCTGGTAATATGCAGACCCTACCCCCAAGGGATTCACACTGTAGTGTGACTCTTCTCCTTGTGTCCCAACGCTTGCTTGTCCTCCTAAATTCTCTTTCTCCCAACCTTCAACCCTTCAATTTCACGCCCATCTGCTGCCCACTCTCCTGGCCACACCTGGGACCTTGTTAACACCTGTAAATTCTCCATCTCTGAACTGCAAAAGATCAGTATCTGCAACTAGCAAATCCCACCATCTCTCTCTCCTTTTTAAAATTCCCTATTGCCTTCTATGCAACTTCAAACTTTGTTTTTTTCTTCCTGCTGCTGCTTCTTTCCTACTCGCCCAGCTCCATAATTTGATCCATCCCTCACGGCATTCTTAGGAACATTCCTCCCCCTCCCCCATATCCACCCCTTGTTTCTTTAGCCACTCTTTTGTAAATCTTTGATAAATTACACAAGGTACTCTCAGTGTTCCTGGACGCACGCTGTCAGAGGGAGCTGGGTAGCAGAAAGTGGCCATGCAGACTGGGGGGCCGTCAGATGCGCAGCGTTTCCAGCTGCAGCGGGCCCCCTCATGGTTCTGCCTCAGATATGCAATAAGCACCAACCCCCTCAGGGTTGTTCTAATTCATGCTCGTTTCTCTAGTCTCTTCAACTACAATTTTTCCCCACACGTGTTGTTTTCTAGCCACATTAAAAGGCTTCTCATTTCCCAGACAAGCCATTTTGTCTCTGTGTCCTCTGCCTGCAATTCCTTCTTTGCTTTGTTCACCTGCCAGACTTTTTCTCATCCTTCAACACCCAATCCAACATCCTCCTCTGTGTAATCTTTTTCTCTTGGACGGAGGTAGGGAGACTCTCTCTGCGCTCTCATAATTTCAAGTGCATATTTAAAACTTAGAGCATGGCTGCATTGTATGGGAAGACCTAGATTTCAGAGTACTAAGCATTAGAGATATGGCATATAAAAGGCATACACTGGAGCACTCAGAGTAAGTGTTCAGTAAATTGATAGATATTGGGGTGAGCAGTTGTGATTGATAGAGGCCGAATGTCTCTGATGTTTTGAAATGCAAGTCTTGTGGCACGAAATAGACTTGTTAAATGCAAATCTGGATTCAAGATGGTAGACCGACAGCGCACGTTTGTTTACTTACCTTCCCAAATCTTTGCTGCACTTTACTATTTTTTTTACAACTCTTCCTTTTCTTTTACTGACAAATGTAATTGTCAATACATTTGACAAATGTTGCAATTTCATATGATACTGCAAATGAATTTCAATCCCAAGAGTACATTTTTATATCAAGATTTCCACATTGAGACTCTAGCTTTCGGAACATGTAGGCATTGTCAGCAGCTAGCCTGGGCACCATTAAAAGAGTGCACTGCTGCAGAGGGCTAGAGATGGCCAGTATATATTTAGAGAGGTATTAAAGACATTGCCTGGAGCTGAGCCAACTAGAAAACCACACTCTGCCAAGGCTCCTCTCACGTCCCCTGACAGATTAGCCCTGAGGCTGTGTGCTGTGCCCCATGGGTCTCCTGCATTGGCTCCAGGATCTTTAGTCCATGACAGGCAGTGGGGTGCTTTGCAGGTAGATGCCAGATGTGGCAGGCATCTCCTTGGCCACATGCAGATAGCAGAACTGTAAGTGCTGGTTGCTTCTTTGGCATACACCTCAGACTGCTCTGCACAGGTGCCTGAGGAGACCTAAACAAGGCTGCTCACGGCCAGAGGTAGTAGCCCAAAGGGCTCTGGCTGCCCCTGACCCCTCTCCACTGCCCCACTGCAGGAGGGTTCAACTTCTCACTTACATTCAGGACGCCAGCGCACCAGAGTCCACCGGTTGGGAAGCTCTGTCTGTATGGTGTGCCTCATTTTATAAATGAGGAAGCTAGTTTACAGATCAAGGAGTTGATTTTTTTTTTCCAAAATTAGGAGCAAATATGACAGAGTCAGAACTGAAAGAAAGAAAAGAGAAATTGAATGAAAATATTTTGGACAAGAGGAAGGTAATTCTTAGAAGGGAGGAATTGTAATATATTATAAGATTTGTTATCTGCCAGTATATTCAGAATATGCTAATAGCTTTATTTTTCTAAATTCTTAGTTTTGTGTGAAAACACAAAACAAAACAAAAATCTCTCCCCCCAAATTCTATACTCCAATAAAGATGTTAAAAAAAAAAAAAAAAAAGAAATCAAGAAAGGAATAGAAAGCAAAAAAAAAATTTTAAAAAAGAACATAAGGTGCTTACAACTGCGCAAGGTACGTGGTAAGTGTTCAATCATGTGAGTGGCTATGATGAAGTTCCAGCAGCCAGCATCGCCTGGCACAGAGTAAGAGTTCAATAAATGACCGGCTTGGTAAGTGGGTGGTAAAAAGGAAATTTTAGGTCAGTCTGGATAACTTTACACGTTCTTTGCTGCACTTTAAGTGAATACATAGAAAGTGTAGTATAGCAAGCATACAGGAGGTGCAGTGGAAACACCAAGTCACATCTGAAGTGTGTGTGAGAGGCTGAGGCAGAGAGAGCAAGCCCTGATCTTCTAAGCGGGGACCCAGAGGGCCTTGGGTGTGCACACAGAGAATGAAAACTGGGTTCAGAAAAGGTGAATAATCGATGGTGAACAGCTCAACCGTCGTGCAGGGCAGTCTGCCTCCATACGTTCATCTCCAAAGAGGAGAGAAACTTAGAACTGACAGCCAGTCAAATGCGGAGAGTTGTTCACGCTGGTAACTAAGTGCACAGTGTGAAGAGAGTTGAGGCCGCTGGTGCATCTGGTGGAGGCCCCAAAGAGAAATTCTCCCCACTTTTGATCAGTTGATAGAGAAAAGGGGCAGTTTGTCAGGCCGCTCTGCACGTGACCTGACTTAAGTTGGTGGTGGTGTTTATAAATATTAGTAATACTGTTACCCTTATGTATGGAGTGGTAGGTGAGAATTAGACATCCCCTTCCTTAAAGTCTCAGACAGGATTCTGCTGTACGTGTATGCAGACGTATATCATCATCAGGCAGGGGCAAAGGCAATTACACTAAACTTAATGAAGTCATCACTCTCTGCTTTTTTACATCCGCTAATTGCACACAGTGTAAAATGTTCACTCAAGCCAGAAAACAAAAGATGCTAAGGACAAGATTCTGCCTAACTTAGGGTCAGAAAATTGTACCAGAATCGTTGAATCAGCTGCTGGATACAAAGCCATTTCAGAATCATGCCTTGGGTCCTGTTACCAATTGTTCAGGCTCTTGAACCTGCTGGAGACTCACGACCTGTTCCTGAAATGGGAGGGTGGATATGCAGTATTCACAAGCAATCCATGTACCTTGAACATTAGTATCTAACCCATTGAAATACATCCTATTTGATCAATTGTGTTATTTAACCAAGCCTCATCAGAGATAAAAATAGATGGCATGCTTCTGCCACTTGTGGTTCCAGGCTTCTGATTTGAAGAATCCCTGGATATGAGTTCCTGATTAGATCAGTGATCATCCCAGAGTACAGGGCAAAATTCATACTTGGTTGAAACTTATGAAATTTACTTTTTTAGGTCAAAGAATGTCAAATAGTGTCAGGTCAAATGGTGTATTTATATATCACATTGACTATAATGAAGTTTTTGAAAAAATTTGACACAACATAAGAGACTCAATCAGCCCTATTGTTACAGTTATCTCTTGCAGAATAACAAATTCTTCCAAAACTTACAACTTAAAACTACAATTGTTGTACCATACCTCACAATCTTGTGGGTCCAAATTTTGGGAAGGGCTCCAGTGAGCTTCCTTCCTTTATGTGATAACTATGGCGTGTTCAGCTGGCAAGCAGACTCCTTTGTAAGGTCCAGTTGGACTGCTTGCACACATCTGGCACCGAGTAAGGGTGGCTAGAAGTGGTTCTCAGCGGTACTGTTGGCCAGAGTCCACAGGTGGCTTGTCCACTATGGAGACCGTAGGGACAGTCACACTTGACCCCTTGTGTGGCTGCCGGGGATGCCGAGAGACAGTTCTTCAAGAGAGAAGGTAGAAGTTGCCGGTTTCTCAAGGCCTGGAAGTAGAACCTGGCACAGCTTCACATCTACCGTATTCTGTCCATCAAACCCTGTCACCAAGCTGGCTCATGTTCAGTGAAAGGGGACAATGGTGACCCCATCTTCTGCTCACATGCTCTGCTACAAATTCATCAGTCTTCACGTTTCGTCTCTCTTTTGAAAGCCAGTCTTTGCTTAGGTTTTAGGCTGTTTGGTTTCCATGAAATCTCAGCTCTCTGATAGACTCAAGAATAAACACGATTTCACAGTAGGTCCAGCTTTTTCTTATTATTAGGGTGCTAGTCACATGCTTTCAAACTCTACATCCTAGGTGGAAGTGGAATTCCTTGGCTTTAGAATTTGTATAAGTAATTCTAGATCCTAGACAGCTGAGGAAGTCTAGATGTCTGCAACATGCTTAGGGAAAACGATTGTGAACCTAAATCTCTAAGAATACCTTATTTAGCCAAATTATCATTCTAATATAAGAACAAGAAGTGACAGTTTTTGACTTAGAAGAACTAAGTAAATTACCTTTATATAATTTCTGAAGAAAGAGCTTAAGAGTGTGTTTCAGCAAAACAAGGGGAATAAAACAAACAGGAACATGTGGGGACCCAAGAAATGGTAGCTCTGTACTGGGAGATAAATGATAGGAAATTCCAGAATAATTTTCAGCAAGAAGTCAGTGGGTTCAGATGGGAACAAGGTCATATATTAAGAAGAAGGTGTGAAGTATGGCAAAGCAAATGCAGCGTGACTTAGAGGGCGGTCAGAGGGATTCTTGATCTGAGTTTTTAACGATGCAAATAATTCAGCAAATGAGTGGCACATTAACTGTCCCCTATTATTATTACATACCTCTTTTCACCCTACCCTACACTCCATGGACTTGTTTTATCTTCCCAAGCAGACAGTGAGCTACCTATTCATCTTCTTCTTAATGATAACTTAGTATAAAGTCTTTTTTGATAGTAAAGAAGTATAGTCAATGTCATGATAAGTGTATGATTTCACTGACATGATCTCTTAGGAAGTAAGATACACAAATTAAACTGGTAAAAGTTCATAAAGCAAATACAAATTATTTTCTTCCCAACCTTAAAACCGTGGATTTTCAAGGATGTATTTTAATTTTATAATCAGTTAAAAAATGTTGGAAATGGCGTTGAGTTGGATGTGAATTAGGCTGATATTAGGATGTGTGGGTTTGCCAAGAGAAATCTTATTTCTATCAACAGTAGAAATATATCCAATTTGACCCACATATGGGATATACAACATGGCTCATCTGAATATAGAATATGTTTTAAAGTCATTCTGATCATTAGCTAAAATATACCGGCTTTAAAATTATTCTGTAGATCTGAACAGTGAATAAAGTAGACAGAATTAATCACAACTGGCCTTATCAGTGAGGGCAGGTGGGTGATTGTGAGCCTCCAACAGTGATACTCTGAGAAGGACACAGCATCACAGAAGTAGTGTTATGATGAGGATGCATAACCTGAGCACATCATCGGGAAGCATCAGGGTCAGGGAAGATGCTCACAGTGCTCTTTTAGGATAATCCTTATTTCCTCAGCTTCCTTTATTTGTTGAAATCTGTCCAAGCAACCTGGCATCAAACTCAGAACTTAAACTCTCTGCCTTAATTTTGTACTTAGTAGGTGTAAGTGTGGACACCCAGTTTAAGTGATCTCGAGAAGTGTAAAACCTAGGTACTACACGGTTGTCTTTTAAAATGTTACGTTTCATCAAATCACACTGATAGCTTTGAACGATTCTTTTAGAAAATTTAAAATAAAACCCTCCTTTGAATTCATACCTAAGCTAAGGAATATTTATGTCTTATGGAGTTTATTTTTTTTCACACAGGTCATTGGATTTGAGAAAATAATGATATGATTGAGAGAAATGATCATTATAAATTACATATTTACCATTATTTTTAGATGCAATGTTTGTACAAAGGGTTTGGAACAATAAAATATTATCGTCTTGGAATTTGTGTAGAGTTTTCTCCTAATATGCAGACTCTCTTCTCAACACCTGAACAGAAGGCATTCAAATTAACCAAATGGTACTTTCTTGGCCAGCCTAGAAATTTCTTCCTCTCCTTTCCCCTCCTCCCTCTTCCTTACTCCTGAGGCCTTGATACCAACAGAAGACTAAAATTCATCTGCACTCCACTTAATATGTGTAACCAGCTGTGATTTAATTTTTGATGCTGCCACATGAAAAAAGCTTTTTTTTTTTTCCTGAGCTATAGGTGTTAATTGGTATCTTCGTATCTTGCTAATTAAGTTCCAGCAACACCTTTTGCCTCTTCCTTGTTTGCATTTAATGAGCTCCCTTGTTGTAATAATTTATTAGATAATTAGATAAAACAAAAAAAAGTTCAGTTTCTTTAGGAATAGCTTTGGAAAAGTATACCTTAAATATTCAAAGACTGATAAAAATGTGTACATTGCAAGAAAAAAAACATCAGCTCAGGAAGAAATACACTTAATGTTAGCCTACACACTCATACTGACATTTTAAATGACGTGATCATTAGGGCATTTATTAAAAAAAGAAAAGATTGGTTCTAAAGCTCGGGCAACAATAGCTATTTTGGTGTAAGCAAAACAGAATCACATATGGTACAAAGTAAGGAGCATACCTGAAACCTTTGCGATATTTAAGCACAACAAACAAATTATCAGTTAAGCAATGTGCCCTCTGGACTCTAATTATCATTTTTATTTGCATGTTCATTTTCTTTCAAAAACTCCTTTTAAGCCGTTGGCCAGGTATTATTAAGTTTTTGCTATTTATTATGGTGCCAGAATTGACTTGACAAAAGAAGAATGGAAAAATCATTGGTGTGCATTGAAACTGATCACTGTTTAATATTATAATACTTTCAGTTCGTCAGCAGTTAGGGAACTTTGGAAGTCATTTTGAGTGAGAACATTCAGATGCTATTGATTCCATTCTTCTGCTCCAACTCAAACTGGTTCAGACTGAGAGCTTTCTAACTTATCTGCAGAAAAGTCAATGCCATCTCTCATTGCTCTGTTTTTGTCTTTGGTTGAGCAAATGGATTCCGCTGGAATCCATTCTTTATCTCTTTGATGCCTATTATTCACATCTCTTTAAGCATCTATTAATCCTTAAGGTGAAGCAAACATCCAAAAATCAAGATATCAAGCTATACGTATTCATAGGTAGTCATCAATTCAATCAACATTGAATTATATTTCTTGAACCACAAAAGATGCATTAAACCTGAAAGTCATAATAATGTGCAATCCTTCAAGTATCTCTGATAGACATGATGACAGAAATGACTACCTTTTTTGCCCAATTTGGGAACATTGAGCTTCCCAGCTGGGATTAGCACATTTTAATCAGAAGCCTTAAAAAGTGCAGTAACTAATCCCCCAGGAGATGATGCTGTCAATACCTCCTAAAAGAATAGAACTAATACTTCTAGGCTGCACACATCGTATCGATTCTTTGCTTTAGGGTAGAAACAGGTTTTAGAGATGTTGTGAGCTGGAAAGCAAGATCAGTTTGCCTCTGCTTGACCTTTAGGTGAAATGCATTGGAGTAAAAACTCTTTCCACTGTCATTTGTCACTCAGGAATTAGAAAAGAGAGCTTTTCTCCCCCATATTCAAGAAGAACCAAAATCAAGTAATTGACACAGCGATCTAAAACTTCCACTCCTTTTGGTTTTGTTCCACCCCAAATTTGAGAATACGTGGTAGACATGATCCCTTTTAGTTCTAAATACTTCAGTGTATGTTTCCTAAGAATAAAGGAGCGTCCCAGTGTTAATCCTAGGTTGTCCCTTCTAAACCCAACACTGATAATAACTTGCGGCACTAGATTGGACAAATTAAGTGACCTGGCTCTTTAGTAGTTCCGGGCTCACATTTCAACCCTATAACAAACCTGATTATTATTACTGCATCTTTCTTTTAAACCAGCTGCCAGGACGTCCACATTCTATAAATAAGGCTCAGTTTCCCTGACAAGGAAATGGGTATAAGAATCTAGTATTTAAAAGGTAGTTCATGAGTTGAAAATAATATACTTAAAATAGAATTCAAGAGTCTTAAGAGTGGGAAAAATATCCTAATGTTACAAAAATAACAGTATTATGAAAAAATTGTAATTTTATATAATTTTATGTAATTTAAATTCTCTAATTTACAATATAGAAAACTGTACCTTAAAACTCATGTCACTTTTATAAGAGTAGATAGTTCTTATAAGTTGTTAGCCCATTTTTCTGAAAGTAAATAGTTTTCTAACTTTCTTGTGGTCCAATGCCGTCAGTGAGTGGAGCTCTCTGTCAGCCATTCAGAGGACAAACAAATGCTAGGAAATACCTTTGTGTCAATTCAGACATCCTGGCAAAACATAAAGGGACTCTTAGCTTAGTACCTCTGAAGATACTAAGGGGAACTAAATATGATTTTATCATCAAGTAAATACCAAATATTTACTGCACATGAGAACAACAACAAACCCTACTTCTTCTAAATTAATGAGAGAAATTGTCATGAGAAACCTTTTAATACATGCAAATAAGTGGGAAAACCAGAAAAAGTACTGGATAAACGCAGAAAAGTTAAGAACCAATTATATAGCAAATCACAATTAATGAAGCATATGTGGAATTCGTGATAATTAATGATGGTGCCACCACTGGGAATCAGCAAAGTCCTCAACCAGGAGGAGCCAGGCTCGTGATCCCGTCTCAATCCCCACGGCTCTTTCTTCTCCGTTAGAAGAACCTTCTCTCTTCAGCCTATCCTAGGAGACACTGGTCCAGCTTTGGAATGGCTGTTTCTCCATCCTCTTCAACTTGGAAAACACTTTCCCAAACAACAAAGCAACTTTATTTTTAACCATTGTGTACAGTGACAAGCCTCATGGTTAAAAAGTAATAACAATACATTTGAGACACACAGCTGAGGTTTCAGCAGGTCTTTGTATGATGATTTTATATGCGTGACACGAAGTTTCCAGTACCCCGCTGGCCTACAGCAGAAGCACACACCGACAGCCTTGCGGTGGCCTCATGGTGGGTGGCGTGCACATCTCCAAACCTCCGTTTTTGACTTCGGCAAGCGTGCTTGTGGAGTGGGCTTGCCCTGAGTGTCTGTCATTGCGCTAGGACATACTGTGGGTTGGGTTGCTCCCTTCCCTTAGATCTGTGCCTCGAAATGAGATGCAGTGGGCCAGGCTTGGCCATTTGGCAGCATGAAGCTGATCCGCCCTCCCAGCTGAACCAAGTCAAGAGCAGCCAGAAGTCAGCCAAACACAGAATGGAGAGCTTGACAGTAAAGGTTTGCTGTCTGAAGCCGTGATTTGGGGACAGATGGTTATGCAGCGTGATAGCGGCAATATGTGACAAAGAAAGACTTAGAGCTGTAAGCTTTGGGTTACATTTCTTACACTGAGTCTTTATTCCCCTATAAAAACCTGAATAATTAGAAAAAAGTACAGAAGTATTTAGCTCTTTCAAATTGTCTATCTGGTTTAAGGGGCCCTTTTCATTCTGTTTGCCATCATCTAGCTTTGTCTCTCATTACCTTAAACTACATTATCGATAATTCTGAAGGTCATCTCCTTTCTTTAACTCTTTCTTTTTTCTTCCAGCCATATTACATATTACTATGAATCCAATCATCCTAAAGCTGGAATTATGTGATGACATCCTAGTTCTAAGGGGTGGGAGGATAGGACATTTCATTGTATTACTCTCAAGCTGCTATAATAGAGGAACATGAAAAGGTACAGGAAAGGGATTGAGAAACCAGCCCTGGACTTCCTAACTTCAGATTCCACCTTCCGTGAGAAAAATCAATGTATTACTTGTTTAAGCCACAGTCTGTTGGCATATATGCTACTTGTAGCCAAAAATCTTCCTAACGGATGTGGATGTCTACCATACTGCATGGTTGCTACCACCCCATGTAAGCCTCATATTGATTTCAGAATAGTCTCACATCTGGAACATTGTAATCAAATCACACCCTGACTGTTATCCCCAACATCTCTTTCAAGAGACTAATCACAATATGCATGTTTAATCCCTCATTCTGAAATAAACTGTGACTGGATTATCACTGTTTTCTTTTGGAAGGGTTTAACGTCAACCCTCAGGATCTGAGCCACGGCAGTAGGCGACTGATACCTCTCTGTCTGGAAAAGGAATGTGCTACCACTTTATTTTTATCCCATGAAATTTTCAAAGGCCATTTTGCATCTCAACAAAGTCTGTCTATCTGTCTTTCTGGCTCTCACATACACAACTGAAAGTTGGTTTTTTTTTAAGCATTCCCATATATTGCAAATAAATGTTTTCAAACTGTTCGTTTGTCTCTACTGTCCCTCAATTCAGCCTCATGAAATCATCCAAAGCTAAATTTTTATCTTATAAATGGAAATATGATCTAAAAATTATTAACATTTCTTCTAACAAGTGTGAGATGGATAGCCCAAAGGCCTAGGATTTCTAGGTCGTTACAGCAAGCACGAATATACTACCTCAGAACATTACCAAAAAAGACAGAAATGCAATGAATAATTTTGTGAATATTTTATAAGGGTATTTAAATAGTCCATAACTTTAGAAAATATCCTATTGAGTCAAATCCGAAATATCCTATTCGACTAGCCTTATACTGGAAGCAGCAGGAAACATAATTCCCATCAGTCCTTCTTAACACATTTTACAAAATACTGGATTAGTTGTTCAAAAAGCAGATCCTTCTCAGCCATTAAAGCACATTTACTGTTGAATAAATGACTTAAACTGAAAAAAATTCAGCTTCTTAAAATGAAGAGATCAAAGATTGGTGGACAGTCAATAGAATTACAGAGAGTTACTCTGCAAATCACTGGTGTTTATCCCATCTAGAAGTTCAAAGGTGGATCCCAGGAATCTTTTTTTTGTTTTTTTTTAAAGGGCTTCAAATGCTTGGCTTTTTAATTTACTTATTTTTGGCTGTGTTGGGTCTTCATTTCAGTGCGAGGGCTTTCTCTAGTTGTGGCAAGCGGGGGCCACTCTTCATCGCAGTGCGTGGGCCTCTCACTATTGCGGCCTCCCTTGTTGCAGAGCACAGGCTCCAGACGCGCAGGCTCAGTAGTTGTGGCTCAACGGGGCTAGTTGCTCCGCGGCATGTGGCATCTTCCCACACCAGGGCTCGAACCCGTGTCCCCTGCATTAGCAGGCAGATTCTCAACCACTGCACCACCAGGGAAGCCCCCGGTAATCTTTTATACAAATCCCCAGGTAATTCTAGAATACAACTCTGTTGGCAAATCTCTTGGACTTAATCACATCTGAGGTCTTGGTCAGATGTGTTATTTGATGATTCAGTATTTACCTCTTAAAAAGGAAGGTAGGGCTTCCCTGGTGGTGCAGTGGTTGAGAGTCTGCCTGCCGATGCAGGGGACACGGGTTCGTGCCCCGGTCCGGGAGGATCCCACATGCCATGGAGCGGCTGGGCCAGTGAGCCATGGCCGCTGAGCCTGCACGTCCAGAGCCTGTGCTCTGCAACGGGAGAGGCCACAACAGTGAGAGGCCCGTGTACCACAAAAAAAAAAAAAAAAGAAAGGTAGTTTGAGACACCCCTTCACTTCTCCACCCCTAAATATTACCAAATTTTAGTATCCCTTCTTGACAGACTCAGGAGAGGGCAAAATTCATCATATAACTCAGCTGCTACATCACTGTAGATGGGAGAAAGCTGAGTGATTTAGAAAATTAATCTAAGCCTGGGAGAAACAGTTCAGATTTGATAGATATCTGGAAAGATTCATAGTGGAATAAAATTTTAAGATCCTCTACCAAATTTTAGGAAATCCTTTTCAAGTACTTTACTTTGGCAAATCACTATAATTATTCTTTACACAAAAGGAGAATGAGGTCTGTAGGCTTTATCAACTAAGTGCGAAGAAAGTTGAAAATTAGAGTTCTTTGGGAGATAGCTTTTTCTTACAGCATTGAATCTTTGACACTGAGACCATTTTCCATAATACATTCCAAATCGAATATCCAGAAAAAAATCACACATAAATCATATTCTTTTCTGTGCTAATTTTTGTTTGTTTTTCTTTGAGCGTTTTCTCTTGTTAAAACAGTAACAATGGCTCTCTAATGGGAGTATAAATTCAATAACTGGTTAATTTTATTGTTCAGTGAAAAACAAAGGAGGCCCAGATTGTTATACTTGCACAAAGGCAAAAGAACGTTTAGTATCGTGTTTAGTTGGGCTCAGAGGAGAGACTTGCTACAAGTTAGCTAATAAAAGATATTGTGTCTGGATAGAAACTTTGGGAATTTCTTATAGGATGAGTCTGGCAGGATCACCGTTTAAGAATGTTAAAGGCAGCTTTTCAGTTTTAGATTCAGTTGTTGGAAGAGAAAAATGATAAAGGGCCAGTAGGGACCCAACACCTACCTAGAGCTCCAGGATCCCAACACCAAAAGCATATTCATATTTAATGCATTACATTAAAGGCTTCCAGAGTAAATATTTTCCATTCCCCCCACAACCACATTTCCCCTACATAGACAAATTACTGAACGTGGATCCTGGAGCTGTACATAAATATTCAACTAGCATCTGTATTTATGCCCCAGCTTACAAATAACTAATGGTCCACTGAGCCAAAATAATCATACATGCTAGACATGTAGGAAGAATTGCTGATTTCATTTATTATAGCACCTGTGAACCTCCCGGGGGAAGGGCAGTCTAGTGAAATACTTTGGTGTGCTGACACAATTTTGTACTTGTTTATGAGGCTGCGCCAGCCTAGTCCTAATTTCCTGTTGTAATTCTTTGCTTCAAAGGCCAAGTCCACACATGGGAAGAATATTTTCTGCAAACGATCTCCTCACAGCTCTGCTATCTCTGTCTCCAGGTGCCTCTCTGGGTCTTCTTTTCCCTTTGTACGGGTGTTCAGGAATTCTTTCTTTGTACTATTCTTGCAACTCTTCTGTAAGCCTGAAATTACTTCAGCATAAAAAGTTACCAAAAAAAACAAAAATACCTGGGACGCTCCTCACCAGTATTGTTGAACGAGCTGAAGGATAAAGCCCTAGCAACATTTTCGTTAGGTATGTAGATTAGGGGAAAAAAAACAAACAAAAAAACCCTTTGAATGACATTTGTCTGGAGCAATGTTAAATGTGAAAAAAAAAGGATGTGACTCATGATAGGAAAAGAAAGTCATGCAAATTGAAAGTGCAAAAGCTTTATAGAGAAGTCTACCAGAGCAAAAGTAGCTAGTGAAATGAAGAGTAAAGGAAATGTAATTGTCTAGAACACACCACAGAATAAAACAAATAAACCCGAAGAGAATGGGTGATGCTATGAATGGCAGGAGGAGAATTAAGCCCAGACTATTTCTATTAATTACTTGGAAAATCTGATAATAATCATTCATCATCTGAGCAGGATGGTCAGGTAAATTATTCTACTTTAAAATTTTCAGTGACTTACACAGAAAGAGATGTAGGGCATTCATGAAAGACACATGCAACTTCTGTTATCAAGGTGATGTTACTATAAGTAATTAAAATTGCCAGGAAGGATTTATTCAATTAATTATAGAAAGTGTAGATATAGCCCAAGTACTTGACTTCTTTGACTTCTGGTTTCTTTTTGTTTTTACTATCTCTTAAATTAAGGGAAAATTATTTATTATTCACTAATGTTTTCTTTTTCCCTGAAACATCGATACAAAACTGTTATTAAACAATACGTAAATTTTGTTCTGATTTTTGCAACTACAATGCTTAATAAAGAGAAAGGGACCTTAACAATGGAATTAGGTTTTGTTGACATGGTCTGGTTATCTTACTAAGATATTTGCCTTTTTCTGCATTCATAATAACCACTATTACTCTGATTATTTTCATATTGCCCTTTTGTTCCCATCAGTAGAACACACAAATAATGAGAAACAAAGGATTCAGGGGAAATGTAATATTGTACAGTTTCCTTGTGCAGATTTCCTCTTTGGTCAGTGCAGGCTCTGCTGGAAGAAATAATTTGTCAGATATTCTTCCCCACCAAACAGTGGGGGGTATTCCTTCAAAGAATGTTCACACTAAAAGCATCTGTAAGTCTTGTGCTGACAGCACAGGTCAATCCCAGTGTCGTTGGGCCCTAAATTACTCTAGGGAGTACATGGAGAAGGAACAAGACACATTTATTTTTTCAATGTCATCCATCAGTCTAATGGCAAAGCAGACATATCTGTCTCAATGCAGAGAGTTTCTTTCCAGCTACCTGCTGTCCTCTCTTTGGTGTTGGTTTTGTAGTAAGGCTGGCTGTCCTCATGCCTCTAAAGTGGTTGCCAGCACCTTCTAAGGGAATGTGCATCTTCATTGGCATCCATTGTGAGAGAACAAATACATTTTTCCAATCTCTTTGACTCAGAAAATTTCTGATTGGACAGTACTAATAAGAACCTGCTGTATAAAAAATAAATAAATAAATAAATAAAATAACAAAAAATACAAAGATCTCAAGTGGAGGAGGATTGGTTCCCCGAGCAAAATTTACCTAATGCTGCTACAAGACTGGGAGATACGTGGCGAGAGGCAAACGATAAAAACATGGCTATAAACCAGACCTGACAGCCCCAGATACTCTACTTTTTTGTTTCACCATATCAGAAGATCTGCTGTGATTCAGAGCTCACCCAGTAAACCCAGATCCTTTTGATGGAAGTTACTGGCAACATAGCTAACACAATAGCTGTGCCCATGTTATCCTCCTTTGAAGTTTCCCATATGCATTTCCAGTGCTACAGAGTTACCATTATGTCCATTTCTTTGCAGTCCCTGTAGGACTCAAAGACTGTATCAAATTGTTAAGTATATCCCATGAGGAGGAATTAGGACATTGTTTTGTTGCTCACCTGTTGCTGCTTGACTGCTTTTCCTTTGTTCCTGCATTCCCTCACTTGCCTTAAGATCATTATGACTGAGACCTGTTCAAGGGCAAGCACTGTGGCCAGGCTTAGATCACAAAGTGACTTTGGCCAGAAATGGCTTCTCTGATGTCAAGAAAGCCATGCCGGTTCTCTTTCTCTGGGAACCCCCTACTCTATCTGCTTACACTTCTCCTTCTTCTCCTCCTCCTCCTTCTTTTTCTCCTCCTCCTTTTCCTTCCTCTTTTTCCCCCTTTCTCCCTCGAATGGCCACACTTTCTGAAAGAACTCTGTTCTCATTGTCTCAAGTTTCTCATGTCCAAGTCACTCCTCTATCCATGAAAATCTACTACAAATGACTTCCACTTTCATTGTTAAGTCCAAGTTGACATAAATCCACAAATTCTGACTTGGCAATGCAGTTTTGATCTGTGGGTATCAGATAATACTTTGACGCAGTGAAATCAGTCAAAATCAGTACTTTTTAACTCTGCACATCAAAATTATCTGGAGAGTTAAAAATATTTACTGACGCTCAGGTCCCGTGAGGCCAATGAGATGATCATCTACTTTGGGTGGAATCTAAGCATTAGGGTTTTTAGAAATGTCTCCATTCCATTCCAGTGTTCAGTAAAGTTGGAGATATTATGATCTAAATATTGACATGGAGTAAAGTGAGGAGAAGAAATGATAACCATTCCTAAGCAAAGGATTACATGAAATTCAGTAAATTTTCCAAAGAGTAAAGGGGAGATAGAACTTGAAAGGATTATTTATGGAAATATGCTGGTAATTGGGTTTGGAAGTAAGAATGGGAAGAAAAGACCATGTAATATTTTCTTCTGGCTCAAAAATCTACAGGAAGAAAAATGTTCTTAGGGAAGAACAAAATTTCAGTCAGTGTAGAGTGGTACACTTTTATAGAGTTCTAACATGCAAAACAGTTCCTTCACAGTGGAAGAGACTCTAGAAGTCAGAAATAAAAATAGTGAATGGGAGCTAGTCTATAATGGAAAGATAATCACAAAAATGAAAACCTAGGCAAATGGAGTGATCAAAGTAGCAGAGAACAAACAGGTGATGGGTAGGGGTGGTAGGGTTTGGACATTTACATTTCTGTTCTATGAGACTCACTGTTGCTTAGGTTCTAATCCAGATGTTACCCTATCGTAGAAGTTTAAAGACATTTAAATTCCCTCTTTCATCATGGAAAAGGACAGATCCCCAGAGGGGAAGTGGGGATTGCATGGACACCTCAAGTGAAAGTGGAATGGAGAGCCATGAAGGCCCTGGGTGTGGAAATGTTACAGTCTGCCGCCAGGAGCCAACCTCCTCTAATTATAAAAATAATTTTGGCAAACACCTGCTATAAGAAATAGCATTTAGGCAAATAAATAAGTATAGAATAAGAATTTCCAACATAACGTCGCTGACACTTTCAATCTGTGTGTATGTGCATGTGTTGACTAATGTATGGCAAGAATGGGAGATTCAAATGTAAAGTAGCAGAACTTGGAAACTGATTTCAGAATACACCTGAATAGGACTTTTCTTCCCCATACCTGTCAAAATGTTTCCCCAGAGTTCTTGGTAAGATAGCCCTGGAGGCTTTGATTGTAACTACATCGTGCAGTGTTCACCATGAAATTCTGTAGATGAGCCATAAATAATCATAGGAGTTTGTATTTACAGAGTCCCTATAGCAGGTACTGTGCTAAGGGATTTATGAGGAATTCTTAAATTAGTATTATGATAATATACTTAAAGCTTTCATTTCATAGTGGGATAATTCACTCATTTAATGTCTTTATACTTTTTATATAATCCTGTTTTAAAGAACCTTTCAAGACATAATTAATGATACTTATTTTGACTGAGTATCATTACTTCCTGAGGCCCTTGGTCAAAAGGCTTATGATCAAAATTGGCTAAAACCTATTAGTAACATGGTTTTCTGACTGTTGCATTAACAACATATATTTTGGGGTGAGATGTCCTGTATCTTATAGCTGTGTTTTGGGAAGTAACTGAGGGTGACATTAATTAATTGACAAGTTCCCAAATAGAATTTTTATGTTGGAGGTTAAGAAATCCAAATTCCTGAAACACAACAGTATGTAATAATGCCATATGAATGGTGAAGTATCACTTTGTGCTGAAATTTTCCAGGGGGCTTCATGATAGAGATAGGTTTTTGAGCTATATCTTAAGAGATCAGTAACTTTCAATGGGAGTGGTATGGGGAAAGACCTCTTAGGTGAAGTCTAAGAATTAACAATGTTTAGAGTAGATCCGTAGGCTGGATTTGTTGGAATGGAGCTGTCATAGAGGGGAGAGTGAACGTTAAGGTCAGAAAGTGGTTAAATAATGAATTGCAGTGTCTCTAAAATAAGATCTTTGTAGGCAATGGCAAACCTCTGAAAGATAATAAGTGATGCAACAGAAGCAAAGTAGTATTTCAGTCCCGGTAGCCTGGGATGCATGAGGGTGGGAGGCAAGGCGCTAGTTAGCTCGTTGTTGCAGGTGTCTAAGCCTTGTGTACTTGTTTAGTATGGGAGGCACAGGGTGGATGTGAGGAAGGTCAAGAAGCTTGAATGAACATATCTTAGCTATTCCATGAAGGCATGGAGGAGCTAAAAGAAAGTCAAAGGCAACTTCAAGACTTTCATTCTGAATAAGTGACTGACACCTGACTCCAAATAAATAAAAAGGAGGGGAAAGGTGACACTTAACATAACTGAATTCTCCTGTGAAGTAGTTTTAGTCATTTATCAAGTACTCAACATATAAAGAGACTTCTGGATTTTCTGGAGTCTCATACTCATGTTCTTACTGGTTTTACCATTTGGGAAGATTACATGAACCAGTATTGGCTGAATTAGATAGGTGATAGGTTCTGTTTTCAAATGGCTGATACAAAACTTTCATACATGGCTTTTCGTATTGAAAGGACTTTACATCCAGCTTTTAATATTTAAAGACATGCACTAGTATAGCTTCTCAGCTTATTTGAATATTTTGTGACATTTTCTCACACTCATTATATCACATCTGCATTCCTGCTATTTCACATAACTCAACGTTAGTTTTGAATATCATGATTTAAATACTCATAAAATATCGTTAAAGAAACCTCGCCGCTCTGAGGAATGCAATGAGCAGTGTCCTCCGACTGAAGATCATATGTGAATAGTTTCTACCCACTTAATTCCTGCTAGGATTTTGAAGTTAAGTTCAACATTTTAACTTGAAGTAAAATAGAGCTGCTACTTGATCTAGACTGGTTACTAGAGACCTGTAGTGAAAATGCCGATAAATTGTAAATTCCACCTGTGAAGTATATTTAACTGATATTTTAAATGCTTTGAGGATCTCACGTACACTCTGGCCATTTGGTCAGACAGCTTTGGATGTTTTTAGATTGCCTTCTTATCTGCACTTCTGCTTACAAATGATTCCCTGTAATCATTCATTTTTTCCTTAAACACACAAAAACTCTATACAATGGTTTCTTTATCTATTATTTGAAATGTTAATACATAAAAAACATTAAGAAGAGTTTGTATTATTCCTATATTAAAATTTTACTTGTCTTTTATCTATTATGGAAATCCCTGTAGTCTTATAATGACCCATCTTAATTTGGGGGGGGATTCTTTAGTATCCTCTAATCAGTAAATATTTTCGTCTCTGAGTCCCACATGGTTTCCATCACCCTAGTCAGCTGTGCTGTCCTGGAGATGATACATAAATGCATAAATGAATGGGTATTTCCAGGAAGACTTCATTCACAGAAACAGGTGGCCCCCGTGAACCTACTTTGTTGACCTCTCCTCTGCCCTCTTCCAGTTTCTCTATTAAACCACTTCTTTTTACTTCTTTCAGTCAACCTTCTTAGAAAAAGATTGTAATGTTCATGGTTTCTAGGCTCTCCCCTCTGTTTATGCTTCAGTCCAATTTCTACATCCTGTTTCCTGAAAGTTTCCTGGCAAGAGTGACTTTCTGAGTAATTGTGGGAGAGCTCCCAGTTTGGTCCTTGCCAGTTCTGACTTCTCCTTTTTGGATTCTGTGAAAGGGCATACCCTTGTTTTTCCCCACTTTGTGATATTTCCTCTCAGTATCTTTGTTGTAAAAAAAATGGCTTTAACTGTAGGTCTTTAAAAAAATGTGACTAAAACAAGCAAGATTGTTTTTCCACCGATCTTGAAATGATGAAGGAGCTCAGGGCTGGTGCAGCTCTTTGATGCTGTGGTCAGAGATTCAGGTACTTTCCATCTTCCCGCTCCATGTTCTTTATCTTGTAGGCTTTTGTTGTCACGTTTGCTGCCTTGCAGCCACTCTGCAGGGTTGATATGTTATGGACAGACCTTGTGTCTAACTCCAAGACAGAGAGGAAGAGATACAAACTAGTCAAAGTCCCCTCTGTTCCCTTTTATCAGGAAAGGGGAAGCTAAGACCCTTGCAGTAGATTCTCCTTAGCTATCCTTGGCCCGAATTATGACAGGCTTTGATGCTGTGAGGTGAAAGAGAAGCTGGGAAAGTTAGTATTCTCGGCCAGGCCTATTACCTTCTTTAAAAAATTTTTTTTTCCATCCAAAAGGAGGAGTTGAATGGATATTGGTTAAACAATTAGCATCATGTTCCACAGTGACCTCGCAGGATATTTTTTCTTCAATGGCAGTGTATTTTCTCTCCAGTAGCTCTGTAAGTGTTGGTGTTCCAGGACTGAGTCCTTCGACCTGTCACGATGTTCATCTACTCCTGGGTGGGTCATATACTATCGTGTACTATCGTAACTTAAAGCATAACAAACACGCTGCTCATGGTCAGATATTTCTGGCTAAGATTCTAGCATCCTATGTCCATCTTCCATGAGGCTTCTTCTGGTTCTCTCACATGGTTTTCAGACAGAAGATATTCTAAGTGTAATGCCTTCTCGTTCCTCATGTATCCCCACCTTGGTTGTAATGTTATAAAACCAGTCAACCAAGAAACTCAGCTTTCACCCCCTTCAACCCCTACACGTCCAAGTCCCATTTATGAAGTCTCTTCACCTCCCTTGAGGCTATTAACTCCTTTTCACACCCACTGTCCTTCTCATGGCCACTTTCTGGTTAAGACACATCATTTCTCACTCTGTCAATTGAGGAATAAGTTCTTCCCTGGTTGTCTTGCTTCCTATGAGTGCTGCCATCAGGAAAACCCTTCTAAGATACAGATCATGTCCTAGCTTAAGGTGCTGTGATGCTTGTCATAATTAACAGCAGGCAACCCAGACCATCCCCAAATCATCTTATCTGTTCCTCTGTATTGCTGACGACTTCCAAATCCCTCCCTCCTTCCAGAGCAATTCTTAAAACTCTATTTGGTCTGCTGGACATATTTACCTGATGTCTACCAGACATTCACACGCTCATTTCTCTAGTCATACCCCATCCTGGCACCTTACTCAATGGTGTCTTCTCATCCCTGAAAAAGATATTCACTTTGGGCTTTCAGGTTTTTGTATGTTGGGATCTCTTTGCCCGTAAACCTCTGCTTTTCTGGATTACTTGGAGAATTGTCTCCTTTCAAAGCAGAAGGCATCTGCCATGTCTCAGTAAGGGCTTTAATGGCTATGATATGGTTTTGCTATCACACGTTTCCCTTTTGCACTAAGAACCACATGTTTCTAATAGAGGCTGCACTTTTCAGTCTAGGTTTTAGAGTGGAAAGGCATGAGGAGCAAAACCATAGACAACCCACAGCAGAAATGCAAAATGAATGAGAAATAAATGATTGTTGTAAGCCTTTGAGATTTGGGATTGTTTAATAGTATACCCCAACCTAGGGAAAACTGACAAAAAAGGTAATATTTAAATTTGACTTCCATTAAATGTGACTTCCATCCAGCCTCCTAGCTTTCTGTTGATGCATGCAAGCAGGAAATGTGAACATATTTCCACAGGAAGTAAAAAAAAAAAAAAAAGTATTGCTACTTTTCCTTAGATGTTGAGCAAATTATGAGCCTTGATTTCCTTTCTGTATGATTCCTATTAGCTTCTATAATGCAGAAGGCTTTTCAATTAAAATAAAAACTGAGAGCCTCACTAAATCCTACTCAGCACTCCGTTTACCATGTGACTATTGCTTACCAACTGTTTATAATGAGTTTTACAAAAATAGTTTTCTTCTCTCCGTTTCCATTTCATCAGCTCCCATGGACTCCCCAGCCTTCTTCACTGTATTTCTATCCTGGCTATGCACTTAAACAGCTTGTAATGTGCTAAGTGATGTACATGCCTCTAAAGGCAAGAGACGCGTTTTCAGTGTGCAGTTTCCTAGAGGACCCATTGACATTTAACTTTTCGGACCATTCTAGCCTTCATAAAATATTTCCATCTTTGGCTTTGATGACCACCATTTCAGCCCCAAGGAGCCCATGGGTCACTAGTTACTTATAAAAATTAAGCTCTAATTCTGACTTGAGTTGTAGTTGTTTTACAAAATGTAAGATATGTTGAGACAATAGTTATTTACTAAACAATTTTAATTGTACAGATTTTCAATTCTGTCATAAAAAAAACCATAAGTCTCAACCACAAAAAATTTACCATCACCTATTTTTTTTCTATATTAGAAAAAGGCTGTAATTTGACTACAGAATAAACTATTGACTGTTGAGTACAAAAAAAGAATGTTATTATATTTTAAAGACTTACACAATCCATTATGACATAGAGATATACTACAGGCACAATTTTATTATAAAAAAAAAGGTAAGAAAATAAAAAGCATGAGGCGAGGAGGTATAATAAAGCCAAACACTGAATAGAAGTTTTCCTACAAAGAACCTTGTCAAAATGGCCTCATTTGGAAATGCACACTCATTTGACTGTACTTGGCAGATCATAGCTGTTGGGGTTTTTTTCCCCTAAGAATAATATGGAATGTAGAAATGCTTTCCTAGGCAGGAAGTGTTTTTGATTCATTTTGCTGAGCTTTAGGAAATGCAGCTAGCAGCTACCTTGCATAGAAACCCCAAGCCACAGCATCCACAAATTCAGCAGTCTGCGATGGACAGCAGTTTTGATACTGCTACGTACAATTGGCATTTACAGCATTCCTCCAATTACACCCCTGTCATCAATGTACAGCGCTTAGAGCAGGTTGGCAGTTCACACAAGTGTGATGGACAACACATGGTCTGCACGTCGATCCATCTGGCTCCTGATATGCTTTAAGAAAGGATTGGCCGGGCTTCCCTGGTGGCGCAGTGGTTGAGAGTCCGCCTGCCGATGCAGGGGACGTGGGTTCGTGCCCCGGTCCGGGAAGATCTCACATGCCGTGGAGCGGCTGGACCCGTGAGCCATGGCCACTGAGCCTGCGCGTCCGGAGCCTGTGCTCCGCAACGGGAGAGGCCATGGCAGTGAGAGGCCCGCGTACCGCAAAAAAAAAAAGAAAGGATTGGCCCTTCAGACTCACCTGGGATACAAAGGGGCAGGGCAGATGGGGGTCCCATGACCTTGCTTCCCATTCCTCTCTTATAGCCCCACTGCAGTTCTTGCCAATGACTATCTAATGCACACAGCTCCATGGCTCTCCCAGGGAGAGGGAAGGAGAAGCTGATGGATAGGTTCACACACCTCACCCTTACTTCAGTGGGTGGTGAAATGACTCTGATTTTCTCCGAGAACTGAGGCACCCAAAGCTTCAGGAACACAGAGCCACCAAGTGTGGGAGCCACGTCTCCAACCCCACTTTAATGGGTCTCGTAGACACTCAGTCCTCTGGTCTCCACCTCAGGTCATGACGCACAGAGTGTGTGGGTCCAGACTCACATTTAAGTCAGCTGTCTGACTGGAGGCCTTCTTTTAGGGCTTTCCGCCAAATATACTCCTAGGAGCCTCAGCTTGTTGCCTGTTCACACATTTGTTTTTACTATGGAATCACTGAAAGGACCCGGAAGCTCTCTGATTCTTTTAGGATGTGGCGATATCAATATAGATAAAGTGCAGTCTATAGGGCTGAGGAGCTTACTGCCTAGGAAGGGAAGACAGGAATTAAAAAAAAAAAAAAAGTTTTGGTTGCTATCACAGTGCTATAGAAAATACAGTGATGGGAAAAAGGAAGGAATAAAAACTCATCAGGAGAGGGAGTGAAGAAGTTTTCACATAAGAGGTTAGCTGAATCTAAGAAATAAGAAAATTCTAGACAACGAAGAGGAGGGCGTTCTGAGGCCTGGAAGGAACAGAAACTGTTAACAAAGGCAAGGATTACAAAATGGGCTTTTGATTTCTGGAAACTAGGAAATCGGGCACAATGTGCAGGACCTGGGATATAGGTAAGTGATTGTGTTCATCCTCTCGTACTGCCATTACAGAAGGCCATAGACTGTGTGACTTCAACACAGAAAGTTATTTATTTATTTATATTTTAAAATTTAAATTTAATTATTTTTTATACAGCAGGTTCTTATTAGTTATCTATTCTATCCATTTAGTTCATATATGTCAATCCCAATCTCCCAATTCATCCCCCCACCACCCCTCCTCCCCCCACTTTACCCCCTTGGTGTCCATACGTTTGTTCTCTACATCTGTGTCTCTATTTCTGCTTTGCAAATTGGTTCATCTGTACCATTTTCCTAGATTCCACATATATGCATTAATATATGATATTTGTTTTTCTCTTTCTGACTTACTTCACTCTGTGTGACAATCTCTAGGTCCATCCACATCTCTACAAATGACCCAATTTCGTTTCTTTTTATGGCTGAGTAATATTCCATTGTAAATATGTACCACATCTTCTTTATCCATTTGTCTGTCAATGGGCATTTAGGTTGCTTCCATGACCTGGCTATTGTAAATAGTGCTGCAATGAACATTGCGGTGCATGTGTCTCTTTGAATTATGGTTTTCTCTGGGTATATGCCCCGTAGTGGGATTGCTGGGTCATATGATAATTCTGTTTTTAGTTTTTTAAAACAGAGAAATTTATTGTCTTGCTGTTCTGGAGGCTGGAAGTTCCAGATCAAGTCCAGCAGAATTTAACTCCTGATGAGGGCTTTTCCTTGGCTTGCAGATGGCTACCTTTTCTCTGTGTCCTCACATGGCCTTTCCTGGGTATGTGTGCCCAGAAAGAGAGAGTGAGCCCTCTGGTGTCTCCTCTTAGAAGGATGCTAGTACTATTGGATGAGGGCCCCACCCTTATGACTTCATTTAACCCTAATTACTTTCTTAGAGGTCTCATCTCCAAATACAGCCACACTGGGGTCAGGGCTTCAACATTCAAATTTTGTAGGAACACATTTAGTCCATAACCATGGCCATTTAATATTTTTGTCCAAACTGGGAAGCATTAGAATATTAAAGAACTGCTATTAATTCTTATCCTAGTATAACATGCATAAACAAGAACTGTCCCAGGGAAACTGAGATATATGGTCTTCCTAGACATAGGGTGGGCAGTAAACCCGGAAGGTTAACAAAGTGGGAAATGGATTGAAATCACTGCTTTTATATGCCATGCTAAGTGGTTTGAAACGTATCCAGTGTTCTAGGCATAATATTGTTTCTTATGACCTTCACCCTCTTGTGTCACACTCATGGTTATGTTATGTGCATGGCAAATGGAATTTTTGCCATGTAATTAATATTACATGTAATTTATATTAATAGTAATGTAATTAATACTAATTACATTACTATTAATACATGTACATAAGTGTAATTAATGTTAATAACCAACTGACCTTAAAATAGAGAGATGATCCTGGATACTCCAGGCCAGCTTGGTGTTATCACATGAGCCTTTAAAAGCAGACAAAGGACACAGAGAGCTAAGGTAGAAGGAGCTCAGAGATATTTGAAGTGTGAGCGGGTTCATCATGTCATTGATGACTTTGAAGATGGAGGAGACCACAGGTCAAGGAAAGCAGGTGGCCTCTAAAAGCTGATAATAACCCTTGGCCAATAGCCAGAGAGGATACAGGGACAATCACAGCCCTACATTCTGCCAGCAACCTCAATGAGCTTGAAAACAGATTTTTCCCAAAGTTTCCCAGTAAAAGCCCAGCCTGTTGACGCTTTGATTTCAGACTCATGAGACCGTGAGCAGAGGGCCCAGTCAAGCCCGGCCAGAATCTGAATTATAGAATTGTGAGACTGTAAACGGTATTTTAGCAATTTAGTGTGTTATTTATTTTGTTTTGTAGCAATAGAAAACTAATATACCCAGTGTATTTATGGATGTAGATTTATGGAAGATTCTATAGAAGGGATGTTATGTGCAGTTTTCCATTTTCAAAGATTGCCTTTTTTGTCAATGTGGAAGTCACTTTGGACCAGGCAAGGTGATGTCATAGTACAGACAGAGCACGACTGCAGTGTGAGGGGGTGAAGGTCCCAGAGATATCAAGGAAACAGCCTGACACGAGGTCACACTGATTCACCATGAAGGATGGTAAGGGCAGGGGGTACATCAGGTTTGCCAAAGTGGGCAAATAGGAGGATGGGTGACATTCAGAGAGGAGTAGACACTTACTTCTCGGCTAAGGTGATGACTTCAGGGTAGTCATGTTGAGTTTGAAGTGTCTGCCAGATAACAAGATGGGTGTGTTCAATGGTCAGTCCAATACATGGGGCTTGAACTTGTAGAATGATGAAGGCCGGAGGTACATATTAGGCTGTAATCCTGGGAAGAGTGATTGTTAAAGTTATTGAGTGATCATAAAGTAGCAGATCATGTAAAACTTTTAAAGTACAAATAAATGAGAATTACAGGAAACACCTTGGGAAACATCAACAGTTGAAGGGTGGAAAGAGGAGGAGAGGCTGTGAAACCCACCAGAATAAGCCAAAAGGCGAAGGAGGGACTGCAGCGTCACGGAGACAAAGAAAGGAATTGTCTGCAATGTGTGATTCTGGAGAGTTGTAAAGCAAAATGTAGACTACAAAGAGCGGATGGAATTTGACCGCAAGACCATTGATAATGATTTCTCAGATACTGTCAGTAGAGACAGCGGGTAAAAGCTTGCAACGATACTTAAAAGAACACCCTGGAGGAGGGTGGTTGATACGGTGAGTGTGGGTGATGATGATGATTACTATTATTACTGTTACTTAGAAGAGATGAACTGAAAGGGGGGGGGGATTATTTTTAATAAAATTATGATTTTGTTTACCTGCTGAGGGGAAGCCAGGCACAAAGAAGTGATTGTCTGTGAAGCAGATGAAATGAGCAAAGTTTGGAGGTGGAGGGGGTGGGATGGGCTCGGAGCATAGGGAGGGAGAGTTGGCAGGGCAGCCATCAATTCACTTCCATTCTCCGTCCCCCAGCCAGACCCTTCTCACATGTCCGTCCAGTCAGGTACGGCCACGTGACTCTGTTCTAGCCATGAAGATGCCATGTGACATTGTAGGGCAGCCCTTATGAAGTGGGTGTGCCCTATGTTCTCTCCCCTTTTGCCAACTGAATGCAGAAGCCTGGCCACGGGAGAAGGGGAGCCATATACCAGCAGGAAGCTGGGTCTCTTCATGCCGTTGGGGTGCTGTTTGAGCGGAAACACACTTGAATTCCTTTGCAGCCTTTATTGATGTTTTAGTCTGTGTACTGCTGCCGTGTAGGTTACTGTAACCATCACAAGCATGGGGGGTGGTTAGAGAAAAAGAGCAGGGGAACTGTAAATATTTGTAAATTTGTTAGTAGGGAACAGGAAGGTGAGATGGATTTCATCGTTCTCAGTGAAGTAGATGAAAATACTATCTTCTGATTCCCCAGGGGTGGAAGACTGGAGGGGGAGTGTGGGGCGCGCTGAAATCAGAGGGCTTCTGTGGAACAGGAATTGTGAGGAATGGCAGAGAAGCAGGCTAGGGGTAGGATTGTGTAATTGAGCTCAAACTTCCAGGTGGATGCTGAGTGTTTAGCAGAACCTGGACACCAGAATTGTGTACTGATTTCATGTCTTAATATCATTTGAATGGAGAACGCGTGCTATGAAAGTGGGAAGCTAGAATAAACACATTTTCTTAAGGAGTTTTGATTAAGGCATTGGTAAATAGCTTCAGCTTCCAAGCCTGTGTTCCTCTTTCTAATGCAAAGATATCCCAAGGGTTTCTACCCCAAGGAAGCTTATCCTGAGTTACCCTCTTAACAGTTACCATGAATGTGTGTTGGTTTATTTATGATGTCATGGTGATACTTGACATCTCCAAAGACAATCTTGTGTGAGCTACACATACACTCATAAACAAGTACCTGATCCAGATAAAGATCTTCCCCCTTGTCCAATTGCATTCATCAACCAAAAATTGAGATTAATTACAGAGTTTATTCAGTCTGTAAACACATCAATGATCTGAATGACCATGTTGAGGGAACTTACTAAGTTTATTATAAGAATATCACTGTTCTTTGAATGTGGAAAGGCAGTATTTTTTAAAAATGGGTTCTGTATAGTGGAATCCATGCAGAATTTAGTCAATGTGCCCATAACAAAAGCAATTAGAATATTTAAATTTACAATCAATCACATAAACCCACTAACAGAACCTCAAGCATCCCACCATTAAAATATCTGTTAAATCGATAAAATAGAAATCTGGTAGATATTTGTTAAGAATTATGCAGTGTGCTTCATTATTAAACACCAGATTATCCTTGCTGGAGGACTGTTTCTGTTAAAAGCTGCGTATGTCACTTATCCAGGATACTTACAGAACAGTTTTAAAGCAGTACATAAATACATAAATTTGTTCCAAATATGTGTTAAATTGCAAGTCCACAGTTTAATTAAATAGATTGGGGATAGAAATGATTTATTGTTTTATTTTAATAACAAACTTAAAGCAGGTGAGGAGGCATTGGGCAGAAAAAGGCTAAATTTTATGAAACATTTGTTCCTTTGCAAGATTTCATTAAATTTCTCTGAATTTAAATTCACAATTTTCCATTTAAGGCAATATGAGGGTCTAGGTATTCCGACTGATTGTTCCACTTAAAAGAAGCCTAAAGGTCATGGAATATATGTGTTTCATAAATGAATCACTATACAAGGAAGAAAGGAAGAATTCTCACTTGAAAACTAAGGAGAAAAAGAAGCCTAGAGAGGGAAATAAAACTCTAAAACAGGTTTAATCCTGAAGAAATTTGCCAAAAATGTTGTTTAAAATTTGTTTGCAGAAACTCTCAGAATTCAAGAAATAGGACAGAACCAAAAGATGTGGGAGAAATAGGAGAGAACCAAAAAATGTGAGAGTTTTATTTAGAAAGGTGCCTTCCATAAGGTGGAACCATCAAAAGGCTAAATCTGTGGTGAAATTGTGAACTGAAACTAAAATGAACCTATTTGTCCCAATGATGGAAAATAAACATCCTGTTCTTACACCTGATACTGCATGGGAGGTGAACACATGTGCACACACAGATGTACACACATACACACACATACTTCCCATCAATCCCTGTGAAAAATTTAAAGCTGGACCTCATATATACACTCTATGCATGATAAAAAATAAAACTCTAACACAAACCCCGCAGTTTATTTTAAAGTTAACTTAATATGGCAAAAGCAGTACAAATCCTCTTTGGAGGATTTCACCTTCATTCCTAAACTTAAAGAATTTCTCCAGAGAATATTTGCACTCACAGTCAAATTTCAGTAAGGAAACAAAAAAGAAATAACCATGAGCAAGAACCCGCAAAAACAAGAGGCATTGAAACTAAAGCCATTAAGAAAATCAGGTATTATTCCAATCAAACAGAGAATGAATATATAAAATATATTTCATATGTTTTATAAAAGCACTCGTTTGAATATATAATCATGGGAAAAGAAAACATGAAGAATAAACAAGCAGATTTTTTAAAAGAACGAAGTGGAACTTTTAACTGTAAGAAAAATGAATGGAGTTGAGTGTGACAGCAGGTAAGGCACGGCTGGGAGCCTTAGTGAACTGATAGAGCTGAAGAAACGTTCTAGAATTCAGCACAAACAAGGAAATGGGAACTATGACGGAAAACACAGCCTACAAAGAAGATAGGTTGTAAAGGATGAACCTACCTCTCCCTGAAGTCCTAAAAGCAGAGGCGAGAGAACTATTATGGAGGTGATATCTGAGAACTGATGAATAACAATGACCAATATATTTGAGAGAACCTATAAATCTTGAGCAGGAGAATAAAAGGAAAACATTGACACCTTGACACATTATAGTAAAATTGCAGAACCCCAAAGTAAAAGGAATATCTTAAAAATAACCAGTGAAAAAAGATAGATTTCAAGAGAATGACAGTTATACTGATTGTTGACTTGCAGAGAAGTGTCCAAAACAATTGTCTTGACCTTGCATTCATATCAACAAGGAAAGTATAAAGGAAGAGTTGCACACCATTATATACAAAATAGATAAACGACAAGGGCCTACTACTGTATGGCACAGGGAGCTGTATTCAGTATCTTGTAATAACCTATAATGGAAAAGAATCTGAAAAAGAATATCTATATATATCTCTATCTATATAGATAGATAGATATATAAAACTGAATCATTTTTCTGTACACATGGACCTGACACAATATTGTGAATCAACTGTACTTCAATTAAAAAAAATGTTTTTAAAAAAGAGTTGTAGCCTCTCCTTAGAGAGATTGTAGATGTGCCATGAGTCTCTACCCCCTTCTCCTCCAGTCACCAGAGAACTCGAGGTGTGTCCGGAGATCTAAGGGGACACAGAAGTGTGGGATTTCCTGTAGAAAGCATTAAGGGTGGGAGGCTGGTACACTCATAGCAGAGAGAAGAAGGCTGCGGCTTGGAAGTCACTGCATTCCCACTAACAGCAGACGAAATTGCACTTTTCTTATAAATCGCGGGAAAGCCCTTGTCCAAAAGTCCCTGGCGAATCAGCAGACCTCTGCCGACTGAGGCTGGAAGGACATCAGCAGATGGTCAAGGTTTTGGGGAGGAATCTCAGGAGAGCAGCTAGAGTCTGTGCATCCAGCCTACCTGGGAGAACTACACATGCAGGACCACCAGCCATGGAGAGGGGTCTCAAAGAGTCCACAGGTGTGTCCTGGAGAATTCAGCATGAAACTTCCCATTACTTTCAGAGGAATCAACCGGAAGCTTGCACATGGCACGTCAATTAAACCATGAGTGCCCTGGCTTTTCTTCTCCCCATAACACGTCTCACTTCAGTCCTAGTGGGGAGGGAGAAGGGGGCTGACACTTAAACAAAGAGGAGAAAGAAGTGCACTGCTCGCTCCCTGGATCGGCCAAACTTGTGAAGAGAATTTAAGCAAATACTGATGTTTCGATTCTTGCAGAGGACAGGGAATTGTAATTAACAAAATGAGCTGATTCTTGGGAATGAAAGTGTCTGGAGGACTCCTTGTTACCTGGGAGGGAGCTCCTAAATGGCATCGACTCTGTGCTTCGTTCAGTTCTAGGAGTTTTGTAAGCAGTGGGGGGAAGGGGATGAGTTGATTTCTGATTGTATCTTTGCTCGTTTTCCAGGTTAAACAAATATTAAGAAAACTGTCGATTTGATATTGAGGAGTTAAATCAATGTTCGAGGAGTTTATTAGATGATAGCTTGGGAACTATAGTTTTAAATATCCATTTATTCCTTTGAATGCCTTCTAGCTGTACTATAAAAAGAATGCCTTGGAAATAATGAAAACTAAATAAAAATAACTGCATTTCAACCACTTAACTGGCTAAATACACTCTATAGCTTGGGAGTGGGGAGGGTAGGAAATGGAGAAATTACGGGCAAGGGCATCTCACTGAGGTATGTCAAATCCTATTAGTCCAGGTAATTTCCGTGGCTGGAAACAAGACAGGGCTCCTATTGTCTTGTTTGCTTGGGCTGAAATTTTTTTATTTATCCGCCATGTCTCTTTCATTTGCAGGTAATTCTATTCCTGTTTCCACATATGCCCTGCTGGGTCATTTTTGTCCCATGACAAAGTTCCTATGATGTTCATAGTAAATATTTAAAATTCTTATAATCATGTTCTATGCTGAATGGTGCTAGTTATTGCTGAGAGTATATCACGAAGCTTTCAAAAATGTATTCCTCCACTCTAGAGGAGTGTGTGCCTTTGACATTTGATTGCCTGCAAAGCTTGATATGAGGTTTATTCTCCTTGTGAAATAAGCCATTTAATCTGGAATGCATACACAGCCAGCTGAAACTTGAAAGAAATACATCATCTTTGGCTTATGTTTAAATATTACACATTTCTATTCTAACACTGGTAGGTTAGATTTAAGGGTTAATTATCAAACATTTATTATTCATGATACTCTGCACATAGAGTGCACTTATAGTTCACAAGAGGAAGTAAAAAACTCATCTTTTGGATTTGTAACACATATCCTGGGAGATTGGCTTCACAGATCCTAGCTTTCCAGCATCAGAGCTGGGAAGAGAGATCCATGTTGGTTAAGGGATTTGGCCCGAATCTTCAGCCTATGACAACACCAGCTCTAAAATTTTGTACTTAGAGAATATTCAGAATAGTCACGGTGCAAGGAGAGGCCATTTAAACCATCTTCACAAGGGATACAGGATGCTCTCTAACCACGTTCCATCAAGTGGTTAAGGGGTCTCTGTGTTCACCCCGTTTAAGGCTCTAGGAGCTTGATTCCTGTAGAAGTACTATAACCTGACATCTAGCCCAGGGCTTTTCCTACTACATCACAAAGTGTCTCTTATTTGTGTTTGTTTTCTTCCTTGTTATTTTTTTGTTTTTTAAAAATAGCCCAGGTCACAACATAACCATTAGAATTTTTGTTGTTGTATACTTAAAGAGCCCCCAGAAAATGGTTAATAACATGGTTGGTGGGAAAATTTGCCAACGAAATCCTAAAGGTTAATAACGGAGAGAAGAAGGCACACAAAACAGAAGGTCATGCCTGGCTGTAAGTTCCGGAGTAGTAGAAAAAGTAGGTGTGTATATGTTCTGAATTGATCAGAAATATAAAAGGACATTTAGGCTAGCTTCCTTGAAATAAAAGAAAAAGTAGAAGTACTGCCCTGTAAGTTAGAGTTGGAGAGATCTATTATAAACTTACCAGGCCATGGGCGAGCACTAAAGTGGTAGTATAAAAAATCACAGGCGTGATGGTTCTGTGTTGTTCTCATGGGTCTATTGAGTCAAATATTTGGCCCAAAGCTTTGTTTCTTTCAGTCATCAAAAATGGTGGAGCCTTTGGATGAGATCAGAGAGGCCTCTGCCTTCTAGTGAAAAGGTCAAAGGCAGATAATCGTAGATCAGGGACAGTTCAAAGGCTACATTAATTAAACAACTAATTGGATATTGGAAAAATTGTTCCTCCCCTTAAACCTTCTACTAATTTTGTTTTCCTTCTGTGTTTCTGGAAGTCTTATGCAGTCACATTTTAATCTGTGATTAGCCTGAAAGAGTCAGGCACAGGTTATGGGGTTGGATAATACACACTTTAAGTTTGCTTCAGCCATGAAATTCTATGAGATTTTGCAAGCACCTTTATTTTAAAAAGAACTGCTATTGAAATCCGATTTTAAAACACTTATTTTTGCTTTCTCAAATAAGAGGATTACATACTCTACTTTAAAATTTGTAATATCATTATTGTGAAAACAAAAAATATAAGCCTTTCCCATTAACTCCTTTCCCATTAACTCCTTTCCCATTAACTCCTTTCCCATTAACTCCTTTTCCTTTAAAGGATCTTAATTTTGAATTTAAGGTTATGCTTACTTTATATATTATCTTTATTGTTTTATGTTCTGTGAAGAAAATAATCCACTTGATCTATTAGTACATCTACTTTTTATCTTAAAAATCTGTGGATTATTAGGAAAGGAGGACTTTTAATTTTACATGGGATAATAATAAATGTTTGACAAGTCTAAAGTCTTAAATCATATATTGTTGTATTACCAGGGAAAAAGATAAAGGTAGAAAAAAAACTTTCCATGCTTTTAACAAAAACAATTGTAGGTAATTTTCATCATGCTACTATTATTCTTCTGTCCTGAAAAGTTCCCTCAGAGACATAGTGGCCACAACTATTTCATCTTCCAACTTATTAAGCAGTCTGAGGGTGAATTGAGAGTTTCAATTCCAGGTTATGGTTATAATTACTAACTCAAAAATCCCTGTTGCGTTTCATTAAGTAGTTATAATATTTAATTGAGACTACAGGGTGTCTACGCTCAGTATCATACCATGCATAATTATCTGTACACATAAAGGAACACAGAGGGTACTTTCAACAGTGAAACAGATTATCCAAAAATTACATTTTTAATTTAAGTTTTGACTTGAATCTTCTCAGTGATTAAATACCCATCTCTGCATTTTTCTGCAAATGAGTACATGAAGCTAAACAAATGAACCATAAAGTGGGGAAGAAAAAAAAAAAACTTTGCACTGTAACATACGTGGATAAATCTAGGATGCACTCACGAATCACACGCTGTGTTTTCTAAGAGCTGTTTGAGAAAGGGGAGCAGATGACCCAGGCAGTCAGATACTCCTTCCAGCTTGGCTGGCAAGCATCCTCTCCTAGGCGAGCTCTGGGAGTGCCAAGATCATGGGACAAAATATCTGGGTGGCCTTTGCTCCGGCCTTTTGCCTCTGCAACTTGGCTTCTGGCAGAGTACTTATCTCTTTAACCACTGACTGGGAAACTACTAAAAAGAGAGGGACTTGAAAGGAACTGGAACTTTCTGTGTGAAGCTCTTTGAAAGTTCTCTTTTAAAGGAAGTCCAAGATATGAGGAACTTGCAAATAAAAGAAAGCTTGCACGATGAAACATCACCTGCTAATAATTCCTTCCTGGGAAATAGAAATCTAGAATTCTAGAAAAAAAATGACATTATGGTGTCAGGAGTTAATCAAATGATTTCGATAAATGCTAATATGAATAGTGGAAGGGGAGCTGCAGGAAACTCCTGAAATGATTGATAAAGAAATAAAATGATGCCCCCCTGGTGTCTAAGGCAAATGAAATTATAGTTACAATTTAAATTTTTTCTTCCAGTTTATATTTGGAAAGTGCTTTATAATAACTTCTTACATTTCCAGCCTACCTGAGAGATAGAAAGCAAACATTTTTTATTGTTTTAGTTATTATCTATCTTTATTTATCTTTACGAGCAGCATTCTCGCTTTGTTGTAATTACAAACATTTATTTCCACAGGGATGGAAAGATTATGCTCTGCTACCTCTGCCAGCTGCCAATTGTCAATAAAAAACAGCCTGGTAGAACCACTTTAGCCCTTGAATTAAGACATCCAGTTTTAAGGGAAAAAATGATATTTGAGATATTTATCAAATACTCAAGGATTGTCATTGTGGGAACTTAGTTTCAGAAAAAAGAAAAAGGATTTGCTTACCTCCCTGGGAGCTACTGTTACAGGTGTAACTGCAAAATTGTAAAAACCATCTCTGGCCATTTTTTGTGAGAATGGATTTAATTGAAAGGATATTGGGGATTTCACAAATCTCCAGGAAGGCCAGAGAGACAGATTCTGCACATGACAGAGAGACCAGAAGACCAGGGGCAAGAACCAACCAAAATTCAAACTTCAGGGCAGTGAAGGTGCCAGTTCAGCCACTGATGGACCACAGCCGGTACTCCCAGCTGGAAACTACCGTCTCCAAGGTGTCTTGGTTGTTTTGCTTCCCTGCTTTGCTGGTTGGTGGGGCAACTGATTGAGAGACCCTAGGATGCATCCGTGGCCCTAACTGGGGCATCTATAGTGGGAGGGAGGGGTTCCAATGCAGGGTTGCACAGTTTAGATTTTCTCCTCATCAGTGAAGATGGTGAGAGAAGGGTGAGAGACGGGTCCTGGATTTTCCGTTAGTTTCTGTGCCAAATATATGCACAGGCTCAGGTGAAAGAAAACGGTGTCCCAGCTGTGAGCTGAAGAAGCCCTGTACTCAGCCACACCAAAGGAAATGGTTTCTCAAGAAGTTTGGTCTATAGATATATCCTGCTGACATTTCCATATTTCTAGAAATTCGAGTCCTTATTTCTGATGTGTCTGGCTTCACAGGCGAGTCCTTATACTGTATTTTATGATGTATGGCTGTCTGATGCATCATTCAGATGTTTTCCAGCCGTGTTAACTGTCTCCAGAGTGGGGGTTCTCCGGAGAATTGTCAACTGAGTTTATTCTCCAAAGTAGTCAACTTTCAAAGAGGCATTACTGAAATGAAAAAGTTCCAAGAGACACTTTTTTTTATTGTGGTAAGAACACTTAACATGAGATTCAACCTCTAAACAAATCATCAAGTGCGCAGTACAGTGTTGTTATTTATAGAGCCATCGTTGTACAGTAAATCCCCAGAACTTACCTTGTGGAGCAGTAACTTGCACCAAACGACAGATAACTCCCAATTTCTTTCTCCTCCTCCAGCCCCTGCAGCAAAATGGACGAACCTGGAGGACATTTTGCTAAGTGAGATAAAACAGACACGCAAGGACAAATACTGAGTGATTCCACTTACATGAGGAATCTAAAATAATCAAGCTCATAGAAACAGATGGTGGGATTTTTATTTGTAAAGAATCCTCCAGCTTTAAAAAAAAGTTTTGAGGGAGATTTGCTTTAGTTGATCAAAATTGTAAGCCACTGACAGCTCTCTAATATAGCATATCACTGGAGTTGTACTGGTTGCATACGCATTGGATTGATGCTACAGAAATATGAGCAGTTAGATGTCATGTGTAAAAGAGGAAATGTGATAATGAAGTAATGGTAACATTTTAAAAAAAATGCTTTCCCCTGGGTGAGATCCTTGGAAGAACCTGTTGGGTTGGCCAAAAAGTTCATTTGTTTTTTTTCTGTAAGATGGCTCTGGTAGCACTTAGTTTTCTTTTACTTCATTCAAAACAATTTTGTTAGATTGTATTGTGACAGCTGTCATATCAGCGTGCATTAAAAAAAAAAAACTTATCAAAATCGGTGAATTTTTGTGTAGCCATTTAAAAATCTTTTTTAATTTTATTTATTTATTTTTGGCTGCGTTGGGTATTCGTTGCTGCACGCGGGCTTTCTCTAGTTGTGGTGAGTGGGGGTTACTCTTCATTGCAGTGCGTGGGCTTCTCATTGCGGTGGCTTCTCTTGTTGCAGAGCATGGACTCTAGGCGCTCCGGCTTCAGTAGTTGTGGCACGCAGGCTCAGTAGTTGTGGCTCGTGGGCTCTAGAGTGCAGGCTCAGTAGTTGTGGTGCATGGGCTTAGTTCCTCCGCGGCATGTGGGATCTTCCCCGACCAGGGCTCGAACCCATGTCCCCTGCAATGGCATGCAGATTCTTATTCACTGCACCTATGTAGCCATTTTAGTATTGAATATGGAAGAAAAAAGCAACATTTTTGACATATTATGCTTTATTATTTCAAGAAAGGTAAAAATGCAACTGAAACACAAAAAAAGATTTGTGCAGTGTATAGAGAAGGTGCTGTGACTGATTGAATGTGTCAGAGGCGGTTTGTGAAGTTTCATGCTGGAGATTTCTCACTGAACGATGCTCCGCAGTTGGGAAGACCAATTGAAGTTGATAGTGATCAAATCGAGACATTAATTGAGAACAATCAATCAGTGTTATACCACGTGGGAGATAGCCGACATACTCAAAATATCCAAATCAAGAGTTGAAAATCATTTGCACCAGCTTGGTTATGTTAATCGATTTGATGTTTGGGTTCCACATAAGTTAAGCTAAAAAAACCTTCTTGACCGTATTTCCACATGTGATTCTCTACTTAAACGTAGCAAGTGTGATGTATTGGGAGATTGGGATTGACATATATACACTAATATGTAAAAAATAGATAACTAATAAGAACCTGCTGTATAAAAAAATAAATAAAATAAAATTTTTTTAAAAAGTAACAAAAACGTTTTGTTTTTAAAACAAATTGTGTTGGGCAATGAAAAGTGGATTATTGTACAATTACGTGGAATGGAAGAGATCATGGGGCAAGTGAAATGTACCACCACCAACCACACCAAAGGCCTGGTCTTCATCCAAGAAGGTGATGTTGTGTATATGGTGGGATTGGAAGGGAGTCCTCTATGATGAGCTCCTTCCCGAAAACCAAACGATTAATTCCAACAAGTACTGCTCCCAATTAGACCAACTGAAAGCAGCACTCGATGAGAAGTGTACGGAACAAGTCAACAGTAAACGCATGATCTTCCATCAGGATAACGCAAGACTGCATGTTTCTTTGATGACCAGGCAAAAACTGTTACAGCTTGTCTGGGAAGTTCTGATTCATCCGCCATATTCACCAGACATTGCACCTTTGGATTTCCATATATTCTCTTAATGGAAAAAATGTCAATTCCCTGGAAGACTGTAAAAGGCACCTGGAACAGTTCTTTGCTCAAAAAGGTAAAAAGTTTTGGTAAGATGGAATTATGAAGTTGCCTGAAAAATGGCAGAATGTAGTGGAACAAAACAGTGAATATGTTGTTCAATAAAGTTCTTGGTGAAAATGAAAAATGTGTCTTTTCTTTTTACTTAAAAACTGAAGGAACTTTTTGGCCAACCCAATATTTCAACTTTGAAAGATGTATTAATTTGTGAAAAACTTTAAGGAAAAAAAAAGGCATTGCATCTGTGCTACTCCCTACAAGCTTAGGAATTTAGTTGGTCTAGTTAATTATTATAAAATTAATTCTTACCATCTACATCTAAACTTAAAATTATTTTAGGAATTTTCTGGAAATGTGACTTGTGTATCCTCTAATAATTTAATGTCAATTTATCTCTATTTTAAACAGGAATGATTGCTGGTAACTTGGCAGTTTTAATAGGAGGCATTCAAATGCTTTGGAATTATCAAGTGAAAGTTTATGCTAAAATAATAGCAATCTGCTTAATCTCTCAACAAATGTTATTTATGAAAAGCAAAAGTTAATCACAGAAACCTAGACTGAAAGATACTTTTCCACAATCATGGGTGAGAAATAACCTAAAATGCAACCTTTATTTATTTTGGAACAGTAGTTTTGATACAGAGTAAACTTAGGAATATATTTAGCAACGAGAAATAAAACCAATTTAAATAGCATGCTGATTCCATTCTGTTTGAGTATAAATAATATATATAATAACAGTGACAGTGTATTATTTATGTAGCATGCCTTCATTTTCAGACCTAGGATATCTGTTTTTTCCTCTATATTATTCCTATGAATTATTCAGGGAATATATTACTTTCACCTTACAAATGGGATCATTGAGAACTCAACAAATTGTGCAGTTTATCTCAGGACACAGAGCTGATTAGTGGTAGAGTGATTGCCAGAAACCTCAGGATTCCTTGGGATGTTCCTTTTCAATTCTGACATCCCCTGGGAAGTTTTAGGATTTACACCCCTCACTGGAAGCTACTATTGCAGATGTAACTCTCAGGCTTTATTGGGGAGTTTCTCCTGATTATAGCCATCTCTTGTTAAGAGAGGTTTTGATAAGAGTGTAATTTTAAGGTATTTCCAGATCGCCCCTACATCCTCTGGGCTCCCAGAATCATATGTGTTATGAAAACACGAAACGAAAGAAGAGTCCTTGCCCTCCTCCTCCGTGTCACTTTTCCTTAGGAAACCTCATTCCTCACTAAGTGTGTATCACTGGAGTAGGGGTACACCGGCTGGGGTAGGATCAGGTCCGGGGTTACAAAGAATTGGGAGAGTATTACAGTTCCATTTTGAAGGCAAACGTTTTCAGTTTATGCCAATGAGCATTTATTGAACAGCTACTATGTGCTAGTAACCTTTAGACATTTTGTACATATCCTTAAACATCGAAACCAGACCTTCCCAGACTTTTTGGCATCAAGGTACAGATAGAAGGTGGTAATGTTGTCACAGTGTACACGTATGAGTATGTGAATGGAGGTGGGTGCCTAGTCAAGATGAGGGATCGTATTTCTGCGTGCCTGCAACCAGCTGGGGGGGTTGTGTTCTAACTCTACATCCTTGATACTCACAAGTGTGATCTGGGAACTGGTAGCAGCAGCATCACCATCACCTGGGAGACTGTCTGAAGTACACAACCTCAGGCCCACTCCAGACCTGATAAGTCAAAATCTGTATTTTAACAAAAACCTGCATGATCCTTGATGGACATTGCACTTGTAGAAACACTGGGCTAATCAGCGTTCTTCAGCTGTGCTCCTGGGATGCAGGCTTTAGTAAACTATCAGGAGATTCCAGTATGCACCAAAGTTTGAAAAGCAGTGAGGAAATTAAAAACAAACAAACAAAAAAAACTAACATCTTGGTCCCATTCAAAGAGATTCTGTTTTGATTGGTCTGTGGTGTTTTTAAATCATCCCAGGGTGTCTTATGAGTGGCAATGTTTGGGAAAAAATGCTCTAAGTAAAGCTATGAGCCAGATGTTATTCCCACTTTACAGATGTAGAAACTGAGAGGCAAACACACAGAAAGGGCTAGGAGAACTCAATTGGTGAACGGTAGAGTTGGACTTAAAATTTAGACCCTAAACTCATTGATTCTATCTGAAAAGTGGTCTGTGCTATTATTTTACACAGCTTCCTGAGGATTTTTATAAAATTAGTATTAATTGTATTTTTTTCTAGGAGATGTCTCAATTGAAGAAGAAAATGTTTTCCTGGCTAGTACTGGGTTGGCCAAAAATTTTGCTCGTTCAGGGTTTTCCGTCACACCTTACAGAAGAACCCCAACGAACTTTTTGGCCAACCCAATGTTATAGAGCCACAGATCCTCAAGAAAAATGTAAAAATAAAAACATTTTCTAGAGCAATTCTTTTTGTGGCTTTTGTTCTAAAGACATGAAAATAATTACATCCTTTGCTTATATCACATTCAATTTTAAGATGACTACATTCAAAAGTGTACTCTGGGGCTTCCCTGGTGGCGCAGTGGTTGAGAGTCCGCCTGCCGATGCAGGGGACGTGGGTTCGTGCCCCGGTCCGGGAAGATCCCACATGCCACCGAGTGGCTGGGCCCGTGAGCCATGGCCGCTGAGCCTGCGCGTCTGGAGCCTGTGCTCCGCAGTGGGAGAGGCCACAACAGTGAGAGGCCCGCGTACCACAAAGAAAAAAAAAAAGTGTACTCTGTTCACCCATGCACATATATTTAATGTTATATTAGCTTTTGCCTCTCTCATAAATGATCTGTATAAATTATGTAAAAATCAATCCTAAAGATTTGAAGCCACCCTTTGAAAGGTCATTTAGATTTTAAACACAGTTTTAAAAACCAGTCACTAGAAGACCAATTTCACATGTGAACCAAATTAGAGAGGTTAATTAAGAGAGGAACTCTGAGCTATAGTCACCATCCCAACTTGGGTATTATTTCAAATTCATCCCTCTTTTTAATCTTAGCAGCTGAACCAATTTCACAGGTCACACCTGCCCGCTGGACAGTCAGTGAATGGATACTGACAGGATGGACCCAGGGACAGGTTAAAGGATGGACCTATGTCTTTGAGGCACAGGAAAATAATATTTGAAATTAGAAAGACATGGATTTAAATCTCATCCTACTGGGAAATCTTGGGCACATTCACTAATCTTACTGAATATTTGCTCCTCACTTAATAACTAAGAGAAGCAACATGTACTGAATTAAGTGGTTAGCTAGATAGGGAGCGTGGTGTGTCAAAGCTTCAGCGTATTTTTCCTGACCCTCAGTGTTCTGAGGGCTAATATTATGCCAGTAGGAAGAGCTGGTGTCAAGAATTAAGATTTGCGCACCAGCTGTGGTGCTCTAGGCACTCATCCTGATGTTCCTTTACCCCAACTCACGGAGGCTCCGTGAAGCCAGGGTACATCGGGATTCAAATCCAGGTCTATGTGCTTATAAGAACTTTTCCCAGCTTCAGGATTTCCAAGTTTTTCTCAAGTGCTTCATTCAAGGCCAAGTCTTGCATGAGTTACAGAAACTCATAGGAAAAATAATTGACTGATGGCTTGGGTTCTAGGAGCTGTGCTGGGCACCGGGGCACAGAATTGACTAAATGAGAACTGGTCACCATCCAGAAGGAGTTTTGAGCTTTCGGAGTCTATCAGTCAGGGTCCATCCAAAGGAACAGAATCAATTAGAGAGAAAGAGAGTGGGAGATGTATTTAAGGAATTGGCTCCCATGATGGGTGGGGACTAGTTAGCCCAGAATCCATAAGACAGACCAGCAAACTGGAAGCTCAGGCAGGATTTCTAGGGCACTGTCTGGAGGCAGCCTTTCTTCTCTCCTGGGAAACCTCAGTTCTTGCTTGTAATATCTTCCGCTGATCGGATGAGGCCCACCCATGCAACAGAAGGACGTGTCCTTTACATAAAGTCAGCTGACTGTAACTATTCATCACATCTGCAAAATACCTTCAGCCACATCTATGATGGCGTTTGACAGACAGCTGGGCACCACAGCCTAGTCGTGTTGGCATACAATTAACCATTACAGAGGAGGAAGTATGAGTGCTGTCACACACTTTCATTTACGAAGGCTGAAATCCAGGTCTGTGCATCTTTATCTTTCCTTCCCAGTGCACACTCGTCTCTAAATTTCCAGGGCATTTGGAGTCACTTGGGCAAATCCAGCGCCTGGTAAACACTCGGCATATTTTCCACTTGTTTTAGATGTGTCATATTTTGTTGGGAAAGCTATCTCAATGGATATTAAAAAAAAATTGTCAGTTGACAAATATCCTGGAGTATGTGGTTAATCCAGAATGAAAAACCTCAGAAAATACATTGCAGTTTCAAAATTATCTTTTCGATGTTTGTTATTTATTTTGTTATCTGTGTTCTCTGAAGAGGCAGCTTCTTTTCTTTCTAACTCACCATGTCCCTACAAAGCAGTTATTATTACTAATTCAGTGGGGTAAGAATTAATCTAACTGGCAAATAGGCCTAGCCTGCTTGGCATTTCTCTTAATGAAAGATCGGTTTCTATTGGTTGCGTGAACACTTATATAATAACCAGTTTCGTCACGTGGCACTGGGTGGCAGTGGAATCTAGGGTAGTTCTTTCAATGAAAAGGTGCATCAGGATCACTTGGAGGGTTTCTAGGCTTCCCTCCTGGAGTTCCTAATTGGTAGATTTGGGGGGAGGTCCCAGAATTTCCATTTCCAGCAAGTTCTCAGATGCTGCCGATGCTGCTGGTCTGGGGACCACACTTTGAAAACCGCTATTTTAATGCTTAAATGTAGTAGCAAGAACTTTAAAATTCACGTTCTACCACTTCATAGCTGATTTCACTGAACAAGATACAAGACTTCTCTTTGGCTTGGTATCTTTACCTATACAATGGGGAAAATAATTATAAGATTATTTTAAGAATAATAAAATCTTATAAGATTAGGGTGAGAAATTAACAAATCATTTATCATAACGCCTGGCACATGGTCCAGTCACTCAGTAAGTTATGGTTGTTGTTAATACAAATGTCTCAGTGGTTCTATAGGTGAGAGAAACACTGTAAATTCTATATCATTTTGACGGCACACGCCCCGCGCTTGTTGTAAACCAGCTTCCACAAACATCCGATTACCCTGTGCTCTCCTGTCCCGCGCGAACGCAGCCACACTGATGGCCTAAAGCACTTTTCTGGCACTTCTCACATAGAAGTGAAGGGGATAAAAATCAGGAACTTATGCAACTCAAATCTCTTTTTAAAATTTTTTAAATTGGAGCATTTGTTTATATCCCAGAGGAGCCTATGGGTGAACATGGTGCTTTTTTTTCCCCCCTCAGTTAATGTTATTTATTTTAATCTTTGCTTTTTTATTTTTTACTAGAGCCTTGCTGTTTTTCTTTCAGATATCCCTGAGAGTGCTTCTGTGGAATTGTCCAAATACTAATTGCTCCTAAATATTTTTTCTTAGATTGATTTGTTTTCTTTAAAGCAGCAAATGTAAAAACGCTCTTAGTTATCCTTACTACTTAGAGTTATTTTCATCAGACACAATTTAAACACATTCTTATTTTCATCATACACTTAATTTAAAATCATTCTGAGGTCATAAATTAAACGTCCAAAAAAACCCTTTTTTGTGCTTTTTCTGTCCTCCATTTGCCTTAACCTTCTTTAAATGAAAAAAAACCTGAGGCAAAATTTCCGCCTGGAAAACTTGAGAGGTTCGATTCGTTCTACCAGTTTCATGCAATTTAATTTGGGTTCCTTATTCGAAATAGTCTAGAATAGAAATTTTTCTTTTAAAGAAATCACTTTGGAAAATCCACCAAAACAAGTCGAAATCAATGGTTTCCTTACAGAAAGAACCCTGGGGAAAGAATTAGCGGGAATTACTCCATGGGTACCTCTGCTATAATTTTTTATGCTGGATTGCTTGTCAGTTGACAGAAATCAATGGTTCTCTTTACACCACAGAGGAGCGGCAGAATGGGGGCAGACTACAGGTTATCAGCGCTCTGAAAGTGGATTAAACATTTCATGGCTGTCTCTCCAACATGTGCCCTGAAAGTACCACTTGGCTCAGAATTCCAAAGGACTGTGTTTAGCAAAGCATTAATTTAAAAGAGACACAGGTGACAGCTCTATTATTTTTGCACGTTCAGATGCATCCACAGCTGTTTTTATTTATCTCAGCTGTATATGCCCGTATTTGTTGTAATTATTAGTGTTGGATGTAGTTGAAGGTAAATATCTCAAATGCCTATCACGGCTAAATTAAATTAAGAAAATCATACTTTTCACCCACACCCCCTTTGGCCCTGCTTTGCTGCGGGTAGTAGTGACAGTTTAAAAGTTTGTGCCTCATTTCACCTCTCCCATCAGAAGTGCTTTCCAGAGTAGTCCTAGGTTTCCTGTCTCTTCCAACTCAGTACTCTCCCTACTGGCATTTTTTCCTCTGCATTCAACACAGCAAAAACAATTTGTTTCATAGTTTCTTAGATGCGCACAAAATAGTCTTAAATTACTTCTGATGGCCAGAAATATGAAAAAGCATTGTGTGCAAAAGAATTGTGGCCTGACCCATTTTAAGTCTTCTGGTTTTTCCCTGGCAGTTTTGGATTGCAGACCTAACTCTGGTGTTTGCTTGTTTATAGTTCACCGGGCACATTCACTGTGTTCAGCATGTAAAACAATGGGGCAGGGGCTTTCCTGGTGGCGCAGTGGTTGAGAGTCCGCCTGCCGATGCAGGGGACACGGGTTCGTGCCCGATCCGGGAAGATCCCACATGCCGCGGAGCGGCTGGACCCGTGAGCCATGGCCACTGAGCCTGCGCGTCCGGAGCCTGTGCTCCGCAACGGGAGAGGCCGCAACAGTGAGGGGCCCGCGTACTGCAAAAGAGAAAATAAGTGAGAGTCTGGGAAATTTGGAAAAGAGGAAAGAGGAATAATAAAATGAGGAGGCAGATTAAGAAGATGGAATAGCAGGATTTTTAAAGGGAATTTGATTGACAAGGTACACAGAAGTTTGCCCATGAAAATGTAAGCAAGATATGATATTTGTCTACCAAATGCATATAAATGTTCCTTTTGGAAAAAAAAATAACAAATCTGTTTGCAGTAGTGGTGCTGCATTGGCTTGTTTTCAGATGGGAAGACAGAGTTTTATTTACTTATTTAAACCTCGAAACAAGACCTGATTTGCAACTCTGTAGGAGAGTTGGCTGGCTTATGAATCAGAATAGTGGCCTTTAGTGGCCTTTGCAACCATGGTGACAACATTAACTTTCACTCCTCTCGAGGGCTGAATAAAGTTCATTAATGACGAGGCTGCCTGGGAAGAGAAATTGCATAGCAATTCCTCCAACAGCATTTGGGAGAATTAGACAGCGTCTCAAGAATGAATGAGAGAAAATGTCAGTCAGCATACTTAAAAAATGAAGAAATATTGAATAGGTAAGTGGGTGACACATGGTGGAAATGCACATGTTTCTGTCTGTTACGACCACAGAAAGAGAAATATGTTAGTTTTAGCAAAAGAGTTATACTGGATTTCTTTTTTATTGATTGTCTTGTTTATTTAAAAAGTACTTTCTGTTACTTTGATTTATCACTTTAAATCAAAGGGATACTCTCCAGATGTATTTCTGAAGTGGATATCCAATAAGGACCATTGAAGAACTCAGAGTAGATGGAAGCGCTGACAGCCAAGTCCTTCTCGAGAAAGATCCTTAGATTGATCTTGTCTGGGTTATGGTCCTGGTTACTGTGGACTGCCTTGCTTTTTTTCTAACTCAAATCTTTTTGGTCTTTTTTTCATTCATTTTAAGGGACTCTCTTCAGAAGGACTTATCATTTTCCTGATTTTCCTTAGCACAATAGATTCTGCCTGATATTCACTCTCCTCTAATAAATGATACGAAACCTTAGTCCTGATACATGTACTTAACTCAGCAAACCAGGCTTTTTGATAAACACTTGGAGGTGAGATATATTTCTGGGTTTGGATCTGATGGCAGTGGGATCCTTAGCTTAGTCACTGATTCACTGCCACCACCTCATTAGTTAAGAGTAGTGTTTTAATTCTTCATTTGTAAATTTGGGGGGGTGGGTGCATGACAGGTGATAATAGAGGTTCTTAGAGGCAACGCTTATTGAAATATTTGAAGCTATGCTTTAACACATTTTAATAATTATTGAGGGTCCCCCTAAATAACACTAAATCTTTTCAATGAGAGCTTTTGAAATTACAGGAGAGTCAAAACAAGGTATTATTTTCCATCCATTTTATTTTAAAAGCTGCCCAGTGTGTTCAAACATATACTAACTTTTGATTTTAATTCAAGATAAATATTTTAAGCCATAATAAACTGACTAAATCTAAATGTTGAATACTGTCCCTTTATGAATGATTAAGGGAATGAACTAAAGTCTCTTTTGTCCTATAAGCCTTTACTTTTCCTTCTCTGAAATTTCTGTCTAGAAATACTTGATCTTGACTCAGGAAGAGAAACATAACCTTCTTTATTTCTTTTGCCACTCTTCCCACTTTTTACCAACAGATATGTCTCAGCATAAATTATGAAGCCCATGCATTTTCTTAATCTTGTGGCTACTGCAAATCTTCTCACTACTGAAATAGCCTACACCGTTGCAACATTGATGCTTTTTCAAATGATGTCTAGTAAATCATAGTCTCTTCCTTTTAATATCTCCCTTAAATTGATACAGTTCATAAAAAATTAGTTTTCAGTCTCATGTGTGGGCATTGTTTTGCAACATCTTTATTGGAGTATAATTGCTTTACAATGGTGTGTTAGCTTCTGCTGTATAACAAAGTGAAGCACCTTTACGTATACTTATATCCCCATATACCCTCCATCTTGCATCTCCCTCCCACCCTTGCTATCCGACCCCTCTAGGTGGTCACAAAGCACCGAGCTGATCTCTCTGTGCTATGCAGCTGCTTCCCACTAGCTATCTATTTTACATTTGGTAATGTATATATGTCCATGACACTCACTTCGTCCCAGCTTACCCTTCCCCCTCCCTGTGTCCTTAAGTCCACTCTGTACGTCTGCATCTTTATTCCTGTCCTGCCCCTAGGTTCTTCAGAACCACTTTTTTTTTTTTTAGATTCCATATATATGTGTTATCATATGGTATTTATTTTTCTCTTTCTGACTTACTTTGTATGACAGACTCTAAGTCCATCCACCTCACTACAAATAACTCAATTTTGTTCCTTTTTATGGCTGAGTAATATTCCATTGTATATATGTGCCTCATCTTCTTTATCTATTCATTTGTCGATGGACACTTAGGTTGCTTCCGTGTACTGGCTATTGTAAATAGTGCTGCAATGAACATTGTGGTACATGACTCTTTTTGAGTTATGGTTTTCTCAGGGTATATGCCCAGTAGCAGGATTGCTGGGTCATATAGTAGTTCTATTTTTAGATTTTTAAGGAACCTCCATACTGTTCTCCATAGTAGCTGTATCAATTTACATTCCCACCAACAGTGTAGGAAGGTTCCCTTTTCTCCACACCCCCTCCAGCATTTATTGTTTGTAGAGTTTTTGATGATGGCCATTCTGACTGGTGTGAGGTGATACCTCATTGTAGTTCTGATTTGCATTTCTCTAATGATTAGTGATATTGAGCATCCTTACATGTGCTTATTGGCAATCTGTATATCTTCTTTGGAGAAATGTCTATTTAGGTCTTCTGCCCATGTTTGGATTGGGTTGTTTGTTTTTTTGTTATTAAGCTGCATGAGCTGCTTATAAATTTTGGAGATTAATCCTTTGTCAGTTGCTTCATTTGCAAATATTTTCTCCCATTCTGAGGGTTGTCTTTTGGTCTTGTTTATGGTTTCCTTTGCTGCGCAAAAGCTTTGAAGTTTCATTAAGTCCCATTTGTTTATTTTTGGTTTTATTTCCATTTCTCTAGGAGGTGGGTCAAAAAGGATCTTGCTGTGATTTATGTCATAGAGTGTTCTGCCTATGTTTTCCTCTAAGAGTTTGATAGTGTCTGGCCTTACATTTAGGTCTTTAATCCATTTTGAGTTTATTTTTGTGTATGGTGTTAGGGAGTGTTCTAATTTCATTCTTTTACATGTAGCTGTCCAGTTTCCCCAGCACCACTTATTGAAGAGGCTGTCTTTTCTCCATTGTATATTGTTGCCTCCTTTATCAAAGATAAGGTGACCATATATGTGTGGGTTTATCTCTGGGCTTTCTATCCTGTTCCATTGATCTATATTTCTGCTTCTGTGCCAGTGCCATAATGTCTTGATTACTGTGGCTTTATAGTATGGTCTGAAGTCAGGGAGCCTGATTCCTCCAGCTCCGTTTTTCTATCTCAAGACTGCTTTGGCTCTTCGGGGTCTTTTGTGTTTTCATACAAATTGAGAATTTTTTGGCTCTGGTTCTGTGAAAAATGCTATTGGTAGTTTGATAGGGATTGCATTGAATCTGTAGATTGCTTTGGGTAATATAGTCATTTTCACAATGTTGATTCTTCTAATCCAAGAACATAGTATATCTCTCCATCTGTTTGTATCATCTTTAATTTCTTTCATCAGTGTGTTATAGTTTTCTGCATACAGGTCTTTTGTCTCTTTAGGTAGGTTTATTCCTAGGTATTTTATTCTTTTTGTTGCAATGGTAAATGGGAGTGTTTCCTTAATTTCCCTTTCAGATTTTTCATCATTAGTGTATAGGAATGCAAGAGATTTCTGTGCATTCATTTTGTATCCTGCTACTTTACCAAATTCATTGAGTAGCCCTAGTAGTTTTCTGGTGTCACATTTAGGATTCTCTCTGTATAATATCATGTCATCTGCAAACAGTGACAGTTTTACTTCTTCTTTTCCAATTTGAATTCCTTTTATTTTTTTTATTCTTTGACTACTGTGGCTGAAACTTCCAAAACTATGTTGAATAACAGTGGTGAGAGTAGGCAACCTTGTGTTGTTCCTGATCGTAGTGGAAATGGTTTCAGCTTTTCACCATTGAGAACAATGTTGGCTGTGGGTTTGTCATATATGGCCTTTATTATGTTGTGGAAGTTTCCCTCTATGCCTACTTTCTGGACAGTTTTTATCATAAACCAGTGTTGAATTTTGGGGAAAGCTTTTTCTGCATCTATTGGATGATCATATGGTTTTTATCCTTCAATTTGTTAATATGGTGTATCACATTGATTGATTTGCCTATATTGAAGAATTTGTCCATTTCTTCCAGGTTGCCCATTTTATTGGCATATAGTTGCTTATAGTAATCTCTCATGATCCTTTGTGTTTCTGCAGTGTCAGTTGTTACTTCTCCTATTTCATTTCTAATTCGATTGATTTGAGTCTTTTCCCTTTTTTTCTTGATGAGTCTGGCTAATGGTTTATCAATTTTGTTTATCTTCTCAATGAACCAGCTTTTAGTTTTATTGATCTTTGCTATCCTTTCCTTCATTTCTTTTTCATTTATTTCTGATCTGATATTTGTGATATCTTTCCTTCTGCTAACTTTGGGGTTTTTTTTGTTGTTCTTTCTCTAATTGCTTTAGGTGTAAGGTTAGGTTGTTTATGTGAGATTTTTCTTGTCTCTTGAGGTAGTTTATTGCTATAAACTACCCTCTTCGAACTGCCTTTGCTGCATCCCATAGGTTTTGGGTCGTCATGTTTTCATTGTCATTTGTTTCTAGGTATTTTTCGATTTCCTCTTTGATTTCTTCAGTGATCTCTTGGTGTATTGGTAGTGTATTGTTTAGCCTTCATGTGTGTGTATTTTTTTCCCCTGTAATTGATATCTAGTCTCATAGCATTGTGTTCGGAAGAGATACTTGATAGGATTTCATTTTTCTTAAATTTACCAAGGCTTGATTTGTGACCCAAGGTATGATCTATCCAGGAGAACGTTCCATGAGCAGTTGAGAAGAAAGTGTATTCTGTTGTTTTTGGATGGAATGTCCTAAAAATATAAATTAAATCCATCTTGTTTAATGTGTCATTTAAAGCTTGTGTTTCCTTTTTTATTTTCATTTTGGATGATCTGTCCATTGGTGAAAGTGTGGTGTTAAAGTCCCCTACTATGATTGTGTTATTGTCAATTTCCCCTTTTATGGCTGCTAGCATTTGCCTTATGAATTGAGGTGCTCCTATATTGGGAGCATAAATATTTACAATTGTTATACCTCTTTTTGGATTGATCCCTTGATCATTATGTAGTGTCCTTCTTTGTCTCTTGTAATAGTATTTATTTGAAGGTCTATTTTGTCTGGTATGAGAATTGCTACTCAAGCTTTCTTTTGATTTCCATTTGCATGGAATGTCTTTTTCCATCCCCTCATTATCAGTCTGTATGTGTCCCTAGGTCTGAAGTGGGTCTCTTGTAGACAGCATATATATGGGTCTTGTTTTTATATCCATTCAGCCAGTCGATATCTTTTGGTTGGAGCATTTAATCCATTTACATTTAAGGTAATTATCGATATGTATGTTCCTATTACCATTTTCTTAATTGTTTTGGGTTTGTTATTGTAGGTCTTTTCCTTCTCTTGTGTTTCCTACCTAGAGAAGTTCCTTTAGCATTTGTTGTAAAGCTGGTTTGGTGGTGCTGAATTCTCTTAGCTTTTGCTTGTCTAAATGTTTTAATTTCTCCGTCGAATGTGAATGAGATCCTTTCCGGGTAGAGTAATCTTGGTTGTAGGTTTTTCCCTTTCATCACTTTAAATATGTCCTGCCACTCCCTTCTGGCTTGCAGAGTTTCTGCTGAAAGATCAGCTGTTAACCTTACGGGAATTCCCTTGTATGTTATTTGTTGCTTTTCCCTTGCTGCTTTCAATACTTTTTCTTTAATTTTTGATAGTTTGATTAATATGTTTCTTGGCATATTTCTCCTTGGATTTATCCTGTGTGGGACTCTGTGTGCTTCCTAGACTTGATTGACTATTTCCTTTCCCATATTAGGGAAGGTTTCAACTATAATCTCTTCAGATATTTTCTCTGTCCCTTTCTTTTTATCTTCTTCTTCTGGGACCCCTATAATTCAAATGTTGTTGCATTTAATGTTGTCCCAGAGGTCTCTGAGACTGTCCTCAATTCTTGTCATTATTTTTTCTTTATTCTGCTCTGTGGTAGTTATTTCCACTATTTTATCTTCCAGGTCACTTTTCCATTCTTCTGCCTCAGTTATTCGGCTATTGATTCCTTCTAGAGAATTTTTAATTTAATTTATTGTGTTGTTCATCATTGTTTGTTTGCTCTTTAGCTCTTCTAGGTTCCTATTAAATGTTTCTTGTATTTTCTCCATTCTATTTCCAAGATTTTGGATCATCTTTACTATCATTACTCTGAATTCTTTTTCAGGTAGACCACCTATTTCCTCTTCATTTGTTTGGTCTGGTGGGTTTTTACTTTGCTCCTTCATCTGCTGTGTATTTCTCTGTCTTCTCATTTTGCTTAACTTACTGTGTTTGGGGTCTCCTTTTCACAGGCTGCAGGTTCGTAGTTCCCATTGTTTTTGGTGTCTGCTCCCAGTGGCTAAGGATGTTTCAGTGGGTTGTGTAGGCTTCCTGGTGGAGGGGACTGGTGCCTGTGTTCTGGTGGATGAGGCAGGATCTTGTCTTTCTGGTGGGCAGGACTGCATCTGGTGGTGTGTTTTGGGGTGTCTGTGACCTTATTATGATTTTAGGCAGCCTCTCTGCTAATGGGTGGGGTTGTGTTCCTGTCTTGCTAGTTGTTTGGCATGGGGTGTCCAGCACTGGAGCTTGCTGGTCATTGAGTGGAGCTGGGTCTTAGCGTTGAGATGGAGATCTCTGGGAAAGCTCTCACCATTTGATATTACGTGGGGCCGGGAGGTCTCTGGTGGTCCAATGTCCTGAACTCAGCTCTCCCACCTCAAGAGGCTCAAGCTTGACAGCCAGCCGGAGCACCAAGACCCTGTCAGCCACACAGCTTTTGGGAAGTCTGAGGTCTTCTGCCAGCGTTCAGTAGGTGTTCTGTAAGGAGTTGTTCCACATGTAGATGTATTTTTGATGTATTTGTGGGGAGGAAGGTGATCTCCACGTCTTACTCCTCCACCATCTTTAAGGTCCTCTCTCCTCACACCTCCTGTTGCTAGAGGATCCACATTTCATCTGGAGAGGACACAAATCTGGCAATCTCACCTCAGGCCTAGCCCTTCCACCTTTTTTCCTTTTGTGCTTAGTCTGTTTCACTTGCTCATAGTGGGCCCCGTGCAGAGGCCTTGCCCCCAGGCCTTCAGACCAGAGTTCCTCGTGAAAAGCTGAGCTGACATGTTTCAGCTCGGGACATGCACTTAAGCTCCTCACAGGACACTCAACTCAAGATGCTGTAGACGTTATTGATAGTAAGTCTATTTTATACCTTGTGCAGACCTATCTTCTGCCAGAATGAAGCGTTAAAAAAAATTTTTTTTGATCAAATCCTTTATGGTAAAGATCACAGTCTTACAGAGAAGTATCTCCTTTGAAAGGATTAGAGCTTCTAGATAGATACAAATGAGATAAGAGAAAGTAGAGACGTTAAATCATGGAACAGCAAAAGGGATACTTTATGGAAATGAACTCACGAGATAATAACTTGAATTTGACAAGGTGATAATTAAAATCCCCAGATAGATTTCTTCCACATCTGTATGCCTTTCAGTAAGGTTGGTTAGCATATTAACTACTGCTGGAGAATACTAAAAAATATTCATGGGATGTAAAACTGCAAATTATTATTCATTTCAATTTGTATAATAAGTGTAACAAAATGCAATGCATACAATATTACACAAGAGGTACTAAACTCTATTATAGACATTTTTAGAGCATAGGCTTAGATGACAACTTTTGTCTTGATATACTCAAGACATTTAAGTATAAATTACCACTTTTTACAGTTTGAAAGAACTTTTGTATATCTTCAGTGTTCTTTAGGGCTAGTAAATTCTTATTTTGAAGGAGTAGACTAATTTTTAAATATAAAGTATTTGGATATGTGGGTATAAACATATAACAAATATATATATATGCCTATAAATAGACATTCGTGTAACCTATATATTTGATTTTGTTATGTTTTTCCTCTAGAGGAAAATTGGGATTCCTCTAGAAGAGGAAGGCACAGATGTCTGATTGAAAGAAGTCAATAACCACTATAAGTTCTAATTTCAAATAACAATCCAACATATTCTCTTTTTCATAATAGCCTTTGATTGTACATACATTTTAATTTAGACATTTATATGAGAAACCATTTTAATATGATGATATTGAAACACTATATGAAATTTGGGGGAAGAACTGTTAAGTGTGCCCACACACTATGGGTAATAGATGTCACACTTGAGTATTTCTTTGGACGTGGTGATCTATACAAAGAATATTTTCTGTCATATGGAACTTAAATACAAGAAATGAATCACTATGCAGAGATGTGTTACCATTTTCCACCTATGAAAATGCATACAAAGAACCAGGAAGAAAGACATTTTGAAATATGTCATCAGTTACATTGATGACATTTTATACATATGGACATGGATGCAGGAACTCTTCAGTCCATAGTCAAGGGACCAATCAACTGTGGAACCAATGATCTCCATCTGGGATGTCAGCCAGACTAAGAGAGAAAAGAAACATGACTGCAAAAAGGACGATCACTTGGGAGACCAACTTTAATGTGAAATTCTGTTAGAATGGGGAAGAATGATTTCTGAAAATAATCTTTGCAAGTCCCCTCAAGGAAGTGTAAGTTCCACTTGAAGAAACTAAATAAAAGAGAAAGAGAGAACAATCGGAAGCAAGAGGTATGGGGAAAGAAATGCCAAGCATGGACTTTTTGGAAAAAAAGGAAGAATAGGAATTTAAAGTAGAATGTCATAATTTAGAAGAGTCTTCTCTTGCAGATTAAGTGAAATCTTTAGGCCCCCTAAATAACACAAGTTACATGTGCATTTATGTAGAGCTAGCTGTCAGATCACACGTAGCTGGTGCTGCTTCTGGAAAGGGAGGAATGTCGCACATTCTCTGCAGGTGGCTGTTAAAGTCTCATCAGCTTCCTGGACTCTGGGTTGTGTTTAGGATTCTGGCATATGGAAATGCACTTTGCTTATCCCCTTGGTGAATTAATGGGAAAACAGCCTCTTTGCTTCTGTGTTTTGCAATTCCTAATTCATGTCTTTTCATTTTTCTACGCAATTTTATTTTTTCACTACACCAGGCATGACTAATTGTTGATTTTCACCAAATTACCACCATCATCCACTGGCCAACTCCTCAGAGCGCATTAAAGTTTCCCCAGCAGACAGGAAGGAAAAATCAAAATTCACTCATTCTAAGAAACCATGCATCTCTCCTTATCATGGGGCATGGCTGTCAGATACCTATCTCTCTTAGAGCCGTGGGTGTTCCACTGGTATTGCCAAAGGAGAGCATCTGGTCTATTGTATGAAGGAGTCTTAGTTTTGAAGAAGATATGGTTTTGGAGAAAACAAAACAAAACAGGGATCTTTTTTTCCTACTTAGTAACTCTTCATTTTCCTCACCTCCATTCTCATTTTTTTTCTACTTAAGATACCATTTTCCCTCAAATGTACTTTTCTCTAACTCCAGTCTGTGCTACTTTTGTAAAATATGATCTGAGGTTACTTCTTTTTGCTTTAATCCTTTCAGTGTCTCCCTCCTTCCTACCAGGTAGGGACCCTTCAGAGACCAGCCTTGCCTTTTTTGCTGAACCTCTCAGAGCTCTCACCTTCCAGCCCTGTTCCTGCAAAGCAAAGTTTTCAGTAGATCTCAGCCACATGTGGAGAAGATTGTAAGAACAAGTTTCGTAAAACTTCCTGTGTTTGTTTTGGAGCCAAAAACTATTTACTTATTTTCCAAGAAGTATATCAGATTATATCTAGGGAAACCACCAGTGAGTTTACCAATACTGAACAGTCTCAGAATTAACCGTTTTTCTGCTTTTACAAAAGCAGAAATGATTGCAGACAGGAAGATAAAATATAAATACAACCACATGGGTAGTGTAAATATTTTTCTAAAAATAATTTAAATTTTGCTAAAAGTAATTTTTAATAATTTCAGTTGCATGAAATATTTACCTTTTTTACCTATTTCTTACATTTAGTCTATTTTAAAATCTTAAATGTTGCTATTATTCACCCCTGACTTTGTGTTCACAAACACACCCAGTGTTCACAAACACAGATCTTTTCACCTCTATCTATTTAACAAAATGAAAATAAAATTCTTTTATTTTGTTCCAAAGTTTATGTGTTTTACATTTTTCTATTGTTTTATTCTATTTGTCTGATTCTGGTGTCTTTAAGTATATGATACAAACCATTGTGTTTTATTGTCAATTTGACCATGACTCAATGTGGTACAGCTCAAGGCTACACAATGTTTACCGAAGGTATTCGGGTAGAGTTGCAAGTATATGGAAGGACCAACACATGGCTAACATGAATTGGCTAATCTGAGAACCCATAAACTGCCAAGATCATAACTGGGTACCTTTGCACGTGTTCTCAGGAAATAAACTCATCTTAGGCTTTCTATATCTTACTGAAAGTACCTATTACTCTCAATGCAACCCTTCTTTGATCTGTCACCTGTGTCTCTGTTTATATGTCTTTTGTGCAGGCAACCTGTCCAGAAAAGTGACTTGACTGTGGATGGGCTCATTTCCCAAGGAATCTGGAGAAGTGAAAGTCCTCCCAGTCCCTGGAGGAAAGTCTTTAGTTGTCACTCCTGTAGCATTTGGTTGTCACCTACCTTTTGCCTATTTGATTCTTGACGTTTCTTAAATTAACCTACTCCTTTTGCAGATCTATTACTTGAAACAGTTTGCAGTGGAAAATCATGGCTGAGACTAGATCTCCCAATATTTCTTGGCCATGTTGAAGACTAGAATTAAAAAAAAGATGACCGGGCTTCCCTGGTGGTGCAGTGGTTGAGAGTCCGCCTGCCGATGCAGGGAATGCGGGTTCGTGTCCCAGTCTGGGAAGATCCCACATGCTGCCGAGCGGCTGGGCCCGTGAGCCATGGCCGCTGAGCCTGCGCGTCCGGAGCCTGTGCTCCGCCACAGGAGAGGCCACAACAGTGAGAGGCCGACGTACCACAAAAAAAAAAAAAAAAAAAAAAAAGACAGCCAATACAGCCAGCCAATAAGGTGCCTCTTCCCATAGAAGTATCTTGAATGCAATACTGTGAGGTCACTCTCCCTTTGTTTTGTAGAGAGAGAGAAAAAAATAGAATGGATTTTTTGGTTACACAAAACAAACATTTTTTTCAGAAACATGTCAGTTTGGAAAAATCAGGAATGAAACATGCACCATGAGCTGTTTAAACATTGTAAAAGATTTTCTTCATTGCTAGTACAATCCCATCAAAAACTATTGTTTTTAGGAAACCACTTACCCTTTGGAGTGTCTCTGGACACTAAAAATAGCTTTCTAGTAATAAATCTGTCAAAGACACTTTCACTGGTAATTTGGGTCTTACAATTTGCCAAAAAAAACAATGGGGATAAGGGAGAAAATGACCATTACTGAAACCCCTTTGGAGGGGGTTTAGCCTAATAAGTCTTAGAGTGGTCATAGGTGATATCCATTTTACTGTTCTCAACTCTGCCCTCCCAGCAGTGATAGGATGACACTTCTGTCCCTTTGCCCTGTGACTTCATAGACCCTCCAGGAGGGTATGTTAATTGCACATCCCTTGGCCTGGAGGTTGCCTCTGGTCTTGTTGATTGACTTGCTTCAGCTAATGGAAGTTTAGCAAACATAATGTGACAAAGGTTTTAAGTGAACTTCTGTGATATGTCTTGGCCCCCTGTGCTTCTGCCATTTGTCAAGAGAGGAACATGCTGCATGTCACCAGGGGTCCCAGAATGAGGAGATGCATGCATGCGGGTGAGCTAGGTCTAAATCACGGCCTAGAGCCACGTCCTGCCAATCCCAGCAGCCTCTGGCTGAGCCACCGTGGACCAGCAGGGTCATGAGCAAGGACTGACTGTTGGCTTGCTGCCAGCCTCTGAGCTTCCTGGTTGTTTATCAAGCAGCATTATGCAGTAGAAGGTTGACTAGTGTGATTCTTTCTGCATGGTCATGTATTCTGTGTCTTGCAAACTTCAGTGAAACTTATGCCTAGTGAAAGCCTGATTTTAGCTGTGTTGCTGGGGACCAAGGGACAGATCCAACCTTGAAGTGATGCTGCATGGTGTAGGTGCAGCATCTGCCTGAGGAAGCCAAGCAAAGAAAACAGGGATGAGTGTGGAAAAGTGCTGAAGCTTCTAGAATCAGATGCTTCGCTGAAGGGCAGTAGGCAACCATGACATACAAAGTTGTGGGACGTGTAAGCATTTTCTAGAGATTCCCAGCAAGACTTGGGGAGAGAAGCCCCATAAAAGAGTAGATTTTCTGCCATAATACACAAAGGGACATGGGCTATTGCTATTTAGGCATTAAAGGGAAGCATGACCCACCCCTGAAGGCTGAGTAAGTGTGAGACACCTGGTTTACATTTATATAAATCTTTGCCCAGGACAATCCAACCTTCTAAGCACAATGCAAAGGAGCATATCCAATCTATTAAGCATAGCGTCTCTTAACTCATAATATATAGCATATAGCAAGCCCGCCACAGTCGCTAACATTTACTGAGCTCTTTCTGTGTATTAGGCTAGACCCAAAGATTTTTCAGGTTTTAACTCTTTTACAGACTTATGAGATAAATCATTTTACTGTGTCTATTTCATAGCTGAGTAAATTGTGGCTTAGGAAAGTTTAGTAGCTAGATTAAACCCAGCAGCAAAAAAAGTGACTATATAGTTTATTTCTTGCATAAAAAGCCTTTGCTAGTTTTTCTTTTATTTTTGCTCCCTACATCGGTGACTCCTAAAACATTGTAGAGCCCAGTGTTTGTAAAATCTTTAGATATCTATATCTATCTATATATATGATCATATTACATGTATAAAAATTATATATGTACATGAATTTCAATAAAAATTGGTATATGTTTAGAAATTGCAGACAGTAGGTCATCCCATCCTTGGAGTGAGATCTACAATTGATAAATTTTGTCTAAGGACCAAGTACAGTATCTACAAAGATATGATCCCATGAGATGAGGACAGAAGATTTCCTTCATAGCTATCTACTAGACACATCATCCTTTTCTTTCTATTTTTTTTTCTTAGGAGAAGTATTTACTAAAAATCCACCCTAGCTGAAGCAGCTTTGCCAAGGTGAGATATGCAAATAATCTGTGTTGTGCACAGACACAGGAGGATTAATCACATCATCAACAAAAGTCAGTTGTTAACCCTGAGGTGCATTAAAAAAACATGAAAATCCACAGGCCAGTGGGTGCATAGAAATGGCATTTTATCACTCACTGACCAGATAGTTGCAACTACAATCCTATCACATTAAAAAAAAAAAAAAAAAACCTTTTAAAAAAAATAATAGGTCAGCTTTGCATCTGAACAGGTATGCACAAATGAATTCTTTCCTCTTTCTTGCCTTACCTCATCAGATGCTTTTGGAGGAAAGTGAATCATAACTCAGCAGTAATTTCTCTTTTTATTAATAGTCTTAGAAACAACATAAGAAACAAATATTTCCAGAGTAATTTACAAAAATTAATGAGTAACATTTTAGTCATTAGCCACCTCCCTAAAACAATAGCTTGAATTAGTAAAAGTAGCGAAGGGTCAGTCAGCAGTATCAACTGAAAATACAGTGTTCAATGTACCATATTATAGATCCGTAACAATGGTGACAGGAGATGTTCATTACTATTTGAGATAAATTAATCTCTGAATATCTCTCTACACAAGTTCACTAACAATTCAAAACACTCCACAGGACTCTTGACTTTGTATTATTTGTTTGTTTTACTGATGAAAATAGCTCTCAAAGTAGTATGCATGTGACCATATAACTTTCAATAATAGAGATGAAGTAATATCAAGCCAAAGGCAGCATTCTGATTAGTTATTGTGTTAATATTTATTGCTGTGTAACAAATCACCAGGAAACTTAATGACTTAAAAGAACACGTGTTCATTAGCTCACAACACTGATGGGTCAGGAGTCTTGGGCGTGGCTTAGCTGGTAGCTGGATCCTGTGCTCAGGGTCTAATAGGCTGCGATCAAGATGCTGGCTGGACTCAGTTCTCACTGGTAAGTTTGGTTGGGGAAGAATCTTTTTAAATTTTTTTTGGTTTTTTTTTAGCGGGATCTTAGTTCCCTGACTAGGGATTGAACCCAGGGCTATGGCAATGAGAGCACCGAGTCCTAACCACTGCACCAACAGGGAAGTCCCAGAAGTATCTGCTTCCAAACTCTTGGCTTTGGTAGAATTCCCTTCCTTGTGGCTATATGGTTGGCTTTTTTTAACAGCTGGGGCTGGGGGTCCCCATTAGGTAAAGAGCCTGCCTGCAGTCCCTAGAGGCCACCTACAGTTCTCTGCCATGAGGACTTTTCCAACGTGGTCATTTACTTCGTCAAGCCTCAGAGGAGGTCTGGCCTCAGTTGGCCAGGACATACTCTTGTGTGATGTAACCTTGTCACTGGGGTGACATCCTGTGACCTCTCTCCCATATTCTATTAGAAGTAAGTCACAGCTTCTGCTCACCTTCAGGGGGGAGGGGTTACAGAAAGGTATGGACACAAGTAAGTGAGGGTTACACAAAGAGGTGGACACCAGGAGGTGGGAATGTGGGGTTCCCCTTCGGTCTGTCTGCCGCACGTTTACATTTGAATGTAGCTTCTCAGAAAGATGGTAGAATAGCATGAGCATACTTTACATCTACTCTAAAGTCTAATTCTGAGTGAAGGTAAATCAGGGGCTCACTATGACAAATGGATGTTAGCAGTTTACGTGTAACCTGGACTGGAATATTCTGCTGTTATTCTACTTGAACATTGGCTAGTATGTATGTTCATGTCAGTTGATTACATATTAAAATACCTGCATATTCAAGAAAAGATGGATAAGACCTCTGTTTTCACAGAATTGGCTTTCCCATGATAATACCCCTTACACTTAGGGGATGCTCTCATGTTCCAGGCAAAGTACTAATCACTGCAAACTTATGGGATGGAACTCTGATCTCCCAAGCCTCACTCATGACAAGGAAACTCTAGCTAAACTTGTCCTAGGCAAATCTGAGCTAGATCTGCTAGTTAGGGACAAAGCTTTATAAGAGTCATGGGGATTGCCTTAAAATTGTGGATACTTAGTTGTGCCTGTGAGGTTTATATCAGACAAGTCTAGCCTACTTGAAAGTTAAAAAAAAAAAAAAAAAAAAAAAAGCTGATCTGTTCATATGACTTTACTCAGTACGAAAATCTATCTGACTTGTCTTTGGGGGAAATTTTTTTTTTTTTAAAACAGTACAGATAATAAAGATTATTTCTCCAAAACAATTGTTGCAATATTACCCAAAAGAAAAAGCCTGGCAGACTTGATTCAAACCCAATGCAAACACTGGGTACTCTGAAAGAATTAAAATCAATTATTAAACCTCATTTTTCAGATGAGAAAACTGAGGTATTGGGGTTAAGTATCTTTCCCAGGGTCACACAATTAGAAAATGTTGGAGCACAGATTCACATTCAGGCAGCTGACTTTAAAGCTTATGCTATTAAATTTGATATTAAATTTTATCCATCTATGTGCAAATGTTTCTCTATCTGGAAAAAAATCAAATTTTCAGAAAATATTCCTTTCCATCAAAAAAGTCCTAGACCCACCCAGTAGACAGTTAATCACATGGTCCTGTGGGTACTACCCATGATACCTGGGCCCTGTCATATTCTAATGCAATGAGTGTGTTTATTCTGTTTGTCTCTCCTGGTGAAGTTAATTCATTGGAGTGTGGCTGCCTCTTAAGTGTTGCATTATCCCTTGCAGATGACATCATGCAACCTGCATAGGAGGAAATTAACCCTGATGCCTTTTAAGTTCTACCCCAAATAGTCAAGCTATGTTAATGGAAAAGTGGCCTCTCAGTTTGAGAGAGGACCATCATAGCATTTGAAACAGGCTTGTAGCCTTGGGCTTCCATATTGAGGGCATTTACTTCATCATAGTCTAAGGCCCGATGGCTTGGCCTGATCTTAATCCTTTAGAGAATAAAATTAAATGTTTTCCACTTTTCCGGTGGAGTAAGCAGAGTTTTCTTGTGCTTCCTTAATCATTGTCACACTAGTAATCCATTCTAAAATGAATTTGTTCTGGAAAAGAATGGGTCAGAGGCCTCTGTGGAGGAATACAATAGTAGAATATTTTGAAATGATGGTAAAGCAAAACAGATAATCCCATTTCCAAGCTCTTTGAAATATATATGTAGAATGCTATGTGCCTGAGGTTGAGTAAAAAGATAAATAGGTATAGTCGTTACCGAGTAATGTACTAATTGTAGACAGCATTGTGTGTACACGCTATTATGCAATCAAAAAAGGAAGAAAAAGGATTATAACCATTTTAATAATTTGATTTGCTCCATTCATCTTTAGAGTTATCTCTTCATAAAATCAGATGCTGTGTTATTCCTTTCTGGAAAGAGTAAAGAGAACATTTCCGTGGTAATCAATGCTGACAAGAATATTATGGTGATTTAGAGGAGAAAGGAGGGGGGTTTGGGGTGGGGGGAGAGACAAATGAAGAAGACCTGGTTGAAGTTATTAGTTGCCAGAAAAATATCTATTGACTTTTTGTGTTTTTAGAAGTACCTCTACTAGCTTCCAAAAATACAGCTGTTTACCGTGATTGATAAGTTCCCTTGCTTTTAAGCTTATTCACATCCATTAGTTCTGCCTTTTTCCCCTGTTAAAAATCTGAAGCTGTCAGATTGAAGTAGCATGATCAGCTAATGTTCTTGCCAGATTCAAAGCATGTCCCCGGGGGTGGCAAAGTATTCTAAATCGCAAAGAAATGGCTTTTTAAATGTTGCCTGTTGACACTGGTCACTCCATTAACTCCATCGGAAAAGGTGAAATAGATAGCAGGCAATTATAGGAACTGTGTTTAACAGGACTTTGATGATCAATTTTCTCTAAATATTTCATTTTAGACCAAACAAAAGCAGATATTTGAAATTCACTATATTTTACATAGGCTTTTATTCAAAAATAGTACATAGCCACATTTTCAAAATTGGTTAAATCATTTTCTAGTTTTCACTTCAAGTTTACTGATGATTATGTATTTTGTTCCCTCTAGTATTCAGTTATCATCTTGCAGACTGATTTTTTTTTTATTTCCCCTGTAATAGTTTCAGTTTCCACCTTATCACGCCGAGATATATTTTGTACAAGTAAAGGGGGGAGGTGTCAGGGGGAGTAAACGATTTCTAAAATGTAAATTCCAAAAACACTGAGTAATTGGAAGTGATTGCCAGTATGGCTCTTACTGGGTACAGAACTCAGAAGCTCTTGTTATAAAAATAATAGAACAAATTACCTTATTCCCTGGATCCGTCAGAATATTATGGTATAAATTAAATCAGGTTTAAAGAACAACAAAAAAAACCCCGAAGATGGCCATAATAAAAACAATAACAACAAAAGCCCCAGGAGAGAAGAGGGGATGTCCAGCAAGGACTACAAATATAAATATACCTAAGAAGAACCCATCCATTTATTGATTTGTTAAATGTGGGAAATGATTGATGAATAATTGAATAAATGTAAGACTAGCACTTCAAAGCCAGCTGGCAAATGGTGTCATTCCCTGTACACCACTGTCTGTCATGGTTTTCCTGCTTCTCTATTCCTCCCCCATTGTCTTCTTGTCCTGATTCCTCCCCCAGTTCTCTGAGTCCTTACAGGTTTTTGAGCTTGAGTGATTAATTTTACCTTGGAATAGATTGGAAATGTAGAGCTGGGGTGGAGAAGGGAAAGAGTGAGGAAAAGAACGTGTGAGAAAATCGTTGATACTGAGGTTGCTGAGGCTGAGAACACAGTCACATACATGGATAGTGACTCCCAAGGATACTTTGCACTTACACTGTATTCACTATATGAATTGAATAAACGAGCACGTCATATTGTAAACGTATGTCCCTGTATTAGTCCATGGAGAAAGAGAGTGGAAGAGAAGTAAATACATGATTTTGTTATCAGTTACCTTGAAGCGTTTCTCTGAGGAAGTGGCATCTCAGTAGGTTCCTAAGGAATTTATTGAAGTCAACCAGGGGACAACGGTGTTCTAAGCAGAGGGAATAGCAATGTGTAAAATCTCAGAAGCAAGATGAGCATGGCTTGCCTGAAGGAGAGAAAAAACTGAAGGTAGAGAAAGCATTTCAGAAAGGAGGCTGGAGAGGGGATGATTGGGGTACATTTAGAGCACATTAAAAATCCCCGACTGCATCCTTAAATAATGAGTCACTAAAAGTTTTTAATAAGAGCAACAATGTGATCAGATCTGCCTTTTAAGCCCACTCTGACCTCTGCGTGGAGAGTAGCATATAAAGAGGCTAAGACTGATGCCAGGTGACACAGAAGGAGATTGTTTGAGAGGCCCTTGTTGAAAAGAGGTAATAGGGAATTTATTGGTTTCCTACAACTGCCGTAACAGGGTACCACAAACTGGGTGGCTTGAAACAACATAATGTTCAGGAGACTAGCAGTTTGAGGTCAAGGTGTCAGAAGGGCACCTCTGAAGGTGCCAGAGTAGAATCTGTTCCATACCTTTCTCTCAGCTTCTTTGCTGGTAATCCTTTGCATCCCTTGGCTTGTAGATACCTTACTCAAATCTCTGTCTCCTAAATCACATAGTATTTTACTTGTGTGTCTTTACATTATCTTCTTCATGTGTGTCTGCCTCTGTGTCTCTCCTCCTTTTCTTATAAGGACAGAAATCGTATTGGATTGGGGCTGACCCAAATTACCTCATCTTAACTAGTTACATCTGCAAAGATTCTACTTCAAACAAGGTCACATTCACAAGTATTGGGGTTAAGACTTTAACACATCTTTGGGGGAGACATAACTTAACCTAAGAGTGGGCTTTGAAAGGAAATGACATGATGGGTAGTTGAAAGGAACCATGAAAACGTTTTTAAGTATATTTATGGTGGTAGACGCAACAGGACTTGGTGATTGAGTGGGATTTGAGGGATGGGGTAGAGTTACGGTTGACTTCCAAGTTTCTGACACAAATAATAGATGATGATGCCATTTGTTGAGACAGGAAATTCTATAGATCAAATAAGTGATGGGGTGAGCATGGGTTCATTTCTGACATGCCACGTCTAACTGGTCTGTGAATTTTCATGTGAAACTGTATGTTGACTTGGTGACTGAAAAATGCCCTTGGAATTCAAAGTGAGAGATCTGGGCTGGAGATATAAATGTAAGAGTAATTTGTGTATAAATGATAATCAGAACTCTGAAAGTAGATAACATTCCCCAGCAAGATAATATTTAGAAGAGAAGAAATTCTAATATCAACATTAAACATTTAAAAGGCCAAAATGGACTTACATTTCTGGCCAAGATGGGCAAATAGGAACCAGATTTACCCTGACATATGACAAACAAACAAAAAGCAGACAGAACATTTGAAACAATGGTTTGCAAGACATGGGATGTCAGGCAGCCAAGGAGAGAAATCTTTGAAAGCCCAGAAAAAAGCAGGCAAATTGAGCCCTATAATTGCTTACTTAAAATCAGGAACACAACAAAGATAACTGCACTCACAGCTTCTATTTAACATAGTACTGGAGAGTCCAGCCATAGCAGCAAGGTAAGAAAAATAAAGAAAAGCCATGCAGATTGGAAAGGAAGAAGTAAATTGATTTTAGCTGCAGGCAATATAATGAGCTACATAAACAACTTAATGGAATCTGTAGAAAGCTACTAGAACAAATATGTAATTTTAGCAAGGTTGCAGGATATAAGCTCAATATACAAAAATCAATTATATTTTTAAATAACAGTAATGAACAGTCTGAAGTTTAAAGTAAAAATGCTACTTATAATAGCATGAAATAAAAAATACTTAATAAATCTGACAAAATATGTGAAAGGCTTATACAGTAACAAATTTAAAACATTACAGAGAAAAATAAGATTATCTTAAAAATTGCAGAAAAATACATTTTCATGGGTCAGAAAACTCAATATTTTTAAGATGTCACTTTTCCCCAAATTGGGCTATATATTCCATGTAACCCAGTAAGCTATATGTAGAAACTGACAAGCTGAATTTAAAATTCTATGGAAATACAAAGGAAGTAGTATAGTCATAATAATTTTTTTAAAAGAAAAACAAAACTGGGAATAAGAATAATTTTAATACAGATATTGGCAATAAGATAGACAAATAGATCAATGGAACAATATAGAGAGTCCCAAAATAGACTTATGTATATATGGACAATTGACTTTGGACAAAGAGGTAAAGGGAATTTGGAAGGAAAGTGTGTCATCTTTTCAACAAATGGTGCCTGGACAATTGGGTATTTATTACAAAATAATTGAACATTGATGATATCCATCACTGTATATAAAAAGTAATTCAAGGTGAATCATTGACCAAAATATAAAACCTTAAGCTATAAATCTACCAGGAGAAATAATAGGAGACTATATTTATGAATTTGAGTTAAAGATTTCTCAACTGCAACACTAAAAGCATGATTCATGCAAGAATAGACTAACAAATTGGACGTAATCAAAATTTAAAAATGAAATGAAACAAAATTTTTGACTCTTCAAAAGTCATTGTGAGAGAATTAAAAGACAAACCATAGCCTCCAAGAAAATATTTGCAAATGATATACCTAATGTAGGCTCTGTATCTAGAATGTATAAAGAAATCTCAGAACTCAATAATAAGAAAGCAACCAATCTAATAAAAAAATGATCCAAACTTTGACACTTCACCAAAGACACGTGCATGGTCAATATGCATTGAAAAATGCTCAGTAGTTACTAGCCATTAGTGAAATGCAAACCAAAGCACAATGGTAGCACTACATATCTATTAAATGGCTAAAATTAAAACTACTGACCATACCAAGTATTGGTGAGAATATGGAGGAACTGGAACTACCATCTCCTGATGGTAAGAAGGCAAAATAGTTCAGTCACTTTAGAAAACAGTTGGGCAATTTCTTTAAAATCTAAGCATAAACCTACCATATGATTACACATTCTAAAAAAATTACATCAAAGTAAAAGTGAAGGTGCTGGCAAAGGAGATTAAGGAAAAGAGCAGAGTGATAAAGCACAAGGAGTGTGAGTTATAATAGAAGCCACGAGTAGAGACCAGGCAACTTCTTCTAATGCTAGGTAGAAGTAAAGGACATTTAGTACTTAAAACCATTCATTGGAGTCAAAGTTTACATCATGGATTAAGGCAAAAGAATTTAATTGAATGATTAGGCATGGGACACATGAGAATAAGTTGATTGAGAAATGATAAAATAGAGATAGCAAAGACAGACCTTTTAGAGGTTTGTCTTTTAAAAGAAGGAGAGACACCAATGATTCCTTTTTCATTCAGCAAATATTTCACTTACTCTTTTGTCTACTTTATATATTGATCATTACTTTTTTATGTAAATGAATATTTCTATGTCCTAATCCTTCTTTTATTGCCTCGTTCTTGAGTGATTAGATGTGATTGGTGCTTGATTAAAATCATGTTTCCATCCATGAAAAAAAAGGGAGAGAGAGAGAATGGGAGAGAGCACAAGAGTGAGAGTTAGAGCAAGAGTTAGAGCAAGACAGAGAGAGAGAAAAGAGGTTGTTAGCTGAAGAGTAAATGATTCTGGTTATGAAGTTGGTTCAAGTTCTAGCACATGATGATGACAGCCAATGAAGAGAGAATAATTGAATCAATAGTTTGTTTCCACTACCACAGAGGAGGGTGGGACACAGAGGCTTGGTGGGAGGTATATGTTTTCCTCAGGGGAGGGATGGAGCAGATAGGTCTGAATACTGGGTCCTAATGGTGGGATATTAAGGGGATCTTTTTCTGGTTTTTATTTTCTCTTTGATTTAGGAGGAATGCACATCTGCTGAGATTTAAGGGGTTGAATGAAGGGTCAGAATTTTCATGAGTACAAAATATTTGAAATAGTCCCTTCAGAAAGTGGGACAGGCAGTATGTATAGTGGGTTTAGACCTGGGTCACTGGAGTTACAGGGATTTGGATTCTAATCCTGCAACACTGAGCTAGTAATAGAGCCAAGCTCAGCCTCCATGTCTTCCTCTCCACGTCTGGATGATAACAGCACATGCTTCATAGGCTTCTTGGGAGGATTAAATGAAGTGCTTCAATTTATTTCTGTCTTCACAGGGCCTGACTCTTAGAGAGTCTTGAACAAATTGTGCCCATGATCATTACTATATCTGAAGGAGACAAGAGAAAGACAGTGGTCATATTAATATCTCCCATTACTCCCTGCAAAGAAAAATCCCCAAAGAATTCAATACCAAGAAGAAGTTCTCCCATCAGAGTCTTGTTGGAAATGAAGGTCTACCTCACCTGATTAACATGTGAAGTTCCCCCTTCAAAAAGGAAGCTGGTTTAGATGCTAACAAGCGAAAACCAAATGACAAATGCCTACCATTGACATACCTTCCTTCTTTCCTAATGACGTGCTACAACTGAGATTAAGTGTAAAATTCTATGTAATACCCAAGCCAGAAATAACAAGCAATATTATATCTGCCAGTTCACATAGCACAATCTGCTATTATTCAAGCACTGACTAAAAAAAAAACAAAAAAATGAAAGCCTCCCAAAAGGCTAAACTCATTAATTTTCCTTTGGATAAAAAAGATAAAATTTTAGTGACAGGCAATTTTAATTTTACTATTTTAATTTGTAAAATGTCTCCTGCTGAGAATTCTCATTTACTACAATGATAAATAATACAATACATGTTATGTAATAATTTTTATAATTGCAAGACTATTATCCCAAGCTACTTTATTTTCACAAATACTTCTGGAAGAATGAGTTCATAAAGACTTCTGCTAAATGAGACATTGGAAAAGTAGGGAGATTAGAGGAGCAGTTTTTATGGATTGTTTAAAGTTCAGGAAAGTAGTCTGTACTGGGTTGAATAGTGTCCTCTTAAAATTCCTGTCCATTCCAGAACCTCACAATGTGATTTGTTTGGAAATAGGGTCTTGCATATGCAATCAATTAAGATCAGGTCATACTGGTCATACTGGAGTAGGGTGGGTCCTAGATCCAATATGAATGTTGTCCTTAAAGAAAGAGGAGAAGAGACACGGACGGAAGAAAGTCATGTGATGACAGAGGCAGAGCTTGGAGTGATGCAGCTACAAGCCAAGGATTGCCGTCCCCACTAGAGACCCGTAGACAGATATGGGACAGATTCTCCTTCAGAGCTTCCAGTGGGAACTAAGCTGCTGACATCCTTTTTTTTTTTTTTTAATTTTTATTGGAGTATAATTGATTTACAATGTTGTGTTAGTTTCAGGTTTACAGTTATACATATACATATATCCACTCTTTTTTTTTTAGATTCTTTTCCCATCTAGGTCATTACAGAGTATTGAGTAGAGTTCCCTGTGCTATATAGCAGGCTCTTATTAGTTATCTATAGTAGTGTGTATATGTCGATCCCAGTCTCCCAATTTATCCCTCCACTGCCTTCCCCCCCCCCCCAGGTAACCATAACTTACTGACACCTTAATTTTGAACATCTAGCCTCCAAAACTCTGAGACAATAAATTGCTGTTGTTTAAGCCACCCAATGTGTGATAACATGCTATGGCGCCCCTAGCAAACTAATACAAAATTCTAAAAGTTTTCAATAAATGTGAAGGAATTATAGACCACAGACAAGACCCCATTACACTTCCCTAATGTTTGTTGCTCTTTTGGTCTTTCCTCTCTCTCCATTGTGATTGGCTGAAAACTCAAAAAATAACAAAATAAATAAATACGTGCAAAAGCAAAACGATATTTGTTTCAGGACAGCACAGAAGGGACAGGTAGGGAGACTTGTTCTACAAGGGAAAAGAAGCTCATAGCAATGATAGAAAGACCCCTCAACAGATTATTCACATCTGAATTCTTAAAACACTACACAAAGCCTAAAACGTATTTTAGTGTTCAATGAATGGTTATTCAACACGTGAATAAATCAATGAATGATAATATTGTCAATCTGTGTGACAATAAGTAACGCATAAAGGAGGAGACAACAGTAGACAAAATTTGACCGAATATTGAGGATCACTCATTTCTGTCATTGAACGCATATTTGTTTGAGTTTCTGGCATCTACTACACACCAGACATGGTTCCTTGTGCTTGGGATAAAGAAAGAGCAAAGTAAAGTCTTGCCCTCATGGGGTATACATTCTCATGATTTAGTAGGAGGGGCGTGGGGGAAAATCAGAGTTTGTGCCGTGCAGTATTTATAAGGATACAGTTGGGCTGGAGTGGCCAGGAATAAACAGGAGAATCAATTGGTTTAAAATATCTGTCATGCTCCCTTCCATGGAAAGAGCAAAGAAGGTCTAGTCTCTGAATGAAGACAACTAGAAAGCCCCTTTTTGCTTGCTTACGCCTGAAGAAAAATGTGTGATCTGTCCCTTCCTGAGCAGAAAGGAGTGACCTTTCTCTCGGGGGTTTTGTACATGTTTGTAAAGGCACAAGTGGTATGGACACAAGCCTGCTTTGTTCAGTGGGGACAGCCACACAGGATACGGCTTTCCTCAACGCCAGGTGATTGTTGAACATGTACCTAAGGGATGCAGCTACACAACAGGGAAACCCCATAGAAATTCTGTAATGAAATTTACACACTGTGACCTCCCACTGAATCTGAAGAAAAGGTCTATTTGAAAAAATGCGTTTGTGTATGATACATTTGTGTAAAAAACGATAGTCCTTTCAAATAGAAGTGCAGCTGTATCGTTAAGATGGTGTTCAGCCTAAGATCAACTTAGAGTTGAGTTTCTAATCAGCTGCTTTGGGCGTATTATCATTGCCTAACTAGCTCATCAGAGGTGACCAGGAAACCAATTATGTTTCATGGTATGAACTACCATTACAGACTATTAAGTAATACTGAACAGTAGAGATCTTGTGAAAATTATTTTGAATGATAGATTCTATTTCAGTTTGGGGCAAAGGCTGAAATATAAGAAGTTAAATCAATTTTAATGAATTTTGACAGGCAAAGGAATTAACGTCCAAGGCACAGAATTAATTCTGGAAATGATTCTCAAAGCTCTCTATTATTTTAAAATCCACGTGCCTATTTTAGGAATTAAAACTGTTCTGATGTTGCCAGGTATCTATCTCAAAATATGTTTTTCTGTCATATTTAATTTGTTATTAAAATATTTATTAATTAACCTTTTTTAAGAACAATATTTTCTCTTAAAACACTTCATGAATACATTTTAAAGATGTTTATAGTTTGATTTTTATATTTACACATTTTTTATATGAAATTTAAAAAATTATTTTTATATTCATATGAGTAAAATTATTTTTATAACCACAATATTTTAAGTATGTAACTCGGAAGTAAATCACTTATCTATCTGGACTGGAGGAAGTACAACTTAGGAAAACAGGAGAAATTATAGCTGGTGAGACTACACTCAAACTAGGGTATCTCAGTTTTGATGCATGACTACGTCTTTGGAGGAATAAGCAGCACAAAGACTGACCCTCCGGATCCCAGGTCTGGGAGGAGTGTGGTTTTAGGTCCCATCGGTTGGAGGTCAGAGCTTTTGATGTAAATGTCTGCTTTATACCAAGTGGGCCTGACTTCCTAGAGTGAAGGCCTGAGATTAGGAGGAGAATTGGAGAAGGGAGATGACAGAAAGGAAGGTCTGCATAGTTCTTCAGCTGAACCTGGGAATATGGACACATTTCATCCAAACGTTGCTGCTGGCTTCTCAGAAGAATTTATAGAGAACATCCTAAGCAGATTCGGATGTACTGCCATGAGCCGTTGGCAGTTTGGGGATGTCGGAGCCATGCAGGGAGATAGGGCATCGGGCACCAATTGATCTGCAGGCACCTGGCGATTCTGAGATGGTGATGACTAAAGTGGTGTCAAGGCTCAAAGGGCTTTGGTCCCCCCCAGACAGTGTAGCCGAATACAGTGAGTTGAGAAGAAGGAAATTGGGACTGTATCTGGCCAAAGAGTTCATTCTCCGTCTATAGCCATTCGCCAGACTTAGAGAAAAAGAAAGGCCTCTTTTTATATACCCACTTCCTTTTTCACACCCACATCATAAATCACCCAGAGAGAATTGGGCCTGTTGACCTCCCCCTGGTTTTTTTCTTGATACCTTATATGTAACTTAAAACTTTAAAAAAGACCTGTGTGATTCAGGACAGGTGAATGTTTCAGTGTGAGAAGGCATCATTTTCACTTTCTGTAAAAATACCACTGGATGGAAAAAAATAGATGTATATGTATGTATAACTGAATCAGTTTGCTGTACACCTGAAACTAACACAACATTGTAAATCAGCTATACTTCAATAAGAAGAAAACACTGCATGAAAATGATTATGAATATTAAAAAGATATTACTTACTATGGGAATCACGAAGCAAACTGATTATTGTATTTTCAGAGCTCTAACTGTGATCTATTTGAAAATTCAGAACGTAGACATTTGGAAATGTCTTTATCCTTTCAGTCTTTAAAGTTGAGAAAGAAAATAAAAAGTGAGAAATTCCAGTGCCTGGATATTCCCAGGCTAATTTCTAGACAAGTGAGTTTTGATAAGTTCAAGTTTCAGATAAGAACATTTTTTTTTTCTTCTCTTTTTTTCTCTAAATGGTGAGTAAAAATGTCCGTGGGAGGGCTGGAAACAATTAGTAATAGATTGTATTAATGTGGAGAATTATTGAGATAAAGTTTTAGTAAATTGGCATAAGGATGAGAACCTCCAAATAAAGAAAAGTGTATGTATATATGTTTGTGTGTTTCCCAAAGATTAGTGCAGAGTTGTTAGTTTTTCTTTATGGGAGATACATAAAATAAATGTGAATAATTGAAGACATTATACAGACACTTTTCCACCAAGACTCTGTAAGTGGATATTCCAATAAAAACAAAACGGATATCCTATCTTCTGCCTTAAACATAATACACAGTATCTACAGATTTAACCTTTTTTAAAAATGAAAAATGTTTGCATTTCAGAATGTCTTAAAGGTTCATGAAATAATATTTTTCAGCTTAAATTACCCAGATAATTTCTAAATCAATTCTTCCCTTTACTTTGCTTTTATAAATACTGCTTTTTGATTAGTATAATTTAGCCGTTGATAAATCTGAAACACTATAACCTCCCTGCATTAGAGCGTGCCATGGAATGAAAATTTACATTTGAGTTCTCAAATGTACCAAACACAGTTTCTGTCTCTTTTCTAACTTGGTTGGGAGGACCACATAGGACATAAGTCTTTGACAAGGGGACCATTTTAGCACCAACATTACAAAAGCTCTTCTGTTCATAAGGGAAATATCTTCCCCTGAATTAAATTTAACCTCTTTAGTACCTCCATTTAGCCACCTGATAAATCCACTTGAGCTATCTTTGGGGGAGAGAGAGGTACATGGGAACAATAACACTTCCTTTTTGAACAGTTTAATAAAGCTTTGTGTGATTTCAAGATGAAAGATAATGTGTAATGCTGATAGCGCCCTCCAAAGCTCTGCATTCATGGATCCAATTACTTTTTTTGTCATGGTAAAAGCCGCAGTGGATATATTAAATGGGAGTGTGGCTTAAGAAATAAGGCCCAGGAGTCTGGGTATCTGGTTTCTGAGGTTGACTTAACTTCTGCTTTCTTATCTAACGGTGGGTAGGCAGCTTAACTTTTTTGACTCAGTGTCTCCTTCCATAAAATGCCTAGCAAATATCTAAGAAATGCTTTTAAAATGACAGTGCAAATTGCCATTTAGACTCACACTGGAATTGTCCAGAAAAAAATGAGGTGAGTGTTAGCAAAGGGAAATACTATCTTCTGCTTAATTGTAGATTTATCATAACTTTTAAAAGTCACGAGATTTCTAGAAGAGGAATGACATTTTCAAAGCCTTAAAGACACTTGTAAAAGAATGCTCTTTCAACTCTTCTTTATTTCTCATGAAAGGTTTGACTCTGGCATTTCTCCAACTTCCTCTCCTCCCCACCTCCCCATTGCAAGTTGAAGAGAGTCATTACAATGTTAACTTTTCCAATTCGGCAATATTTTCTTGGGGCTGATTCTTTCGTATAATTTTTTTAAATGGATGCATGTCAGATTTCATGACATTATATTTGTATATGCGGTTACCGACTTTAGATATTCAATTCTAAAACCCTCAAATTGATTCGTGTAACTACGAAATAATTGATTATAAATTTGTAGAAGAAGGATCTAATTGTATTTTATAAAATCTGAGTGGATAGAACATTGTCACGTATTGATTAATGTCTCATCCATTGTCCTGAGACCATCTTGAGAGATGAAAGGTGGTCTGTAAGACAACATTTCTGAACTGTTAAAAGATAAACTGAGACATATTACACATTTTCAGTGTTTATTTGGGCAAATTAATTCCAATCGGGGAGCACCAAACAGGAAGTGGTTAGGAGCATTCCACCAATGGGAGCTGGGGTAGAGACTTTTAGAGAGAACAGGTGGAAGCAAAGCAAGGAAATTATTTAAATTGGCTGTAGCATAAGGAGCTGCCTTATTTAGGAAAACCTAGCTGGCTGTTTGTGATTGATTGTCCTTAGGTTTTTATTTCTTAACTTGGAGTCATTTACAGGTTTAGGTTTGGTTTTCTTTATGGAACTACTAAGACATTAAATCCACCTTTGTCTAGTGGACTCATTGTTTAATTAATTTAACAGTAAAAGTGACCATGCCCTTAAAAATATGCATGCTGAATATATGTTTTACTAGCAGTAAGCAGTGTTCTGAGTGTACATTTTTTAAAAGATGTCTAGACAACTAAAACAAGTTCTTTCCATGTGATGCCTGTGAGTGTGTGGTTTAAGTATTTTTGGAAAGACTATTGTGAATCGTCACGTGGACTGTTGTCTCAATGAATCAAAGGTACAGATGTTAAGTATTTTGCAACAACAAATTTATTCAGTATTTCTAAATTCTTTTCATTATTTCTATGAATTAAATAAGTTACCATGAAATATTTAATACAGGCAAATTAAATATAAATATTTTAAAATTAGACCCTCTGTTCTAGAATTGAGAATTGTGACTTGGACTCTTCTTGTCAAGTAAATTTCTAGCATATGAATGATTTTCACAGGATTGTATCTACAATGTGTTCTTGCCTAATTCCTTGTTCCAGAGGAAATTCTGATAAGAAAGTTGGAGAAATTAGCTTCATTTTGGAGACATGAGAATTTATTTAATTCATTTTCCTGTAGTGCAAAGATTAGGTAGCTCTGATTAGAACTCTAGACTGAGAATGAGGAAAAATAATCTCTTACAGAACTCATCTTAATTTAACTTTGCTTCAGACCAGTAAACTATAGCCTCACTCCTTTGTAGACAGATTATAGCTCATCAGTATGACGAAAAAATCACTGTGGAATTGCTCTGTAATAGTTCTGTCACTGTCCCTATAAATATAATTTCACTGAGTGACTCTTCCATTTTCTAGCTGCTCAGCTATACTTTACTGTGGCAAACTAAAGGGCCTAAGGAATATTGTAAATGACAAATTAAAATAGCCACAGATAAAACATGAAATGTCAACACTATATTATCAGTAGTTAAAAGAAGAAAAACAAAAGTGGATCACTGAATTTCTGAACTATTTTTAAAAATCTTATTTTGCCATTGATTCTAGCTTACTCTCTTTTTTATACAAGTCTAGAAGGATAAAATGAAATTATTTAAACTTTGCTTATAATCTACTATGACTAACTTACAGAAAATTTTTTTTAAAATGTAGGCAAAAACAACCCCTATTGCCCAAATAAGAAATTATTAAAAAGCAGCCGCAAGGGAGAAGGGAAAGATAGAATCAGATATTGCAGCTGGGCAGAGTTTGATTATCAGGTAGTCAAATTGTTGAAAAGAATCTGAAAAAAATGTTTTAAGTATTTTCTACTAAAACAAACAAAAAAAGGACTAGAGTAGGCAGTCTGAAATTCATACTTTTCCTTTTTCATATTACCATTATGATACTTGTTTTCTACTTATTTTCCTCTTTCTCTATCGCTTTGTTGCTCTCAGAGTGTAACCCAGCATTAAAATCACCCAGAGTGCTTGATAAAGATGATTATTTTATAGACCATCCAAATTTACTGCTGGTATAGGGCTTGGCAATCTGCAAATTTAACAAAGTTTCCAAGTAGTTCTTCAAAGGAATAAAATTTAATAACAACGATTAGAAAGAGTCCGTGTGATGAGAAACTATGAAGAAATCAATGAATACCTTCTTTTTAAAATTAAGACTCTTTTTTTGTTTGTTTTGTTTTGTTTTTTTAAGAGCAGTTTTAGGCTCTCAGCAAAATCAAAGGGAAGGTAGAGAGATTTCCCATGTATCTTCTGCTACCATGAATATATGTCTTCTCCCATTATCAACATAACACACCAGAATGGTACATTATTTTTACCAAGGATGAACCTACATAGACACATCAAAATCACACTAAGTCCGTAGTTTATTTTAAAGTTCAGTCTTGGTGATATACATTTTATGGGTTTGGACAAGTGTATAATGCCGTGTATCCATCATTATACTAGCATGCTAGCATACCTTATACTAGCACAGGAGAATATCTTCACTCTCCTGAAACTGCTCTGTGCTCTACCTGTTTGTCTCTCCTTGTTCCCAACCTCTGACAACCACTAATCTTTTTATTACCTACATCGTTTTGCCTTCTCCAGAATGTCACCTAGTTGGAATCATACAGTGTGTAAGTCTTTTCAGATTGGCTTCTTTTACTTAGTAATGTACATTGAAGATGCATCCATACCTTTTCATGGTTTGATAGTCTTTTTTTTTTAAGCGCTGAATAATATTCCATTTTCTGGATATACCGATTTATTTATTCTTTCACCTATTGATGGACATCTTGGTTGCTTCCAAGTTTTTGCAATTATGAATAAAGCTGCTATAAAGACCCACGTGCAGGTTTTTGTGTGGACATAAGTTTTCACCTCCTTTGGGTAAATACCAAGAAGCATGGTTGGTAGATCGTATGGTAAGAGTGTGTTTAATTTCATGAGAAACTGACAAATTGTCCTTCAGAGTGGCTGCCCTGCTTTGGAATCCCACTAGGAACGAATAAGAGTTTCTGTTGCTCTGCGTCTTCACCGGCATTTGTTGTCAGTGCTCCAGATATTTGCCATCCTGATGGGTGTGTAGTGGTAGCTCATAGTTTCCATTTGCATCTCCCTGATGTGGAGCACCTTTCATATGCTCATTTGACATCTGTATCTCTTCTTTGTTGAGGTGTCTGGGTCTTTGGCCTCCTTTTTTAATTAGGTCTTTGCTTTCTTACTGTTGAGTTTTAGAACTTCTGGGTGATAGTCCTTTAACAGACAGATAGGTCTTTTAGAAATATTCTCTCCTAACCTGTACCTTGTTTTCTCATTTTCTTGACATTTTCTTTTGGAGAGCAGACATTTTTAATTTTAATTAAATGCAGCTTATCAATTCTTTCTTTCATGGATTGTGTCTTTGGTGGTGTATCTAAAAAAAAAAAAAAAAAATCACCATACTCAAGGCCATATGGGTTTTCTCCTGTGTTATCTTCTAGTAGTTTTAAAATGTTGTGTTTTACATTTAGGTGTGTGATCTCTTTTTAGTTAATTTTTGTAAAGGATGTAAGGTTTGCATCTAGATTCATTTTCTTGCATATCGATGTCCAGTTATTCCAACACCATTTAGACTCTCTTCTCCATTGTGTTGCCTTTGCTCCTTTGTCAGCTATCAGCTGACTACATACATGGGTGTATTCCTGGGCTCTGTAGTCTGTTCCATTCCTTATTTGTCTATTCTTTCATCAGTAACACCCCGTCTTGATTATTGTAGCTTTATAATGTCTTGATGTAGGGTGTTATCAGTCCTCCAACTTTGTTCCCCTCCTTCAGTATTTTGTTGGCTCTTCTGGGTCTTTTTCCTCTCCATATAAACTATAGAATCAAGTTTTCAATATCTGTAAAATAACTTACTGGGGTTTTGATTGGGATTGCATTGAATCTATAGACCAAGGTGGGAGAACTGACATCTCAACAATATTGAGTCTTCCTACCCATGATTATGGGCTACCTCTCCATTTATTTTGTTTTTCTTTGATTTTATTCATCATAGTTTTGTAAATACTTACTTTAAACAGAGTTTTTTAAAAAATAGAGAAATAAAGAACTTTTGAGCTAGAAGGTAATTAAAAATTGAGTTTATTCTGATTTTAAAAAAATCCGGAGAGGTTGTTTTCATAAAGTCCACCATAAGCAGTTAGTTTTCTTATGCTTCAAAGTTTAAAATGAAGTAGATTTATTCTCTGCACAGGGCTGGTGTGAAGAGTAAGTGACTCAAGTACATAATCATCTCTATAAATATTTCCGTGGCATTTGAAAATAAATGTCTGGATGACCTTCCTTCCTTCCTTCCCCCCTCCCTCCCTCCCTCCCACCCTCCCTTCCTCCCTCCCTTCCTTCCATCCGTCCTTCTTCATTAATACTCCTTTCCTGCAACACTACTTAAAATGACAAATATGGATATTAGCTATATGGTCTTTTAACATACATGCCATTTTAGTGATTATGCAGAGATTATAGGAATTCTCTAGTTTACCTAATTTTGCAGAAGTTTTTGGTTAGAATAAAATTTCTACAAATAAAGACCTTAATCAATGCAGTGTGTTGCTTGAAATCCCCTTTTTGGAGGGGATCTTTGGTAATTTGGGTATAAATAATTCCTTTAATTTTGACGCATAAAGGAAATGAGGTGTGATGTTGTATGTAGGTATGAATAAAAAAAAATTTGAAATGGACTGAAAAGCTTAGTTAATGACCTGTGCAGCACAATCCTCCAGGATGTCTCTGCCTTGCACAGTTTCTGAGCTATCTTATAACTTTGTAAATCATAAGAACATAATATTAATGCAAATAAGTTTCTTTAAAAATTGCCAAGTTATTGCGTCCAGTGAAATGCTATTGATTACTGCCCTGTGAATAGACCTGTTTTACCTAAAATGTAACTTTAAATTTCCCTTTGAAATGGTTGTAACATCTTATCGATTGTCCTGTTAATTAATGATTTAAGCAAATTGTTTGCTATGTGTTCATTTTACATCTGTATGAACTTACGATTAAACGTTTTTAATACATTATCGTTTATCATTAATTTACCTTCTAGACAAGAAGCACTCCCTTCTTTACTTTCTAGTAAGTGGCAAAAACTTATTTGAAATTCTGCCCCATTGGGCTGTCTTTCATAATAAAGCATGAACGCTTCCTAGAAGTCTGCTTGAAAATACCCTATCAAATCTGTTCTGATATCCTTGTTGCCCTAGGACTGGCACCTACTTCAAACTCCATACCATGTTTTCCAGACTAAAATCCTTCACCTCGGTAAATACGAAGTCCACTTGCCACACATCTGATAGGGCCACTGTTCCTCTCGACGCACTTGCTCTAATTCACTTATCAAACAGTAATTTTATAGTAGGAGGGGTTCTGGTTGGTTTTGCATGTTTGTACTGCTTTCTTATCTTCATATAGGTAGTATTTCTTAACGAATTCTGCTTTAACAAGTCTAGCCTTTATAATTCACAAACATCTAATAAATCATATAGTCAATATTAATGAATGTGCCATTTGGTATTTTGTTGGTTGATTTAGAAATGAGAACAATAAGAAGGCATGAAATTAAAAGCATCTTTTATTTATTAGTCATGGTGATTTAAAAAAAAGGAAGGAAACTGAGATGAATTACCAGAATTCCAGGATTTCCAACGGTTGGAATTTATTATAAAAGCAAATAATAAGAGATCATCCAAGAAATAGAAAACTTAAAAAATAATTTTCGATCTGAGATAAAAGGAACATGGAGAGATTTTCTTTGCATTCTTCAGAAATTGGGAAAACACAACTGTCAGAAGATTAAATGTTAACTCCTGAGTGTTTAGAAGTAGGATGAAAATAAATTAGGTAGTGACAGAAAATTTTCCTCAACTGGTTCCCCTGTACATCACAAAAAACAGCTTGATCTTTCTTTTTTTTTTTTTTACAAATTTAGGGCTTTCTTTTTGGAAAGCTATCACAGAGAAAGAAGGAATGTTACCTCAAAGTCAATTTGAATCTACTTTATTTTTGAGTAGTGAAACCGTAATTGGAAAGTAATTGATAACCTTGAGTTTGTAAAATCTGTTACTTTTCACTCACTGTCAGCATTAGAACATAAGGCCCTAATGAAATAGTCAAAGAATGAGTTTTGCTGCAGGGAGTTTGTAAGATAAAGTAGAGAATCAGGGCCAGGGCACACAGCAGGGTGCACCTAGGAAGTTAAGACTGGGTGAGTGATAAGAGAACTTCAGAGACAACTCTGCCCTTCAGGATTTTGGCTTCAGGATTCTGTCTAGCACTAACATTATTGAACTATACGGCATAGTTCTTAAATATGTAACAAAGGATGATAAATCTCTCCTACCTGTAGAGAATTGAGATGCTTTACCTACTTCTTTCTATAGGTACTGAAGTGTATTGACTTTGGTGAATTCCCTAATTTTACACTTGTTTTTTAAAGTGAGGCTTGATCGGATGAAAATATACATTTGGAAAAAAATTCCTTCGTTATCCCAACATTCTTTATTCATGAATTGGTGTAGTGATGGAGATTAGCATGAAAGAGGTATTTATTCCAAGATCTCGCTTCCTTTCATGTCTGGCTTCACTCTGTTTATTCACAATTATTTTCATAATATTTTATTGTGATGCCATAAACTAGGGACAAGCCTCTGGAGGGAATAGTGTTCCAAGGCATGGCCGTCATTAGAAGACAATAAGCTTGTTTTCATTCCAACACTCTTAGCTTTGCTAAAGGCTAAGTGGAAGAAATTAACATACTGCATGCCTTACAAAGGAAATTGTGTCTAATTATTTTGCTCCTCAAATTATCCCGTGAGGCATTGATTGGACTATAAATATGTTTTATTTCAGTTACCCTCAACTAACATTTATAATTTTTTATGATTGTTAAAGATAGTCTATTAATTGAAATAAGATTATTCTACTAAATAAAAGTAAATAAAATCACTTGGGGAGCCAGGATATTCGAGTAACCATTCATTTCTGGTCAGAAATTAAAAGTAGGATGAGCAGGGGCTTCCCTGGTGGCGCAGTGGTTGGGGGTCCGCCTGCCGATGCAGGGGACGCGGGTTCGTGCCCCGGTCCGGGAGGATCCCACATGCCGCAGAGCGGCTGGGCCCGTGGGCCATGGCCACTGGGCCTGTGCGTCCGGAGCCTGTGCGCCGCAACGGGAGAGGCCACAACAGTGAGTAGGCCCGTACTGCAAAAAACAAACAAACAACAACAAAAAAAAACCAATGATGCACGGGGGCTTCCCTGGTGGTGCAGTGGTTGAGAGCCCGCCTGCCAATGCAGGGGACGCGGGTTCGTGCCCCCGTCCGGGAGGATCCCACATGCAGTGGAGCGGCTAGGCCCGTAGGCCATGGCCGCTGGGCCTGCGCGTCCGGAGCCTGTGCTCCGCAATGGGAGAGGCCGCAGCGGTGAGAGGCCCGCGTACTGAAAAAAAAAAAAAAAAAAAAAAAAAGTAGGATGAGCCAACTATCAAAGCAACATTGAAAACGTAGCCATCTAATATTGATTGTCTGCACCTTTCAGAAAAATAAACTTCAATTTAGAAAAATCTTAAGAAAATCTGTGTGCTGATTATGCTATCACAGGCTGTGGTAGGGCAGAGTAATAGCCCCCCAAAGATGGCGAGGTCTGAGTCTCTGTAACCTGTGGGTATATTACCTCCTACAACATAAGGAGTTTTGCCCGTGTGATTAATGCTAAGGCCTTGAGGCGGGAAGAGTAGGCCGGTTTACCCAGGTGAGGCCAATCTAATCACAGGCGTCTTTACAAGCAGAGAACTCTTCTCACCTGTGCTAAGAGAGGCAAGATGGCGGGAGGGTGGTGAGAGATTCAACGTGGTTGACGTTCAGGTTGGAGGAAGGGGCTGGGAGCCAAGGGGAGCAGGCAGCCCTAAGAAGCTGAGAAAGTAAGTGAACAAATTCTCTCCAAGAGCCTCCAGGAGGAACAAGCCCTGCCGACACCTTCATTTTAGTCGGTAAGCCTTATGTCGAAATTCTGATGTATAGCACTGTTACATAATGAATATGTGGGGTTTTTTAACCGTTAAATTTATGATAGTTTGCCCTGGCAGTGATAGAAAATTAACACAAGGCCTTATCTTGGCATATAATGTTTTAAGTTAACTGTGAGAGTTTAGAAAAGCTCTATGAAGCAGCTATAGTTAACTCGTATCTTTTGAAAAAATTATAACTAACTTTCCAGGGAGTTAACCAAATTAAACTTTGACAGATAATTAAATGAGGAACTATAGACCTAGGATTGGGTTTGTGCATGAAGGTATTTACCAGGTCCTCTTTTCGAGATTTTCGTGTGAAAGCAAAATCGCTATCTTAAGTTGCTTAAAGTCTCTGCTTTTAAGGACTCAGGTGATTAGTTTGGCCCTGCCTGGATAATCCAGGTTACTCTCCCCACCTCAAGGTTCTTAACAACAGTCACACCTGCAAAATCCCTTTTGCTACGTAAAGTAATATTTCACAAATGGAGCGTGAGATTGAGTGAAAGGATTTAATTTTTGGCTTTTCATGGAGAGATATTTGTTTATAAACTTTGAAAAAGCTTCTGTATCTTTCACAAGGTGCATTTCCTGAATTATAGGTGTTGAATGGTTATTAACACTCCAGCAACCAAAAGTTATATTTTAATTAGAAAAATTGGAGTCTATATCTTGCAAATTAATTGAAGTCGCTCTACTCTTGTAAATGTCAGAAGTATTATACAGTTTTACCACAGTTTAATTTCTTCAAGAATCTAAATATAAAGATTAAAAGTAACACAGCAAGGGAGTTTAAAGAGGTTTTAGATTTTCCCAGAAGACTATGGCTTTGGAAATCTATGAAATACTTTACCCAATTTACATTTGAATTAAAAGTTAAAGAAAATACTTGTAATGTGCAGATTACTTGATGTCCTGCGAAAGGGAATAAAAATAGAAAACATTAATCACATGCGTAATATGTATCAGGTATGTCCCATGTAATATTTCTAAACTTCTTAACAAATCCAGCCAGGTAAGTATTACATTTCCTATTTTTACAGATGAGAATATTGAGGTTCACATTTAGTTATAACTGGTGCACTCATATGGAGTTGGTAAATGACAGGAGAATTCGCTGCAGGTTCTACTGACTCCCAGACTTTCGCTTTTAAAAAATCTCTAACCTAGTGCCTCTCCCTTTTAACTGAAAAATAAGCACAAAGATAACCCCCATGTCTACACGGTTCCTAACAAATCCCTGTGAACAATTAGTACAGGCAGGCAGAGTGGGAGTTTATACACTGGAACTCTGACTGCCTGCTGTGGATTAAAGAGGGTCACATACTCTTTGATGCTCCTCCCAGGGAGAGTTGAGGGGCTAGGTTTCCTCCCCTTGATCATGGGTGATCCTTGGGCAGGTTCTGTTTTGATTAATGGAATATGGCAGAAGTGAGGCTACGTCAGATACTGGGCCTAGGCTACCAGCTCTGACAGCTTCTACACCTTGTCTCCTGGGACACTGGCTCTGGAGCCCTGAGCTCCAGTGGGAGATGTCTGATTACACTGCGCCGCCATGCTGTGAGGAACCCCAAGCTAACTTCATAAAGATGTGCAAGGGAGAGAGGAGGGAAGAAGCCCAGCAGCCATGCAGTTTTCCAGGCATTTGTGTCCTCCTTGCTAAGTCGCAGACTGTGAACAGAAACGAACCTTCCCTGTTACACCTCGTCCAGATTCCTGACCCTCAGAATCATGAAATATAATAATTACCATTAACTTTAAGCCACCTGATTTGGGCACAGTTTGTTATGCAGCAAAAGGTAATCAGAATACTGACTACATAATAGTTGATAATTTTGCCCAATGTCAATATGTAATAATCACACACACATTACGTAATTCACTCTACTTTCTGGTTTTCTAGTAAATTTTAAGAAAAGGAAATGTTGTCCATGGCTTCATCTTCTACTCTTCATTCAAACTGATACTCATTCAAATGTCAATGTTCTTATTACTTGGAATCTATTGAGCCAAACATTGGTCACTAAGGAATCGTCAGGCAATTAATTGTTTTCATTTTCATCCCAATGACTTGGCAGTTGCAGACACACATTTTAGGATGAATTTAGTCATACCAGCTGTCAGCTTGGTGAAAATAATGTAGTGTTTGATATATCCAAAATCCTTCCTGAATTGGGAACCTGACTCGAGATTGGTATTGCTGTGGTTAATCCCTTTGTAAATGGTAAAATATTAAATGAGTATTAGCCATTTTCAATTAAAGCTTTTTGGTTATTTTATTGAGTCCCTACATGTAGACATTCAAGACTGCAGTGATGTGTCTGGTCCAGGTTTCTAGATTTTTAAAGTGGTAGCTTGCCATACCTGATGCCAATTTTTAGGATATAAATCTGTGAGAAATAAGGAAAACTCAGGAATGATTAAGCCTACAGAATTTGTAAGCAGGGGAGGTTGTTTGCAGAGTGGACAAGTTTATATTGTTCACAACTTAGAATTTAGTAGGAATTTCCGACATAGCAGGGACACATTTATGCAGGGTTCCAGAAAAGTCTTTGTTGAGAAGGAGCTAGTCACACAAAGCAGCAGTGATTCATTTGCTCCATAAATATATATATTTAGCCCCTGTTATTAGCCAGCTATTGTATTGATACTAGATTACCAGAGGGGTGTTTTTTAACACCACTAAAACACCATAAATTGTGTTAGAAATTCAGGACATAGGTCCATTCCCAGTATACTGAATTGAAATCTCATGCATGTGGTCCAGAGATTAGCTTAAAAATCACCAGAAGTAATTTTTGGGCGTAGCCAGAATGACAGAAAAGACGCCTGAATGCTCTCTTGAACTTGACTTACTAGAAAATGAGAGACAATTAAAAGGAAGTAAATATTATAAGGTTGTATTGGCTTTGAAATGAATAAGGGATTGGAGAGAACAGAAAGTGAATTACAAAAGACAATTAAGAAACTCATTAATTTATACGAAAAGTTATAGAGGACCAAACTCGAGAAATCAGAGAAAAATAGTGGAATTTTTTCCACTGTGAAATTAGAAAAAATAAAAATAAACAAAAAGACTTAAGAGCCAGGAATGAGAGAGTCAACAGTAACCCTGAGATTTTCGATTTCATGTCTGATATGAAGATGATGATGTTTTGAAATATAACCAAACCATAAATATTAGGAGAAGGAGGTTGGATTTGTTTTCAGACATTGTAAATTTGTAATTCTTGTTGTAGTTGCATACTTTTCCTTTTTCCAAAGTTCTGAGGCAAGCAAAAATAATAAAGAAAACATGATTTCATGACAGAGACTAAGCTAGAAAAAACTTCTCATGTCCAACATTATTTTAAGCCTCCCATTTTATTCAAAATACATATGCTATAAATTGGAATTTCCAAATTAGATCCACCTTCTTATTACAGATAAAGATGAAAAGGAAACCAGGCTTTGTCTTTTTCAGAATCATTTTTAGAACTTGCATGATGAGGAATATTCTTCCAAAACAAAGTCATTTAACATCAAATTCCAATTAAAAAGTAAACTGGACTAAATGTATTCGTGTATTAGCTTGACCTAAGTCTGGGAACTGGGCCAAACTTTTCAAATCATAGTATCGTTATTTACCAAAAAAAAAAAAAAAAGGAAATGTTAACTAACATTATTAAATAAAAGCACATATACACACACATAACAGGAACCAAAATAAATGCTAATGTTAATGAATGTTGAATATGTGTGTATATATACACAGTGAAGATAAAATAGACTCTTGAACAGTGCTGGAAGTAGTGGCAATGCCAGGGGAAAATTTATACAGGCTCCTTGGCTGTAGGGTACACATGTATAGTGTTATACAAATAGACAAAAGAGTCACTTCCACAGTTGCCTAAAACAAAATTGAAATCTAACAGTTTGCATTTAAAGTTCTTTCCATGTCTCCATTTCTTGATGAATGGCAGTTCATGAAACTTAGGTGTCTGCAAAAATAAATCTAGTATAAATGATACCTTGGTCTGTGAAATACAAACTTCTTGTGTTTATTTAAAGAAAAAAATTACATCTGTTCATAAAGTTGTTTTTTCCCCATAATTCCACTTTTATATTTTAATGGATATTAAATAAATGAAATTCCTCCTTTCCTTCTCTTCTGCCTCTTTAGCCCCCAGCTCTGTAGACATCATCAAGAGATCATTTTATATCCTTTTAGACTTTATTCTTTTGAAAAGTTTTTAATTGAAATATAGTTGATTTACAATGTGTTAGTTTCAGGGGTATAGCACAGTGATTCAGGTGTATATATATATATATATTTTTTTTCTTCAGATTCTTTTCCCTTATAGGTTATTACAAAATTTTGAGTATAGTTCCCTGTGCTGTACAGTAGGTCCTTGTTCTTTATCTGTTTTATATATAGTAGTGTGTATGTGTTAATCCCAAACGCTATGCTTATTAGGAATATACATTTTTGTTGTTTTTCCCCAAATAAAAATGATTTTGCAATGTGCTTTTTTGTTTTACTTACAATGAATATTTTTCCAGGTCAGTGCATATGAATCTATAACTTTCTTTTTAATTGCTCTATGAATTTCCTTTAAGATATATTCTATAATTGATTTAACCACTTTTATATTAATTGAGAGTTCTCCCCCAATTTTTGGCTAGTAAACTACACTTCAATGAGCATCCCTGGACATATCTTTTTGTTTGTAAATAAGCTAGTATTTCTGTAGGACAGACCCCTTGAAGTAAAATTTCTAGTGAAATTCCTGGGTCAAAGGTCATGCATATTTTAATTGTGGTAGGTAATGTCAATTTGACTTTAAAAAAAGCTATATTCACTGCCATCAATACCATTGTGAGAGTGCCCATTTTCCCTCACAAAAGGTGCATGTTATCAGTCTCCTGAAATGTTGCCAAGCAAGTGGGTGAATAAGATACCTTGTTACTGTTTAACAGAAAGTTGATATTTTGTGTTCATCATGGACCCTGTTTTAAGTCCTGTTTTATTTGCTACATTCCATTTGGTCCAGGGCAGATATTTTCATTTTGCTTGGATTCAATAGTAAGGCAAATTATTTTTTCTAATCAGACTAGACCTTCCGGCCACCTATCTAGACAAATATCCTACTTTTCTATCTGAAATATTTGATCTCTCTTGCCCTGTCATAGGGTTTTGTGTGTGTGTGAGATGATCACCTCTGTGTGGGCTCCTGATTTTCCTAGTGACTTTGAAGCATAGTAACTTGGCTGAAATGTTGATGAGCCCAGACATGAAGGAGGTGATGATGACAGAAAAGGATAATTGAGAAGTACTGCCCTGGGGAAGAAATAGTTTGTGTCTGGGAGAGAAGAAGGGCTTGACCACTCTTTCTCAAATGACATTTCTTTTTGAAAGACAGTGTTAAGAGTGTGCAATTCCAGAGACAACGAGGTTGTTGCAGAAATATCTACTACAGCATGCTTCAACTTGTTTTCTTTAAAGGTTAAAAAAATAGAAAAATGTGCATCTCTTGAAGAGATTTCCAAACCATCATTGTGAACAGTAATCCAATAGTTCAGTTTAAAAATTAAGAGGATTTTAAATAAGAAGGAATTATGTCAGGCAGAAAGCAAACATAAATGCCAGCAGTCAAAAAACCCTGTGAAAAAATATGATTAAAACTGAAAATTTTAAAATATGTTTAACTGTAGTTCTTGACTTTTAAAGTCCACAGACATTTTCCCTTGAGAAAAGAATAAGAAACATTAAAATGTTGAAGAAGGGCATAAGAACACTTCAGAAAGAAACAAATTAAGAGAATATTAATATTGTGTTGCCAACTCCAAAGCCAAACAGAAAACACTTCTCAACATGATTGGAAGTTAGTTTGAGGGAGAAGAAAACAACAATAATAACAATATAATAATAATAATAACTTTTATAATTTGTATTTTGGGGCCACTGTTATTTGTCAATCAACTAATACGTGATAGTAGATTCACTCTTATTTATTATAAAAGAAAGTTTGTATCCTTTCATTTTAGGGAAAGGTTTTAACAAAATTGTCTTATTGTACATTGTAAATGCTTCAAGAGCAATTCAAGCCATGCTTCATTGAAAAAACTCAGGACCCTTTAAGTTCTACCTGTCCATTTCTTAGAGGCCCTGTCAGCTTGGTCTCTGCTCAGAAGCTGTGCTTATCCTAAAGTTGAGAAATATTTTAAAAAACGAATTCAGTATTACTAATTCAAATATTATCTGTCTCTGAAAGTAATGAATGGTATATATTGTGTTAAATGCTTGTCTATTCTTAGGGGAAGTCTCTCGCTGTGCAGATGAGGTATTTACTTTGTAGTGATATATATATGTATATATGTATATATAGATAGATTTACTCTTTCCTTTCAATGACTGTATAGTATTTCCATGTGTAAATTACTCTCAGTGGTTATTTAATGTTTACATTTTTCCCCCAAGACAAGGAATGCCTTAATGAGCATTAGCCATATTTCTATTTATTGGTCCATGTATCAATCTACCATATTCTCTACCCACAGATATATTACATACTCCTGCAAGATGAGTCTTTAAAATTAGGTTGCTGAGTCATACTCCATATTAAAAACATAGGATAGCATTTCCAAATGCTATGCAAATACTATGAAAATCATTTGCATCAATTTATATTCTCATTACTTCTTTATACAACTATTGCCTCATAAACTCAATGGCACTCAACAAAATAATTTTTATTTTTTAACTTAATTTTTGTCATAAATAGCACCTTAGCGTCTTTTTTAATGTTGGCATTCCTAGTATGTTTTGTGGTATATAGTTAGTACTTAAACAATATTCGTTGCATGAAAAAATAGACATTGGCTATTTTGGAGGGTTTTTTTAACAAGAAAAAACATACTGATAAAAGAAACATTTGAACATTTTGTGCAGTATGAACAGACATATTAATGGAGGTTTTTTTTGATATTTGTAAAATTTTTATAAATTTCATTATTAATGAAATGATTACATAATAATCATTTAAAAGGGTCATGTTGAAATGGGCAAATAGATTCCGCTCAATCATATTATTCAAATTTTTTTCAGTGTAATAATAGATGTTATTTATTGTAAAGTGATTTAGACTGAACTGTAAAAGTTCCAGAGAGATTAGATAGTAATTGCTGCACTAACAAAAAAGTATCACATGTTAAACTAATATACATGGTTCAAGGTTATATCAACAAACAGTTCATTAAATTTGCTGTTTACTGTCACTTTTTTTCTTTTTTAATAATGAAGGCTCCCTAAATTTCATTGGCTCTTTCCATGTACTAATTTGTATATCTATATTAATATTTTGTCATTTGATTTAAAGTGTCAAATATTCTCTGACTAATTTTAAATAAACTAAAAATTCGTTCTTAGTTCTCTGTGTGAACAGCCAGGTTGACGGGGGAAACAGTGTCTGGAGTTACAAGCCAATATGGTTGTTTAATACCCTTTTCTTCATGAGCACATAAAGGAAAATTTTATAAATAGCCTTTTTAATGCTATGTTTCTCATAAACTCACACCAGTAGTAATTCTGCACAGAAATATGACAGCCAAATGTGTGGAAATAAATTCCATTTGTGTATAAAATATCTAAGATAGGAAAAATTATACTTGTAAAATTTAAAGCCAGCTAAGGATTCATTGAAAAATTTTCATATACCAACTCTCCAAATCTGGTTTTAAAGAGACTGTAACATAATTCCAGGAATAAAGACCTTCTGGAATTGGGATTTATGGAAAAGAGATTATGGCCCCGTAAGGTTCGAGAAATGCAGAGGGCCTGAAAGATCGTCTAGGAGAAGGTACTTTTCTTTCCTTGCTAAAGATTAAATGGGTGTTCTCAAAACACTGCTTTCTGGGAGCATACATTTCTTCTCTTGGTGTTGGATTTTGTATTGATTAATAGCTACCATATTTTCCCCCTTTTGTAAAGAAAACTTTTAGGGATAAAAAAATCTCTGTTCTGCTCACATTAAAATCCCCTACTGGGGCTTCCCTGGTGGCGCAGTGGTTGAGTCCGCCTGCCGATGCAGAGGACGCGGGTTCGTGCCCCGGTTAGGGAGGATCCCACATGCAGTGGAGCGGCTGGGCCCGTGAGCCATGGCCGCTGAGCCTGCGCATCCGGAGCCTGTGCTCCGGAACGGAGGTGAGAGGCCCGCGTACCGCAAAAAAAAAAAAAGTAAAATCCCCTACTGACTTTGAGAGGTAAACATTGATTTTTAATGGGAGGGTGCAACTTATTGAAGAAAGGATTTGAACCCCTGGTGAGATGATGCTTCTGGGATATACTTAGTTATCTAAACAGAATAAGTCTAATGTCAGTCTAAAGAATCATATGCCTTTAGATTTTTACATTGATAATTTCAGTAGGACATTTTGAGATAAAAAATTTCAACTTTGAAAAGGATATTTTTTAAAAAACGTGACTCTTTATGTTTGTTCATTCTTTTGAAATATATCTGAGTACAGGAAGAGAAACTGAACAGTGTGCTGGGCATAGGGTTTTTGACCAGATAGTGTCTCAAAAATGCTCTGGAAAGTCTATCAAGGTTTTAGAAAGTAATCCAGTAATGGCTGAGGATGCATAAGTCTGAATCATCTTATGTGCTATTCTGTGTCATTTGTAGGGGGAAAGTCGTAGCTGAATGTGATGGAGACTGGATGGTGCAGGCTTTTAATGCTCTCAACATTTTGCAACTCGTATGTCAGGACAAAATTGTAATAACAAAGCTCACGGCAGCTGCCTATGCTGTGTTTGGTTGTAACTCAGATGAGAACATTCATCATGTCTCTGCCCTTCATGAATGCACATGCACGCACGTTTTCAAATATAATGTCGAAAGACATTTCAAGATTTGAATGGAATCCTTCAGACTTAAAATTAATCCAAAAGAGCAATACTTTGAAACTTTACCAAGGATTAAACAAATGGCAAGATCTTGTATGTCTTCAGGTCTGTCAGATCTTACAGAACTGTATTTTTGATATAAAAACAGCAGACTAAATTTAACCTATACAAGATTACACAGACCCCTGACTAATCTCTTTTGCTGGTTTGTCCTAAAATCTAAAGTAAAAAATAATTTTGCAATTTTATTTATTGCATAGTATTTGAATAATAAAAAACCCAATGTTTCTTTAATATATTACATTCTTCTGCAGACCTTCATGTATACCCAATAGCTAATGTGACATTTATAGTTAAGTAAGTTAATTTTTGTAGTTTTATTTAAGTGACTTATTTAGGACTCCATTGAGAATTTAGAGGGAGAAAAACCATATTCTTTCATAATGTTATTACTCTGCTGTTCCAATAACATTTAATAGACGGTTAACATTCTCTAACATTAAGCTTGTAGTATGGGAGCTTTGAAAATATCACATATATTTGGATTTCTCTTTAGCCCTTTAGAAGGATCATAATGATAATTTAAAATTAAATTTGAAAAACTGTTTTCTAAAAAGCCTGATATATGTATTTTTCTTGGGTGGGGGCCAGGGAGGGATACTGCTTTGGTATACCCGGTTAATCTTTATGACTCATTGATTATTTATCAATCCAATCACTGTATTTCTGAATTCCAGAATTAATACGCTTAATGGAAGAAATCAACCGTAGTGTGACAAGTTAAAATTTGTTTGCAAAGATAAAAGTCAGTTCCTATATAAAAATATAATTAGTTAACATGCTATAAAACCCTGCTTCCTCCTCAGGACAAACACTTGTTCTTTGATAGCACATGTATCGATTGAATATCCATCCATTCCGTGTAATAACTTCCCCAGGCTCTGTGTTTACAGTGATGATCAACATGAATAGGTTCCATGTAAAATGTATAGTCCTATCTGGGAAAACAATATCAATAAAATGATCACATTAATAGATGTACACTTGATTCAAGTTTAGATGAGGATTCTGAAGGAAAGAGACTTAAGTCAATGAAACTGGCTTAAAGTAGAAATGAGGGAAATTTTCCCTCTTCCTGAAGAATTATTGATTGCGCTGAAGGGAATCTGTAGGATCCGGGGCCGCCTGGGCGGGGTGTGGGGGCATTGCAGGAGAGGTCATAGTGGGAAAGACCAGGAGTGGGACCCACTCAAGGAGTGGAAAGGAACTCACACTTGACGAGAAAGGAGGGGGTGAAGGACAGCAGTTTGAGGTGATGCTCAAGAAGCCAGGGGCTGGATTAGGCAACAAGTCTGGAATTTATCCACAAAGAACTGGGAAGCCATTAGCACATTAGGCACTTTCAAAAGTCTAGGAGAGGGCTTCCCTGGTGGCGCAGTGGTTGAGAGTCCGCCTGCCGATGCAGGGGACACGGGTTCGTGCCCCGGTCCGGGAGGATCCCACATGCCGCGGAGCGGCTGGGCCCGTGAGCCATGGCCGCTGAGCCTGTGCGTCCGGAGCCTGTGCTCCGCAACGGGAGAGGCCACAGCAGCGAGAGGCCCGCGTACCGCAAAAAAAAAAAAAAAAAAAAAGTCTAGGAGATATTATACATCATAGGGAACTATATTCAGTATCCTGTGATAAACCACAAAGGAAAAGAATATGAAAAAAGATATATATATATGCATGTGTATATATATATATATATGTATGTATGTATATACATATATATAACTGAGTCACTTTGCTGTACAGAAGAAATTAAATACAACATTGTAAATCAACTGTAGTTCAATTAAAAAAAAAAGAGTCCAGGAGAGAGAGGACAGCAGCAGGCATTGGGGAGAGGGCTTGACAGTCACTTCTTGATTGTGTTTTTAGAGGGTAGACAAGTATTTCAAAGCATTTACCTGGTACAAGGAGGGGCAGTAACCAAACAGCATGGGAGACTACCATGGGAGACTACAGAACCTGCTCCAGTGCCTGCAGGCTGAACAACAGCTCTGCATGGTAATGTGACTCTAAGACACTCTCTCAAATGTATACACAGTGAAAAAACTGAAAGATCATTTTATGCTGTTGGCTGCCAGAGAGTTAGACTTTTGTTTTTGTTTTGCGGTACGCCGGCCTCTCACTGTTGTGGCCTCTCCCGTTGCGGAGCACAGGCTCCGGACGCGCAGGCTCAGCGGCCATGGCTCACGGGCTCAGCCGCTCTGCGGCACGTGGGATCTTCCTGGACCGGGGCACGAACCCGTGTCGCCTGCATCGGCAGGCGGACTCTCAACCACTGTGCCACCAGGGAAGCCCTGCCAGAGAGTTAGACTTTTAGTAGCCTCCATGACACTGCAGTTTGAGGAGATCTGCTTTTAACTGCAACTTTTACTTCTCTCTGCATACAAAATGACAAATGATACTTGTCCTTCTTAATAAACAAGACTGGGTTAGGATTACCAGAAGGTCAATACTTATACCAAAGAGAATGTTGCCACCAAACCCAGAAAATACTGTCTGTCTTGCTGAGTGAAAAGCATCTCCCTGAATATCTGGAAACCTCATTGTCTTCCCACTCTGGCTCTTTTATGAGTTATCATAACTCAGCTGTAGCTGTAATGTAACCGACTAGCACTGATGATGAAATCAATAACCACTAAAACAAAAATAAATGGTGTTTGGGGTGCAAGAAACAGCCATTTTTATCTTAGGGAAAGTACATCTGACTTAAATGTACTCTAACTCCTAATATTTCACATATATTTTTTTAATAAACTCCAATTTTGCTAAAATTTCTGCAGTGTCTAATCAATATGCATAATGGTGGGCTCTCTCTTTGTGCTCAAATAGAACCAGTGCATCATTTAGATAGGAAATGCTATGTCATTTAATTCCATTAAAAATCATTTCCTGGTGGGAATTTATTTTAAGCTCTCCCTATTACTCACCTCAAAAGCTTTCACACAAGTAAGCTTTTGGGAGAATACAATCGAGAACTTAGTTTCAAGTCTCGAAATTTAGGAGATAAATGGTAAAGGGATGCCTCTTCATCCTCCACATAAAATTAGCTTTAAAAGCTGGGACGAAGTGAGAGAGTGGCCTGGACACATATACACTACCAAATGTAAACTAGATGGCTAGTGGGAAGCAGCCACATAGCACTGGGAGATCAGCTCGGTGCTTTGTGACCACCTAGAGGGGTGGGATAGGGAGGGTGGGAGGGAGGGAGATGCAAGAGGGAGGGGATATGGGAACATATGTATATGTATAGCTGATTCACTTTGTTATACAGCAGAAACTAGCACACCATTGTAAAGCAATGATACTCCAGTAAAGATGTTTTAAAATATGTAAATATTTTAAGGCAACATTTCAGTAGAAGAATGTGAGATAGCACCACTTCTAAAGCCTCAGGGTGGTCAGTTCATTTTTTCTAAGGGTGGCTGACTCTTAAGTTTCTATGTGTTGACTGATTCACTTGTTATAATGAGGGAACCATTTGGGGACACTGGGGCTGTCATGATACGTACAAGTCGGTCCTTTTGGAGGAGTATGTTGATCCCTGCTATTTCTAGTTTTCTATTTCTTAAACACAGCTGACCATGTAAACTGCAGTGAGCTTTGTGTCTGATCTAGGAAAGCTGTTGGAATAGGTTGAGATTCAAGGAGGAGGAATGATGGAATCACCAGTAACAGACAACACAGTGCAGCAAGAAGTTTCAGAGGAGGGGGCCGGGTGCACAAGGTGGTATAACTTGGGGCCTCGATAAAGGCCAGCGTAAGCCTCTGGAAGTGAATAAAAAGAAAAAAAAAAGAGATAAGCTCTAGAAAACATATGCGGGTATCTGTAATTCACATAAGTATTTATAAACGTATACCCAAATTGAGCTATCAGTATCTATATCTACTATCTTTATTTTTTTAAATTTAGTTTATTGAAGTGTAGTTGATTTACAATGTTGTGTTAATTTCTACTTTGCTGTACAGCAAAGTGATTCAGTTATACATATGTATACATTCTTTTTTAAATCCTTTTCCATTATGGTTTATCACAGAATATTGAATATAGTTTCCTGTGCTGTACGGTAGGACCTTGTTTATCCATTCTATATATAATAGTTAGCATCTGCTAATCCCAAAATCCCAGTCTATGATATCTATATATTATTTGCTTAAAATATGTAGGGTTGACAAGGGAGGTTACATTTCACATTGTCTATTCTGGTTAAAATGTGAAAGTGAGATTGTGATTAGAAGCATTTATGATTCAATCAAGTAGTAAGTACTGTCAAGATGATATATCCAATCAGGTATTATGAGGGGCATGTGATTGCAGAAGATTATTCTGCTATCTTAAGAGACAGGCTGTGTATATTTTAGGTTATGATTTTAGAGTTTAAGAGCACGAAGCTAATTGCCTGCTGAACTCATAGTCATAGTTGGAAGAGCCCAACAGGCAAAGGCAAACAGAATGATCCTCTACAGCTGCCTTGACTGGATGAGATGAAATCACAGGAAAGCCTTGTGACTGTCACACCTGGAACTAGGTTTGCTGACTCACTGGGCACACACATTTTGAGGGACACACTTGTGAATTTGGAAAGTAGATAAATGTGTAAAGTCATATGAATATTTATAACACTCCAGTCCTTTTCACAGCATGTTTATTAACACCAAAACAATTTTAGATGGGCTGTCAACAAAAAATACTTAGAAATAAACCAGTCTATTTATTTCACACACATTGGTTATGATCTGCCACGTAATGTACTGTGCTACAATAACAAGTTAAACAGCCACCCAAGAATGTTTAATCAGTTTTACTGCACCGATTTTTAACAAAATCGCTTTAAATGCTTTATCAACAGCTTTAAATACAAACACACAGTGGCCAAGCTCTAACGTAAATGAATGAATTTGACTTTCTGGAAGACGGTAGACAGACAAACAGGATGCTGAAGGGGCAACAGTGAACTGAGAGTAGTTGGAGAAGCTCAGATTCACTTGACCTCTGTCAATCTGTTAACAGATTTTTGGAATTTGCTTGCTAAAATTTCCAACAAGATCAGCAGCTGATCTTGATATGTGTATAACACTGAACTACCAGACAAAATAAGTATGCAACTGGAAATGGCCTGTCTACCCCCCTACCCCTGCAGGATGTGACCTTGTCTGTTCCAGTACTGAGAAAATTACTCCAGTGCAGAAAATCCGTGTAAATCTCACTAGCTCTATATATTGGGAGGGGAGTGGTCACTAGAGCACTGTTCCAGAATCTCTTGTTACAGAATGGCCCAAAGCAAATTCTCAGAAGCTTGAATTTTATCCATAAACACACACAGTAATTTATACTCTCTACACTGATGATATTGCCTTGTCAAATGACAGATTGTTCATTTGAAGTTTTTGCCTCCCTTTGTAAGTAAAAGAATCATTTCAGTTGCTTTCTTTCCCTCTTTTTTTTTTTTTCTTAGTTCACTTGACAATTCCACCTCTTCTGGCCCATGTGAGGCTTGCCTATTTCATGAAGCAGAGCCTGTTACAATAAGAGAACTCACAGAAGCATTTCCTGTGTTAGAAATTCATCCCTTCTTTCCTTCAGAATATTCTTAAAGTTGATTAAATCACCTGTATTTCAGCTTCTTGCACTTTGACTTCCTCTGATTTATGGCCGAAGTTGTAGAATGGTGCGTCTGCGTCAATAGGGTCCCTTTTGTTCTCTCATCTTTTTAATGCAAAATAAGTCCATTGATTATAATAGAGAAGGAATAAGAGAAGAGAAGGGTCTTTTTTTTTTTTTTTTTTTTTAACCAAAAGAGCTCAATACATGTTCTTGGCTGCTCGGTTTGCTGCTTACTTAAATTTGGGAATGCTATTCAAACACTGCAGCTTACAGTCCAAAGGACTGGGCCTATTCTGTAACAATTTATTTGAAGGCAGGTGTCTCCTTTGTTGGATTCTTTATTTATCCATTTTGCCAGATTATCTGCGAGTAAGAATATTGAAATAAGATCTTTAGCAACTTAACTTTGGATGTCGGTTTTCTTTTGAAGGACAGTTATTAAAAAACTCCTAGGACTGCTCACTTGCTTTTTTTCTTTTTTGTACAAAGCAATGTCATCACTTTTTTTGAGTATTATATTTCTCCTCAATAATTGACATTACATTAAAGGAACACAAAATTGTCTTAATTATGCAATAATGATCAAGGCAAAGAGTGTTTCCTAGGAACTAATGGTTGCCCGAGAGGACACGATGGCTTGAGGTCCAGCTGGTTAATAAGCCACAGGAAATGCCGCGGGCCAAGATTTGTATTATTTCACTGAGATGAAAATGAACCAAAAAAAAAAGGGCAAAATGGATTTATTTTCCACTAATGGGTAAAATGGCCTCATTCTGGATGCAGAAGACTTTTCAGTAGAAGGTGTGTGTTTCATAACAGCTAAATCAAAATTTTCAGTGATCTCTACTTTTTGTTTTTAATACAGTACAGGACAGATAATACTGTACGCTTGATTAGAAATTTTAATACAACTGAAAACACTATGCAACACTGGAGTTTTTGTCTACTCTTGTACGTGCCATAGAACGTTATGGCCAACATTTGCTGTGTTAGTTTTTTTTGTGAGATAGAAATATATTTTATACATTTTCAGTATTAAAAATAGTTACTTTTGAAAACATTCAAAAAATAGTTATCTAATGACAATCAAAGAAAATACAGGCTTTATTTTCTTTTGTTTTTAGGATTCCTTCAAATGTTAGGGAACGATAGCTGACCAAAAAGATGGCTTTAAGAGCTTAAGTAGTTTTACTTAAACTATAATACAAGGTAGACAATAACAAATGTGAACGCTGCCTTTCCATATTTCTAAGTGAAATTAATCAATTCTGGCTCAGTTCATCTATGGGGATTTTGTCAGAGGAGTTGGCACTTGAACATCTTAAAAGACAATCTCCATCTCAACAGCTGAAGGGGACATTCAAGTGGTCAGAATCAGTACGTACAGAAATGCAGACTTCCTTAAAAAGAATTTCTAAGTGCTTTATGTTTTTCAAAAGAATGAAACAGTTTGAACAAATATAACAAGTTTAGAGTGAGCATTTATACCCATTTCACCATCTGCTGAATGGATTAGGGCCCAGCTGCAAGGTCAGATTTACACCTGACCAGGTGTTCCCTTGCCCAGGGCAGAGTAGAAACAATCCAGAAGTCTCCACTGCAGCAAGATAGCTTTGCCTCCCTCAGGAAGCTCTTCCAGGTAGAGATTTACTGGAGTCTACCAATGTCCCCTTTAAAACGCATGGGACCCCTTGGTATATTATAAGCACCATAGAAAAGTCACCTTCATTTTAACATGAAATGGCTGAAAAATCAGATTACTCTTCTCCACACATCTGATATAATTTCCATTAAGGAAATAGAAATTGATAGCGGTTGCAGAGAGAGAAGTTATTTTGGCATAAAAGGAAAAGTGTGCCTGGGAGGAATACCAGAGCAGAGAGCTATGAGTAATAAGAAGGGTTTTAGGGGAGCAGAAGGGAGAGGACCTCAAAAGACGGGAGAGGAATGCAAGAATGGGGGGGATGAAGCAAGAGTACATTTTAAGCATTTTGAATGTTACCACTGTTTGGCCCTAAAGAATTATTCTGATAAGATGAATCTTACGAAATAATAGTTTTTGACCAAGTTTGAGTCGTCAGTGTGTCTTAGGTTTTTGTCTTCTCAATCGCATGGCTACGTACGTAGATCAAGAGCAGTGTCTATCAAGTCAAACACTCCCATTCAAGCAGGCTGTAAAAATGTCACTAAAGATTGTTGGAGCCTGTGTCTGCCTGTGATACTGACCTCATTGTATTTGAGGTGTATTTGAGAGCTTGTGTTTTCTGTATGCATATACATAAAAATATTATGGGCAAGGTGATAATTAACAAGCTTTCTGGAATGAATACAGAGTATATTCTGGTGTGACAGATTTTTTTTCTTCACAGCATTAATTTTCCATATATCCTCCATGTATCAGGTACTCTTTAGTTTCTGTGATAGATACAAAAGCCTTACCCAACATTTTTCCACAAAGAAATTATATTAGTAGTGAGAGGATAAGCCAAACAAACACATGTAAAAGATTTCTAGAGAAGTGAAAGCAAACAGTAAAGTGTTGAATTGAATGAAACAAGAAAAACAGTGCTTTCCACCTTTTTTTTTTTAACATCTTTATTGGGGTATAATTGCTTTACAATGGTGTGTTAGTTTCTGCTTTATAACAAAGTGAATCAGTTATGCATATACATATGTTCCCATATGTCTTCCCTCTTGCATCTCCCTCCCTCCCACCCTCCCTATCCCACCCCTCCAGGCTGTCACAAAGCACCGAGCCAATATCCCTGTGCCATGCGGCTGCTTCCCACTAGCTATCTACCTTACTACGTTTGTTAGTGTGTATATGTCCATGACTCTCTCTCACCCTGTCACAGCTCACCCTTCCCCCTCCCCATATCCTCAAGTCCGTTCTCCAGTAGGTCTGGGTCTTTATTCCTGTCTTACCCCTAGGTTCTTCATGACATTTTTTTTTCTTAAATTCCATATATATGTGTTAGCATACGGTATTTGTCTTTTTCTTTCTGACTTACTTCACTCTGTATGACAGACTCTAGGTCTATTCACCTCATTACAAATAGCTCAATTTCGTTTCTTTTTATGGCTGAGTAATATTCCATTGTATATATGTGCCACATCTTCTTTATCCATTCATCCGATGATGGGCACTTAGGTGCTTTCCACCTTTAAAGAAATTAGAGGAAATGATTATGGAAGGCAACATGGGACTTTGAAAGAAACTCCATGAATCCATAACTTGTATACGCAAAAGGAGGGGCAAAGTTTCAACACACAAAAGGATACTTTGGTTTAATTTGATATTGTTTCTTTGTCTAGTTTTACTAAAGGTGACCTGAAGCTTTCTGTCCAAGAACAAGCCTGACAAGTTTCATTTCTTATGGTTGTTAAATCCCTTCTCTTATTAATTATGTTAATTGGAGCCATTAGCGAGTAGAACCCAGTCTGGGTATTTGTCCTACCTAATTCATGCTAAGGTGCTCTCAGCTAAAGATGCAGTATTCCTTAAATGAATCTGTAAGCTTCATTTATGCCAGAATTTCTATAAAAGTATAGTCAAGAGTGTTGATGGAAAATTAGGATGATATAAATATGTAAGAACTGGGAAATATATAATCTTAAATGTTCCATGTTATTTTTATTATCTCTCTTTCCCACAGCTTTATGAGGCCTTGGGTACTAATATAAAATCCAAAATTAGAAACTTCTCTGTGGATGTTTATTGCTCAGTCTACAGTGCATGCAGTCTTGGTTCTAAAGCTCTAACTCAAACAGTGACATTGCCTGACCCTCTGACGTGTCAAAACCAGAACAGAGACAGACTCACTTACATAGAAAGCAAACTTATGGTTACCAAAGGGAAAAGGGGTGGGGGGAGGATAAATTAGGAGTGTGGCATTAGCAGATGCAAACTACTGTATATAAAAGAGATAAACAACAAGGATTTACTGTATAGTACAGGGAACTCTGCTTAATATCTTTTAATAGCCCATAATGGAAAAGAATCTAAAAAAGATAGATAGATAGATATCTGAATCGCTTTGCTGTACACCTGAAACTAACACGATATTGTAAACCAACTATACTTCACTTTAAAAAAACAAAAACAAGAAACAAAACCCAGAGCCTAATTGTTGCTGTGGCTGTGAATTATAAACAAACATATTTTCTAAGATGATGTATTTTTCTTTTAATTTTCATTCCTAGCTTCACAACATATATATACATAGAGGTCACCTCTGGTTTTAATATACTCACACCTTCACACATATGCACATGCTTTCAAACATAAATACACAAACATGTAAACATATATATATATATATATACACTTGAAGATTTGTTACAGTGCAATTCGCTCTCAAATCTCTTTCCTGTTATGCTTATAATTAAGGTCTACAACTTGCCAGGGTTGATTTAATTCTTTTCACAAGATTGAGTTGAGCTAAACAGCCAGAATATTCTGGTGTTTCTAAAATAAGAAGCTTCTCAAAAGATTTGAGGTTTTGCCGTACTGTCCTTAAAATGTTCCTTGTTGAGGGATTCCCTGGTGGTGCAGTCGTTGAGAGTCCGCCTGCCGATGCAGGGGACACGGGTTCGTGCCCCGGTCCGGGAGGATCCCACATGCCGCGGAGCTGCTAGGCCTGTGAGCCATGGCCGCTGAGCCTGCGCGTCCGGAGCCTGTGCTCCGCAATGGGAGAGGCCACAACAGTGAGAGGCCCGCGTACCAAAAAAAAAAAAAAAAGGTTCCTTGTTGAAATGTAAGCATGAGGAAACATTATTGCATAAAAATAGAAATATTTGTAACTTTCAAAACGAATTCTCATTGAATACACGTTGAGGGCCTGGTTATTTACAGGATGGATCCGTGAATGGGGGAATTACCCGCATACTGAGGAGGATGAAACCGTCACGGAGAGAAAGTGGTTTGGAGCAGATTGCACAGAGAGTGGAGAGGGAGGACGCAGTTCTCAATCACTTTTATTCCAAAGCCACAACATCATCCGTAAAAGCAGAAATATCCCCACTCTTTTTACATACTAACTCCTTCTCCTATACTCATTCAACCTTATACATGTTTATGCTTGACGTAAAAGTCACAAAATTTTGGTGCCAGAATGGACTTATTTTAGTAATTGGGTGCTGAGGTGCAACCCTTTATTTGTGAATTCCCTTTTCTCTGAGAAATCTATAAAAATCGATAGAACCATCAGTTGACTTTCAGGTGGGTTTTAATTTTCATAAGCCTTTAACCTCCAGTCTTATCCATAACCCATCTGGCTTAAGAAACAGCTACATTCCGAAGGCATAGCTAAGGTCAGACCCATGGGAAAGTGGGTTTTGCTTCAATCACAATGAGCCTTTCCCCTGACCACATGAACAGAATACTCAGGCCTTCCCAGATTATCTCCGATGAAGAAGCAGGTTTTGTTTGGTTTTGTTTTGTGTTTTTTTTTTTTTTTTGCGGTACGCGGGCCTCTCACTGCTGCGGCCTCTCCCGTTGCGGAGCACAGGCTCCGGACGTGCAGGCTCAACAGCCATGGCTCACGGGCCCAGCCGCTCCGCTGCATGTGGGATCTTCCCGGACCGGGGCACGAACCCGTGTCCCCTGCATCGGCAGGCGGACTCTCAACCACTGCACCACCAGGGAAGCCCTGTAATCTGTTTTTAACAGAACAGTTTTGAGTCAGGATGGGATGGTACACATGTCCAGTTCATTTTAGTGAAGGTTTACTGAGATCCTACTTTGCGCCCTGCACTAAGCAAGGCACCACGTCCTTTGCTAACAGGGATCATCCAGTCCAAACTTCACAAGTGAAGCAACAAGGCACAAAGGGTTTATGCCAGAAAATTATACCCTAACTCTCCTGTGACCAGCTCAGTGGACTCTCCCTTCCACAGTGCTCTCACCAGGGGTCTCTGTTCTCCGTCAGGGCAGCACCATTGCCTCTTGGCTGTCCCCTGCCCTCCCCAGCTCTCCTGAGGCATTTGTATGTATGTATGCCTGTGTCGAGTATAACAAGTTCTGAGATGCTGTTAGAATTTAGAAGGTAGGGCCAAGTGGACTAAACCTCTCTCACTACTCAAGTTAGGTCTGCAAAGTGAAAATGAGGTCTTGATCGGCACAAAATGGCAATATCTCCTCTCCTGGGAAACACTGCTACCAGATGTATCCTTCCTAAGCTCATAGTTTCTTCAGACAAACCTGAAGTATCGTACACATTATCACTATTTCTAACTCCTAGGAAGGCCAGTAGCATTTAAATACAAGGTTAGGCTAGTTTCAACTCAGTGGACGCATTCCATCATGCGTGCATAGAGAATTCATGCACGTGCCTTTGTACTTAGAGTAGTGAGTCGGTCTACATCTGAGCTTGTGGCAAGGTTTTTAGTTGTTTTGCTTTTAGGTTTCTGGCTAAACAACCCCGAGCACAGGAAGCATCAGAATCACCTGAAGTTCTTAATAAAAAAATGTTCTGGGGCTCCGCCCCCAGAGTTGCACACTCAGTGGGTCTAGGGTGGGCTTGAATCTGTGTTTCAAACAGCTTCCCAGGTGACACTGGTTTTATTTTCGGCTTAAAATGATTGACTACAAATGAATTAAACTCTCCACTATGAACAAAATAAAGTCAAAAGCTCCGTCACAGGACACAACAGGGGCCTGAGGATGTGGCCATGCCTTTTGCAGTCTCAGGACCTAACATGGCTCTTGTTCAGCAATGAACTGCAGCCTTGGCTGCTCTCTGAATACATTTTTTCTCTTCAAAGCTTCCATGCTTGACCTGTCTGCACCTTCTGCTCAGGGTGTCCATCCACTCTTATAGCCTGGAAAGTGACCACGTACCCTTCAAGGCCAAGTTTGAAGGATATTTCTTCTAAGTAGAATGCCACCCATTACCAAACTTAAATGAATGAAAATGAGCACCTCTCAAAATGTGATTACAGTGAGTTGTTTCACGATGTTTCACAATCTAAGAACATCCTGATAATACCCTCATGGGCTTCCGTAGGCTCCATCAGGGGTACAAGATTCAGATTAAATTTTGGATCAGAAAACTGTTTTCAGTGTTCACCTGATACCTTTTTATTATATACCATGATTTTCAAGTAATAAAGTGTTTGTGTCTCTCAAGATTTTTGACACGGATCTTAATCTGCCGAACCACAAAAATATGTTGACCATAACACTTCAGAACATCATTAATTTATAGACACTTAAAATGCAAATAGCTTAGGTATGAGGCAAAGTCACTATAAAAGATTTTTTTTTTTTTTTAAAGCTTGACTTTTGGAGATTTAACTTCTCTTATGTCCTGGAGTAAATCTTTCTTATTAAGACATATCGATTTAACACAACATTGTAAATCAACTATATTTCAATTTTAAAAAATTGGAAAAAAGATATATTAATTTAAGCTAACATAATTTTATCAAATGCTGACTTTGTGTGTGTGTGAGACATAAACTTACATATATACCTAAATTTACAAGCGTTCAAACCTTCTCATAGATAAATAGTTAGTACTCCAGAGTCTGACATTATTGTAGAGAGTCTTACTAAATCTTGAGACCTAAGGTTGCCAAAACGGTACCTGGTTAATCTGCGTCAAATAGTGGTGCACACTTTATCATTACCCGAGTGGGAAAGGCCTGGCTGCCAGCAGTCTTCCTTAAAGGTTAAGGAGTGATACATGGATGCTAAATAAAGGCTTATCAGGTTACTGTACATCAGAACACTGATAAAACTGCCTCAGGAAAGCACCAAATGGAACAAGGACCTATTCAGAAAATGTTGGTTTGTAGATAGGCCATCACAATGGAACCCATCTAAGTGACAGCATGGCTTAAGTGTGGAATTTTTCCTCCCGAGTCAGGAAATTCTAGGGCAGGAACCAAAGCCTGGCTCAGCTCCTGAGATGTGGCCGGCATCCAGGTGGTTTTTCTGCGGCCTGCTGGTTTTCTGAGACATGTGAATTCTGGAAGATAAGAACAGGATAGCCTGTGAGCTCCAACATGCGGCCCTTGTCAGATTAACAAAAGGAGCGGGAGGCCTTGTGCAGGGTTCCATTTTCCTGCACGTCCTTATGAGTGGAGCACAATATAATGTTCAAACTTTAAATCCTGATGTGAGAATGGGAGAGAGAATAAAAGATATGTGAGCTGCAGAAACAGAATCTGACTCCTCCTTTTAATTTTTATAGGCTCACTTCAAGATCACAAGACTGTGCTTCTATATTTTGTTGTTTTCCATTTCATCTTGTGCTTTTTTTAAATTGAAGTGTGGTTTATTTACAATGTTGTGTTAGTTTCAGGTGTACAGCAAAGTGATTCAGTTATGCATATATATACACATTCTTTTTTCATATTCTTTTCCCTTATGGTTTATTACAGGATATCGAATATAGCTCCCCCTGTGCTATACGGTAGGGCCTTGTTGTTTATTTTATATAGTAGTGTGTATATGTTACTCCCAATCTTGTGCTTTTTAAAACTATATTATGTGTCATCATTTAATGACAGGGCTCCTTTAAAATGTAGCTGGGCCTTAGGACAGAAGTAGAAAAAGTAAGGCACGCAGTTTTGTTTAAATCATCCCAGAGAATGGAACCTTCTTAAGTTAATTGTGTCTTTCTCACTAATTCCCATCAGGGGCATGAAAGCCCCTACTTCAGTGACCTTCGGGATGATGGGTATAAGCATCCAGGAAGTCCTTTCCATTATCTAATCTAAGTCACTCTAGCTATAATTCCCCTGTTTTGTTTTTGCTAGAGAAAACGAGCCTACTTCCACATACAGACAGCAGCAGTAAAGTTATAGTATGTTTTGAAAAACGCTGAAGGCAAACGGGGAGGGCAACTGACTAATGTTTTCAATCATTATTTTGATACTAGTGTTATATACAGTGTGTACTAGGGAAACAATTTCTTGTAACATAGTTGGTAGATTGTAATTGTAGAGACAGGTAAATTGTGGATTTGGGATTCAAACTCAGGCCTGACTAGTTCTAAAGTCTATATCCATTTTTTCTTTCTGTATTGTTCTCAGAAAGCATGAAGGAAGAAAAGCATGTTTCATATAACCCAGACAGGTATTACAGTGTTTATATGATACTTGGGGACATAATATTTAAAACAGGCTTCATGAATTTACTCATAGTTGTACTGAGAAACAACGTCTGAAAGGGTCAAGGAATTGGAGGGTTAAACAAATCCGCAAGTTCAATAAAGTGTATCATTTTGATCTCCTTTGTGCATACACACACTAATTAAATGCGATACATATAAAACTATGATACTCAAATTTATCACAGACTTACTAGAATGCTTAGTAAACAGGTATGATTTGCATTAACAAATCCACATTTAACCATAAAAGTGGTTAGTTTTCCAGATGAAATATCCACTATAGCCATGTAAAGTGATAGGAAATAACTCAGTCCGACCTTAGCCACGCTTGTGAAGTAATCACAGTAGCCTAGGGCAGCACTGCAGCATCACTTACTCTCCTAAGTACATGATCAAAACTTATAGGCACCTGGGCTCAGCTGTCTACTATGCAGAGGGAGGGCTATGCAAAGGCATGTTGGACCCAGTTGAGATGGGAAACGGCAGCAAAGTCAACATTGACTTTGTCTCGCAGATCATCGCTCTTTGACCCCTCTGTAGAGAACAGCTCCATCCTTTGTCTCTGATTGAATGTCCATGCTTCAACTGGAGGCAAAATCCTAAGAATTCTTCAGCTTTTCAGAGTTTTTAAAAGTTTTTCATAGCAACTTGCCTTTGGTATTGTCATCATGTGGATTTAAAAGAAGTACAGAGCATGGTTTTGTCTTTGAGGAGTTTCGAATACCATTGACAAGACAAGATAAATGGAAAAACCAATTATAAGCAGGATTGGAGTCCTTTCTCTATCATTAACTTTCTGTATTAGACAAGCCTGTTCTTGTGTCTGGACCAGTGTAAAGTGAAAGGGTTGGACTACACTGTGTCCAAATTCCATTTGAATTTATGAATTCTGTCATTCTTCTAAATGATGTCGAGTGAATATGGTACAGAAAAAATGGCCAAGGGATTTCAAGGAAGGAGGGAGGAAGAGGGTCAGAAGGGTCAGAGAAATTTTAGATTGGACAAGCTTTGGACTGATATTAAAAGCAAAGGTAAGAAGCAGCTGAACTGAGAAGTCAGAGGGAGGAGGGCTATTATAGGAAAAATAGAAAGAATAAGGAAAACAGAGGTGAGAAAAACATGAGGCAGTCTCATCTGGTATTGAGAAGTTCGGCTTGACTGCTGGGGATGGAAGATGATTTTGTATCAGAGGGTATCAGAAAGCCATGGAGCCCGGGCTAGCAGGGCTGGATTTGATCTCAAGGATAATGAGAAGCCTTTCCAAGCATCAATCAGGCATCCTTTTCTATCAGACACAGAGAAGAGGGGAATGTTCATCTGCGGCAGCTGGAGCTAGAGATCAAGCTGGTAGCCATCGTTTCCAGAGATAAACCGGCCCATAAAATGTTTGACCCCAAAAAAGTAATGAAATGACACCACCAACAAAAAAGTTTGCACTCTTTTGAAATTGCAAAGACTTGGTAAAGCAGACTCTACAATTGCACGTGGTAATGATTAGCAGGAGGTGGGTGTTTACCGCCACCTTCACAGGGCCTGTAAGCTCTGCACTGTTACAACTAAGGCTGGGCCCACTGCTCCTCAGCTCCCGGAAACAGGAGGCTGATGGAGTTTAAGATCATTAGTGTAGGGGGACTTCCCTGGCGGTCCAGCGGTTAAGACTCCGTGCTCCCAGTGCAGGGGCCCAGGTTCGATCCCTGGTCAGGGGACTAGATCCCACATGCCGCAACTGGGAGCCTGCGTGCCACAACTAAAGATCCCGCCTGCTGCAACTAAGACCCAGTGCAGCCAAATCAATAATATTCGTTAAGAATTTTTTTTTCATCGTTAGTGCAGGAATCTAGATGGAAGGATGCTTCAGAAAACTCCTGTAGAGATTTCTTCCTCAGAGGAGAAGGGTTATCCATGAGTTTTGTTTTGAAAGCACAGTAAATATAATTTTGATGGTTGAATTGATATAGAAGATCGAGGGGAAGACTAGCTCAGGTGATGATGAAGCTTAAAAATATTTAGTGTGTATATGAATAACTGATGATACTTTTGAAAGTCTTCAGAGAATGGACATGTAATTGCATCGTTTTCGCATTATATGATGCGGCACATTGAAAACGTTATGTTTATTCAAATGCTCATGTGTTGCTTCCTCAAATGTTGGCATACCTTGATTGACCCAGAATAGGTATGAATGCTAAAGCAAAGTACATTATCTTACTTCATGCTTACATTAGTTTTGAGTACACAGATTTCTTGTCTAGCTCATTGCAAGGAATTTTCAAAATATGATGGATGTTCCTAATCTATATTGAACATCTGGCTGGAGTGAGATTTTATAAATGAAACAGCATGTCTTATGGCCAAATACCAAAGATGGTTCCGGAACATCATATTTGAGCATGAAGAGGCCACTAAATAGAACTAACCTGAGGCTAGGAAAGCAGCTATGTAACAATGATCCAACTAGGCACTGGTTAAAGTATGTAGTGTTCGACCCAGGTATTTACTAAGGACAGGGAAAAGATGCTTAGCTGAAGGACGAATCACACTCTATTTACTGTATTTACATTTTGTGTTCAGTTTGATTCAGGTGAATTCTGAGGCCCTGAAACCAGCAAATTGTTTATTAATTTTTGTTTGTATCACTATACTTAATTCAAAACTGGCTGTTAAGTGCGTCTTGAAGTCAATTCAGTTAATATATGATTGGTAGTTTTAAAAAACGTATTTTTGCCTTTTTTTCTTAGTTTTCAACTCTAATCCCCAAATCCAAAGATAGCTTTTGGAAACATAGAACAAATTTGCAAAACTTGAGTAATTTGGCTTCAGTTGGCTATTGAAAGTACTGAAGTAAAATAAGACAATTGAAACAATCAAAAAATTGGAATAGGTAAAGGGAGGGCTCAAAATCACGTCGCTTCTTAGTTTCCAGTAAATTTTGTATTTGCAGTAAGTTTATGGAGACAGAGCAAACACACAATAGTTTCACCAGACATTCACAGCATGTGATTCCAAGATCGTTGCGGGATTTGTTTCAAGTTTATTTTCTAAGTTGTCCTGGAAGCTCTCCTTCCCAGGTATATCTTCTCTTCTGTCTCATGTATCATGTCTTATTTCAGCTCCTCCGACAGCACGTCAGGCATTAGCAGCAGAATAATCTGTATGCACAGTGGGGGGAGAGAGGCAAACCAAATACACATTGAATAGGGAACAAGAAGTTTTCAGCAGTGGATACATTATTCTCCCCAGTAAAGGAGCAAATCTGCTAAGCATATGGAGACATGCTCAGGGATCAATGGAAGAACTTCTAAGTATATGGTCATCCTGTGAAAATTTATATCTGGACTGGAGGATGTATTTGGATAGTATAAGTAATATTCTCATAAAATTTTTGGAGTGACACATGAAGAATGAGGGAAACTGTAATATAAAAAGCACATGTGAGATCCTTGCCAATGATTAAGCCATCCTTTTGCCTCATAAAGACACTGATTTTCATCCCATCCTGATCTTTTAGAGTAGCTCAGTTTTATGTATCTTGAGAATTTTTATAACAAAGCCCAACTGAAATTAGTGTAATGAGCTTAGGTTAGGGGAAAGTAAGAGTCCTTGGATCTTGGATAAATATACTTAGTTTAACAAATTTGTCAAAATGTACCCACCGAGGATATCACTTTCCTTACAAAAATATGATGTATACCTTTATTTATTTGATATTTTTCTTAACCTCAGAGCCTATAGGATAAACTTGACAAAGAAATTCTGCTAGACTTATGTTTTTAATATACTGTCTTAAATTCTAGCATTTCTTTCAGATATTTACCCCCAAGACTCATTCTAGATCTATTTGTTATGGGAGAAGAATGAGAAAGAGACCGTATAATAAAGTTTCCTCTTCTCTTCCTGATTGTCTTTAAAAAATTGGAGAAATGCTTTCTAAATTATCAAATATTCTACTGAGAACTCAGCAGGTGGCTTCAAATTAAATTCACAAAAACGTCCAGAATGATATTTTCCTTAGAAAATGCCAGGATATGATTTTACCAACGTGATGGGATTCAAACCCAAGCCTCTTTGCTAAGAGATAAACATAAACCACTGAACTCTAAAATCAAGAATAATACTTGCAGTTAAAATGTAAGTGGTTAAAAATGAGGAAATAAAGTGCCAATATGCATTGGCATAGAGTAAGATTAAAAGTTGTGTACAACTGAGGAAAATATTTTACCGTTCCAAGTTCTGTACTATTGGAAGTTCACTCTTGCTAAAACCTTTTGATAAATCTCATTACTAAATAGTTATTATATTTGATTGTTCATACTTTCATATTTCTTTTGGATTCTTCCTCTTCACTCATAACTATCTTTAGAATCAGTGCACCCAGTTAAAATACACACAATACATAATAGAAAATATACAGAATTTTCTAGTTAGCATATTATGTTGATTTAAAACTTAACTTCCTCCCATGAATTTTCATTTTGATCAATTCACAAAAGCCACTTTAAAAACAACCATGATGTTTAAATTTTCACCAAACATTTAATGAAATTAGTTTCTCACAGATATATTGACTAAACCAAATTCTGTTGTGAAAACCATAATTTTATCCTTAATCTAAAAATAAAATAAATTTAATCTCATAATTTATTTACTTTAGCACGTTTATTATATAGGCATTTGTTGAATGCTGTGTAATGATCATTTATTATATTAAAAACATAAAGATACAATGAACTCACAGAGGATGGAATGAACGTCCCATTCCGACTAATTATATTTTGTGAATAACTGACACTTATGTTTCCTTAATTTTGAACTTAGCCTTGCTATAAGCAATTGAATAGTTTGTTTTATTATAGTTTCAGAATATTTGAAATAATCTGATGGTCTCTAGATCACACAGTAAAAATTACAGAATGTCACATTGTTAAAATTATGTTAATATTACCAAACCTTACCAACAATTTTAATAATACCATACTATTTTGGCATTTGCCTCTTGTATATAAAAATCAAGAGAAAAACTCCAACCATGAAAGCTTCTCATAGGAGTGGACTAAACATGGGCTAAACCTGTAACTTCATAGAATCTTCTTCTGGGAAGTCAGAATGCCAGTACTAAAATTTCTAAATATCCTAAAATTTCTGATTCTTGCACAGTCCTCTTGTCCCACTAAAGATACAGGGCAAACCCTGCCATTCAAAAAGACTGTAAATTCTTCCTTTCATTTCCATTGTAGGGTTCAGTATCAGTGAATTGAAGAAGGATAGGAAACACATCACTCAAATTGACTACTATATTAAGAGCCGGTAGTCTTCATCTCCATTCCCAGTTCTACTTCTAAGACCTGTCAGCTGTTTGGAATTTTTTTATACCTGATTTAGAAAATACGAAGGTCATATTCCTTCCAGTTGTAATATTCCATGTTTCTATGGGATAGTGTTTTGTACTCTACCTACCATGACTTTTATTCAGCACCAACTGCATGTCAGTCACTGGCCTAAGAGTTTTTCACGTTATAATAACATTCAATTTTTAAAATACTCGTTTAAGGTAGCTAGGCGTGAAAAAGAATGACAGAGAAATAAAGACTTTCTCCAAGATCACAGAGCTCAGTAAGCAAGGAAAGAGATCACCTAGTTGATGGCCCTGAAAACCCTCCTTTTAGTACCAGGTCAGAAGGTCTCTGAGGAATCACTTAATTCAAACCTCACTTTTCACAGAAAGTTTACAGAATTGCCTCAGGTAATTCAAACGTCTCACAGTCTTTCTGGGGCAAACTTGTTCTGAAACGGCCAGATGTAAATAGTATCAGCTTTGTGGACCATAAGGTCTCATGAAAGAATCCACGGGCAATAGTGAACCAATGAAGGGCACTGTGTTTCAATAAATTATTTGTGGACACTGTTTATTTATATATTATATATATTTATTTATGGATACATATTTATAGACATATAAAATTAGAATTTCATATGATGTTCACCTGTCATGAAATTCTATTCTTTTGTTTGTTTTTTCCCCAACTATTTAAAACTTTAAAATCGATCTTATCTCACAGGCCTGATAAGGACAGATGGTGCCCACGGGCCATAGTTTGCAGGCCCCTGTTCTAGAGGAGGATCCTTTTAAATCTAGATGTCTTGTACCCCATGGAAGTTCTCTAATAACTGCAAGTGATGAGCGGACACTCTAACCAGAACAATTTTATAATAATGATAGCACTCAATTTGCCAGACATTGCCCAAAATGTTTCATACATATTATTGATATTTCGGTCAATCTTACAGCAGCCCCATGAAGTAGATATGATTTACCTTACATAGAGAAGGAAATGGGGACTTTGTCTATTGCAGTGACGCCTCTGGACCCACGCGTGAATGCGGCAGAATTCAGATGTTTATCTCTAAACTCCAAAAAGTTATAATTCTTATATATCTAACGAGTAAGGGAAAAAGCAAGTAATTTTCCCATTTCAGGAGGAAGAGGTAACCTAGAGAAACCCACCCAATGCTAATATCAGGGAGCACTGGTGTTCTAGGGATATTTGGAAGGCATGCTGATGTCTTAGTCATGAGAAAAACAAATAACTGTGCAAGTGCTATACCCATATTCTAATTGCTTGATGCCTTGCTCTGCCTTCAAAATTGTGTTTAATGGCTTCATATGTCAAGCACAAACAATAGCATAGGAGCGAAATATACAGCCACTATGTTTTTGATTAGTGCAGTCATTTTTTTTTTATTTCTAACTCTCATATACATCTTAAACTGATAGCTTCTTGGCTTATTTTGTGAGGGGACTGAAGACAGGTGGTGAGTGAGCCCCATGTACACATGCTATATATTTAACTGCATTGTGCTAAACAGATACTCTTTGGGGTGAAAATTGTCTGACCTTCCTTGATAGAACAGTTAGGTTTTTACAAGAAAATGAGCTATGCTTCTTGTTTTTACAACTTTTCCTTTAGGACTAAATGATGAAATTAGCTTATCCACCACTGACTGGACAAAACTCCAACTGTGTTTATTGCTTTACATTTGTTTTATTTAACACTTGACCCTAGAAAACCTTGTAAAGTGTCTTCAGTTTCTACAGAATCTAGAAACTTTATGCAAATATATCACTCTTTTCCCATACTTCAGGGCAAAGGCCATTTTTCCCTGTCAACATTTTCAAACTGTGGGGCTTCAAATAATTGAAGTGAATGAGTATTTGTATTTGAATATTTATCTCACTGGTTTTCTAAATTCAGTTTACTAAATGCTTACATCTGCCGATGTCATTAAAACATGAAGTGTATATACTACATGTTATTATAGATTTAATAGCAGAGGGGAAAAGTCATGAAAAATATTATAAATAAACTTAATTGACAACTCTTTCAATATTTTGCATGTCTTTCAAAAAAGATATACACACACGCCCACTCAATATATGAGGTGATGAAAATACATAATTTGCTTTGTTAAGTAACTTACTCATAAAGTCAATGCATTGTGTAAAGTGCCAAAACTCTGTAAGAATATGCATTACAAATGAATTTAAAATATATGTACATTACATTATAGGAATTATTGATTATATGGTACATAATTTGTGTTCTAAGTCCAGAGAGTCCCTAACTTAAGATGGTTCAACTTATCTTTTGACTTTATGATGGTGCAAAAGCGATACGAATTCAGTGGAAACTGTACTTCAAATTTTGAATTTCGATCTTTTCCTGGGCTAGTGATATGTGGTCCCATCCTCTCTTGTGATGCTGGGCAATGGCAGTGAACCACAGCTCCCGGTCTGCCCCATGATCACAAGGGTCGCCAACCAATACGCTGATAACCACTCTGCACCCAGCCAGCCATTCTGTTTTTCACTTTCAGTACGCAAGTCGATAAATTACATGAGATGTTCAACACTTTATATAAAATAGACTTTGCATTAGATGATTTTGCCCAGCTGTAGGCTAATGAAAATGTTCTGAACACGTTTAAGGTAGGCTGGGATCAACCATGAAGTTAGATAGGTTACGTATATTAAGTGCATTTTCAACTTAAGCTCTTTTTAACTTAGGACAGATTTATTGGGACGTAACCCAATAAATAAATAACTTAAGGAATATCTGTATTGTATCATATAAAGGCTATAAGTATCAGAAGTATCTTACTGAGAAAACTAGTCTGCTAGCTCCGTGAAGGAATAAGTGATTGTAACACAGCATGACACAAAAGTGTGTCATGTGGCAAAGATAGATACATATGCTGAAATAAAAGGTTAATGCCTGGCACTATCCTTCCCCTAGCACTTATCACATTGTCCTGAAATAATCCTCATCCAAGTGTCCTACCATTAGAAGTGCCACTCCCATCAGGGGTTCCTTGCATTTTGTGTCTTTGTACATTTAAACCTTAGACAAGTAATGATAAATTATTGGTGCTCAGTAAACATAATATTTGTTTCAACTAACAAAAGAAAGCAGTCTTTGCAATTAATAATAGAAATATAAAATTTGCAGGGTCTTCCAAATAATGAGAATCACACACAAAACATACAGAGAGAAGGAGGCAGGGAGGGAGGGGTCTCCCCCAGGAACATCAAAATTATGGATAGATTGAGGGTTATATAAATACATTAACTTGTCCTAAGTTGTTTAGTTCTGCTAATTCTCTGGGGAGGAGAAAAAGATCTGACGTTTGTTTAGTGTCTCTTATGCAAAACACATAGTGCAAGGGCATTTTCATTCTTTATCCCTTTTTGTACCAACATGTTTGGGAAAGCGCTTCACAGCAAGCTACATGTAATGATTGATCTATTTTTATACTAATACTTATCACAGCATTTTGAAACATGTTACTATATGACAGTGGTAAATCATAGTGTTTTGACATATTTTACCATAGGACAGCGGCAAAAATTGTTTCCTGTTTTTAAGCTTTCCATAATATTTTTTCAGATTCATCATCTCATATAAATTGTCATTAATTTTGGTGACAAAGTACACTATTGAATTTAATTGATGACTATGAAATTACAATCTGATACTTACAAGACTTAGTAATCTAGTATCAACATTTTTAGGAGGAATTTCAATATGAGCTGACTGTCAGGGATGAAAAAGTCCATCCTGTTTTCATTGTTAAAGTGGCAATCTTACAAGTAGCAGAAACATTTCTGGAAAAAACAAAACACCGAAGAAAATGAGAAACTGTTGACTGGTACCCTGGATTGTTTTATGCCTGATTTCAATTCCTCTTACATTTCTTTAAAATTACCCTTGAAAATTTCAGAAGAGCTTTCAAACTTATTTTTCATAGTTATTTTCAAAGTTTCTTCCAAAAAATGGTCTAATATGGTGCTTTTTTGTGTGGCGTGATTCTCTATCTGTAGAGACATAGTGCTTTCACTCCCAAAATATAATAAGGATACATATTGTTTTGTCATGTGAACACGTCTTTCAAAAATCACTTCATCTATTTCTACTCACATAGAACTTTAATAACACATGTATGTTTCCTTATTATCCAATTCTATCCTATGTTCCAGTAGTATTTAAATAAAACAGTATAATATACTACTTAGAGCTAGCCTCACCATCTCTCAGATGGCATTAAAAGCAAGCTCCTCTTCTGAAGTTCTGTAGTCACAAAAAAAGTCATTAAAATTTAAAACATTAAAAACAGAAATATGACTTTGCCGTTTAAGCTGATGGCTCTTCTATTTTATTTTTTAACTCCTGAGTGTCAGTTATAATTTACAATCATATTTTTTACAAGTCCTCAATAGAAGAATTTATTTTAAAGAAAATAAAAATGAGTAATTGTTGCATTACTGTTTATCAAAAGTGGAAAGGCCTTGATTCAACAATGCCTGCCAAGTTGTGAGTTTCAAATTCTACTTAAAGAAATATTGCTTACCTATGCAATATCCACTGTGCCTTAACTAAAATACATATACTGATGGTTTTATAGTCATAGATTCCTGCCATATGATTGCATTTTATAGTATGATATGAGTGTGTCCATAATGATTTCATTTGTTCATAGTTTATATAAATGTTCAATGAACACGCTACAATTTTAATTTCAAATCATCACTGATTATTCTGGTCAGCTGCTGAGAGATATTCCTCGCTCTTGACAGCAATTTCTACATTCTGTCCATAATAATAACAGCAGATATTTAGATAGCAGTTTGCCATATTATTACACATATTACCTCATTTAAGCCAGACCACAAACCTGTGGTGTAGTTATTACTATCCCTACTTTATAAATGAGAGAAGTGGGATTCAGAAAGTTTAGGCCATTTATTTGAGATTTCTTAATAAGTGACCAAGACAGGAATTCAATTCTGTGTACAAACTCCAATATAATTTATGTTTATATTTAATATCAGCCAAAATGAACAAGTTTTTATGTATAGGTGGGATATATGTAAAATTCGACTTTAAGGAACCTGATCTATTGTTGTTTATTTTAATTCCTGAGTTACTAATTAACCCTAGAATTATTTAAATTCAGGGGGGAAAAATTATTTTCTTATGTTATTCCACAAATGATATGAACTTTTTACTTAGGAATATTATAACAAGAAGATACAGGCTTTGGCTAAAGCACAAGGGCTTTGGAATACATATAAAAATTTATTTTGACAGTGACTGTTTTGTCTGAGGGATCTTCTTCTTAAAGAGTCCCTTCTTTAGGGACTTCCCTGGCGGTCCAGTGATTAATACTTCACCTTCCAATGCAGGGAGTGCAGGTTCAATCCCTGGTGGGGGAACTAAGATCCCACATGCCACGTGGCCAAAAAGCCAAAACATAAAACAGAAGCAATATTGTAACAAATTCAATAAAGACTTAAAAAAATACATTTAAGGGCTTCCCTGGTGGCTCAGTGGTTGAGAGTACGCCTGCCGATACAGGGGACACGGGTTTGTGCCCCGGTCCGGGAAGATCCCTCATGCCGCAGAGCGGCTGGGCTCGTGAGCCATGGCCGCTGAGCCCGCACGTCTGGAGCCTGTGCTCCGCAACGAGAGAGGCCACAACAGTGAGAGGCCCATGTACCGCAAAAAAAAACAACCACATTTTAAAAAAATTCCCTTCTTTAAAGTCTTTAAATATAGGGTGATCCCCTGATGATTATAGAAGATTTATGTTTTGTACTTGATAAGGGAAAAATAACTAAATTATTTTCAATATTATGGCCATAATCTTCTCTAGGGAACTAAAAAATGAGTGTGCAAAGGCACAATTTGATTGACTCCAAAGAATAATTTTTGATGGTCTCATAATCAATTTATAAATATAGAAATATATTCATAAACATCATTTCCTTCTTATGTAGGATGAAAGAGAGGCAGGGCAGATGGAAAGTAGTCTGATAAACCATCTGTGGGATCCCAGTCATTCTATCCACTCCCAAGGATCAACTGAGTGGGTGCTTGGAAATTCCCTACCCTGACCCAGGTAATCTTTTTATTAAAATCATCTGGTTATTAGTTTTTATTTTCCAGATGGAAAACATGAAGACCAACAGAATATTTATGTGGAAGCTGGGTTCCTGGATCCCTGTGCAGTGGTCTTTCACTTCTGAAATCTGAGGTCCACTCCTGTTATAGACTAACACATTCTTTATTCGATCACCTAATCCACCTGCTTTTATTCCTTTGAGGGTTTTTAATATTTTATTTAAAAGCATACCAGAACAAACAGAAGCATTAAAGGAGAGAAAAAAAGGAATGTTTTTTTTTTGTTTTTTATTTTGTGGTACGCGGGCCTCTCACTGCCGTGGCCTCTCCCATTGCGGAGCACAGGCTCCGGACGCGCAGGCTCAGCGGCCATGGCCCATGGGCGCAGCCGCTTTGCGGCATGAGGGATCTTCCCGGACCGGGGCACGAACCCGTGTCCCCTGCATCGGCAGGCGGACTCTCAATCACTGTGCCACCAGGGAAGCCCAGGAATGTGTTCTTTTACAGGTAACTTCTTTCTCTACTCATCAGTGAAGGGCACTTGGTCAATAAATGAATTTCTCACAAACCCTCCCTCTTTCTCTACACAACGTAAATGGGCACATGTGAAGCCTGGCTTAAAGGGGCTATATTCCATGTCAGCACATCCCAAGAACACTGGCAAAGCCATTATAATCATTCCCTTACTCAATGTAGTTTGAATAAAGAACATAACTAAACTCATGCTAATGATCAGATAACAAGTCATATATTACGCAAGTAAAGAGTGTCAACTTTTATGAAACTAAGTTTCAGAAAAGCTTGGTGAATTGTCTAGCATTCCACACAAAAATTGTGTAAAGACTTCCTAGAACTCAGTTATCTATGAGTTGGTTGACAGAAAACTGTGTGAGTGTGTTTTCCCCAAGACGCCCTGGTACTTAGCCAACTGAGACATAGTCTGTAAAATTAGTTACAACGTGGTCTATGTTGTCATATTTAATTATGTAAATACAACAACAGAAACCAAAATTCTTGGTACATTAAGTATTGCATCAGTTTGTGTTTTTTAGCTACTAATAAAAGAAATCAACTGTGCCTGCCTGATTTAAGCAAAGAAGTTAGGGATGAGGGGTAGCTTAGAGAATCAAAGACACAGCTACAGAGCCAGACTCAGAAAGGACAGGAGAAAGAGTAGCCCTGGGCATCCTTGTACAGAACCTCATCTCGTTTAGGTCCCTCCCCAAGGATAAAGCAGCTGCATGTGTGTTTTCCTCCCATGTGTCCTTCCAGTTAAGGGTCAGATGCTGAGAAAGAGACCCTGGTGACCCTGTTCGTCCAGGTCAGGACAACCATCTGGCTTGGCAGCTTCCACAAGCGAGCCCAGGATACAGGAGTAATTTCCCCTCAAGGAAACTCAGAGTTCTTGCCAGAAAAGAAGAAAGTGGTTACTGGTCATCAAAGCAAGGCCTTAACTTTTGTCAAAGCTCAATGTAAATGTTGCTGCCTCCAAGAAGCCATTTTCTAATCCTGCAAACCTTCCTCGGTACATCCGCTTTCACTAGACAAGCACATGATGCATATTCCATAAAATGGGATGTATTGGAGAGCAAGACAGACCAGGCTTTTTCCTCAGGGAGCGTAAATTCTAGCAGAAAAAAGTATTTCTGGACTACCATATTTGTGCTTCTCTTAGGATCTCGATGTGTTCTGTGTTAGTTACAAGGCTTTCTCTATCAAGAGATCTTTAAGCTCTTTAGTGAAGACAAAAAAACATAGTTGATGTTTGCATCTTCCATAACACTTAGCACATTGTGTCACAGAGTGCCCACTAATAAACACTTCAACATCGGTCTTAAGTGCACAGTCTCCTAACTTGGTCTCCTGCTTATCCTGTCTTTGATGGCTCTGCTACTTGTGTAATAAAATCCAAATTCTCAAAATAGTTCTTAAAGTATTTCATAACCTTCCCTTAAGGTACCCCCAGTTTTACTAGCACTATATCATTTATGTGGTCTACGTTGTAATTGTACCCTCCAGTCAGATTTAAACTCATCTTCCACTTTGGTGTTCTTACATTTATTTGTTATTTATACCTCTATGACTGCAGACAAACTCTGTGCCTTATATTGGAGTTGTTTGGGTGCGTTTCTTTAACTGTCTATAGATTGTGAGATCCTGGGGAAGGGAACTAGTTAGTTACAGCTTTCTTTAACGTCTAGTGGGATGCTATGCACAAAGTAAGAGTTCAATTACTCTTGTTAACTAAGTTTTTTAAAAAAACATGTTCTTGTTAATTAAAATGTATTTGTATGCATTATATGCCAACATTATGCTAGCCCTATAGAAAGAGAGTTATATGTGATACGTTTTTTACCCTTAAGGATATTAGAACATAAAATAATTGGAATAAGCTGTTAGGACAGAAACACAGAGGTACGATAGAGACACTAAGAAGGAAATGGTCAATTATACTTAGGTGGACAAAAAATGATTTCATAGAACAAATGAAATGAATCTCAAAGGATAAATGAAGGTATAATCCTTGCAGACAAGAAGGTGAGTGTTTTCCAGAACAGAGAGGCAACAGCAGGATGAACAAATATGTGAAGCATGAAGGAGGTAGAACATCCAATTCAAGAAACAAACCTATAAGATATTAGAGAAGTGATCTGGGAGGAAGATCATCTATATATCTAAGGAGAGAGAATTTGATTTCTTTAATGTAATGGAGACCTATTGGAAGGTTTTAAGGTAAAGAATTAGGTGATTGGCTATACATTCTAGAAAGTTCATTTTGACTTCCTATGGGGAATGGATCGAATGTGGAAGCAGGTGAGTCAAAGAGCCTGAACCCATTTTGGCAGCAACAGTAAATTTTTAAAAAGTGAGTGAGTGCAAGAGATGGTAACATGTTGATTAAACTGAATCCACAGCAGGTGGTAACTGCTAACAAGGGGGTGTGTGAGCGGGGTCACCCCAGCTGACTCCAAGATTTCATAGGGGAGAGGAGAAATGAATAGTTCTTCCTTGCCTGAGACTAAGGATGGTGGGGAAAGAAGCAAATCTGAGAGAATATGAAGGGGAAAAAAGGAGAGAGGAGAGAAGAAAGGAGGGCGCTAGACGGAAGACAAGAGGAGGGTGAGGGGAAGGACGGCAGGGAGAAGTGGACCTCTGCGTTTTTCAAAATGAGGTGTGGACAAAAGAAAGGAATGTGTGAAAAGAGAGGAGCCATGGTCAGAAGGATAGAGGAGGTAGGGGATTTTGTTGTTTGGCATCAGGATATCTAATATCACTGAGAAGATCAAGTGTGACGAGCAGAACTAGAAACATTAAGCAAGCATTCAAGTGAAGTTTAAGAACAGGAAAAACTATGTAATGGTGACAGGACTCGTAGGCGTGGTTATGGGGTATTGACAGGGCAGGGGCGTAAGGAATCCTGGAGTGTTGGACACTATTTCTCAGTCTGTGTAGTGATTGCATGACTGCATTCTGTGTGCTTTGCTATACGTTATGTTATGCTTCAATTCAAAAAATGTCACAGAAAAACCCCAAAATAAGTGAAATAAAGATAGCACCTATAAAGACAAAGAAAGAAAGATAAAGAAAATATGAAGTGACTTTCCCAGGTCACCTGGTACAAAGTCAGATGCAAGATTCAAACCCAGGTCTGTTTGTCTCCCGTGTATTTTCTATTAACCACTATGCTCCTCTGCCCCCAGATAATAGCCTTTTCCATTGGTTTCCACTGGATAGCAAAGTGGGTTTACTCCCCTCTCAGTCTTATCTTGAAAGCACCTACTTAGTCTACTAATCAATAGATTGAATTATTTTTACTTACAAATTTTGCCTGAAAAATACTGTAAGTTTGGTCAAATCTTGTTCTGAGTTATCCGTCAAAGGATTCTGTAGGTACTACATACAGATTTGCTAAAATCTAAAATGATTCATAGATCTGAATTTTTTAATCTATTGTCAGTAATGATATATGATAATGAAAATACTAGTTCATCTTGATAATATCTTGAACTAAAAAACTTAAGATAAAAAACTTGAATATCACAGAATAGAAGGAAATACTCAAAGTAAATTTCATATAGGGACAGGTAAGTCTCTTTCTCTTCATAAAACGTCTTTAATTTACAATATAGAACCCTTCTTTTCCTGTTTAGTTTAATATCTTTTTTTCAAAGAGTATGCATATTTTAATGACATCTTTTTATTTTTTTTACCTTTACAAAGTATTGTGAATTAGGCAAGGTAGATATTTGACATCTGTTTAACATATGAATTAATTGTGGATTGCCAAATAATAAATATTTTACCACAGTGTAGATCTAGGTGGCTCAAATAGATATTTAAATGCAGAAAAGCTGAAATGACCGTATGATGTAATGAGTTTGTCTTCTTGGCATACTGACTTCTCATTGTAAGCAAACGTATTTTCATTATGGCGTAGACATCTTTCTCCTGTGAGCTTTTTTGGAGTGTCCACCAAGAAACTGACATATGGATTATCCACAACATGTAGAATTTTTAACCTGAAAAGCTGAAAGCCATCCCTTGGAAAAAAGCTACCACATTAAGATGTTTCCCAGGAGGCCCCTCCCAAATGATGACGTATAGCTGCAATGTGCCTCTGGCCATTTCTTAATATTAGGAATGGTACCATTTCTCCCATTGATCATAACTTAAAATGTTGTTGTCAGTTTAAGGTGAGGTCACATTTCACGTGGATTTAAATACATGCATTTCAAATAGTGTGATAAAAATTAATAGATTTTCAGGCTATTTCTAATATACACAGTAATGCAATTCTCTCAAGTTAAAAATGTGTTGAGCTTTGCATAATTCTTTAGCTTGTGGACCAAGTGAACTACAAAATGGGCCTATTGATGCTGGATGACATCATTTCAGCAGATAAATGGTGATATTGGCCATCCTTGGTCAGAATTTGTCTTGGATTCTGAATTTAGAATAATTCCAGGTCTTGATGCAGACTTCATATAAAATGTGAACTTCCTATATACTGTCCTAGTATTAATTTTAGAAAGATATTCTGCAGACCTGAAAATGTAATTTAATATCACTCTAAGTTCTAAGCTCTGTTACCTCTTTAAGCAAAATTATATAAACTATATTTTAAAGCTTTTTGACTGGGTTTTATTTCATTAGCAATAGAAAGTAATGCCATGAGTAAAAACAAAGTCTATTTTATTAGGCATTATCCTTAAAGTATTATTTTTAATAATATTTTTATTAACCATAGGTCAGTTAATGACCCAATAAATCTATTCAATTTGTATGTCATGTACATATCTTGTACCCATAGCAATCTACAATACCCTCAATGATTTTTGCTTGGCTTTACTAAACTGAATGCCTGTTTAACTCTGTAAAACATTGTAAAAATATAAATATTCTCAGATATTAAGCACTTCATAAATATCTTTTTAATTAATAATTATGATCAAACTGCTTTTGTAAAAGCCGTGGAGTTTGGGTATAGGCACTGGATTCCATTCCCTTTAGTTTTTCAAAATATTACACGATACAAAAAATCATATGCACAATTTACTCATAGCCATTTTTAGAAACTATAATTTTTGATTCAAAAGAAATCTGCAATCTTGCAAAATGAGACTCAGTTTAACAGTGTGTTTCCAAAAAAATTGTAGCTGCTTTTCTTGCCTTTCTTCTTAGACAAGAGACTTGTGATAAGGAGGGGGGAAAAAAGGCAGAAAAATCGACTGGGCCTGTAACTATAGGTGGTGGTCATGCAGTTGAAAGCATATTATCTGGAAGTGAGAACAAAACAGGTTCTTATTCTAGCTCTCCATCTAAACTTACTATTGACCTGTCAATGCAAGTCACCAGTCATGTGCTCTTGGATAAGTCACATTGTTCCTCTGGGTTTTACACTCTTCATCTGGACTAGATGAGCTCAAAGGCTCCTTCACTAGCTTAGAACATGACTTTCTCTTTCCAGATTAAAATTTAATAAGCAGATGTGGTATCAGATCTGGGTTATTTTCTTTTTCCTTCGGAGAAAATGGTGAAAAGGTCTGTTATCAACCAGATTAATTATATCCACTTTTCCTATCAAGTGTTCCTCATGCAGCACTGGATTTTTATATATGCCTCTAGCATAAAGTGAAAGGTAAGCCAGTACTTTGGTAGGCCACATCTGTTTCTTTACTATGACACTTGTACTTCTTAAAAATCTATTTTATAAGAGAAACCATTTTTATGAGGTCTGTGTCTGAATTTAGGATTTGGTTCTTCAAGTTTTTATAAGTTCTATGAATACCCTACAGTGTCTTTGGGCATCATCATTGGTGTAGTTGGTTACAGAGGCTAAGAAGCAGAATTGCTACAGCTAAAGGCTGGGCCAGATGGAGATCCTTCTGATTGCCTAAAAGCTGGACCATGTTCAGGTCACCCTATAAATGGCTCATAGCCAGATACTCTAAAAAATACTACGCCAGGTTTTTGTTTGTTTGTTTTTGGTTTTTTTTGCGGTACGCGGGCCTCTCACTGTTGTGGCCTCTCCCGTTGCGGAGCAAGGCTCCGGACGCGCAGGCTCAGCGGCCATGGATCACGGGCCCAGCCGCTCCGCGGCATGTGAGATCTTCGCGGACCGGGGCACGAACCCACGTCCCCTGCATTGGCAGGCGGACTCTCAACCACTGTGCCACCAGGGAAGCCCTACGCCTCATTTTTAATGACAGAGGATGTAAGCTTAAGCAACCTGTCATTTCTTTTGTACAGGTTATCTCAATAGGACCACAACCATGGGAACCCTAAAATGTTCCCTAGGTGGCAGACTGAGAGAAAAGGACAGAATCTATCAGAGAAAAATAAAGAAAAGGAGAAATGTGCTTAGCAGACAAAAATAGGCACCACGGACAGCTTTTCTGGCATCATTCATCCCATGACAAGGGAACAATAATGAGTAAACATTAAAATTAAAACACTTGATGTATATCCACCTACGAAATAATAAAAATAGAACCCTATCTCACTTCATACCATACACAAAAGTTAACCCAAGGACCTCCGTGGTGGCGCAGTGGTTGAGAGTCCACCTGCCGATGCAGGGAACACGGGTTCATGCCCCGGTCTGGGAAGATCTGCGGCTGGGCCCGTGATCCATGGCCGCTGAGCCTGCGCGTCCGAAGCCTGTGCTCCACAACGGGAGAGGCCACAACAGTGAGAGGCCTGAGTACCGCAAAAAAAAAAAAAGTTAACCCAAAATGTATCAAAGACCTAAATGTAGGAACTCAAGGCGTAAAGCTCTTAGAAGAAGACATAGGTGAAAATCTGTGTGTCTTTGAATTAGGTAGTGGGTTCTTAGATATGACACCAAGAGCACAAGCAACAAAAGAAAAATAGGTGTCTCCATTAAAACTAAAAACTTTTGTGCATCGAAGGACACTATAAGCAAGTGAAAGACAACCAACAGAATGGGAGATAATATTTGCAAACTTATATTTGATGAGCATCCAACATCCAGAATATATGGAGAACTCCTACAACTCAGCAATCCAGAAAGACAACCCAGTTAAAAACTGGGCCGAGTATTTGAATAGATTACTCTCCAGAGAAGATATACAAATGGCCACAAGCACGTGAAAAGATGCACAACGTCATTAATCCTGAGGGAATGCAAATTAAAACCACAATGAGAAACCACTTCACAGCTACTAGGATGGTTATAATAAAAAACAGTAGCAAAGACTGGTGAAGATATGGAGGAACTGGAATCCTCATACACTGCTAGTGAGAATGTAATATGGTGCAGCCACTGTGCAAATCATTTTGTTAGTTCTTCAAAAAGTTAAAGATAGTATTACCATATGACCCAGCAATTCCACTCTTACATAAATGCCTGAGAGAAGAGAAAACATACGTTCAAACAAAAAAATGTATATGAATATTCATAGCAGCATACTCATAATAGCAAGTAGGAAAAAATGTCCACTACCTGATGAGTGGATAAACAAATATGATATCTCCATACAATGGAACATTATTCAGTATAAAAAGGAATGAAGTACTGTTCCATGTTACCACATGGATGAAACTAGAAAGTATGCTAAGTGAAAGAAATCAGATGCAAAAGACCATGTATTGTAAAATGTCTGCAATAAGGCAAATCCACAGAAACAGGAAGTAGATTAGTGGTTGCCAGGGACTAGAGGAAGAGGAGAATTGGGCTTAACTGCTCATAGATACAGGGTTTCTTTTCTGGGGTGATGAAAATATTCTAGATTTAGATAGTAGTGATGGTTGGACGACGCAGTGACTATACTAAAATAACATTAGAGTGTACTTGAAAATGGTGAATTTTACGTTGTGTGAAATACATCTCAATAAAAAAGTGTTGGAAAGACTCATTGAATTAACTGAACAGCCAACTAAATATAGGTATATATAAGTGTGCAAATAGTTATTAAAAATCTGTTCTTGTTAAAAGATACTAACAGTTGTCTATTAGAGAAAACTGAACCTATGTTTAATTACTTCATTTATTAAATATTTCTTGAGTGCCTACTGTGCTGGACACTGTCCTGAGTTCAAAGAAAGAGATAAGATTTTTCTAGAAAACACTTGTCCTCAACATTTTTATTTCAGGATCCTTTATACTCTTAAAAATTATTGAGGATCCTAAAGAGCTTTGGTTTTTAAAAGACACATCTATTAATGTTAACTATACTAGAAATAAAGCTGAGAAAAGTTTTAAAAATATTCATTAATCTAAGTATAATAATAATAAGAAACCCATTATAGTTTAATATAAATCAGATGTTTACTAAAATATTTTCCTAAAACACATTAGTGTTTTATTTTACATTTTTGAAAATATTTTAATATCTGGCTTAATTGGCTTCTGCAGTTAACCTCCTGTAATCTTTTGTTTTGGTTGAAGAATATGGAGAAAAATCTTGCCTTCCAGAGATATGTAAAATGGCAGAGTATTTAAATTACCTTTTCTGATAATACTGAATATTCTTTTTTGGTACTGAATCAAAGCTCAACAAGTGCTAACTTGTCTGATGTTGCAAAGTGGAACCTGAAAGCATATCAACCAACTTTTTATAAAGTTACATTACAGTTGATGGGTCGTTCTTACTTTGAATAGATCTTTTACTGATGAATGGTTTTGTAGCGTCCTACATTGGTCATTTGGAAAATGTCTGTTCACTGAATTTTATAGATTTCCACATGTTGACTCATTTCATCATAGAATCACAAGAAGATCACTACTGATCTCAAACGGACCTTTAAGTATCGAGAGGCTGCCAAGCTGGTGGTGGCAGACACACGTTTTCCAAAATTCTGCTTTTCACGTGGAGGCTCACATGTCATCATGGGCAATACATACTGTCAGATGTTTTCTTTACTGTAAGACTCAACTTTTCGTTTGTTCTTGAGAAGATGTCTACCCAATACCCTTTTCCAGATAACCACAGTTTATCACTTGTTCTTTCAAGCAAAAAATGAAATTTCACGAAAGGAGCAGCCAGTTAACTTTGCAACTGAAACAACTGCATGAGTTCTCTTCCTGGGAGTCAAACACTCCCCTTGGGTATGCAGCCAAAGTGCTTGATTTGTCACGTAGGCTATGGAAAAGACGTGTACTCAAGGGTTGAAACTTAATACAGTTAACCTTTTCACTGCTTTGTTTAGGACCTTCTTGGGAGCATTGTTTTTTGTGCATTCATCTGCAAAGGATGCACAGTGTTGAAGACTTCAGTGTCAACTATTCCAGTAGCTCCTGCACCTAGATCTGTGCTCCTGGGCAGTTGTGCCCACTATTACTTTTGCTCCAATCATGCAAATGTCAACACAGCAGGCAGAAAAGCAAATAAATGTCTTCATATTATTATGATGAAATAGATTTGACCTTGTAGACCCCCTAAACGTGTCTCAGCGGCATCCACGGATCAGTGCACTATACTTCCACAACTGCTGCTCTAAATTCTAGTACTCCATCTGAGTTGCTTTCAGTGGTCCTTCTAAAATTTTCTCTACATGGTAGAGTCTTTCTCATTGTCTCTTGGATTTTTCCCCATCATTTTCTATTAGGGCTTCAATAGAAATGCCCATCTGTAGATACGTATCTTCTCTCTAGAATCTTCTCTAGTATGCCCTGTACTCTATATACATCATGACAGTCTTCCCCACACATGTTCTTCTGGACTCTTGATCTGGTTGATCTGGCCAGGCTTGTCTCTTGGGGATACAGGAGCTCTTGTGAGGCTGAGAGTCTAGGCAGTGCTGCTGGAGCAACCCAGCTTTGAGCTCACATCTGCCTTCATTTTCTTGATGAAATATCTTAGTCTTGCACGGTCATTTCCTCTAAAAGCTATTCCCTGCTCTGTCGAGGAGGTTTGGTGGCCTCTTAGGTTGTCTTCTTAAGTACCTGAATGGTGGGAGGGATAATTTATTGGCTCATAAGCCCACATTACCTCTTAAGCAGAAAGGAGTTGGCTTCCTGACAAAGTGCCATTAGAAGGGTCCTCCCCATCTTCCAACCAGTTTATAATACTTACCAGTGTCTCACCTTTTACAGTCCTTAGTGCATCCTGCCAACATGGGGGCCCAATCCCAGGAGCCACCTGTCCTGGGAAGCAGAAATTTTAACAGAAATCATGTTTGAAAGTAAAAGACTACAATTTCACTGCAGAATATAAGCTTCTATTGCCGATTGGGACTGTCAGCTTGTCTGCTCTTCTTTGTTGGCAGTTATTATCATAAAAGATGGAGAAGTAAATATATCTTGTCTATTACCTAAGTTTCAGTGGATCCAAATGGAACCGTAACTGTGTTGTGTCTCTCATAATTAAGGTTGTCATTCTTAACCTGCTGTTCCTAGTGGCCTCACAGGTAAAGGTTCTCCCTGACAATGGATGCAGGACCTCCTGAGGGTTTTTTTCCCAACTACTTGTGATTTTGGGGGGCAAAGATTTCATAACATCTTTAAGCCAGAGGTGGTCCAAAATCTGGTAAGGATCACTTAGTATTGATAAATTTCCAGATAGTTAGATAGATAGGCAGAAATTGTATAACAATTTAATATGTTCCACATTAACTTTGGTGCAATGTAGAACTTGTGATGAACCTATCTATTTTCCTCTTTTTGTTTTTTTCTTCCAAAATTACATGAAAGCAATGACTGAAGCCTAGTGTTTCCTCAATAGATGCTTATTGATTAATGATTTATTTTGAAGCCCCAAAATGAAAGTAATTGGTTAACATACAATTTTGTGGGTCAAAATTCACCCTGATAACTAATTTTTAGAGCTACTCTCCTATGTTATTCTGCTTTGTAAACTTACTATTGGTCATGATTTTTTTTAAAACATTGTGATTAGAAGCATTTGAGGACCTAAAGATAAAAATAAATAAAATAGAAATACACTCACTATTGTATTTTAAACATATGCTTTCATGTCATAAGGCTTCCTAAAATATCACAGATATTAGGGGGAAAATAAGCCGTGCTGCCTTTGTTGAGTTCACACTGCTAACCCTTTAGGGTATTGACAGCCTATTATTTTTCATATGTGCCATCTTTACCCGGGAAACTGAAAGAACAGCTCATTATATCTTTTGCAAATGAGTGCAGCAGAATGGCTTTTGTTCAACACCATTTTAAGTCTGTTCAACAGGACTGTGGAATGACTTAAGCATTTACTGTGGAATGTGTGTGCACGCGCCGCTCTCCTGGCGTCGTGATGTGATTGTGCACTATGCTTTGCTAGAAATTCAGCCAGTTTCTTTGGATCACTTTTGGAGGGTGTGTGCCTCCATGCCTTTCATTTGCTGTGTATTTTTGGTATGACAGACATGGTAATTACTGCTCTTAAAGTTGGTGCAAATGTTCCTGGGAAAGGGCAGAGGAGTGAACAATTAAAGTGAAGGTCGTGAAAGTAAGCCTGTTAACAAAAGCATAATGATTTCTGGAATAATCCCTTCATCTCTTCCCTATATCACCATACTTTCTCATAAGTGATTGTATAAGCAAGTCCAGACATACCGTCGTTTTGTAGAATTGTACTGCAAAACGCATTTAGCTGCTTTACGTACCAAGAGAAGTCTTGAGTTCCAAAACCTTCTTAAGGTGAAATTCCCAGTTGCTTTCAGAGGAGAAGCAAGGTAATAATGTACATATTAACTATTAGCAACAGGTCTTTTTAGAAGACTGTTCATTAAGGTGGTGGTGATTGTGGGGAGGGAGGTGTCAGAGTTAGAGTAGAATAGTGGACCATACACGTACTGGCGGCAGTTTCTCTCCACATGTAATTCTCGTCTTCACACGTCCCCAAACCTACTTCCCCTCTCTCTGCCTCCTTTTCCTTTTAGCCCCAAATCACTGGATTGTGTGTACAGATAGCAGGGAAACAGCCAAACTTGGTGTCAACAAGCGTCTTTCCCCTGCATCGTTGTAATACATGAGATCTTCCAAAATTGGTGCCGTCACCCACAAAACCTCTCAGATGACTCGAGCCACCAGATCACTTTGACCTCCGGGGAAGCATTCGTTCTGTGTGTCATAGCCAAGAACGTGGGACTTCTGAGGACAACTGACGAGGCGAGGGCATTCTTAACTTTGGTCCTCTGACATCACGCAAGGTGTAAAATGAAGATTGCAATTCATTATAATACCACTGCACTAAAGAAAAAGTTTGATGGTATAGTTAATATTTGTTCATTTTACCTTAAGGGGATTTTATTGCTCTTGACACTACTGAATATAACTAATCCCCCAAGGCCAAGGTATGCCTCAGTGTTTTAACAACAATAATGTTTAAACTGTTTTAGGGTTTTCTAGTTCCCTAGAATGCCGGTAATTTAGACCTCTTGATTCTATTATTATACTTGCAGTAATATTTTAGATCTGTTTCAATAATGAGCCATAGTTCTATATTTAATTAGGAATACCCCTCCCACAGTGAGAAAAGGGGACTATTTGGGTGTTGATGTCATTCTTACTGGTCAGATGGCATTTCAGTGGTTATATTGATTGAGGAACAGCACATATGCTAAATTACCTTTTTCCACCTCAAACCCCTTGAAGGCAGGGGCCAGACCTTTTTTGTTGTTGTGTTTTGTTTTTTTTTTTTCGGTACGCGGGCCTCTCACTGTTGTGGCCTCTCCCGTTGCGGAGCACAGGCTCTGGACGCGCAGGCTCAGCGGCCATGGCTCACGTGCCCAGCCGCTCCGCGGCATGTGGGTTCTTCCCGGATCGGGACACGAACCCGCGTCCCCTGCATCGGCAGGCGGACTCTCAACCACTGCGCCACCAGGGAAGCCCAAGGGCCAGACTTTTTTTTAATGTATCTGTATCACAGCCTCAATTTATTTTCTATCTATATTGCAGTAGTCAATCAAAAACTATTTGTTGAATGAACACATAATGTTTGATACTAAGGCAGTTCTGGCTTCAGGTATGAATGATTATATTCTTAATGAGAAAATGGACCCCAGGATTCTAAAATTCTCAAGACATGACCTTGTGTAAAACAAAAGGGAAAAAGTGTGTGGTTACTTTGGGGACTCCCTCTCTCTGTCTTCCATATCTATAACTGTATTTGTAGTTATACATCTGTACCTATATCCATCCACAGCCATACCTATGTATATACCTGTACCTATATCTATAGCTACGTGCTGGTCCTAGCCTCCTTGTGGAGCATGTGGCTGGTTTATGTATAGCTGCTGTCAGTTCACAAAACTTAACACACAGCTCTGCTCTGTCCTCATGATTAGGGGAGTAATGTGTGCTCACATCTTTGAGAATTGTGCCCAGTGGAGACAGCTGTGTTTCTAAGTCCATGGATTGTGATAGCGACGGCACCATCCTGATTGCCAAACTCCTTTGGTAGCCACAGATGTGGCTTAATGGATTATTAGCTCTGGAGCTACACGCTCAAAGGCCAAGAGAAACTTGTGGAAGGGAACAGAGAGAATTTACTGTTGTGATTGCACTTACTCAAACTTTTTTAAGCTTGAAATGTGACTGAAATTTACTTACCATACGCTACTGACCAATATACATATTATACTATATAATATTAACACATTACAAAATATGTATATTGTTATGCATGTATATTCTCTCTATATATGTATACAAGATACATGTAAGTATAAATGTATATATATATATATATTTTATAATGTGTAAGATGTCTCCACCTAAAATCTGTAGATAATAGATTACTGATTAAATATGATGCTGTATGAGAAAGCTTCACAAATGCCACTCATCCTCAGCAGAAACCCCACTGGTTTCCATCTAACCTGAATTCTCTTCCTTCTTCCGCAAGGCATTGTTATCCTCATCTTTCCAGCTTCCCTTCCCACAGCCTTCAGGACTGAAGGCTGTTCATTGTGGCCTATATCTGCTCTTTACCCTGTAAATAAAGTCTTAAGCCAGTGGTCCCCGTTGTTGTGCAAGGAGCTGAGTCGGTAGCCTTTAATCACTGAACTGGGAGGGATGGTAGAGTTTATTAATTTTAAAATAGAATTTGTTAATTATGCATCATGGGCCAAGTTGCTGTACTTTAATTTTTTTTTCCCTCCAGAAAAAAAAAAAAAAACGGTGCACAAAATCCCTCGGATTAGACCCCAGAAGCTTGGGCCAGTGGTAAGCCACTTGTAGTTCAGTGGCTAAAGTGGGCTTCAAGTGCCTGAGGATTACCTATTCATTTGAATGTTTTTCTGGCTAGAAAGTTAACAGCTGAGTGCATTTTGAGTAAAATACTAAAGGAAATTGCTGATAAAAATATCAATGTCATATATCTGCTTAACAGAGATGCATATCTGTCCTTTCTCAAAGCACTGTTAAGCTGTCATCCGTATGCTTATCATAGAAAGAGTTATCTCACAGTAGTTTTATCTCCAGACATTTTCCTGACCAGACAGAAAGAATCTGTGGAAGTAGTCATTCCCCTAGTTTGTTTAAAGAGGGACTGTGTTGGTTCTCATATGAGGAATCCACTTACACATGATGTTAATATCTACAAACTCAGTCCCTGAATGTACTTCCTATATAGAGCCCCACTCACAGAGAGAGAGAGAGAGAGAGAGAGAGAGAGTTTTAAGTTGCTGAAGCCAAATAACGAAAAAAGCAAGGAAGTGATGCTAAACTTTCCTTTGAATAGCGACTCACCCTTTTGTTTATAAAACTGTCAACTGATAAACTTCTAGCAAAGACATATTCGTTACATCTTTTAATTACTCAGAGTTCCCTTACGAAATGTCATAGCCCCGTGCTGGGAAGGGATGCATTTGGTTGGAGATCAGGGAAATAGGTGTTAAATGAGGAGGGTGCTGAAAACGTCTGGCTTGAATTGGGTGCCAAAAACCAGTTGTGAGATAAGAGAGCAAATGTGATATAAACAGGAAAACAAAATGGAATTCTGATATAAAGTCAAAAGTGTAATTTGGGTTGGGGCTTCCCTGGTGGCGCAGTGGTTGAAAGTCCGCCTGCCGATGCAGGGGACGCGGGTTCGTGCCCCGGTCCAGGAAGATCCCACGTGCCGTAGAGCGGCTGAGCCCGTGAGCCATGGCCGCTGAGCCTGTGCTCCATAATGGGAGAGGCCACAACAGTGAGAGGCCCGCATACCGCAAAAAAAAAAAAAAAATAGTGTAATTTGTGGATTGTCTCCTGTGAACTGCAATTTGCATAGGAGCTTTCCAGGCATACTGAGTGAGGCCAATCTCTTCTTTTTTGCACATCGCCTGGCTACCAAATTTTAAAGACTTTTTATGGAAATCAAAGGAATATTTAAGACCACAGAGAGGCCTAGGAAGTTTTAATATCCCGCTGACTTCTTTCCTGTTCCATTATGGCTTATATCATTATTCAATTGATTTTCCTTTTAGTTAACAGAAAAGACTTTAGAAGAATTATAATTACAAATAAAGTAATGTGCTTGCACTTTTGTAAAGAATCTGTACAGAAGATCCTGGATATTTATAAAATGTATATGTACTTTGTAAATCACCGAATTTGTGAATAACATTATTGCATTTAATTTACTTCATAAATGCAATAAAATGTAATTAAAGTTTCAAAGTGATCCCTTTAGACACTGGATGATTTCATAAATACAAGGTATGATGCTCCTTTATTAAATCTAAATGTCTGTTTTCAGCCACCAAAGCAATCCTTTCATAGAATATTTTACCTTTCCTTAACTTTCATCACCAAAATTAACAACTTATAATATTTTCACACAGAAAAAAATTATTGATATGTGTGTCGTTATCAAGAAAACCAACTTAATATCTATGGGATGAGCCTATAATGGAAAACAATCTGAAAAAGAATATATATGTCTATATTCATATATATACATAACTGCATCTCTTCACTGTGCTGTACACTTGAAACGAACACAACATTATAAATTAACTACACTTCAGTTTAAGAAAAAGATCTATGGGATGGACAGCCTCTCTGCTTATTAGTGAGGTGACTGACTTCCACACATCATCTCATAGTATAAGAAACTCATGCCCATCTATCAACAGAGTGACGCATCATTACACATAACGAACCTTTGAAGTGGGTTTCTGAGCGAATGAAACAGTGAATGCTTCATCCGGCAGTGTCAGCTTCCTATTCCTCCTGTACTTAAACCAGTTAAGGTAGAGCCGTGCCCTTTGATGTGAGGCTGAGTCCTTCACCTTCTCCGGTCTCTCCCAACTAGAATTCCAAACGGGTATATGTCTGTCTGACCCAATACTGCCCGTGGAACGAGGTCTTTATTAGCTCGAGAGTTTCAGTTTGTGAAGACTGAACTTGAGCTTGCTGCAGGATACCGAAGGTATGGACGAGCCAGCCCTGAGGCCCTGCATAGTTGTCAAGAGAAAATGAAGTGATTTTTTTTTTTTTTTTTGGCTATTCCATTCACTCACTAGAATAATAGCTCTGTCCAGAATCAAGGGCTGTTGACTTTCTTCCAAACCTCAGGGCAGTTCTCACCAAATATTTTCGGAGGGGTGGTGGCTTGAGGAAGCATGCCCACATGAAGAGGTGTTAATGTCCCAAGCAACCCACACTCCCATGATTTGTCTACTGCGAGCCTCATTGGCTCCCACTGTCTTCCAAGGCTTACAGAGGCCATCTCTAGAGACATTATCTCTGGAGAGCTCGTGCCATGGTCTAGCAGGATTCTTCATACAAATGGTGTGGCTAATCGCTTGTATCAGTATTACCTGGGATATATATATTTTTTAATTCATAGAAAAGAGCTATAGTAGGATGTCCCAACTCATGTGGAATTCCTAGCCATACGTTGTATATTCCATTAGGATAGAGGCCATGTCTGCTTTTTGCTTACCATTGTCACCCCAGAACTGAACACAGTGCCTGACAATATGTATTTGTTGAATAAACGAATAAAATGAACTGTTGTACTAATTCCCACCACATTACCCTGAGTATCTTCAGACCCCAAAGACAATTTTCCAGACAAAGACTCAAGGAGAGAAAGTTACCTAATAAGGGTATCAAAGCATCTCAGTAATTCTTTTTCAGAGAAAAAGGATGGCTTATGTTTTCATTCATTGAAAATTTACTAAATTCTCTTTTATTCTTCTAGTGGTTCTAGAAATCCTATTACTGAGGCATTTGTACACAACATTCGTTGAAAAATCTTTAGAGCAGAGATGAATCTGATAATAATCTATAACAGCAATATTATGCCAACTATCTTGATTTTCTCGGTATATTTGGTAAGAACATCACTTTGAGTATATAAAATTGAGGCCACAAAACATGTCACAGGTGCAAAAATGTATTTTTGATATATTCTCTTAAAAAAGGATATAGATTTTGAAAACTCTGCAATAAAATTCTGAAAAACCGTCCTATTTAGAAATATCTATTAATCTCAGGATTTAAAATTGGTAATAACTCATGGTTATAGTATCTTGGTATTATCCATTCATGAAATTTATTTTAAACTGTTAGTGCTACCAGCTTAACGTTTTTTCCCTGCGAACCACAAAGAAATAGTCTTTTTGAAAACTATAGTAATGTACAGATTAATTAAAAACTTTAGGAATGGGCTTACAGATTTTACATTACCACGTGTTTTGAGTTTTGCTAACTTCATCCAGGAAGAGAAGTACATTTCAGTTAAGATTGCCCGGCTACAACCTTGACATTTCACTAAGTCTTCGCTGCAGGGAACTCAGGAGAATGCGTGAGACTATTCTATTTAATTTGGCTTTAAAATCTCATTGTGTCTGGCAATTTAAGGCATGGAATAGTAACTCTTCCTCAGTTAAAAGAAACTTTCCGTGTTTGGCTAGCAGGATAATGAATACCCAGACTGGCAGTGTGTTATCCCGGAAGTGCAGGAGCTTTGGAATTAACAGATGCTGGCTTAGATGTCACATCTTCCAGTTATTGGCTATGTCAGCTCGGGCAAATTACCTGAGTTCCCTAAGCTCAATGTATTGATCTGGAAAACGGGGGCAATAAATTCTATCCCTCATGGTTGTAATGAGTAGTAAAGTATGTAATACATGTGAAAATGACTAGGCTAGTGCCTGACTACACGATATACCCTTTGCTTTCTTGTACACTTTGTGCCAGGGAGTATAACAGTCATTTTCTAGGTTAGCACATTGCAAGTGTGAATATGAACACAAATATGCATACGTATTTCCCATTTATAGAGTACCTATCCATACACCATATCCACACCCAAAGCAACCTAGTGAATGGTTAGGCAAGTCATAATCTTGACAGACATCCATATTCCAAAGTTTTTGTATCCTCCCTACCTTAAATCCAATGGATTTTTGGCATCATATTCTCATAGGTTTCCACTGAGCCTGATCCCAATTTTTTAGCCAACATGCTTATTAAACAAGTAGAAACATGTCCAACTGCTCAAAATAACCTATTCTTTCCAGAATCTTTGGGTAAGCGTCCACTTGGAAATATTCACCCACCCTGAGTAATATTTCCTGGTTATTTGAGCACCCTCAGAATTCATTTTTATGAAAAGTCTCACAAATATCGCTGATATAAATGTTTAACAATTCTATCCCTATGTCATTTTTTTCTGAGTATAGTTGACTCCTATTTTAGGCTTGGCTCTAAGTTCCAGGTCTAGAGACAATGAAAATTGGGTAAGTAGAAAATGAGATGAGAATTGTCTTCTCTGTTTTAGGTAATGCCCTTATATGCTAAGGCTGCTAAAACAGTTCTGGAAAAGGACACATTTATAAGTTTCCTATTGTTATCTTGACTTATTTTTCTGCTTATGTTAATAAAAATGCTTTAACTGTGCTTCCACTCAAGGACCTCAAGTGAAAAAGAAAAGTTTAAAGCTTAAACTTTTAAAGCTTAAGCCATTGAAAGGAAAAAATTGAAAACTGGTCAATGAAATGGAGGTATATGAAAAGATTTCGAGAATTCAGAGAAAGGCACCCCTGGATTCAGCCTTCCTAGTACGTCATTTACTGGACTATTTAAACCTTAGATGCAAATATTAAACTTTTATCTTTACACCATCCACTCAAGTTTCAAAGTTCTTGGTGGTATTATATTGTTGGTAATATTCAAAATTCTTGGTGGTGACTTTTGGACATGATTTCATTTTGAATGCCAAGGGGCTTAAGGAAAGAAGGGACTGCACACTTTGATTTTTGTAAAGGAAAATGTAGAGAGATACTCCACATAGCACAAAGTCTTGTGCAAAAGCGGGAAGCAGCCTGGGAGGATTGGCCGACAAAAAGAGGAGAAGTGACAAATATCTAGGTACAGCCAGATAATTTTATCACAAGTCAGTACTATATATCCTTTTCTTCATCTTCAATCTCCAAGGCAATCTGAATAATAATAACTGTACTATGAAATTATCTTTAAAAATACAGATGGATTATTATTTGAAGTTCGAGTATTTAGTATACGTTCATTTATTCCTTGCTCCTTAAACTTTTCCTTTATCTTAAGTTTTTAAAATATTTCTGCATTCATAACATTTTCTCAATATGTAAATAAAAATATCTCTCAATATTAATCATCTTACTTTTTATAAATTTTAACATAATGCCTTATTGTTGAACTTTTGAAAACAACAACAATAATTATACTGTTCCAATACCTTGGTGCATTTTGTAGATTTATCCACTCTACTTATTTGAAGGTAAACCATTGTTTAATAGATGCAATTGGTTATAGAATCTTGTCGAGAAAGATCTTAAAGGCAATTTTCAAATTTTCTCCTCTTTCTTGCAGGAGATACATTTTGGTGACAGCTATTTTCTGTGATTCTTTAAGGCGATTTTCTTTTGACTATTTTTTTCATAACCAATCATTTTTCTATGTCATCTGTGTGTGCTAGGAATTGTATATGCTGGTGGTTTCAACTCTGGCTGAAATTTGTTTCACTTGAGGACCTTTAACAGCGTCCTGATTAGCTACTACCATTCCCAGACAAATTGAACCAGATTCTCCTGGCATTAGTATTTAAAATGCAGATCATCCCAACTTATTTTAATGTATAGTCACTGCTATGGATAATACTGAATTCAAGAAGACTTAGACTGTGACTCCTACCCTTCTGTGAGACAGCAGTGTTCACGACTTCTAAGAAAAAAAATAAAAACAAAGTCTAAAAATATTGTTAACTCAGAGGGATCAGACCAGGTGGAAATCACAAATATACACTGTAAATAGTGGGGCTTACTCCCAATATAAATATCTACAACAAGAAGAAACATGTACTCGGTGTTGCTTCCATTCTAATGCTTGGCTAGCAGTCTAGTAGAAACTCTGCCCAGAAGTAAGTTTTATTCCAGGAAGCCATGGTTTTGAGTAGGACAGAAGACAATGCATGCAAATATCAATGGGCCAGGTATGTCCTATGACTTACTTTTTAGATTAATTTCATTTAATAGTTTCCCATATAAATTCCTATTAATCTAAATCCCGGAATAACTGCAAGGTCAACAGTATATTTGTTACCATTCTACTTTGCACCTAGATGGATCAAATACTTTACAGGAAGATGTTTTATGAAATTAAAATTCATCTTTGGTATGATGTACTTACTGCAATAATTATAAGACTCATAACTTTCTGCTTTCCTTCATAAGATAATCAGTGGCAAAAGAAAATATTGATGTCTAAATTATATCATATTGACTTAAGCTTTTAATTGTATTCACCAGGTTTCTGGTGCCATAAACAATGCCCTAGAGATTTTAACTCAACTTATGTAAGATTTATTTATTTTATGATACTTTTGGCTAAACCTAAAAATAATTAATGTATTTATATGCATATGGGTGTGATCAGTGCTGAATTTGAATATTTATTTTTTAATAAGTATTTACAGATTTATATTTGAAGGCTAACTAAGTATACAGATTTTGTGATATTGAATAGAGTGATTTTCTTTTTTCTGTTCATTTAAGTTATAGATTTATAGATATGGTCTGAGTCCTAAAATACACAAGCGTTTCCTTTATACTAGAAGTTTTCTAAGTAGATGTAAAATACAGTACATGTTAGGATAAAATTTGTTTTTAAAGTAGACATTTTTGTGTTTTTTTTCCTCAAACCAGTATTTACAGTAGTCAATCTCATATTTTATTTCAAACCTATGCCTGGAAATCGGTGCACTGATTTGTCAGACTAGAAAAATTATAGAATTGATATTTTAACATAGAAATAGCTTAAATGAATATTCTAGAATATAAATGAACTTTATGTTTGCTCAAAGGTATTTCAAATATTTTTAAACACTACTGTAAACTAAATATTTGTTACCAATGTGTTAATGTTACTTTCCCCCTCTCTTAGTTTACAAGTACTCCTCAATGTTTAATCTTTAACAGTCTTTTTAGAAATAAACTGTGTTGGGGAAAAAAATCTCTGGGAAAAAAATTTATCATGATGATTCTTCATATAGATATTTGTACAGCATTTCTAACTGAATTACAGAAATCTATGAAAGGACAATAATTTAAAAATTGTCAAGTTTAACATAAAACAAAAGATACTTTTTGATTTTTAGCAATGTTTTAAGATAATGTCTAATCTCACATTTTAATCAATTTTGATTAAACATTGTCAGACTTAAAATAGATATTGAATCATAAAATAACTTTACATATTACATTATTTCCATGTATCCACTTTAAAGAAAATATGAAAATCCTGCTTGGTTCAATCAAGCTTCTGTAACATTAACACTTTGATTTTGGTAAGTTGCACAAGTGATGCAATCGATATACATCTAACACGTTTGTAATACTTTTGAATTGAACCTAAAAATCATTTTGTAGGAAAATAATACATGAAGGTTAAAGCTCTTGCTAATAAGGCAAAAACACATTTCAGGAAAAGAGAAAAATTGAAAAGAGAGAGAGAGAACTTGTCACTGAAGAGATGGAATGTTAGGTACATTAGACCATTAAGGTCTCGCTGTTGTCTCGGCCTTACTCATTTACCAGGATGTTGTTCTTGTTGATGTGTTGCCATCTATTATTCATGCAGCTTATTCATGCTGTTGTAAAGAATGTCAGTGGAATGCATGTCTATGTGACTCTGATATTTCAGATGACATAAATAAACAATAAGACTGTCATATCACATATAATCTCACTACTTTCCCTTTGTCCTATTCATTTAGGTTGATTCCTCACTTGTTGCAAACTTTCCTATTCTCCATCTCTTTTCTATTCTTTAATATTTAATTCATGTTACCTCGGGTCCATTAGGTAAATAAATGTCCTGAGGCCTTGTTCTGATTACCTGAAATTCTCAAGGGGGCATTGAGATTAAGTATTACTAATTTGGTACAAGTGAATCACATATGTAAACACAAATATTGAAGTTCATGAATTTATAACTTACACACATAGATATATAAGCAATATAAGAAACTGACTACACTGAGTGACATGCCAGAAGACATCATACTGTAATTTAAGTAAATCTGGACATAGGCTTTATCTGCGCTTTCATACAATATGGAAATATCCAAATGGAATTTAATGGTCCTCAGTTCTGCCTTCCATCTTCCTGGATCATGGAAACGGTTCTGATAGGGATGCAGTGATTGATGTGGCTTAGAGCCAGTGAAAGATGGCCTCATGCATCATGCAATGTCATGACTCAAATTAAGTTCAAAGAGGGAATCAGATACCCAAGAGGCAGGTTGATTTGCTTCTGCTTCTTAAAAATCCGGGAAGCACATAGTGCTGTTGTCCTGTTGGGACTGCACGTCTTTCGTCATTTACCTTCCTGGTCGTTATTTTGCCCCTGGAACACTCATGCTATAGCATGACTTTCTCTCTCTCTTTTGTTCCCATTTCAAATTTCAAAGAAGGATTCAAGATAAGAACTCAATCGTTTCTAAAATGATTTACAAAATAGAAGAGCATTCCTTTGACTTCTTCATAAACATCGATTTCTGATAGATTTGGTGTATGAGAAACTGTAAGATGAAAGAAGCAGTGATTTAACTCAATATAACTAATAATCAGGCAGCAGCTTGTGTTAGTTGATATTGATGTTAAAAATGAGTATGAAACAAACAATTTTCAAGAATCTTATAGTTTGGGGGTTGAGATTTAAGATGAAAGGAAAAAAACAAAGCATAGAAATCCACTCTACTGTAAGTTCCTTTTGCATGAAGGAAATAAAATGTGATGAGATTTTAGTGAAGGAGGACACAGGAGGGATTTCACAGAGGTGGATAATTCAAGATCAAAGGTATTTCAACAATTTGAAGTGTGATTAAAAAAAAAAACCTTTAAATACAGTGATAATTAATAGTGTATATCCCAAAACATGAAGGCTGAAAAACATTTTACAGGAAGTAGATCACTTTGCCTGGGAAAACAGTTACCTCATTCCTTAAAGCTTAAATGTTGTCAATGAGCTTTCACAAATGCTACCTCTTTTGCCTAGTACCAATTCAGGAGCTGTCTTGGTAGATAATGTAGTCCCTGATTCACTACAGAAAACGTGTGACTTAGATTGTTTTCTCTTTTGTGGGGGGCTGGGTGGGTATCCCTGGCCACACAGGTACAACTTCTGATCAGGAAATGAGACTGGAAAGTCCAGTGAGGGACTGGTAGGAGGGAATTAAATCCTAGGCTAGGAATAGTTCACCTTAATCGGGTGGATTTCTAGGTATTTTTTGAAGTTTTTTGAACAGAGTCATGAAATGATCAGACTCCCACTAGAACATTTCAGAAACTGAGATGCTCTTGAAAAGGTTAAAAGAAAGCCTGAGGATGTGAAGTATGATGGAATTATAAAAGCCCACACTAAGTCCAAAAGATAAGCGCCCGTGATAGATGGGTTTTAGAGGGTGCAGAGCAGCCTTTACAAGAAAGATCTGCAGTATTAATTGGCTGAAGGCTCAGTATGAGAGCAGAGAGAATAACGGAGGCCAAGAAGGCAAATGTGAGTGATGCCAACCTTGGGAGGAACAGGGAGTCGAATTGACACATCACACCTACAACTCGTGTCCGCTCTTCAAGAGGAACGTAGACAAAAAAAGACACCTCCAGAGGAGAAGGGTAAAGATGGGTGAGAAGAGCGTGGCCTGTGAGGATCCTCTGAAAGGACGGAGGTTTATCTTGAGCAGGAGACAAATTGCTTGAGACTAGGGTGGAGACAGATTGGCAGGTGTGGAGGGAACTATTTTCTCAGCCTTTCAGGGCTGTTATATGAAAGAATATTTAGGCTTTTCTGTGGCCCTTGAGGGCAGAGCAAGAACCACCAGGTGCAGATGTCAGTGCAGCACAGTGAGTACCTCTCCAGGAATTTTGTTATCCATCTTGCAGCTGAAAGCGCTGCTTTTTGATGTGTTGCAAAATAGGACTTTCATCTGGATTACCTTGAAATTCCATTCCAACCGAGGTTCTATTATTGCAGTAAATATATATATTATATCCCTGCGCCATAAAATAAACAAGGTGCTTTGGCTTGATTAGCTCATACAAAAGAAATTAAGGCTTTGTTTGTTGTTCTAAAATATATACAATAGCAGAATATACAGTTTAAGTGTTTAAAGAACTGATACATGAAACCTGAAATAGAATGGAATAAATACACACTTCCTTCACCCTAGATGCGCTACACAAATACAAAACAGGTGTTTGAAGGTGTTTAGGGGAAGACAAGTTGTTTGAACAAACAACGAAACATAATATTAGCATCAGAAGCAGGATACACAGCTTAGTATAACAATTTGATTACATTTTCTCAATAGGTATTTGCTCCACGGATGGATGTTTGAATGAATTATAAAGCAGGCAGCTTGTGTTCAACACAGATTTCTAAATGGACAGCTCAGTGTAGTATAAGAAAAGGTTTAGTGATACTGGAAAACATGGCCCTAGGTCTCACTTTCTTCTTGACATGGTCCCAAATCATTTTGTTAATGCTTTTACCCGGGTCCTGCACTACTGTGAAACGTCCCAGAACCCACATAGAAGGAGCTGAGACTTTTGATCTTAAGCTAACTCAGGCTCACTATGGGAGGCAGCTGGTCTATAATAGAGAAGAAAAGTCTGGCTCTTTCGGGTGTGGGCCTTGTGTTTATAATCGCAGCAATGTGCTGGCCTGGCACACCATCAAATATTCTTTTTGAACCTGTCTGATCACTTCCAGAGAGGGGAGGTTCTATTCTGTTATGGTTCATTGGCCGTCATTTAGAAAAATGCATTCATTTTAATGGAATAGCTTCTAGTGCTGGGTGTTTTTAGTCATGTCTAGAAGGAGCCACTAAACAGGAACAATGCTGAAAGCTAAATACTCTAGCAATGTTTAAAATAAAAAAAGAGAGAAAAAACAAATGGAGATTTTTGAAACAGGGGTTACATTTGAAATGACCCAGGGCTAAGAATCATATATAGAAGAAGATTAAGTTTTGAGAAAGGTCAAAAGCTTAAATCTTACAAAACCTATTTGCTTGAATCTCTCAGTTATTCTAGGGATGAGTCATGTTCAGTGGGCAAAATTCTCTTTCCTCGTGATACCACTTTATCTAGCCCTCTACCTTTAAATCTTAAAATTCTAATACATAAAATTTTAATAGAAATTATAATATATAATGTTGCTTTTTAAAGTCAGTTGGCATAAAATCTCCTACTACATGAAAATCCCTATTTTCAGTTTTTAATGTTGAAAAATAAATATATCCAATCGCATAACATTTGACAGTCAGCTGTTAAGGGAGACTAAGGTAGTATTTATCCCCCAAGGTTCTGAAGTTGAGATTGAAAAGAACACTAATGCATGTCCACCAAGTGTTTCTTGGTAAGCAAAATATTGAGCTACGGTGAAGATGCTGAACAAACATCTCCAGTCTGGAGATCTCTCATGATCCTTTCATCTTTTTTTCATCCCTTGATTCAAATGTCTACTGGACTTAAGGATGTTCTCCTGTCATCATTTGCAACTCAGAGTAGAACACCAATTAATGTTTTTCTTCTTGTGCTTTGTGTCAGTTAGGATTACTTTTGGTTGCATATAAAAGCGAGTGCTTCGCATAAGTAGAGAGCTATTTTTTTCCTCATGTAAAAAGGAACACAAATGTAGGTCCTACAGGGCTCGTGCGACAGCTTGATGAAGTTATCAAGGGCCAATTGCAGCCAGTTGAGAGACTGACACAGGAGATCAGAAATCTGGATAGCTGAGCTATTTCTAATACAAGTTATCCTGGAGAAGAAGGCTTTGGCTCTGTGGCCATATCAGCCTCCTACTGTGTGTGCCTCCAGCCATTCAGATTTCTCCACTACATGCCTGACAGTTCTGGACAGCACTGAATTCATCACATTTTTTTAAAAAAACTTGACTGTACCTTCATGGAGCCATGGTGGAGAGTCCAAAAAAGGCCGATCCTGCATGTCTGGTCCTGTCCCCCAAGCTCTCCAGTGAGGGCCGGGAGTGAGGCCAGCCTGCATCTAGTGCCAGTCCCTGTAGGTGAATGTGGACACAGGAGTCCAGGAATCCAGTGTTCTCCCAGCATCCACCACGATCCCGATCACTGCATGACCTTGGCCAAGCATTTTGACTTCCTTTAGATTTTGTTGTCTCAGGTTAAGCTGAAAATAATACTATTCACCATACAATATGTTTCTAAGTACTTAATAATGCAACATACAAAATGGATCCTAAAACTCCTTTCTGAGTTTTGATCCAACGTCATTTTTAAAAATATTTAATACAGAATTGAAGATTAAGGAACCAACATCAGCACAAACAACATTTGGGTACTTTTCTTGGATGTACAATGAAAAATAAGCATTGTTATGTGTAAAGTATCGATAACAATTTTAAGATGATAAAATTTGATACAGAGAAAAATCATTTGACAAACACTGTTTTGCATTTTCTTTGCAGTTTAACACATTTCTCAGTTTGTAGTCCAGTGAGTGTCCTTTTGGGGAACACATTTTTATCTGTTAGTTTTCAAGAAAAATATATAATTTTGACATGTCTCCTATTCAGTTACCTTTCCTCTCTTTTTGCAGATTGAAAGTAGACGCATCTTAACAACATTCTATGTCATCAGTGTGTGTGCGTTTGTGTGTGGGGGGGTGTTGTTTCCTGATCAATGCAAAGGCCTTCATACTCTTGTCAAATTTATATAAAATGTTTATTATTGCCCATTTGTTTTGGTATTTGGTTTTACTGTAATTTAGATGATAGTGATTGAATTATTCCCTCTGTAATTTTGTGAGATTCCTAGGAGGAAAGTAGAAGTTACAGGAGGGAATTCCACAGTGTTTTCTGGGCCTCAAGAGAGAAAACATTTGGGCCAGAACACCTGGAGCCCCCTTCATGTTCAGCAGAGGTGCCCCAAAACTCCTGGGGCAGAACTGCATACCTCAGCTTCACTAAAGACCATGAAGAACAGAGCTGTCTTCAGCAAAAGACCACACATATGAATATTTAACACGTTCTCATGCAGTCGTATAATAAGTTGAAAGATTTAAGTTCAGAAAACCAAGGTCAGGAAGAGAAAATGGCAAGGAGCTTTATACGCCCAGCATAGCTGGTGAAAGATAGTGTGTGATGCAAGCTGACCTTGTGACCAAGGGCCAGGGCCTGGAGTCTGGGGTCTAAGATGCAAGTATTAAAAACCCCTAAGACATAAAAATGCTAATCTGAATGGTAAAAAATTAAAAGGGAGGGCTACAAAATTCATAACCTAAATACAATTTTGAAATGCCTTAGAATTATTAGCCTAAACGCTAAAACCAGCTCTTAGAAATGACTTACATACTAAGTACTATTTATCCAGGCAGGCAATATGCTACAGATACAGCTTGTAGAATGCAGAGTTAACTTTCAAATTAAAAGTCAGTATCTCAATCCTTCAGCATTGTGAACAGATTTGGTAAAATCCTTTTTGTCTTTTTATCACTTTCCTCTTGGAAATTAAGTTGATCATAATCACAGCAAGTAAAATAATAGCTTTCTGCCACAGTAATAGAAATAAGGTCAAATTTCATTCATCTTACTTTTTGTATCATCTCCACAAGGGAGGCGTGCGGGCAAATGATTTGAATGAGCCGCTATGGCTTTTATTTATTATTAAAATTTATTGCACTTTTCCCCAAATGCAAATGGTTTAAATTTGATGCTTCTTATCTGTTACGGCCATTCCAAGTTCTGTTTTGTGAAATTACCCTTTTCTTTCCTTTCTTATCCATAAAGTCCTCGTCTAGACCCTGGCTAGCTAATATATTTAGATTAATGAAATGTCTTTCTGCTTCCAGCCTTTCTGACTTTCAGCTAATCCGGCTCTTATGCATGATACAATCCAGAAGGGATGAATGACCACAAAAGACTCAGTTTTATTTCTCAGTACTGAGCATGACTCGATTCCAAGTACATCCATGCCCTTGCCTTATTTCTGACTGAGATATCCCATTTTGAAAAAATCTCATTCATTCATTCATTCCTCATTCTTTCTTCACGATCCCATTTGATTTGATCTCCATGCATAGAACTGTTCTCCTTAACCTATCCTATATTTTGTGCCCCCTCACACGTATCACGTACCATCAGATACTTACAGAATAATTCCCTCATTGAGGAGAGTTTAATGAGTTCTTGTGGCATCATTCCCAGTGACTTTGCTGCACTGGCCTCTTCTTGCAGATTCTATCTGTATAGCTTCACACTTCCTGTGGAGCCTCATTTACATATTCTGTTAAATCTACAAGGTCACTCTATTTCCTCTTTGGGTTTCTTAACCCCCCATACTAACTTCTCACTTTACTAGGATCTTTGACCATGTGAATCTAGAAGGTAAACTTCCTAGCGCCTACAAACACCATGTGCTCAGCAGTCAGTAAAGTACAGTTGACACATCTCCTCCACTTCAAGAATTACTAGAGGCATTTTCCATGAAGGCCCACGAAGAATGTTTAAAACAGTTTAAAGTAATTCTCCAAAGATCGTGACTAAGTACATAGAATCCCAGTACTGGTATTAGCTTTATAATCTTGAGAAATTTCTTATCTGTAAGATGCCACAAATAAACTTGTATCTTGTGTTGCTGTTTTGAATATTAATTAAAATAATGAACATAAACTGCACAGCTCTGCCTGGCACATTGTGAAATCCCATGGATGGATTTTAAGACTAATTTAGACTGGAATTATTGTTTACAGCTTAAAATAAAGGTACAGATAGGTAGCGTGATATCGTGGAATTTGTGAGCTGAAGATGTGGGTCTGACTCTTGTTTTTGGTAATTTCTAGAAGCAGGAGTTTGGGTAAGTCATTTAACCTCAGTTGTAGAAAAAAAATAAGAAGGTATTAATGAATTTATCACAGGGTTCTTATGATAATGAAGTGATTTCTTTTTTTAAAAAAATTTTTTTAAATTCTAATTTTATTCATTTAACTGTAGTTGATTTAAAATATTGTGTTAGTTTCAGGTGTACAGCTTCAGATTCTTTTCCATTATACATTATGACGAGACAATGAAGTGATTTCTTGAGTATGGAAATGCTTCAGAAGCTGGTAGGTGTTATGAAAATGTTAGTCATTGAAATATGGAGTCATTACTGATCTTACAAGATAACAGGTATATGCCTTTTATGCATAATTTTTGCTAAATTATATTTTAAGTTTAGTCAGAGACACAGAATTTGCCACTAGTAATAAAAGTAAAAAAAGAAAAACATACTGAAAAGAGGTTAGAAGGCCTCTGAATTTTATAAGAAAGGCTTTTAATATCTTTTCTTTGTTGTTGTTCTTTTGAAATTTCACTGCATTTAGACTGCATGATACCGGTAACTGTGTTAATTACTACCCTTCAGTGAAGTTCTGACTGTTCAACATGCTTTACAATCTTATGAGTCATTATAAAATGCTTTATCATTTATGAACTTGCTATAAAATAGCTTAGATGGTGTTTCTTTTCTATTCTGATGACACCAAAAACACCTATGTAGTGTCTTTGTCATATTTTGTCAGACTTAAAAAAATAATCAAAATTAACCAGATCCTCTTAATATCGTTAAACTAATTTTTTTTTTGACATTTGTGAGTGTTTTTCTTTTTGTTTTGGGGTTTTTTTGTTTGTTTGTTTTAGTTCTGGCAACAGTTACAAAGTTGCTAAAAGTCATCTAAGTTCATGTTGTTTATGGCTTTATAGGTAAAAAGCAACAATGTAGAAATTATTTACCTGGTAATTTAAATACTGAAAGCATACATCAACTAATTTTTCAGATGGATATTTTATCGTCTTTGATTTAAGAATGTGTAACTTTGAAGAGATTGAAAATTGCTTGCTAGAGTGGATGATACGAGTTGTGGGGTGGATTAGTGATGCCACCCTGTTTCTCCAGCACACTCTCCAAGGGCAAGTTGTTTTGGGTCATAATGGGTGATCACAGTGAAATCACCTCTGACTTGCCGTTCATGTACAGTATGTGGCCATTTGTAGTAACTGATACGTATTGGTGATTAATATCTATTTTATTAAGTTTGAAAAGGAATTCTGTCTGTGTGTACTAAACATCTTACTCCACTCATGGGAATTAATATATATATCTAGATATAAAAATTATCATTAATTAAAAAGTGGGAAAAATTCTTCTATGATCTTTGCTAGTACTGGATTTAGGCCCAGAAATGACATCTTCAGGGCTCTTTTTACTCTTCTTTGATAATCACAATAATGATTAGACCATTAATGATAACTGACATTTGCTGAGAACATTTTTAATCAGAACTCTTCTAAGTGATGTCTACCCCACAATCTTAACTTTCACAATTACCCAAATAGGTAGATGCTGATGTTTTTGCTATTCAATGGGTGAGGATATTGAGGCAGAGAGGTTAAATAAGCAATTTATAAAGGGTTTGCCCTGAAATCACTTTGAACAAAATATCACCATTGTCAAGGTGTCAAGTATTTTAAATTCTACTATCAGTTTTCTTGTTTACCTTGAGTTACTTTTGCTTTATTGAATATTCTTTTAAATAAAAACAAGTTTGGAAGGGCTGATGGACTGTCACTAATTTAGTGCTCATTAATGAACTGATTATAAGAGATAGTCTCTTGAGAAGCTCAGAACTCTGGGTGCCCAGGAGAGGCAGAGAGAATTTTAAGAGACGAAATGGGTTGGAATGAGCAAATTGGCCCCAGTACTATATTCAGTTATTTCATACTTGTGTTATATTTATGATCTTTCTAGATTATGTCAAAAAAGAAAAAGGGGAAAATCAAATTAGTACAGATTAAAAAATCATCCACACAGAGAGGTACTGTATGCAAAGCAGCGCACGGGCCCAAGGCTGTCTGGATACAACATGCTATCGCCAAGTACAGCCATGTTAGAAAATGTTACGTTTTCTCCACTGTGGAAGTTATAAACTAGCCTTTAACTTCTAATATTTAGTTAGGATTCTGCTAATAATTTTTTTCTAAACAAAAATAATAAGAGGAAAGGGATGCACATATAAGTGCATCCAATTCCAAAAGAATTGAAAAATTGGAATTGTGTGTGCATGTGTTTATGCTTTGGTGGAATATGTACATAGAGAGAAAAATTTTGGTTTTAAATTTGAATCTTGCATTCCAACTTTTGAGCTTGTTTCTCAAAGGACTAGTCACTTTCAAAACTTTAAATTATAAAAGTCAGCTCCTCATGGGTTATTTTGGGGCGTAATAATTCTTGTGGACATATGGAAAATGATTTTCTGAGTCATAGAAGTCAATATCTGATAAAATGGATTTAGCAGAAACTTTCTAAATACTCACCTTTTGGCTAAAGCTAAGCCTGGAGTGTTTAAAGCCCCAAAGGAGAATTTTTTGAGAAAGTTATGAATGAATGGATACTAGTTTATTATGGAAATACAATTGTAACCAAGCACTGTAATGTGTCTAGACATACAGAGCTTGGTTGCCAAAAATGAAGTGTTCTAGCTTAAAAGATATCCTCGTGGAAAGTGCACAAGATGTTACACAGTGAGGATTCTACCAAAGCCCCATATGTGTTCCTGGCATCAGTAGGAACTTATTCCCCCTTCAGGATGGGGTTGGATGGGCAGAAAACTGAAATACTATTCATTGGACGTAAGCATGGGTCTGGGAGAGAAAAATAATGTGCAAAGAAAAATGATTTTAAGAAGTTTAAAGATTGTTGCCATTTTCTATTTTTATTAGTATTTTCTTGAAGGGTATTTGACAAAGCTATTGCTATGTGACGATTTGGGGAGAATTTAGTCAGTGATCAATGTAGCAGTTCATTTTCTTTCCCTGACACATTTTTTTTTTTTTTTTTGGAAAAATTCTATTGCATTTCTTTAGATTCTTAGAGACTTGAGGGTAAAACCAAAGTGAAATGCTCTTCTAAGGCCACAAACATGGCAAAGGCCATAAAGGAATTCCTTACGATTTAGAATAGAAATTGAGTATTTTAAAGGATATTGTCTCTAATGGAAAAAGAAAACCACAGATTAATGTGCACCTGAAAAAAATTCTCTTGCCAGTAATCAAGTTCTGATTAATTTCAAGAACATCAACAAGGTGTATTTTGGAGGGTTTCATTTGCTGGCAGTCTGTTCTCTGAGGCTGCAGATCTCAAGTGTGTGTGTGTGTGTGTGTGAAGATATCCAACAATCTAATTCACTTCCAAGCACTTATTTTTACAATTGACTTTATAAGGACTGAAAGAAGAATTATCCTCCAGCATTCTTCGAACCACTTCCAGCCCTATGTCTCCAGAGTCCAATGGAGCTGTCTTCATCATGTTTACATATAGACTCCTCAAACACTAAAAAGAATGATAATCGCCTAATTATAAATTCAGTGTTAATATAGCCTTAGAGCTGAGAACATTTCACTCCAGTAGTTAATTTAGTCTGTGGTAAATTCTCACTGTTATTTAATGTCGTTTATCACCTGCTGTTTTGTCTTACTGAGAACATCCTGCCTGCCCCACACTGTCTACAGTACATGGACCTTCTGCGACTTTAATGGGCTCAGAACAAAGGCTCCAAAGTGCTTCTATCGGGAGGATTTTGGCAACTTGCCTTCGATATATTCAAGCCATTTTGCTGCCTGTCACTCAGTGCTGTACAAATTGAACTCAGAGGAGAGGTAAAAAGGGTCTAGGAGGCATTTTTTTTCTGGGAAGAATATGCTAATAAAGCGTCATCAGCAGGAAGCAGGCTGTGTCTGAAAGAGTTTTGTCAACTCTGAATTAATTTTGTGTGTTAAGAAACACGGGGGTGCTTCTAGAGCCGGTCTGTGGTAATTAATCCTTCCTGTTTCTGGAAGAACAGAACTGTAATATATGCAGCCCAGATTTAACAGATGTGTGCACACAATGTCTGCTTTATGAGAAGTAAAACAAAATGATGGGTACAGAACAAAAAAATATTGATTTAAAAAACTAAAACAGTATGGAAAGCACAAAGCTTGGAATTCCCAGAGTTTATGCAAATACAGTATTCCTTTAAATGTTCACAGACAACGTGGTTTTGAAAACATCTGTCCATGGAGTTGGATGCTGTGAAGAGACTGAAAAAGACAGATGTTTCTTGTTCCTTAGAAAACTGAGTAAAAAAAGATTGCATGCGAACGTAAGGTATGGGACGGAGTTGGCTATACCTAGGTGTGGTTGGATTTGGATCCTAGTAATCAAATGATGACCTCATTCTGGGATAAAACTCTCATTATCTTCTTCCTTATTTTTTTCCACGATGTGTTATAGAGGAAAAAATTCAGATTACCTTATCTATAACTATGAACACAGTGGTTGTGTGGCAATTTGAATGTTGTCACGAACAGAAGAGTTTGCCTTTCAAAACTGGGCATGCAAATTGCACTGCCAGTGCTGATACTTGATATATTCAAATGTAAGATTCACATAAAGATGAATAAGGGCAGGTTGACGTGGTGTTCATTAAAACAAATCTATATTGAAAATAGCATTTTCAGTTCAGGTCTACCAAAGCAAGGCAATCTAACCCATTAGCTCTTTCTGTCTCTTTCTTGTTTCTTTCTTTTTTTTTTTTTAATCTCATTAGGCTACCCCTGCCAAATGGCTAGGAGGCAGGAGTTTGACATGGTTAATTTAAAATGGAATAATGGAGAAAATACCCAGCCAGTAGCAATCATTCTGATAGAGCATGCATTCAACAGATTTCTACATGCCTTTTTCTTCTATCATGAAGATATCTTAAGTGTGTATTTAAAGAGTCAAAATCAAAATTTTAAGGTCTAATGTGAGGAGCATATAATAAAACCCAGCCCTGTCTGCATTGCCTATAGCTTGTCATGTAGTGCAAATACTGAAAACACTTTAACTCACTTTCAATGAAACGTACTACTTACTTCATGCAAGCTAGAAGTTCCTTTAGGTTTTGGCAATATTATCCATTTACAGGTGGTTTTAAAAAGTCAGTTCTGGTTAACTCTCTACATCTCACATCAATTTCATGTAGGAGCCTTCTACTCCAAAGAATTGCAGCTTTACCATGGTGGTTTTTTGCCAGATTATTTAGTATGCTATGTGAAAGGTCTTTGATTAGGTGTCTTTACACTATTTAGGGTGCATATCAAAGTCGCTCACTTAATTCTTGTTCAAAGTTGTTGGAGTATTTAGTGAACAAAAGACTAGAAATGACCTGTGATCTTCATGGAAAGAGCAATTCAACGGAACAAACCTGCTCATTTTCTGTGTGTGTTCTTTCAGGGTCTAGTTGATGAAGGCGTTCATGGAGAACACACATTTTGTACCATGAGTTATCTATCGCTTACCAGAGTCAACTCATGGACCATTTCTTTTTTCAAATTAGATATTGGATCACTCAAATATAATGAAGTTCCATATGCTGTATTTAAAAAAGTAGACTTTGATAGCTGCAAAAATTTTGCTTTAAAGAATCCACATTTCTCAATGAAATGTATCCACAAAAGCAACTTTTGTACTTTTCTGTAGTCTAAAATGTTATATTACTCTTGAAAGCTCTGTTCATGCATTCAATAAGCATATTTTGAAGTTCTACCTTGTGCTTAAAAGCAAGAAGCCGCTTGCTAGGTACAGGTGCTACAAAAATAAATAAAATCAGTGCCTGCCCTTGGTTAAGTCATAGTCTATTCTGGCTCCTCTGCCTATTTCACGTTTCATTTATAAAATATATTCAGAGGATTTAAGGACCAGAAAAAAATGATTCAGATTTCACCAGCTGAAAGGGCCTGGACTGATGGAAAAGTCTTCCAAATGGAAGGACCAGTATATGTGAAGGCCTGGAGGATCATGGTCTCTCAAATTAATTTTAAGATGTGCTTTGCCAGGAACTTAGAGTCTACAGATCTTCATGCAAAGCTCACTCCTTGCTTAGTAAAAAGAACTCCACAAATCAGTGATAAACACCCTGGAGTCTTTGCACAGAACAAGGATGCTAATCACAAGGTCCATTTTGGATCAGCATGGTACCAGATGTAACATGGGCCAATGCATCTCAAAAGTTTCCAAGGAACTCGGAAATACAGCCTAATGACAGAGAAGTGTGCAAGTCCAGGGTCCTACTGGGAAAAAATTAAAGCCTTCCAACGATCCCCTCCATGACTTACTTAAAACCTCCCGTGGATTTGGGAGAGGGTCGGCCAGGTTTTCCCTGAGGCATCTTAAACCCTCTATTCACCAATAAGTATTCACCCCTAGGGTTTGGGAACAGAGTTGGAGAGTAATGTCATTTTTTCACAGGTTTTGTTGTTGTTGTTGTTTTCAAACCACAGTATTAATGAAATCATCTGAGAGGTGCCAGGGCGTCACCTCTAGAGATTATGATTTTCTGAAACATTTGAGTCTTTGGAAGAGATTATGCTTCAGAAGTGGTTAGTGAAGAACTTAGTGGGTGCTCAGTAAATGTAATTATGATTATTATGATTATTGTGGTTATTAGCATTAACAACTCCTGATGGTAATTTTGACGCAACTTGCATTTGGAATCACTGTCTTACAATACAAAACATCGAAGCTATCGCCCTGCGATTTCCCTAGAATTCATATGTGAGGATGGGGAAAGGATGACTCCCAGAAGTCATGGCTGAAGACAGTGATTACTGCTGTTTGATTATTAAATATAAAGATGTTACAGCCTCTTCAAGCCATTCCCAAGATTCTAAGGCAAACCCAGTGGAATTACACTTCTCCAAATTTTCCTAACATTTTCAAGTTTCAGCATTCTTTAAGGTTAATGATTATGTTCATTTTATCCTTGCTTCACCTATGATACGATATTTGGGAGTTGAAGACAGCGTGGGAAGGTGAAAAAATCTAGGGCTAAACATTCAGAACTGGGCAGAAGTTTAAAATTTGACACTACACACACCATATTTTAACCCATACCTACTCGATTTTGATTCTGTTCACACAGCTTCAGAGATTATCCTCCGCTTGTAACATCTCCCTCTCTCAGTGTTGTCTGTGACATTTAAAGCGATATTGCCTGGAACATAAAACTGAAATTGCTCTATGTTTTCCAAATGGCTGGTAAAAATCAGTTTCTAAAGTCCCGCTAATTCTTTCATCATCTTCAGCTAGTGATCCGCAGTGTCTTGTGAAACCTCCAAAGTGTTTAAAGATGGAGACAGAAGATGTCCTCTCCAAATTGTTATCAGTAAAAGCAATAACAATATTGTTATTAAATCTCACAGTACATCGGGGAGGAAGAGTAGAAGAGTCAGTAAATCTGTCAAACGTTCATTACTCTGGTCTCCTGCTTAGGAATGTTCTCAGGTCCCCATGTGGCACTGCTGGAATATCCCCGGGCGACTGCATAAAATAACAGTGGTAATGAGGTGTTTAGAAACGTGCTTATCTCTTTTCACCCATAATACTGGAGCTGGGGTAACATGGACTGAATGAAAAAGGAATCTTTAGGAGGTTAACGTTCCCCAGATACAAAGTTAGTGAGGGCTCTGGAAGGGTTTGTTTGGAGAATTAGACAAAACGTGATCCCATGTAGAAATGACCTTGCCGTTCTACTAATCTGCCTTCCCAATCCCCAAACATCAACTCCAGCCCACTCTGCTCAGGATAAATCAATTTGTCAGGGCAGTTGGGTACCTATGTGGTGGGATGTTCTTGGGAATTAAGGTTTATAACTGCAGCTGTTTTTGTATCTTGGCTTTTAACCTTATGCTGGTGGGCGTAGCCATCCTTAAAACATCTGGGTGCCTAGCTGAAACAATAGCATAGCTTCTGCAGTAATCTTGTGTAATTTCTGGTGAATAGTAGGGTACATTTAAACAGTTCTAATGGAGTGAACAATACTGTTTTAAAGGGCTTTGATCATTACTTATCTTTCAGCTGATTATAGGAATCTTGTTGGAAGCGTTCAAAGGATTTTTAATTTTGAATCTCTTTATGTCTTCAACCTAGTGATGACACTAATTTCCCCTATTGCCTGTGAAAGGAAGCCTAGATTTGTCCTCAGACGTTTTTTGTTCCCTGTGTCATGTCTTTTGTGTATGCAGATGGGGTTGATTAATTCCAAGGCCTTTGCCACATTAAAAATAATTTAAATAACCAGACATGGTAAAGACAACTGAAGTGTTTCTGTTTAAGGAGAAAACTACTGACAATACAAATATATATTCAATTTTTATTTCTTCTAAACAAAAGTGATGCTACTGTTTGCTGTGCGTGTACAAATGGTATCTCTGTATTATAGAGATAGTAGGATTTTCTGACTTAACCGCCTTTTTCTTTTTCTTTTCTTTGATATTCACTAAAAAGAGAAAAAGAAATGTTCATTTAACAGATTTGAAGTAGAAAGTGCTATTAAAGAAGAGACCGTGCACCCACATCCCAGCATCAGTAGAATAATTGTTTCTTCCGAGACCACATCTCAGAAGAAAATGTAGCATTTGTGTCCTGTAATTGTTGCAAAATAAAAGCAGCTAATTACAGGTCTTACATAAGTTGGTTTCCTTTAACCATGAAAACATGCCTCCTATAAAATTTAAGCAGGTGTCTACAATTTTTTGACACTGTGTGTTTTCTGAGGTATTTGTTTAATGACAATTGTATGACCACGTGGCACACTTTAATAGAGCACTTGATTACCTGCGCATAGCAGCATTTGTCGCTTTTTCTACCTCTAAGTGTCTAAACTTACACCCTTCACCTGGCAGCCCTGCTCCCTTGATAGAGGAACCCCTGTTTTCTGTTCTCACCTGGAAATCAGCTTCCTGGGTCTGTTCGCCACTGTGACCTTTCATGTTGGGGCCAAGTTTCATCTGATCTCTGTTGGGGAGGAGGGAATAGGCACTTGACCTAAACCCTGCCGATCAGAAGCTTGGTACTAGGATTCTGAGTCTTGAGCTACAACAACAAAGATTAAGGGACACAGTAGAATTCAGAGACACTGCCCTGATAGAAGCTGCCCCCCAAGGGCCAGCCTGAGCCCTCACCTGGGCTTCCTCCCATCTGGCCCCAAATCACACCAATTCTTTGATTACCCTACGTCTTTCCAGTAAATCGATTCATTTTGTTGAGATAGCAAGAGTCAACTTTTGGTGTTTACGATGTCAAAAATGACAACTCTACAACTGCTCTTCTTTGGTAAGAATAGGCAACTGGGCTCTTTTCATAGGATTTCTATCAGATAGTTGTTTTATAATTGCATTTTTGAAAGTATGACTTGTGATACAAATTAGTAAAGTGGAGCATAATGAAAATACAGAAAATTTGTTAAAAAAACGCCCTCCAAATGTTCTATTAACTCCAGGCCAATTTGGACAACAGCATTGTCATCGATCTTATTGGTGTAATATGGCAATTAGAGAGAAGCTGAGACGGAGCCAGACTGGAGAGCTAATTTCAAGTCTAAGAGGTGGAAATGAACGGAGGCTTGATATGGGTTTTTGCTTCTAGGAGTGTGGTCTGTGGACCAACATCATCAGATCTCTGGCCTTCTTAGAGATTCAGACTCTTGGGTGCTACTCCAGATGTACAGAATCCATAGCTCCGGTTAACAAGATGCATGATTATCTGTGTCCATTAAAGTTTGAAATGATGATGTGATGTGGATCTAGTAGTAACATGAGATGTGGTCTATATCACCTGATAATGCCCAGCTGAAGCTGTAGCGCCCAAACCAGCATGAAATTGTGTATTCGAATCTTAACTCTAAAGTTAAACATTGAATCTATAGTTTATAGGGTTTTCTCTTTTTTTTCCGGCTGCGTATAAGTGTTTCAAATTCTTTAATATCCAAATTCTATATCATTGGCTAATTAAGAGTTATAAACCCAGAAAGAATAAGAAAAAAGGTATTATGTGGCTTCAGATGAAGACGTTGAGGCACTTCCTTCACATCTGATCAGATATTTCTTTCAAAGCATCGGCCTTATTCTCTCTGCACTGGCTAGAGCCTCAAGCAGAAAGACTTTTAGAGGAAATATGGAGGATGACTCAAGAATAATTTCCACCATTTGTGGTGCTCTCAGAGGTCAGATATCTATTGATCAAGACTGACCCCAGGAAATTGGTGGCTATTTTTACCTTACAGCAAAGACAAAAAAAAAAAATCACTTTAAAGTTTCCAAAATACAAATCATATTCTTCTTTTCAGGGTGCTTGGATAGGCTGGGGAAAAAGTAATTTGAAGAGTTTGTTGGGATCCGCGTTGAATAATATATAATGCTCTCCTGGGTTTACATTAAAATAACAATGTCATTATCTAAGAAACTAAATACACAGCACTGAACATTTAAGGAATCATATGCTAGAGATTTCAGAATCTCCCTTTACAAAGGCAAAAGTTCTGCTTTAAGATGGGTCTCTTTTCCAATTCTCTATTCCTAGACAATATTGACTCTGACTTTGAAAGGAGTGATACACGTTTATTACAGCTCCATTTTTCAATTACTTATATTTTTCCAGCGGATTATATTTTACAAAACACATTCTCACATAATAACGTCTTCTTTGGTTCTAGTACAGCCCCAGGAATTGGACCAGCCAGGCATGATTCAATTCTATTTTCCATCACAGAGAAATAGGCAGGGTAGCTATTTTCACTTTAGATTGGTTGTGAACTGACTTGGGTTTGAATATTGGCTCTGGAATTTACCGCTCATTAAGAACTGGTGCAAATAACTTGTCCATTGAACCATATCTCCCAAGCGCTACCATGTGGTTGGCACCTTCCTGAGCACCGAGCCACCTCAGATATGGTCCTTGAGTTCCTGGTACCTAGATATGCAAGTATATGGAAATCAGTTTGCCTTTTAAAGCAGAGTCCACCAGCCTAAAAAGGGGTGTGTTTTCTCTTACATCACGCCACCTGTAACACCTCGGATATTGTTAATATAGAGCACTTTTAAAAGTATTTTTTTTCTGAATGTTAACTAGACTTACTGTGGTGATCATTTTGCAATAGATACAAGTACTGAATCATTATGCTGGACACCTGAAACTAGTATCATGTTATTTGTCAATTACATCTCAATAAAAGTATTTTTTCAGAGGTTTATATTTTATTTTAATTTAATTGGATTTTTAAAATATTTCTACTTCGGATTAAGTTATTTTTAATGGAAATAACAATGCTGCAAACAACTCGTCTACACTTAGTGTTCTGTGGTGCCCACGGCCTGTCAGGAGAGCAGTATTGAACGTTGCTCGCCTGTGTTTTGCAGCGATGCTACCAGGAGCTTTTCCTAGGATATAGAGAAAATGCTTTAAGCCTTTTATATTGGTGCCTGCTCTTGCTACCTTCTTTATTCTCGTGGGTTCCTGAGCTTTGCTCTCTGCTGTGCTTACGTGCATAGCCCTCATCCCTGCTCGATGGTGGCTTCTGGATTGAACTCTACCTACGTCTCTCCCTTTCGCCAGATTCACGGTGCTACATGATGGTTGCTTCTCACAACAGTTCTTAAAGCACCACACACTTCTCCACTGCATCACTTAGCAGCTGTAACTTCAGACTTACTAGGTGAGGTAGACAATACCAGCCTTCCCTCTCAGAGCTTATTCTTCATGAAAACAACAACAACAAAAAATAGCTTTAACTCAACCTTGACTCCATGGACCCAGGGCATACAAAGCGGTACATATTTGCTGATGGGATTTAAGAGTGATTCATGACACATTCATGACTTTCTCTCCATCCCATTTGGACAGAACGTTGTAAGATTTATGAGTTGGTTCAATTGTAAACATGTGACAGTGCACATTATTTTAGAGATGCATTAAGAAACATTCAACTGACACTCCATAGGCCAATAGTTTTGTTAGAGGGTTAAACTTTTACTTGGTAATCTGCTTTGAGACTAGAAGTGTACAAAAGAGAGATTCACTAGCTGTGTAAATATTCTTAATTATATAGTATATAGGAGGACATTGACCAAAGTTTAGTTTTTTGAATAGCATTTAAGCATATATATTAGAATGACTATAGTTTAATAAGGGTTGGCAAATGTATTATGTAAAGGGCCAAATAGTAAAGACTTTAGGCTCTGTGGGCCATGCTGTCCCTGTGGCAATTACTCAACTTGTCTGTTATTCAAAAGAAGCCACAAATAATACATAAACAAGTGGGCATAGCTGTGTTGCAATGAAACATTAATTACAAATGAACTCCAGGATCACTTATGTTTTTTATAACCCTCAGGGATCAGGGGACACATGAAGAATTGCCTCAATGGTGATTTCACGGAGCTACTCATTTCCTATTAGCTGTTATTGGTTGTCTACTAGAAACTCAGTTGTGAGCCTTATATAATCTTTGATTTTATAGTGATTCTTGACCATTTGTGTTCCTCCAGAGCATAAACACGTGTACTTCTGTTACATCAGTGTCGTCTCTCAGCGGTGAGGCACCAAGAATATCAGATAATTAAACTAAAACAATCTTAACAAAGTGGTTACTTGTTGATTTTTAATAATCCCAGAGCCCACACGTTTTTATTCCTCTTGCACTTATTTTTCATTGCATTTATATTTATCTGACAGTTAAAAATAGCTTGGACACTTTTTTCAATATTTTTCATTCAATTAACATTTAATAGAAAGGAGATATCTCAATGCTGTTTGCTTAGGACCAACCCATGCTACACACTTTTTTATTGTTTATTTTTGTTAGACCAGGGGGCAGACATGGACATTTGAATGCGCATTGGTTCAGGGTCTGGAATTGCCTTGGTTTTCTTGATAATTTCTTTCTTCCCTTAAAGACTCTGGGACACCTGGCAGGCTCTGCTCCACTGGGCTCTGTCCATCTCTTTGGATCAGTGCACTAGCCTGGTCGTCCTCGTGGTGACGAGTGGAAGCACAAAAGAGCATAACACCCATTATAGATGAAAGTATGCCACTCCTCTGTCAACAGAAAGAACAGTTATAAAAGAAATGAGAAAGGAAAACCAGAATGGGACCAATACTTCAAGAGTCCTCAGAGTAGTTTTAAGAATAGCAGATATGAGAGGTACAAACTTGGGATGATCTCTTAACTATACCATGCTTGTGTACCCCTAGAAAGCCTTTGCATACCCCCCTGGGCTTCTCAAAACTGATCTAAGCAGTTAGATATTACAAATGTTACCTTAATAATTAATAATAACCTAAAACCTTAAAATATTTTGTGGCAGTGGTAATATAGACAGCAGGGTCCTAGTGACTTTGAACAAATGCATTAATTTCTTTCTATAGATTGATAGGTTCATTTTACAGATTAGAGTTCCTCTGCTTGCTTCTAGTGAAATATGCCAGAAGCACGTTTATTCACTGAAAACTAGAGAGAAAAATTATCTGAAGCAACGTATCAGATGCATTTTCATGAATTGTTAGAACTACTCTATCAATATACCATGCTCATTAAAATTTTGAATAGAACAGAAAGTTATGCATTTTCTAATAAGACAACTTATGGAATACACCTTGTAAAGTAATATAATATTAATGACCACTTATCAAGTTAATCTACTTTTGTTTACAGACTTGGTGGCCATCTTGCATAATTTTAAATAGGGGATTTTGTCAATCAATATAAACTGTGTTAATATTTCAAGAAGTTACAAAGTACGCTCTTGGATGAGCACGACCAAACGATCAAACAGAAATATTAAACAGTAAGAGACCTAGAAATACTAAGCTATGGCTCATAATATTTTCAGATACTCATGCTAGGAAGGACAATTTATCTTCGAACTTAATCATTTTATTAATATATAAATTATTAATACAAATATAATTGACATATATATCTACATGTAATATCTTCCTTTTGTTATTTATTTATTTATTACTTATTTATTTTGGCCTTTGCTGCACAACATGTGGGATCTTAGTTCCCCTACCAGGGACTGAACCCCTGCCCCCTGCAGCGGAAGCGTGGAGTCTTAACCACTGGACTACCAGGGAAGTCCCTTGTCTTGATTTTTTAAATGATATTTGAAAATTCCATTTTTTTAGGCATAGACTGAATATCTTCTTATAATTTAAATATTTGGATCTTGTTCTTAAATATGTAGATTTTCATAATATTATTATGCGGACAAGGCTGGTACAAAAATCAAGATTCCAAAAGGTTTTAGTTTTTGGGTAATATGACTACTACTTGATTAGTAATTCATTCTCTTTTGCATTCATTGTTATTCTTTTTTATGTTCTTGAGAGCTCTCATTGGTTTTTCCTCTTATTTGGGGGGTATTCCTTCTTAAATTTGATTGTGTATGTAGTTGTGTTAAAATATAGGTAAAAAGTTATAAGTGGCATATATAAAATAAAATTTTGTAGGAAAATCAATGTTTTTTTTAATTTTTGAAATTCACTTGAAATGCTCTAACATAAATGTCTTTTATTTGTTTTAAAGTATTTATTGGCTCTGAGAAAAAGAATTCTTGCTGCAAAAATTATTTGCCATATACCGTATCTTAAATAGAAAAGGTGCTAATCAGAATTCTAAAATATACATAGTTCTTTCTTATGACAACCAGTTGCTGTATCTTTTCTAGTAAAATCATTCCACTTACTAATATATCTGGAATATTTAATTCTAGCTCAGAACCTTGTTCCTAGCCTAGATTTTTATTTACAACTGACTGGAGATTTGTGTGGGAAGTCTCAGAGAAATCTCCAATCTTAATAGAACGAAAACAAAGCCCTTCACTTTCTACTCCCACACATATTTTTCCCTCTTCTAGGACTCCCTGACCCTATACTTGGCACCTGTATTTGTGTGTGTGTGTGTGTGTGTGTGTGTGTGTGTGTGTTTTGTTTGTTTGTTTTTGCCAGAAAGCTAGGAGTCATTCTTGGCCTCCTTTCTTCCTCACACCCACTCTTATAATGTCCTCCTACTGTTCTCCTGACCCTATTCAACCCAGGCTCCAGTAACAACCTGATTAATCTACAATAAGAACAATATACATTTGGTCACATTCCTTGTTCATGTCAAACGCTTCAATGACATCCGTGATACTTAGGATCAAACCTAAATACCTTACCATTCTGATAGATACTCTAAAGTCCTCCTCCATCTAACTCTACGGCTGTATGTCTCACACATTTTCCCACTCAGGCTAGATGCTAAACCCATGCTGCGCTTGCCTCAGTTCTTCGGGTACTGAGCCCTTTTCAGAATTATCTTCTTCATAAACACCTGGAGTGGTTGGTTTTCCCACCTCCTTGGCTGGCTAACTTCTCTTTGTTCTTGAAATTAAAGGTTAAATTTCACATCCTGGAAAGGCTTCCTTTAGACCCTTTATTTTTTCCTTCACTGCACGTCTTACAAGCTCTATGTTCACTCTCGCACAATGCGTTGGCTTTCTCCTCCGTTAGACTATATGATCAATGAGGACAAGAGACCCAGTCTTGGCTGACCATCGTAGCCCTAGTACCTAAGAGAATCAGATATGCATTTTAATAAAAACATTGTTAGTGAACTTGTGAATTGGCTTTACTCAAAGGGCTACATCTTTGGTTGGCTTTTGGGTAACTATCCAGGGTTTTGCTGGATAGTTATTTTTCAGTTAGCTCCTAGAACTTGGATCACACTAGAATTTGGATCACAGTGTCCTGTCACTTCTACAATCTTTCTTTGTTTGTAGATGGACATGGTCTTTGTTTGTAGATGGACATGGTACACATGGTCCACACAGCTGGAACTGAGAATTATCTTTGGTTACATACTCTTGCGTTTGGACTCATCCACATACGTGCTGAGCACTCTGGACTCTTATTCTTCCTGATTCAAGACAAGTAAAAAATAATCCTTTGACATCATTTCAGATTCCCAATATATTGATAGATAAGGACATTGTAATATTGTGGAGCAGTGACAGACCAAAGGCAGGACCGTGGAAGCAGCACTTCCTGGGGACGGTAAAGAGCTGAGACACTGTCATTGTCTGTAGAGAGTTAGGAAGCAATAATAATACCAACCAAAAGTCAGTCTGCTTTTTGTTAACACCCTTGTCAGGCAATTCTAAACGGTGTCAGTGATTTAAAAAAATCAAATAGCTTCTGTTGGTCTAAGTTCTAAACAATGCCATGACTAGGGTTGAGTTTTTCTTCTGAACATGTATCCTTTAAATTAGCAGAATTATTAGCTATCCTTTCATAAACACAGTTGTCTACTTGAAAATCACATTAAACGATTCACCATCCCCTGGTCAATTCCTGCCACCCGAGGACTCAGCTCCGTGCTTGTGTTTCAAGAGTTCAGTTTGAAATGTTTGAAATCCTCTGGGCCCAAGTTGGGCACGGCTCCTGTCCCCAAACAGTACTGCCTGTTTCTACATTTAAGCAATAGATTTGAAATAAATGATGTTATCATAGTGACTATAAAGACCGAAAAGCAGGACTTGGGCTGCTTCATTTCGTTTCTGTCACTGCTCAAGAGTTTTTATCTCTGCTTACAAAAAAACGGTGAAACAGCTGTTCATAGCATGGTGTGTATTTTTGTTTGGGAAGTTCAACCTTTAGTGCATGCGTGAAAAGTTTTCATGAAATTATCTTGAAAATTTAAATGTATCTTTCCTATTTATTGTGATACTAAAGGAGCAATTAAGAAAATGAAAGGCTTCATCAGTAGTGTTATTTAGTAGCTGCCTAAATTGTACCTTTTGCAAACATCTTAGTTTTATTAAAATCCATTTATTAGCTACTGGATAATTATTTGCCCAACATTATTATATCATTATTATATCCAAAGGATCCAACCTTAAATCTGTTGGGGAGATATAGAAACTATTACAGAAATAGTTGTGCCTCTTTCCTTTTTTTGGTACTATGATTAAATAAATACATTTATTATGTTTACTGGCATAATTATAACATCTATATGAAATACTATAAGAGACAAAAATCACTCTCTGCATTTCCTTTCTGGCCATTATATCAAATATCAATAATTTCTTGATTATAATTAAAAATAATTCATAATAATCCATGTGATATCAAGGAGGAGATATTAGGAAGTGCCCTGCTCTGGTGTCACATACACTAGGGATGTCACCAGTGTGAGTTTTTTAAGTGTGTACTCAGTGTGGCAGACACAGTATTGTGTGTTCACATCCAGGTTCCTCCTTTGTGTACAGGAACACTGCGCTTCTCAGTCCCTGGACATCTCTGGAGGCTGTGTCATTGTCACAGTCATAGAACATGTGTAGAAGTCATGTGTGTCGCCACAAGTCCTGTCGCTTCCACAATCTTTCTTTGTTTGTAGATGGACAACGCAGAGGGTCCACTGGGGAATGTCACAGAATGGAGCCGGTAAAGATTCTGTGTGGCTGGTCTCCCAAGATAGCCTTGCAGCCTAAGCAAGAAGTGAATCTTTGTTGCGTGAAGCCAAAGGGAGTTCAGGTTGGTGTTACTGCAGTTCAACCTGCCTAACCTGATGAGTACCACTAACCTCCAAATAAACATAAAGCTTGGGCATTGTAGGAAGGATGACAGGGAGTGGGTGTGGATGGAGGCGAAGCTTTGTGACAAAGCGGGGTTTGCCGTGACGTTTGAGGTGGAGCTGCAGTGAAACAGCTCTTGGACGCTCTCAGTACCTGCTCCACATTTTCGTATCTTAAAGCACGGCCTAGAGTTTTCCTGAAGCCAGGTATGCCGTTTCCTACATTTAAATGTCTCCTTCTCAAGAAGCCTTTCCCTGAACTCCCAGCAGTACTCTTTGTGAAATTTCAGGCTAGCTTCATGTATCACCTTCATGATGATAAAACTTATTTCATGCGTTTTTAATCGTTAGTGGTTTACATTATTGTCTCATTGTCTAGCTTGTGAGTTCCTCAAGGTTAAAGAGCGTATCCTTTGTCTCCTTCTATGTCATGGGGCACTTAAGAAAACATTGGTACGTGGTCATCTCATCATTTATTTACAAACACAAATGTGTACTACCTGTGAGCCATGCACCATGATGGGCTTGAGGATAAATACATGTGTGTCTGATTGAATTGAAATTTGTTAGTGAGATACAGAAAGGCATCATAGGCTGATGAAAGCCTTCTGAGTTAGGACTGGGATTGTGTGTATACCTAGAAGTTCAAGCACATTTGGGATTGTAGTGAGAGGTGAGCATAGAGAGGGTGGAGCAGTTTGGAAGAGAGTTTTGAATGCCGAATGGAATAGACTTTCCTTAGTAAGAGGAGACAACTAAGTTCAGTAGTGTAGCATTTGGCCATCAGAGAACCCACAGAAATAAAATACGTAAAACAACTTTTGACCTGACATTATTACAGAATATATGAAAAATGTATGGTGTCTCGTCTCAAATTGTTAATCTATGTCAGGGCAGTAAGTACAGTTCAACAAGCCTAGAGTCAGCTGCTACTTTGCTAGGTTTTTCGTTTCTTTTAAGACTTCCTAGGTTTCCAGATTAGGCAGAATGGTATCTGCAGAGGTTAAAGAATATTAAAATTAAAAGCACATTATCTTTCAATGCACTAGGGCGAGGTGTCCTCTGTAGGTGGACTACAGGGAAATCCCTGGCTTGATACCTGATTGCCTTGCGTTGCTGGGGATTCCACTTAACACCCTGCCATGACCCTCTGCAGGTATGCATGGCGGCCTTGGTCTGGGTGTGTTTCCCATTGAATGGCAGTGGCAGTCCAAGTGGCTCTGTAAGGGAACATAATACCTGCATCGTAGAGAGCTATATGATTTACACTGACTGGCTTCAGATTCAAACCTTAGCTGTTGTTTTTACAACAGACAACTGTGATTTTAACTTTACATGCCAATATCATGAGCATTGTGAAACAATGGTCCAAAGCAAACATTTTGAAGGAAAGCATTCCTTATGGTAACGTGAGTAGTTTCAATGTTTAAAGTATATTGAATATAATTTTTATGCAAACGTGTAAGAGATTTTTCATCTAGAGCAGGTATCTACAAAATATAAAATGTTTAAGAGGATCATTTAATACTGTAGTATTGTCTACATTAATAGATTATTCTTCGAGCGCCAGTTAGCCTAATTGCCCCTACAAGCTTGGGGAAGTCAAAGACTCTTCCCACCAGCCATGTCAGGACCCGGTTCAGAATGCACTTCAGGGGTACACTATGTTATGTTGATAAAATAAAGCTGTGGACACTTGGCGACTTTTCCACGTAGGCAGTTGCTTTGTGTTGAGGGGCATGTGATACAGGTGCTGAGTTGATACTGCTCTATGACTTATGTCATTAACCCAGATTCTTCCCATTGAGCAGATAAGCCTAAAGCTACCTACTTTTCTTTTGGGGGAAGGAAAAAAACCCAAAACACATTTGATTTTACCCAACTATGTTTTTTTTTGGGGGGGGTTATTACTATGAGATGGGGGTGGGATGATGGAGCATGGTTTTACGTGGGTCCAGCATCCTCTAGGGAAAAATTTTATCAGATGGTCCCTTTTGCTAAGTGGTGGTAGCTTATTTTTACTGTGGTCGAATCATGTAGTCATACATAAGCAGGAACTGGGTAACATCACAAGTTGGCTATGGGCACCTCAGGTTTACAACCAGGAATGCTTCACCGACCAACGCAGTTCTGCCTTCTTGGTGAAGAAGAAACATGAATGTCATAAGACCATGACACCGGAATTCCTTAGCTCCAGTCGCAGTCCCACTGTGCTCCCAGCTACTCTGTTCTCTCCTTCCAATCTGGACCCTAGTTCTGCCTTTCACGTTAGCTCACTCGTATTTCTATTTCTCCTCTCTGAGGAGCTGGCCCCTTGCCATACCTCTCCATATTAGTTCCCAGTTTGGTTTTAGTATTCTACTCTTGGCTACCCACCTTCATTCCTAACCAGTCACATTTGATCTGTTTTTCTTGGCGCCAGCTTCAGTGAGAGAGGGAAAAAAAAAAAGAGCGAGGCATTTCCCCATTAAGTAAAAGAGATTTACAAAGGATTGCTTAGCAGTTTGTGTGAGGCAGTATATGTTATCATCTACCATATAGTTATGATGAGGGTTGAGAGTAAACATTTCAAAAATGTTGCCCGTGGTGTCAAATATTTCTATCTTTGGGGGAACTAAAGACTGAATTTCGGATTTTCCCATTCCAGAGCCTCGCCCATTAATCAGCAATGCACCTAATCATATATAGTTAATTCCTTCTTTTTAGAAACATTTTCGAGCACCTGTTATATGCAAGGTCTTGGGGATGAAAATCCAAGCATAATGATCTCACTCTTGGATTGGATTTCTTATTCTGCTTCGTGAAAGATCTTAAAATGTAAGGAAAAGACAATGTTTATTCTGGAATCTTGAGGCATTATTCATGAGCTCTTCAGGAACAAAGAACCAAGTCACTAGGGACTCTGTCACAGTCCAGAGAGTCACAGGTGCCCAGGATGAACAAGAAAGGACAGACCCTGCAGTGTGGGGAGATTTGCAGGGACCCCAGCACATGGCAGTGGACTAGCTGAATGCAGCGCACACTGACCACTCATAGAGGAATCTCAAAATGCCTTCTGGGAAAATCAAATATCTGAGCATCCTTACACGTGGGGTTGGCGCCAGGGCAACCGATTGCCCATCGGGAAACTTTGATTTAGAGCCTGACAGCACAGTGAGTTAATCTACGTTATTGGTGCTAAAGATAGCATGAATGTGTATGGACCACAAAGAAAGCCCAAGAATGAAGTTACATAAAGTGCCGATCATAAACTATATGGAAGCACAGGAGCGGAACTATAGTTATATCACTTGTGTTTCCCAAACCAAGCCAGCCTAGGGGGCAAACATGGTACAAATAGTATTTTGCGGGAGGTTCTTTTTTATGCTGCCGGCATTCTGGGTTCCTGCAAGATCCTTTCAAATAATTTTGGAACTTCCTCCTTAGAATAGGTGTCTTCGAAAGGTCTCTGGTACTCCTCAAGCTAGTTCTCCCGTTTTCTGTTTCGCATCTGCTATTTTTCCTCACTCCCTTTGAATTGCTGTCATAATGACTGCTCTTGATTCAGATGTTTGAATTGGAAGCTATGCCACCAATATCTACCAATTATGCCTTTGTCGTTGTACTGTCCCGCAAACGAGGAACCATCGCCAATGCCTGGTCTAATTATGCCTGCTGCCATCCGTATGAGAGGTGCCCACGCCAGCTGATGGCTGTTTTGAGGCTTCTCGTGTTTGGTGTGTGGATCTGAAATCTCTTCTGTTGATGCCAAAACCGTTGCTGCCAGAAGCACAGGCATTGTCTCCTATGTTACAAAAACTGGCAGCAATAAAATCAGGGCTTTCCACGTCCCAGAGAGGTTTTTGTAAATCTCCTCTCTTACTTCTCACTCTCTTTCTTTACACCTCTGTAGTAGGCTGAATAATGTTCCCCAAAGATATCAGGTCCTAACCCCTTGGACCTGTCAGTGTTGGGTTATTTGGAAAAGGGGACTTTGCAGATGTGATTAAGGAACTTGAGATGTAGAGATGATCCTGGATTATCCAGGTAGGTCCTTAATGCTACCACGTAAGAGAGAGGCAGAAGGAGACAGTGCTGTGAAGCAGAGATTGCCCACAGCTGCCAGAAGCTAGAAGCAGCAAGGAAGAGAGTCTCCCTAGAGCCTCTGGAAGGGGTATAACCTTGTGACACTGTGACCTCAGCTCCAAAATACTGATTTTGGACTCCTGGCCTCCAGTCGGTGATATGATAGAATACATTTCTGTTCTTCTAAGCCATCAAGTTTGTGATAATTATTGCAGCAGCCTCAGGAAACTAACACAACCACCATCTACTGTGACACATGCATGGGTTCATGGGGGTAGATTAGGGAGAATGCATATTTGGTTGAAGCTGGGATATTTGATAAACTCAGGTACCAGGCTATAAAGGAGAAAACACCTTTCTTGTTTCTATTGTGAACAGAAAGTTATTCTAGCATTAAATTTGAGCCTAATGATTACAAGAAGATGCAAACTCAGAAAATTTTCAGAGTATCACCGAATATAAATGATAGACGTCAAATTTAAATGCAAACACTCTTACTTTTCACTGCCTCTCAAAAATTATCTCTGGCAATTCACATATAAACAATGAGAAAAGTACATAAGCATTGTACATGCGGAAATGTTTGAAAATCACCCAGGAAAGTTATGATTGTCCCTGTTGACCTGGTAATGTTTATTCTGAAACTTAAAAATGATCTGGTTTTGGGAGAAAAATGCTTCTAAGCAACAAACTGGGGCAACCGTCTCAATTCCACATGAGCTGCGTGTCATTGTCATCAATCACGAGGCTCATTGCCAGCAGAGCACTGACCACCACAGGAGCTGCATGGAGGACAAGGCCTGTCTCTTCAAGGACTTTGTCTGAATGAATATTATATAGAAATATAGAAAAATATTTTGAAAGGGAAGGAAAACTTTTAAAAGACGAGCGAGGAAAAAAATGAGATCAGAGTTACTCTTCTGCAGAAATAATTGGTCCTCTGCAGGAGAAAGACCTGCACAGGCTTAGACACGAAGAAATCTGCAAATGTACGTGGCTTGGCTGTGGGCTTATCCTCACTGGGCTTCTGCTCTTAAGGAATGCCTCTCTAGGAGTAGTTTGGGCAAATTTCCCTGGGAATGAGTGGTGGCCAGGAGACATCGCTACTTTGAGAATAGCTTCTAGAGTGTCTGGGGAGTAAATGGAAGCTGTCTGGGTGTGGTACCAAACTCCGGATAAAGGCATGGCTTACCTGCATCTAGACTGCTGACCCCCGTCACCCAGTACAGAGGCTGAGCTCTGAACAAGACGGTTCTCACAGCTCGGGGTCACGGAGGTGGGCAGAAACGGACCAAAACTGGTAGCCTCTAAGTGTGCAGGGACGGGAGAGATGAGGAAGAGAGATGTCTGCTCTGAGGATTTTGTTTCAACGCTAATGCTACCCTATATAGAAGTCGGATCCATCAACCAGTGCAGGAGAAAATCTTTGAGATTTGTCAACGAACATAAAAATAACGAGAACCGTAGATGCCGTGAATCAGAGAAAGAGAAAATGACTGGGGAAAAAAACCTTTGCAACAGCATATTTTATGCCAAGTCCACAGAGCAACCAGGGGGGTGCTCAGGAGAGAAGGATGCATCCTGAGAAGATATCATTCATTCTGCACTGCCGGGGGCACTAGAAAAGTATCATGGAGAGACCATGGGGAATCGCGAGACTTTAATTACCAGTATTTGTCTCTTTTACATGTATTCTACATGCCATATTTTAGATGCAGAACTGGGTAATAGAGTTGATCAGCCTTTAACAGGACGCTCTTCTGATAGATGCTGGCAGATGGGAAATTGACCCTATAGGATATTCAAAGGAGAAACTTAGTGGCGTTTCCACACTGGTCCTTGAGGAAAGTCACAGATCACAGCGGTGTCTGGGTTCCTTGAGCCCAGGCCACCCCTGACAGAAAGGAGACTTAGCCAGATTGGTAAGGGCCCCAGGGAAATGGGTAAAAGTACCCAGATAAGAAGTGAAATACCTGACTTTCTGTGATCAGTCAATTTCATGCTGACTGCAGTCAAGGGAAGTGTCCCTGGGGAGTTCATGGAGAAACTTGCAATTTCCCCCTCTGGTCTCCAGGGAACCCATTACTTTTCAGCATTTGGAATGTAATTCATTTAAGAATATGAGCAACTTTGGCACCAAACGGTGGTTCTGAGAAACTCAAAGGTGGTGAATGTCTCGTTTAATTTCCTACTATGCACATGAAAAGACGATCTTTGTCAAGACACCTAGCATCAAAAACTCGAACATCTTGTGATGAAAAGCAAGTAATGCTTCTCTTAAAAAATTTCATTAAGTCCATGCAACCTATGTCAATGCTGGAGGGGAAGCTGAGGAGCCTCAGAGGGCTCACAGCATGGTGGGGCTCCAAGTCATTTATCGCTGCATCGAGCTACATGCAGGAGAAAGGTTTGGCATCTTCTCTACTTAAAAGACGCTAAGTGACCCCCAAACGCTATTCATTCAATATGTACAGAATTCTCATTAATCATGAAATGTATGGACAGAATCTATGTGAGTCTGGATACCTGAGAGATGTTATTCAAGCAGAAGTTCCAACATGGTCAGCCAGAGAGTAGATTTTAAAAACAAAACTAATACTTCATTGCCTACATTTACTTCCCGCTTAATGAGTCAGAGTAGAAGGAAAAGCCAAAGGCCATTTTCACTTTTGCGAATGACTGGGAGTGAGCTTCCTAGAGCACAGATGACATAGTTCATGTCTGAAATGCAGCTTTACTCTGGGAAGATCATTAGGTATAAATGTTCTCGTAAGTGAGTCTTACCTAAGAAGTTTGGAGGTGTCTTAGCTTATGGCTTGATCATTCACTGTTATGTTAAATATTTACTGAGCTTTTACTCTATCCCATGTGCTAAACAGATGCTATATTTGGCACAGGGGATATTCAGGTGAGTAAGAAAGGCCTGCCTTCCAGGGAGTCACTCTCTAACTTAGAGAAGAGACAAGGGTGACATGAAATTAGTGTTCCACATGGTAGGTACTATCGATGCAGGTAGAAATGATTAAGAAAGCACAGCTCTGTGACTGAGTGTGCAGGGGAGAACACGGCTTCAGAGAGGAAGAAAACTTTCTGACAAAAAGTCTACAAACAATAAATGCTGGAGAGGATGTGGAGAAAAGGGAACCCTCCTGCACTGTTTGTGGGAATGTAAATTGGTACAGTCACTATAGAGAACAGTATGGAGGTTCCTCAAAAAACTAAAAATAGAATTAGCATACGACCCAGCAATCCCACTCCTGGGCATATACCCTGAGAAAACCATGCTTCAAAAAGATACATGCGGGCTTCCCTGATGGCGCAGTGGTTGAGAGGCCGCCTGCCGATGCAGGGGACGCGGGTTCGTGCCCCGGTCAGGGAAGATCCCACGTGCTGCAGAGTGGCTGGGCCCGTGAGCCATGGCCACTGAGCCTGTGCGTCCGGAGCCTGTGCTCCACAACGGGAGAGGCCCGCGTACCGCAAAAAAAAAAAAAAAAAAAAAAAAAAAAAGATACATGCACAGCAATGTTCACTGCAGCACAATTTACAATAGCCAGGACATGGAAGAAACCTGAATGTCCATCAACAGATGAATGGATAAAGATGTGGCATTTTGTATTGGAATATTATATGGAATATTACTCAGCCATAAAAAAAGAATGAAATAATGCCCTTTGCAGCAACATGGATGGACCTAGAGATTATCATACTAAGTGAAGTAAGTTGGACAAAGACAAATATCATATGATATCACTTATATGTGGAATCTAAAAAATGATAAAAATTAAATTATTTACAAAACAGGAACAGACTCACAGACTTAGAAAACAAATTTATGGTTACCAAAGGGGAAAGATGTGGGGTAGGGATAAATTAGGAGTATGGGATTAACATGTACAAACTACTGTATATAAAATAGATAATCTACAAAGACCTACTGTATAGCTCAGGGAACTCTACTCAATACTCTATAATAACCTATATGGGAAAAGAATCTGAAAAAGAATAGATACATGTATAACTGAATCACTTTCCTGTATACCTGAAACTAACACTGCATTGTAAATCAACTATACAAATATAAAGTAAAAATTTTTTGAAAAGGCAATGAGGGACATTCAGGGCAGCAGGAATCACGCATGTAGAGGTTCTGAAGAGAAGCTGAGCACACTTATGACTATCTGTAGTTAGGTGTGTTTCAATGAGAAAATGGGTTAAGTAAAACATGCTGCTGTTTATAGATATATTAAGGCAAATAGGGCTTACATTTTATTATGAGAATTCAACATCATATAGGTAAAAATTTCCTTAAAAAAATCTCAGAAAATAAAACTGCTTTACCCAGGAAGCATTGTTGTATGAGTTCATAAGGCTTTGTTGGATATCTGATACCTGAAATTTCCTTCCCTCTGTACATTTTTTACTATTTCCCCTCCCACAAAAGAGAAGCCAGGACTAAAGTACGCCTGGTAATCCTTTTGGGAGTCGGGTATCAACCACTTCACTCTACCCAAGTGTGTATTGATCATGTTATGCCGAGGGTAAAATGAGAAATTTATTAACAGCAAACGTTTATTCCACTTGATTTAATGGAATTCTCATACAGTTTTTTAAAGTGCAATCTGTACATTTTAAGATGATATAAATGCTAAATTTAATTCATCCCTGTATATCTTCATTTGAGCAAAATATTACTTTTTTAAAAACAGAAACAGATGAGCGTTCTAAAAAGCTGTGCTGTTTTTGGAACAACTTTTTGTTGTAACATTTTGGCAAAAATAAAAAACAGCCCCTAAACTCTTTAAATGTTTGTCTCCACGTTTGTGAAAGAATTCTAAACATGGCAAAAGACATCCTCCCCAATCGAGGGACTGTACAAGTCCGTTGGTGTTATTGGACTCACATAGCGAATCCCGGCCTCATACCTTAGGTGTCTTTTCTTATTCATGATGCACACAGTTGTTTACTTCTTTTCGTTTTTACCGTTTTGGCGAGAGGCTGTGTGAATCTAGTAGCATCATCTGAGCTTCTTAGCTTTGATAGCACATAACAAACTCCTATGAAAACTTATCAGGCAAGGAAGAAGTATTTCCCAGCACTCAGATGAACAGAAGCTATACTCCCAATGGACAACAGTGGGCCTACGTCATTCAAGGGTTTGTTGGCTTCTGGAGTTTGAGTTGATTTTTTTTTTTGTAGCCCAGTGCCAGGTGCCCCAATCCTGATTCTCCTCCATGGTTACTCTTCCAGGCAATGTGACTCCAGGTACAGCAAGGGGGTTGAGAAAGGGCTTCTCACCAATTCAACAAGGAACCTTTTTAATCAGAGGGAGGGGTGATAGGAGAATCATCAGGGCTCCAACGGTGCACACTTTCACACCAACTATTTGGAAGAAAAAGGAAGGAAAGAGGAAGTAAAGCAACTCGTCCAGTTCTTGGTGAAGCATGTCAGAGCCTCTTAGGTGAAAGGCATGCACCTCTGACTCTGATCTTAAAGGAGCATAACATACAATTAAACGTTCCTATTCTCAGGGCAAAGGGGAGGGCGTTTGATTAGGAAAGGATTTCTCGTCCCACAACTAGAGAAATTAGAATGCTATTTTTCATTAACTCCCTCCTCCAAATCATAATGTCCAAAAGGACATTATTTTTCAGTGGTAGCTCCACAGCTGGGTTGGGTGGAAACAGCCATGGTTGACACACACACATAGAACCTGCAATTCTACCACAGAACAATGGGGCCATTCTCCCTTCTAAGGACTTAATTGCTGCCCAGGCCACCAGGGCAGGCTGAGGATGGCTTCTGCTTAGTGACACCTCCTTTTTTTAATTTATAGAAAGGCTCTGTAATACCCATTTTTCTGCAGACTGTTCTTAGGCTGCCTAGGCTGTCAGTCAACTTTCACACAGACCTTACTGTTCTAAGCACAGTACTTGTATTATTAGCTCATTTAACTGTACACTTAGGAGGTAGTTTCTCTTCCTAACCTTTAAAAAATGAGAAAACCGATGCACAAAGAGATTAAATAACATCAAAGTAAGTGAGTGTTGGAGACGGTCTGAACAAGTACTACTTTATAGAGTTTTGATCACTCTATAAAAAGTTTCAAGTCATTTAAGCCATTCTTTTATATCCCATACAATAAATAAATGCAACATTCTTTTAATAAGATAATGCTGTTGATCTATTGGCCATTGTTCTGTAGAATGTATTTTAGTTATTTTGCTGGCAATGATGATTTTTCTTTCACTGATCTGTTCATATACTAGCAGGTATCCTTGTGATCAAATTTAGGATTCTCCCATTTATCCAGATTTTGAGGCAAACTTCTTCTTTGTAGAAAATTAGTACATGATCTTGGGATAAATCACATAATACTTTAAACAATTATATTACACTTTGGTCATAGAGATTGCTATATTTTGATTCACATGGTAGACATTTACTTTTCATCTGGACACTTACTGTAATGTTCAGATTTGGTTAAAATCATTGAAGTTGTGTGCTAAACCGAATGAAGACAGTTGGAGAAGTAAAAATGGCTTAAAAAGTAATTTAGGAAATAAGTAGTTTTTATTTTAGTTTAAAAATACAAAGGAATAGATGGCATTTTTTGTGATGCTTTGACTGAATTTCATCTCTGACCTGTCTAATATATCAGTAATAGAAAAAAAAAAAAAAGGATTGGAGGACATTTTTTTTGTTTTGCTATTTTCCTCTTAATTTCTGGAACTATTCTTCCCCATACTTTTTGTTCTGGTCATTGGAAATATGCTGATCTAGGGTACACATGAAAGTGCAGAGCAGCACACAGCATGACGGAAGCAAGAGCTCAGACTAGAAAGGTAAATGTCCAATTTTCACTTTAATTGTGGATGAATAACGCTTTGAATCATTTTGTTTTCATTTAACATCTTTTCTTTCTCCATACGTAAGGTGTGCTAAGCCTATAGGTGAACTTAAAGTATTTGAAGAGATAGAAAAGAAAAACAGTTTTCTGGGAAAAGCAGGTTGACTTGGGATAAAAAGATGGGAGACAGAGGAATTCCTCGGGCAGGGGGAAAAGAAAAAAAGAGGGCTGAGCATTGGGAATCCTGGTGTGGCTTATTCTTGGTGACTAAGGAGGGCCATGAATAGGTAATCAAAGCAGACAGGACCTAACAAAAATTTTTGGTCTCCAGTATGGCACAGAAAAAAAAAAAAAAAAAAGATGCAAGGCATAAAGGAACCATAAAGCAAGGAGCAGTAGTATTACCGTGATGTTATTATGAACAGAACACCAATGACCACAGCCCACCCCGCCTATGGTCCAAAGCACGCATGCACACACGCACACACACACACACACACACACACACACACACACCCATATTTTGCACTTTATAAGACTCTTTAAATTGAGAACAAGACTTGATAAAGCTCAAAATTAAATTGATACCATTGAAAACAGAAAAACAGAAGATTCTTGTACATCTCTGATTTTGGACTGAGATTCACAGCCTTAACAGGCTATTTTAATATATCAGGTCTTTAGAGGTGATGAATGAGAGCAATTTAGCTATCATTTACCAGGCTTTGGGTTAGCAGAAGCAAGCCTTTAATTTTAGAGTAGTTGTATAACCTACCACTGAATTCTGAACTCTCTAAAATGTCTCTTGGACATTTTAGTATTAAAATAAAGCAAATGTAATTCAGCAGTTGAGAGTACTACAGTTTGATTCCAAATATAAGCACCGATGCATCTACATTAATTGCTTCCCTTCTCATTAATGTGCGTCTGTTGTAGATTCTTGGGTTTGATGAAGTGAGTCTTTTTGAGAAAATACTTTTCCAATCTCTCAGGAGGGCGTCTCTGAGAGGATCATAATGATAATATGAATCTGGAAAATTAGCTGGTAGAGGAATTATTTTCCTCTCTGGTCTCTGTTATAGCCACTTTGGAATCAGTATTAAAATAAAAAGTAAGAAGTGGTAAAACTACTCATCCCCAAATAAAAATAAATAAATGTAACAAGTTTCATTGGACGATCACATCATCAGTCTTAAAATTCCCAACTCTCAAGAACCTGGAGAAAAGGGAAGAGGCGTCTGAATCTTATCTGGAAAGAAAGAAACCATTGCTAGAAGCTGCACAGGGGTGCTGGCCACACGATCTGTAGTAGCTCATTCTGCAAATATTTCCTGAGTACTTCATAGTGTCTTTGCTCAATTCTAGATCTTGGAGATACCGACATTGAAAGACATGCTCTCAAACCGGAGGTCTTAAAACAATGCCTGGTATATTATAGGCAACTGATAAATAAACAATGTAAGTATATTTAGCAATACCATTTGCTTGAGTAAAATAATTATATATAACATATCCAACTAGAGTGAGTATATTTAGCAGTAGTATATGTAGGAAAACTTCGATTCAATATGAAACGAGAAAAAGAAAGAGAATGTAAACCGTAACTGAAACACTTAGTTTTCTCACTTCCAAGAAGAGGAGATTTAAAAATGAGTAAGTAATTTCCAGGTGTTTATTCAAAGAAGGAAAAATGAAAGGGAGAGAGAAAGCATGGCGAGAATTGGGAAGCACAGAGTATTGAGTTATGCTGGATAAAGAATGGGCAAGTATATGGGGTTCCCTGGGGATGCTTGTGGACTGTGTCCTGCTCTGCTTGCTAAGTGAGTCTCAGTAGATGCACAGGCATTCTTACGGGGATTGGTGAGAACTGATATAGCAGCATCAACAATGTCAACTAATAATACCCAGCCTCCATCAAACCTACCAAGAAAAGAGGGAAGTCACAGCAATAACAAGGGTCATGGAGGAAGTACAAGACATTAGGACAGAAAGCAAGAACTTTGGGGGATGCTCTATACTCTTTCTCAATCTAACAAGACTCTTCTTCATAGAAAATGATGCCTGAGGCTCAGAAATCCTTGATGGGAACTCTGGAAGCCTCTACTCGGCTTCAGGAGAGAGGAGGGTGACCAGAAGTCCCTCTCCCTTCCCTTTGCTTTTCTGTTGGTTTTAGTCTGACTAGTGTAATGTAAGCCGTCAAAATTTAAAAGAAACAAACCTTTAGACCTCACACCGTTATGTGGCTCCATTTACAGGAAATGGCAACATCCCAAGCTTTAAAAGGTATTTTCTGTGCCTACCTAGGCATTCAGGGAAGAAGCACTTAAGAACGAGCTGAAAATAGCAAAATTATTCTATCAGTAAATTCCCGAAGTAATCAACTACAGTACAACAACAACAAAAGCTTCCTTTTTGGCTTAAAAAAAGTTTCTTAGTGTCTTTAAAAGCAGAGTCATATTAATGCATTACCTATACTCTGGTTTTGTCCTCCAGCAGTTATGGAATTAATTAGACTGTGTTGTCTGATCTCCCTTAGAGAGGTAAGGGCCTCGCAGCTATGATTCATGGAAAAACTGAATATTCTTTCTTACACTCATTATAAAAATAATAATTTTAAGGATAAGCCTATTTGTTCACTGGTTAGACTGTTCCTGTATTTTTTTTTCAAGTTTTCCCTTTAGCTTGATTTTATCATTGAAATTTGTAATCTGATTAGCACTTAATGCAAATTTTGGGAAAATAAAGTGAAACTATTCTTGCTAACACTCTACAGTTGTTCAAGGGGGGGGAAATGATATTCCGCTCATTACTATTTAAAGGAAATTCCTCTATGCAAGAGTTTCCAATAGGTTATAGTCGACTTTTTAGATGCTGGGGGAGACGCATCATTACATCTACTTTCAAAACAGTGTGGAAACCCTCACAATCTTTCATTTAGAAAACCTGGCAATTGGATAGGAAACAGGTATGAATTAGGAACGCAAAGTAATATTCCTTAAGATCAGAAGTTTGATCCATAAGAGAAGATCTATCAGTTAGGTGAGAGATTTAACCCATTAAAACACACTTTCCTGTCCTCCTTTAAAAAATGCTGTCTCCTTGATTTTTCTCCATGGAGAAGGGTGTGTTTTTGTGACTACCATAGCAGTTATTTGCAAAGCTATAAATACAGTTTAGGTGTTCATCTTAAACATTTATGACTTACCTTTTAAAATTAAGTCGAGATCATAAAATTTAAAGTACTACTCATAGAGATTAAATACAATATTAATGAATTTGGACAAAATATCTCAATAAACTGCATGCTACCACACTTTCTGGTATGTATTTTAAATAGCCAGAAAACAGAGTCAGGCATGGTCAGCTTTTTAATTTTTTTTCTCCGCTTCTTCTTTTTCCTCCTTCTTCTCTTTCTCCTCATTCTCTTAATGAGAAAATACAGAAAAAAAAAAAATCAGGATGGGGATGGATGGTTTCATTTTAAAATAGTGAGGTCAAGGAAGGACTCTTAACAATGGTATTTGAACTAATGAGGCAAAAATACTATTAAAAGGCAAAATATGTGTATGCATATTTATTTCATGTATATATGAGAAACTTAATAAATATGTATGCAGTTTTTACTTGATGTACAGAATATGAATATATAATATATGTATGCATATGTATGTTTCTACTTGATATAGAAAGCAAGAATACAAAGTTCTCTACTGTGGGCTTCCAGAAATTGTAAACGTCACAGAAATCCACATTATAAATTAAACTCTTCAGTAAAGTAGGTAGTCTGGTGTGGTCGGAATGCAGTTTTAGTGTAGATTTTTAGTTGGCATTGACACAATACGGAGGAAATTAACAGCACTGAGTAATACACTTTCTTCTTATGCTTCATCTTAAGTTCTTTTAACTTTCCTCTTCTCCAGGAGCTCAGCCTTAGAACTGAATCAGCTTTCTCTCACCTCATTGTTCTCTGTACTTACCTTATCACTTAGATTTTGATGATTATTTTTTAATTCTCATAATGTTGGACCTAAGAATGTGCCAATAGGTAAGCTGGCTTTGAAAAGGGCTCTGATTCAGGAAGATCAGCTCTGTGCTTCTTTCTCCAACCTTCCTAATTCCAAACCCCATTCTTTTTCCCCGTGATCTCCACCTCGAATGTTAGGCTGGTTCATTTTTTAGAAGATTATGGCGCAATAGAGAATTCATTTTATGGGAATACTTCTTCCCAGCTCTTTCTTTGGCCTTCTTGATTTTCAATTGCTCCTACACAGTGTGAACAATGACACATAAGCACCTTGTTTATTTAAAAAGGACCACGTGGTTCAGTACATGATCTCTGCCAGAGAACTAAGAATTTCTTTCTAGAATTGACCGGAGCGGGGCCCTGTGAGAGAAATCAGGCAGCACTCTAAGAATTAGGTGCCGCAGATACCTGTGTTTACACTGCTCGTCAGTCCATTTAAGGGCATTATTAATAGTTTATGTGACTCTTTGATGTTTGGTATTAGTGTTTTCATACAATGAAAGATGATAAAGTGATGCCATTTTTATTGTGCCCTTTAATTGCTAATTGTTGAACATTGTATATTGTTCCCTTCAGTTTCAATTCCTTTGTGACTTAATATTGTATGGTCATCTTTCAAGGAGGTCAGATTACTCTCAGACTGTTTTATCTTTTTCCCTTGTATTTTTGCCTTTTTTAAAAAAAAATTATATTGGAGTATAGTTGATTTATAATATTGTGTTTTATCTTTTCGTTTCCCAGAAAAGGAGATATATTCTTGTTCATTGATAATTTGCCCTTTACTGTCACGCCTTTTTCTATGGCATTTAGTCTTTTTGTTATTAAGACTTTATTTTTTAGAGCAGTTCTCGGTTTACAACATAAATGAGAGGAAGCTACAGAGAGTTCCTGTCTCTGCCCTGTCCCCGCACATGTACAGCCTCCCCGTTACCCTCATCACCCATCAGAGTGGTACCTTTTTTGCCAAATTTGAACCTACATTGACGTCATAATTATCTAAAGCTCATAGGTTACTTAGGATTCACCCTTGGTGTTGTACATTCTGTGGGTTTGGACAAACGTACTGTGGTATCACAGAGATTATTTTCACAGCCCTAAATATCCTCTGTGCTTTGCCTGTTCACCTCCCTGTTCCCCCCAAACCACTGATCTTTTTATTGTCTCCCTTGTTCTGCCTTTTCCAGGATATCAGATAATCAAGTAATGTGAAAAGTTCGAGGCAGAGTCTTGATTTTTTATTTTGAGGAATTAACAAGATTTTAAGTTTAATTGCAAACTATGTATATACTAGTTCCCTTGTATAATTCCCTAGAAAACGTATCACAATAGTTCTTTGATACGGATTTTACACCAAATATTTTATGCTTCTCTGGTATAGTCAGCAGCTCAGCATTGTTAACAGCGTGTTTTGCTGTCGATGCTGTTAATTTAAAAGACCCCTCAACAGCTAAATAGCTTCAGTCTAAATGGATGGCAACCTCCAGTCAATTCTGAAGATTCTATCCTTCATGGAGATTTTAAAATCCTGAAGAACAGGAAGTTAAACCGTTCTGGTCTTGTCTTAGAAGGGTAGAGGGCTGAGTAGAGGGCCAGTGGAAATGCCCTTGTCAAAATTAAGGAGACATAGCCAGGGCACATGGCTGATTTTTAACCTTCTAGATTTTACTGATGATATAGAAGCCCTGGGGAAACTCTTGGATGTCTTCCCCTACAAACAGACTGTAGGACTGACTCCTACAATATTTTTATTTTTGAAAAGTACTTGATCAGTTAATTTTTAGTCTATAGAGTCTTACACTTTGGTAACACCTAAACTGGATTTAACTGTCTTGAAATGAACTTAAAGTTATTCCTACAATAACAAGAAATCATTTTCAGATGGACGCAGCTTTGGAACTTTACTAAACTCTTTTTCATGATCTCATGAAGCTAATGGTTACTTCTGTTTTGAGGTGCAGTTTCTGAGTTTATTGCACTTCACATCTCTTAGATTTTTTTAAAGACAATAAAGGTCTAAAGAAAGTATATATTTCAATAACTTTGGAATTAAAAATACAATTGATTTTTCTCTAAGAAATTTTCCAAGATATTCAAATGGAAAATTTCCAGTTTTGACTAATTTTTATCTAAGGAAACACTTGGTGTGAAACTGAAACAAAATCTCGTTTTCTGCATAGGTAAAATCTTGACATATTCTTTCTTTTACCTACCATTCAGGAACATGATAAATGCTCCCCAAAATGTGAGAGGCAACATTTAAGAAAATGTCACTACCTTAACCGTGGCCAATATTTTGAAATAATTCTTGACCTTATCTGCCTATTGTGCTTTTCCTTCTGTTCAGTTGCTCCCCAGACTCTACACCTGTGATAGTTGCCAGTGTTGACCCCAGCTGTGCCTCTGCTTTAAATATTTTTGGCAAACATTTAAGCCTTTTCTTTTTTGGTTTTGATTGTATAAGATGGGAAGGATCTTGATTTCCACATGCAAGTAGTCACTACTGGTAACTGTTTTTTTTATATATAAATTTATTTTTATTTTTTTGTTTATTTATTTTTGGCTGTGTTGGGCCTTCATTGCTGCATGCGGGCTTTCTCTAGTTGTAGTGAGCGGGGGCTACTCTTTGTTGCGCTGCGCGGGCTTCTCATTGCGGTGGCTTCTCTTGTTGCGGAGCACGGGCTCTAGGCGCACGGGCTTCAGTAGTTGTGGCACGTGGGCTCAGTAGTTCTGGCTCTCAGGCTCTAGAGCGCAGGCTCAGTAGTTGTGGCACATGGGCTTAGTTGCTCCACAGCATGTGAGATCTTCCTGGACCAGGGCTCGAACCTGTGTCCCCTGAATTGGCAGGCGGATTCTTAACCACTATGCCACCAGGGAAGTCCGGTAACTAAGGAGTTACAAATTTTCTAATGAATGACACATTTACTAACAGTTCAGATATTTGCAGAGATGATAGAAGAAACTATATTCAGAGTGCACGTAAAAACTAATTAACCTGACAGGATAGAGTATGACCATGTTGGTGGTCTTAAACATTTAAATGTAGGTGCTATCCTATAATTTCAGTTTGAAAGCAGATAAAATACAATCTAATTATCATTTTTAAATACAATATTTGGAAAACTTGTAAAACACTCTTATAACCACCACCTAAACTGTGGTCTTTCCAGTAACTTAAAAATGCTTACTGATGCCAATTTAGTTTTATTTATGTGAAAAAAGGGAAACTCTATAGAAATAAAATACATAATGCAAAAAAAGGGCATAACTAGAATGGATATGCCAACTCAAATTATGTCTTTTTTTTTTTTTCGAAGACCATCAAACCAAAAATGTCTTTTTCCCCCTTAACATCAGCAAGATTTTGCTACCACAAGACAGCTCCCAGAGATTCATTGCTATTTATAATAAATGAAAGAATGTTTTGGACATAGTAGGTATGCTCATTGTGAACCATTTTTTGCTGGACTCAATCTGAAAATATAGAAGAAAGACTCTGCGCAGACTGTAAAACATCTGAAGTGTCTGTCAGCCAGGCAGTGATTCCTGGTACTTGCCAAGTATTTAAATTAAATTTGGGTATCTGTCTCCATGTGTGCTTAGCACATACATATTTTCTTAGGCCACAAATTTCTAGTTGCTGATAAGTAGAAACAGACTCCTTTGTTTCCAGATAAGATATAATATGCATTCCTTAGCTATTTTATCTTTATTATTAGACTCTAAAATATAAAGTAACTCAATAGTAATCTACCAAAAAAAAAGGTGGGACGATTCAAAAGATTGGTGTTTTGTGCAGAGTATGGCTATATAATTACATAATTAAAACCAAATTTATAAATCAACTGCCTATTTTTCATTACTGTATAGAGACCATTTCAGGTTTAACTACCATTGGTGTTTGTCACCTTTGTAATATTTATAAAAATTTCTTTATTAGGATGGTGGGAAAAACTAGGAGACTAAACCATCCTAGTTTTTTCTTGTTCTCTGGCAACTTAATCTTCAGGGTCTAAAGAAGAATTCGAATCCTGAAGCTAGTTAGGGTATGAAGAAATGGAAGTGAATGGTTCCAGTGAGTAGCAACAGACTCTTCCAAAGCCAGTGTACAGAGTGAGAGTAGTGTGTGTTACAGGGAGTTTCGCCACCCTGTTTGGTGAGTGTTGAAACAGTGGCGTGTTGAGACATCCACATGAGAGAGGCTTAAAGGAGTATGCAACTTACTGTGGAACCCATGGCACTGACACTCAAATGCTTTTTTGAAAAAATAATCCTGAAAAATGGTGCCCAGAATGGGAAATTTAATGAAAACATGTTGGGGGGAGGGTTCCCTTTCCCAAGCAATTCATATAAGATCCACCATTTTGGCCATGTGCTACTGAATGTATTAGAGCAGAAATGGAAAACTAATGACAAGGAGAAAACCATGAATTTCAAAAATGATGAGATAGTCCATATTTTACATGTCTTATTCTTGACTCTATAGGGTGGTATATGATTTGCTATCCTAACCCATTTTTATGTTAACTGATTAATTTATTCATTAAGCAAGAGTAAGAGATTTTTCATTTAAAATGTGAATGACCAGTGCACCTGTTCTTTGAATCAAACAGATTGGGAGGTAATAGTTCCTCAAAAAGCACCTCATGGATTCCTTGGCTTCTTAACTTCATCAGTTACTGAAAGTTTATGTCAAATTTCTCAAGTTTTCCAATCAGGTCATATCCATATATGCAGTTAAATTCACCATCGAGAACAAAAAATACATATTAAACATCCGCTTTGTGGGAACTTGAGTCTTGAGCCAAAGTAGATAAAAAAGACTAATGAGCTGTGGTTTTAGCCTATGATTTCCGACTCTTTAAAATATTGACTGATTTTCACCAGCGATGCCAAGAAAAAGAGGTAGACTTCTTTAGTCACCATAATTTAATGGTGACATTAGAGATATTGCTAGTGTGACTCAATTCCAAGAACACCTAGTCCTAACTAGGAAATAGAGAAACTAGGTTATGAGTATTATAGATTCTAAGTTTCCATTCGTGTCACAGGACTGACAAGTAAGTAACCCAGTGGTTCTCAACTGTAGGCAGCTTTGGGAGGAACGCCGTCTGGCAGGTAGCAGCTAGGGACGCTACCCAACACCCTACAATGCACAGAACAGCCCTGACAACAAAAAATTATCTGGCCCCAAATGTCAATAATGCAGGATTATTCTACATGTGATCTGATAAGCAGTATATGATGTAATGTTTATTAATCAATAGTCCAGACATTAATTAAATTACAAACAACTCATCTGATTTGTTTGTTCCAAAAACGGAATTAGACAGAATGGCTGTATGGGGTTGGGGGTCTTAATAAAGAAATTGTATTGAGCCATTTGTCTGCTTACCTAGAGATCATCTAATAACTAACCATTAAAAATGATGGAAAGAAATAGACATTTTCTCTGAATGCTGTGAAAACGGTTTAATTGACGATGCTATGAAATCATTTCTTTGCCTAGTTGTGCTACAATGGTAGAAACATGAGCTTTAGACTCAAAGTCACATCGTGAATTTGACCATTTGGCCTTGCCTGTCTGAGTCTGTTATCATCTTCTGCAAAATAGATATGACAGTCTTGCAAGGCTGCTGTGATTATTGGAAATGCAAGTATGCAAGAAGGGTACATGTTAGGGAGTTAAGAAGAGAGAGCTATTATTAGAGCTAGTACTACAAATGTTACACATTTTATTTGTATTACAAATACATTGATATTGATGTGACATCCTCCCTTGCTGTGGTTTATGTGGGATTCCATATGAAGCGTAGAAGAAAGTGTCTGTAATTAGACCCCCCTTGAGTCCTATCTCCATCATTTTTTAGCTTTTAGACCTTAGGTTATTTTCTTACTCTCTCTTGAAATCTTAGTTTCCTCATCTGTAAAACTCACATTAATAAACGTCACTTCACAAGCTGCATCCGGTGTTCAGGAGTGTGTTTTGTGTACAGAAGCAAGAAGAGCCACTCATATTTTGCACCCTTATAATGGTAGAAAAAAATGAAATGAAATGAAATGAAATGAAATGTACATAAGGCCTGTTAAGAAGGAATATTGGAAAATTATGACAGAATCTTCTCTGTTCCTAGCCTGTTCCATTCTATAAAAAAAAAAAAACAACTTATGTCTTATGAAAATTAATCCATTCTTAGGGATAGTTAATTATCCCTGGCTCAAACTGATATATTTTATTACCAAGACCGCTTTATCAAAGGGTGGCCCCAGTTAAGAATTTATTTACATTACAATTATATATAAATTGAATAGGACATTGCTCACTAACACAGACTTGTCTAAATTCATTAAGTCAAACGTATGTTGCCAGAGGGCTGGGTGTTTGAAAAATATGTCTGAATTTATCAACAGCCTAAATTCCAGTTTCCCTGAAATGACCACTAACATTTCAAGTGCTCTCCATGTCGAATAAATGCATAGTTTTTATTTTTCTCCATTTCCGAGTTCAGTTTAGATTCTCTGTTAAAATTTATTCCTGAATTATTTTTTCTGGACTACACTTTATCTTTCTAGCATTAAGGGAAGTTAAATTAAAAATCTTTACTGCTTTAAGTTTATCAAAAAACAGAATCGACTGTTGTTGCTGCCTTATGTTAACTAAAGCAAGGGTTTCATACTTTTAGAAACGTGTCCTCATTACAAGCATTATGGGAATACTTAGGAATAAAAGGCAATTGCTGCAAATTATTATTTTCCTTATCACAAGTTATCAAATTATTTTGATAAATGCTGCTGATTGAATTTCATGCATTATTAAAACTGAGTCATGAGAATTTTCCCTCTGAAGGTAACAACTTATCATGACATTGAATTTCTTCCCAGGTATTCTCTTGTAAATAATTCCAGCACTTTAGTGGGCTACCATTTATGGCATATATCAGAACAACTTTCACTTGATAAATGTAGTTAGTACTATAAGAACATAACTTGACCCTGTCCAGGACAATTCAGTGAGTTTCTTAACATTAGTTTTCATGAACTTAAAAAAGTATGTTTCTTCATTTTTGAGACTATACCACACTCTTTACAAGTGATGTACTATCTTGTAAAATACTTTTTCAGTTGAGCTGACAACTTAGGTACAGTGAAAGTAGATTCCATTTGTAACTTAAAATGACTGGAAAGACAAATCAACAGCAGGAAATTTGGTGTATAACAAAAATATGTATAAACCCTGAGCAGTAGCTGTGTTTTCCTAGTACCAGCAGGAGAAGTAATGAAGTCTTGTTGATATAAAGCTAGAGCAATGCTTTAAAGTGAGTGGTTGCCTAATTCTCAGATAGAATAATCCCTAGCTCAGCTCTCCAGGGGCAGCCTGTGTATTTCTATATTCAGCAGTAATAAAAGATGTCATTCGGATGACCTGAGGTCTACAATTTCATGCTATGGAAAGAAAAGTTATCTCCTTCCCTCCACATGGGCCTCCTCATGGCTAATTAGATGATGCCTTGTCTCTTCATAACAGTTAACTGCTTGCATGGGCGTCACTGCAACATTATCAGATCTTGAATAACATGAATCTTGAGGCTGATAGAAAACTTTAAAGTTGATTTCTTTTATTCTATTTTTTTTTTCCTAAATAGTCTTGGAAGTGACTTGTGTAAGTATTTATTTGAAGATCCCATTCCCTGGAGCCTACTCGAATTTCCCATAGGATGTTCTATGTTTATTTAGTACCAAGTAGAAGGTAGATTCATGACTTTTTCAACATAAATTTCATTATTAATGGATCTGTTTAGTTTTTTAAATTCATGTGCAATTAATCTTATATTCTTATTTCCTAAATTAACTAAGATTAAAGTTTTAAATTCTTTCAGTTCAAAATAAACTTTTTTTCCTAATGCATTATTTAAAATTCTGAGTACATTTAAAAGATAGTGTTTCCTTTCACAGCGATTTACAAGTTAACAGATTAGATGCATGGGAAATAATATAGGTTTTAGAAAATTTGATATTTTTAATACCTCCATTAAAAATTTTTTAAAAGCAGAATGAATGACAAACCAGGTCAAAATACTACTTCAGTTAATCCAGTGGTTCAAGGAACATTCTGAGGGAATATTCCATCAAGGTGAAATGCTTGAGTTTATACAATTTCAAGAGAGGCTCTGAAGTGCATATATGAATAGATCTAAACTCTACTTGAGCATAATTCATAAAGTTACATCTTGTTGGATATCTCATAATAACAATTTACTACCCGTTGGGAAAATTAGTTTTATGTTACCTTAATGATGGATCATTCAAATCATAAAATTAACCTCTTTATTATTACAGTCAGCACACTAATACCTGATGAATAAGTCTATCTTTTATCACCCCAGGTAGGCATAGACAAGTTTCAGAATCCGCTTGAAGCCTGTTGCAGACTGATGGTTTAAGAATTTTTGTACGTCTTTTTCTACCAAATCCATCCAATTACAGTATTTCACCAAACAATATAAACCTCACACTACTATATATAAAATAGATAAACAACAAGGACCCACTGTCCAAGACAGAGAACTATATTCAATATCTTGTAATAACCTGTAATGGAAAAGAATCTGAATCACTTTGCTGTACACCTGAAACTAGCACAACATTGTAAATTAACTATACTTCAATTTTAAAAAATGGTTTAAAAAAAGCAGTATGAACATTAGGAATGATATTTGCATTGTCCAGGTTTATTCTTAAAAATTATACATTAAAACATGTTAATTCTTTTGTTAATTGGTAATATTCTTAAAATAATTATTGTAAGGCATTTGAAGGCTGGGATCCTGAGACATTGCATTATACGTTATTCATTTAATATGAATTATGAGTTTAGTACATCTATCCATTCAACAATTTATTTTTTCACTAATTTTACAAATATTTATTGATTGTTTACCCTCTGTTAGGCATTGTTCTAATTTCTGGGGAGGCGGCTATGAAAAAGACAAAGCTCCCTTACTTCATACAACTTACATACATGTGGAGGAAAAATAAACACGCAAATAAAATAATTGCTTACCGTGACAAGCCATAAGGCAAAACGGCCAAAGGCGAAAAGTAGAGATTCACTCTCCCAGTTTGTAATGCAAAATACAAGGTACGGTGTTTGTTATCTCAGAACTAGGGCACAGGGGATGGATAATTTTCAAGAAGTAAGTGACTGCAATAAATAATATAAATGTCATGGAACACAAATTATCAAGGTGGGATTAGGGCAGAACTGCCTGCTTCTTAGTCTGGTTTGAGAAATGTAGTAGAGACTGAAAGGTATTTCTTATATTTATTTATAAAGTCAAAAGTGGTAAGAAAAAAAAGTCCAGATGTGTATAGATTTGGGTGTCTTTTACACTAAAGTTGCTTGCAATTTCAAAGAAGAATACCAACAGAGAAAAGTTATATTCACCAAGCCCTGAACAGTTTTTCTTGTACTTTTGTGAAAGAAAAGTGGTTGTTAGGCAGCTCTTCTACACACAAAGATGGACATAATGGAGTTGGAAACACCATTCTTGAATTGGAATAATAACCCACCTCCGAATTCTGCTCCTAAGACCCCTCCCTTCCCTTGTGTGTCTATCAAAAAGGGGCAGTTGAAAGCCATTTGCATAGTCTTTAGTCCTTGAAAAGACAAATTGTTTCCTTTTCTTCTCCTATTTTGATAACATATTCTCATATTCATAGAGTACTCTGATTGGCAAGCTCAGCTCATCTTGGTTTTGGTCTAGAGAGCAGGATAAAGTGCAATCCAATTTTGAGACCTATCTACAATGTTGCTTAATATCCCCATTGCAAAAAGTCGGAAGATTTAGGAGAGAACTATAATTGCCCCGTAGTTAAGATATTATTGAGAATGCAATGGACTGAATTTTAAATGCACTTTGAGAGTCAGCCTACTCACTTAAGAAAAAAATATTTTTTTCAAGTTCCTTTGCAAGGTTTCCATGAATTATTTTTCTAGGTTTTATTTAGTTATGTTGAAGAAAAAGTTGATAAAAAGGCTTCTGGGAGAAGAGGTTATCAGTGTATTTGCTATTATTCCTTTTAGCCGTAACTACACTTTACAGCATATTTATTAGTATAACGTATAATAAACCTGGTAAAAATAAAAGAATTAAAGAAACTTGAGATATTATCGTAATGCTAAGATTTGGCAAAACTTAATGGAGAAAGTTAGAAATTAACTATTCATCTCATCTGATGGTACATCTTTGTCTCTAATCTAACCTGGAATCATCTTGTATTGTTGACATGAAATTCATTTTACAATTTCAGATTCATATGAGGTCAGAACAGCGCAAGCTGGTAAACAGACAATGAATTCTGAAATGCCCACCTCCTTTTCTGCTCCAAAGGTTTTATACACATTTTATCTTTTTTTACTCATAAAGTATTTTTTTCTAAAACATTTATTGGTCAGTATATTTTGTCAGCATATCTGACAGAAAGACTTTAGTTCTTTTGTGTGTTTGTTTGCTTAATGGCAAAGAGATTGTGACTATTCACTCTGGTATAATTCCAATCCCATTAGATTCTCTGACTTTTATCAATTGTTTTGTGTTGTTGATGCTGATGTTATCATATTATTATTATTATTGGCTTTTTCATGATAAGCATTTAAACTTTTTAGCACTTTATTTTTTCAGTTAATAACTTCCCATGCAAGATGTATCAGAAACGAGACCCGGGATATGGTAAAAAGATTAATATAATTGAGCCTTGCCATGTCAAGGACATTAGTCCCAGGTTTCTGATCACTTTTTCAATCTGATTACAATTAATAGCTGTCTGGAGGACAGGATGTATTTTGGTTACAACAAAGAAGAGAAACATTGCCAGAATCATAGTGACACTATAATGGGGAAAAAAATAAGTCAAAGAAGAAAAAAAGAAAAGCCTTCCTGTATGATAAACCCCAAGGGAAGAAAAATTAGAGAAATGACACTAGAATCTATGTGTGTGACATGCTCTATAGCGAGTCTTTTAATTGTCTTTTTCACTTGATAGGAAAAGATGTAGACACTTAATAGAAATTAAAAACCCATTTTTCTTAACTTTTCTCTGTGCCAGGCCTGGTGGATGAAATCATACTGCCAAGGACCTTGGTCTGAAGCCATTATTTGTGTAGCTACTTCTTGTTCAGAAATCAGAAAGTCATTTAAGCTTGGGGTAGACAGCTGTGTGAAGTGTTATCAAGTAAGTGATGTCTTCAAATTAGCAAGGCAGAAAAGTATGCAGCTGGCAGTATGAGCTGAAATTCAACAATTTTTGGAAATGCTTGGTAGCTGAAAGAATGGATGAAGAGAAAGAAAAAAAAGAAACAAAATTTGATGTCCAGAATAAGAGCATGAAATATATTCGTATGAGATGATGTTATATTATTATACGTTCCGTTATACATATGTCCTATATATTATATACCATTACATATTTTAGAGTAGATTGCACTACTTACACTTTGGGTTGCTACCATGTATTTTTAAATATATGTTTTGACATTAATTCTCTCAGGACAAAACGATGTAAACCAAACCATGAAAAAAGTCTTCCGGTCTAGATTTATTTACTGAAGTTAAGATTATATACATGAAAAAGAAAAGTCTTATCTATAGCTCAAGCGTTTCCAAATGACATTCCTAATATGATTCTATAATAACACTGTAACACTATTCTATAATAACACAGTTTAGTTCATTAAAATACACTAGATAATAATATCAATAAGAATTAAGAAATTCCAGTTCAATGGGAGGATGTAAGGAAGCATCTGTGTTAAAATCAACAGTTTATTTGGGTTAGCTGATATTCCCTGTTCTATTTATCTACTATTGCATCATGGGACATCACAAGCCTCAAGAGTGTGAACGCAACGGTGATTATTTTGTCTGCAGTTGTGCGGTATGATCAGGGCTCCAAGTGGATAGCTCACATCTGCCCCACGTGTATCAGCTAGGCCAGCCCGAAGGTGGGTGTTATTTGACAGCTGGGACTAGAATCCTTGAATGGATATGTGGCCTAATAGTGGAGGCTGGATGTCAACTGGGACTTCATCTGGGGCTGTCTGTAGGAGCACCTGTACATGTTCTCGTCATGTGGCTACTTGGCTTCCTGACAGTATGTTTGCTGGGTTCCCAAATGAGTATCGCAAGGAGATAATGTGGATGAGCATGGCTTTCTTATGACCTAGCCTTGGAAGTCACATAGCATCCCTTCTACTCTACTCACAAAGCTCCGCCCAGATTTAATGGGAAGGGACATAGTACCCACCACTTGACGGGAGAAATTTAACAGTTTTTTAAAAAAATTTTATTCACTTATTTATTTATTTTTGGCCGTGTTGGGTCTTCATTGCTGCGCGTGAGCTTTCTCTGCTTGTGGAGAGCGGGGGCTACTCTCCATTGCGGTGTGCGGGCTTCTCATTGCAGTGGGTTCTCTTGTTGTGGAGCATGGTGTCTAGGCACGCGGGCTTCAGTAGTTGTGGCACGCAGGCTTAGTTGCTCTGCGTCATGTGGGATCTTCCCGGACCAGGGCTTGAACCTGTGTCCCCTGCATTGGCGGGTGGACTGTCAACCACTGCGCCACCAGGGAAGTCCCAAGAAACTTAACATGTTAAGAGAAGCATGTGAGATGAGAGATCTTGTGGATCTTTGTTTTTATTTTTGATTGTCTTTACCCCAGTTTCTCAATGAAAATGACCATTTTCATCTTCATAGATGAACTTCTGAATATCTAATCAAAGTATTTTGATTAAAAACATTTATTGTCACCAAAGAAAGGGACACATCCAAGAATGGAGTGTGCAGCGTTGCATTTTTGACATTCACTGGCTTCTGAAAGTATATTTTAAAAGGACCGAAGGACTAGAGACATGATGGAATAAGTTATTTTAGTTTTCATTATTTTTTTTTAGCAAAAGTAGAACATTCACGGCAAAATACTCTCCAACTTTGCTGAGATAATCTACTTTTTCCCCTTATATTCTTTGACTTTCTACAAGCTTTGACATTGTTGGCCATTTAATACATAAACTTCTCTTGTTTTTCAAGCTTTCCTGTCATCACATTTGCTTATATTTGTCTTCTTGCAGGACTGTCCTTCTAACTTTTCCTTTTGACTTCCTGTGTCCAACCATTAAGGGCCAGTATATAATTTGACAGAATTTTCCTGAGCAACTTTACCATCTTGCGTGGCTTTATTACCACCGATGTTCCATATTGCTGTCGCTAATAATTCAGAATTCTTGAAGCACATATCCAATTGCTCCCTAGGTGTCTCCATGGAATTATCTTAAAGTTACCTGAACTCACTAGGTCTAATACTGAAATCATCATCTTCCAAATCAATTTCTTTTTTAAAATTTCCTTTTCTCCATACTGGCGCCATTATTTATATGGTAATCCAAACCAGAAACTCTTAAGATTGATACTAGATATCACTGTTGCCCTAATTTCATGCATAGACTTCTTTACTAGGTACTGCTGATTCCACTTCATAGGCCTTTGTGTTCCGTGGGTCTCCTCCACCCCAGTCACTACTGCCCTGGTGGAAGCTCTCATTTTTCTTATCTGGTCACCAGAATCATCAGTCTGAGTAACCACCGATTCATCTTCCAAAGAGCTGTCACAGAAATCTTCTAAGAGGTGAATGTGAGCATAACACAGCCGTGCTTAGAATTTTTAAACAGCTCCCCATAAAGTTCAAGCAACGTTGCTGTGATTACAACTGCCCTCTATGTTTCCAGCAGCAAACTTAGGGCTACATTTTCTAGCCATACTGAGTTTCTTGCACTGCCCCTAAACCATTATACTGGGAGATTTTCATAGTAGCTGTGCTGTGTCTGTAGGTGCAGTATCCTCAAAGTACCCTAGTGGCCTTGTTTGTCTGCCCTGTTGACTTTGGGCTTCCCCAAGTCCACCCAGTCAGAGCCTTTTCCTCCTGCTGTCCTCTGAGCTGTGAACCACTCTGGGTGTGGCGGGAAAGTGTGGGAGAGGAAAACACTCTTCGGACTCATTCCTGAATGTCAGTCTGTTCACGAACGTGTGTTCCCGAAAGGTGACCTTCAAAGAGCAGTTTTTTTGATTTAATGTTTTATTTTATATTGGAGTATAGTTGATTTACAATGTTAGTTAGTACACGTTGATTTACACGGTAAATGTTGATTTACAGTGTTAGTCTCAGGTGCAAAGTGTAGTTTTTAACATCATCCCTCCTTCCCTAGGTCAGAAAGGCAGGCTGGAGGGGCCTGGGGTCAGATAACTGACCTCCCCTGTCCCCAGGTATATCAGGCTCTGGGAAAGTCTTTTTCCATGCAGGTGTGCCTTGGTTTTGGTAATCTCCCTGAGCAGATATCACGTGGTTACTTTCCCCTTCCTCCTGTCAGAGCTAAAAGAGGATTTTTTCCTGGTTCTTCACTGTAAGAGCCTTTCTTCCAGCAAAACCGGTGAAAGTATGCAGGAAATCTCCCAACAACTTCTTAAGAGATTCTCATTCTCATCCTGGTCCAGACTCAGCTTTCAGCAGTTCATCAAAATTACCTATCAGGTTATGGCTGCAGCAGGTTATGTCCAGATAAGCTGCCCTCACCTGTCACTCCAGATTTCAGGGTGGTGGTTTGCCCGGGGCTTCAATTCTCTAAGGGGTCCACGTAAAGATGTCTATCTTCAGTTTGTTCAGCTCCTTCTTACTGCACATATCAGAGTGATGATTCCAAGCTCTTTACCTGTCAGCCTATTTTATTAAATGTGACTATTTATTTATAAGGGTAGACATGACATTAATATGAAAAAGGTTATATACCTACTTCTATTATTATTAATATTAATGCAATATACCTACTTCTATATTGGGCTTATAAATTAAGTATTTATTTCTACCCACTTACCTGGTTTCCAAAACACTTTGAATTGTGACTGACCACAGGTGTCCCTCTCCATGAAACTGTCTCAACTAAACAGTCATTGGGCACCTGTTATGGCTGTGGGTGTTTCACGCATTATTCCACTTAATTTAATCTTCACTCTCTGGAGATGGAAGTACTAACTCACTTTGTAGAGAATACTGAGGCTGAGAGAAATTGATTATCCAAACTCACAGGTTAGAAAGAAGCAGAAGCTGTATTCCTACTTTGCATTTCTGGCTTCAATTCCACAAAGATCTTCAAATTGAGGAAGCAATACTTAATCACTTGAAATAGCTATGAAAAATGCGAGACAGCATAAATTCAGGTGTGAGATCCTGTGGTACTTGTACTCCAATGATTTTTCCCTTTCTTTTCAGTCACACAGTAATAGAGGCAGGGCTCAGATTCGTTTCTCTATTGTCTTAGATAGCCCAGAAATAGCCTCCTCTCTGCATTTTAAGTTCCTTAAAGGCAAGCGATTGGGATGGATTTTTTATATATATTTATAATATATATATATTATATATATAATATATATATGTTTATACCACTGCTCCTGTTAAGATGTTGAAATGTTGCAGGCATTTTAAGCAATTTCCCCCATTTGCAAATGATGACTCAGGTAAGAGTTGACAACAATTTTATGAGACTGACAGAAAAAGTCAACGCTTAATTAAGGTAAATCATGGTTTTATTTATAAGACTTTTATTTTCAAAACTGCCAAAGTTTATATTGCTTCTCTCTAGAAACAGGATTGAAAGATAATTTTGCTCCTGGTAGACTTACCAACACACAATGTACTGTGGACTACAGAGGCAATTATATCATTACAAGTACTGAATTTGGGGATCTTTATTTATTAATTCCCTTAGATTCATATTATGTTTTGTAATAACGATAAATTGTTTCTTAAAGTGCCAATTATTTTTCTTCATGAACATAGTTTACCAATTTAAGTATTTAGAGTATTTGTCTTCTTTATAGACCTTCTAAGGCATGTCTGTTTTTGACATTATGGAACATTCTAGAATAAGCCTGCCCTTGCCCTAGGTGAGTCAGCCTATCAGGTTCATTGGTCTTGTATTATATTCTTAGTATTGGGTTATACTATATGTCTATGTCTTCCAATTTATGGTTAAGAAATAAAAATTTATGAAGTGAAAGTATATTGAAGTGAATTTAAATTTCACCATTTATTAGACCAATTGCTGACATTCACTGTGGGCAATTGGGCTTAGGTAGGTCTTTCAGATTATTCTGAGTTCATGTGTGAGGAGCAGATTTGAGATTCTGCATCCTAGAGGGTGTTATAAACATTAATTAACTCGCATAACAACCCTGGGAAACATGGGTTCTATTATGTCTATTTTGTAGATAAAGAACTTGCAACTTGTAATCAAACTATGCTGAGCCAGACACAGAAGAGTTTCCCATAAACAATGAGATAGAGTCACAGGTTTGTACTGACCAAAAAAAAGCAGTCATGTTTGGCAATCATTTTTATTTGTAATTTTTTTGATGCAGTAAATATTAATTTAGCTTGTACCGTATGCAGGGCTTTAAGCCCGTCTGCATTCTGCCTTGTCTCTCATAAAATTTGTTCTAAGCACATTCTTTTCGAAGAATTACTTTCTTGTTCTAAGCACTTGCATTCACAGTAACTTGTCACCATAGATCAGTCTGTGTTCTTGCTTCTATCTTTTTGTTATGAATTTAAACACAACTGGTGTTGGGTTTACCAACTGCTCCCCACCTTTTCCTTGCACGTAATCTGTTTCCACACCCATTTGCTTATTTCTGCAAGAGTTCTGAAGGAGAGATACCTCTTCTTATCTTTAAAGTAATGCCATCCCTTTTTGCTTCCTGAAGTTCATTGTTCCTATGCTATGCATTCTTTTTCCAATCCTTCTGTGTCAATCTTATGCATTCTTCCTTCTAACGTTTCTTTTTAAAAGTCTATTGATACTCTGCGTTTCACGTCACTATCCTCTTTTCTCATGTCTTTAATAGTCAAACCCTTTAACTTGTGTCCTCATATCTGTGTGATCCTTCCCTTAGCACATGTTTCATTCTGTAACAGCTTGCGAACTCTTTTGAATTTAGCACACCACTAGCTCAGATACCTCAGTGCTATAGGCTTAATATCTGTGTCCCTCCAAAATGCATAAGTTGAAATCTTAATGCCCAGTGTGATGGGTTAGGAGGTAGAGACTTTGGGGTGATTTGCTTATAAGAGCAGAGAGAACCCTCGTGAATGAGATTGATGCCCTTATGAAAGACACCCCACAGAGCTCTCTAGCCCCTTCCACCACCTGAGGACACCAGAAGTCGGCAGTCTGCAACCCAGAAGAGGGCCCTAATGGACCATGCTGTCCTTACCTTGGACTTCCAGCCTCCAGAACTATGAGGAATAAATTTGTTTGTTATAAGCTACCCAGTTTGTGATATTTTGTTATAGCTGCCCAAACAGACTAAGACATTAAGTAACCAGATAACCAATACTTCATTCCATATCTTATAGCTTTTTGATATTTTTATTCAATTTTTAAAACACCTTTTCCCTATTTAACATTGTTGGGCAAGTGCGTTTCCGCAAATTCTAATCTTTTTAAGCTTCTAACCTTACATGGTTTTCTTGACACCATATTTTCCTGAGATATGTATAAATAAATATATATATATATTCTGTATACACACACGCACACACGCGCGCACACACACACACACACACACACATATATATATATATAATTTTTTTTTTCTCTCTGATTGCTTCTTCTTTGTTGTATTTGCAACTCTTCTGTTACATCACTAAATGCCTCGGAAAATAATCCAGCCCTCTGCTCTTATAGGCTGAACTTACACCATCTGTTCAATTACTCGCTACCTTGTAAAGTGGAGCAGATAACTGCACACTGGACGTGGCAGATAAGGAACGATGTCTATAACTAAAGTATTCAAGAGATATAGAAATAACACTCCCACGTTTCCATTTAAATAAATTCTATTTGCACGTTGGGAACCCCTTCACCCATTCCTGTAAGGAGGGTCTGCCATCTGGTCTTGAGTCTCTGCCTAAGAAGACAGGTGCTGAAGAATGCCTGTGTTGTCAGACTCTCCCACGTAACTTCAGGCTGGACTCTGTTGACCTGTAACTGCTTTCAGTTTGCTTGTAGGTAGCAGAGGTTTTTGTATCATATTTGGGAGTATGTGACCACTCACCTGTTTTATGATCACAGTAATAATCTGAGGAGGTCTAAGACACATTTTCCATGGATTTCCTATGAACCTATTTCCACGTAGGAGCCTTTCTTCCCCCATCTCACCTAACTCTTACCCCAGCCCCTTCACCTCATGCTCTGCCTGATCAGGGAATGGGGTCATCCATTTGAGGCAGTGAACTTCAGTAGTCTCTTCATCTGCATCTATCTCTATCCTCTGTTCAGCCCAGGGGATCTTCTCTTAAACCACTGTGGGAGGCTCAAATCCCCAGCTCTCACTCACAGATAATTCTTTCATGTACCAAAGCCTCTCCAACAACTAAGGGCTTAGCTCTCTGGAGACCAAAGTCAAGATACTCCTTAATATTTGTTTTTCTTATTGCCACCATTGAACCCAAGATAGAATAGTCTAGCTCCTAGGATGGGGATCATGTTGGCGTGGCATAGGTCATCAGGAGAAAAAGAGCAAACTTCCAGTTACAAACCAAATAATGAGACCTAGTAGCATTTTGGATCATTTTGTACTTTCACATGGTCACAGTTCTGACAGAGGTAGAGCAGAACCACGGCTCTGCCCAGCAGACCTGTCATCATCAGAGGAGAGATGAATTGGAGTCCCATTATAGTCTCCCAATGCTAACTCTTTTGGTCTCTGTAAGCAATTTCCAGAATTATTGGTGGGGTCAGAATAAACCTCCTTTTCATGCCCAGGTCAACCTTCTGTGATTCTGGCAGGTTAAAGGACTTCATTACCTATGCTTCTGCACTGATCCAGAGCTGAGATGTCCCCCGGCCCCAAGCACATGGCATTGGTCAGAAGTACCGCAGTATGGTGGTTAAGACTGAAGGCTCTGCCATTGTCCCAGTCCCAATTCTGACAACCCCGATGTGTGAGCTGGAGTGAGTTACTTCACACTTCTGTTTCTCTTTTTACCGAGGGACATTTACCATCCTTGAAATAGGAAGTTGTAAGAATTCACTGAGTAAAATACTTAATGCAGAGGCCGGCACCAGTAAACACTCAATAAATGTTAGTCATACATATCATGGCAACACTGGGTCTTAATAGAGTATTTGACACGTGTTGGAAAATCATTGACGTTTCATCAATTCAGTAATTTAAATGGCAAAGCTAAGGCTCTGTTGAAAACTCTTTTTAGTAAATCGAGTTCTGTGCCTTTTAAAAAACTTTCTTTTTGTGATAGTGATACAGTTAATATTTATTTTTTATCAGCAATGGAATTGTTCATCTCAGTTTGGGGATTGATTCCCTGTCTATTACTTTAGAACAAACTACAAAAATTAGTTGCTTGTGAAAGGGCTTTTTTCTCCTGATTTTGTTGGCTGGCTGGGTGGTTCTCCTGTTGGTCATGCCAGGACTCACATGTGTGGTTATGTTCATTTGGCGGGTTTTCTCGAAGATGCGCTCAGCGGGGACTCTGTGATGACTGGATGTCTTTCTCTATGGACTGTAGTCCTTTCTTTCTACATGATTCCTGACCCTCACGGAGGATATCCTGGGCTTCTTACCTGGCAGCTGGGTTCCAAGAGTACATGTTCCAGGGAGTGAACGCTCATCGAGCCTCTGCTCCCATCATGCTTTGCTCATGGTCTGTTATCTAAGGAAAATCATGTGAGCGTGCTGGATCAACATGGGGGGTCAGGAGGAGCAACAGCTATAAAACAAGAAGGTGTGATTCGCTAACAGATTTAGCAGATATCAATGTACCTTGGACCACGGTGGTTTATACAGTATGAATTTAGAATTTAGTTAAGCTAGGAATGACACTTCCCGGAATCACCTTCCCTGCATGGTTTCAGGTAAAAGTTGGTCAAGAGAGGAGTGGCATCAGATCGGAAGGTGGCAGTCAAGTAATCATCAATACCTCTATAAAGTATTGATGTAGTCAGATGTAGTGTCAGGCGATTCAGAAATGCTGATGAGCTCCAGCTGCAGCCTGCTGTTTTCTGGTCCATGTCCCACTCTTCTTCCTGTCTATGAACCCTGTTAAACAATATTTGTTCCAACTCCATGAGCAGATGCTTGGCTCTAGAGGCAGAATCTTGATACACAGAAGACTCAACATCTCAGGCATGCCCCTAAGTTTCCCATCTTGGCCCCAGTTTTTTTTTTTTGTTTTTTTTTTTTTTTGCGATACGCGGGCCTCTCACTGTTGTGGCCTCTTCCGTGGTGGAGCACAGGCTCCGGACGCGCAGGCTCAGCGGCCGTGGCTCACGGGCCCAGCCGCTCCGCGGCATGTGGGATCTTCCTGGACCGGGGCACAAACCTGTGTCCCCTGCATCGGCAGACGGACTCTCAACCACTGCACCACCAGGGAAGCCCTTGGCCCCAGTTTGATGCATGACTGGATCCTTTGAAGACTGCAGAGGACTTTTACTCTGACCTTACCTGTGTTCATGTCCTGACTGTCCCAGGTCTCCCCATGATTGCGTACAGTCTAATTCCTATTATACTTTTCCCATAACACTTCTCAGCGCTCTGATGCCCTTAACGACCCCTAACTGATGCAGTGATGAACTCAATACTCATTCTGTTGGGTTCCCATTCCTGCATAAACCATAAGGAAGGAGAAACGATTGGGTTATAGATGCAGAAGTTCAATATATAAAGGAAACTTTGTCCCAAAAACTAAATAGAAAAGTATCAATACGAGCTTGCTATTATATTCAGCCAAACACTCCATATTTCCAATATTTTAATTCTCTTTAGAACAATATGTCAAGTCTCATTTTAGGATTTCTAAATATGCTGGAGTTCTATGTCACCTAATGCCTTTTGTGGTATAATGTAATAAAGCGTATGGAATCTTTTTGTATGTATGCAAACAAAAGTGAATCTCCTTAAGTCTTTCTACAATGCTCTTGATTTGATTTCTCCTCTGATTTTATTAGTTTTGTATGTGCTGCCCAATACTTTCTTAGTACTCTGCATTTCTTCTTTGTTCTGTTGAATATTATTTACCTAAAAACAGCAACAAAAGTTTTCCCACAGTTACCAAACCACCTAGTGCTTTAGAAAAATAGATTTGGAAAAATGTGGAAAAAGAAACAAAACTATCTTGAATTGTATTAGCCTTGATATGAATTTCTCTCTGCCATGAATACCTCTATTAATACCTATACAAAATGATGAAGGTTATTGCTATACCTTATAGTTTTCTATTGGTAAAACATGTATATAATTATTTATTGTATAGGTTTTTTTTTCTAGTTAGAGAAATAATGTACTCTTATCCCAAAATGGTAAATATTATAGAAATTACCAAAGTATATGACATAAACTTAACCAGTAGAAATAATAACTATTAAATATTTAGTCTTCCAGACATTTTTCTTCACATATTATATCTACAAACATGCACAGGCACACACATACACACACACACAATTGGGTTGTACTACTTGGCAAGTTGTTTTTTTCATTTAAAAACTTATGAATTTGTGTGTGTGTGTTTGTATTGAATTTTATTAAAACATTTTAATGCAATTTTTTTAGTGAGAGCATCACCTTGACAACCAATTTGATTAAAAAGAATATTCTGGGCTTCCCTGGTGGCGCAGTGGTTGAGAGTCCGCCTGCCGATGCGGGGGGCACGGGTTTGTGCCCCGGTCCGGGAAGATCCCACATGCCACGGAGCGGCTGGGCCCGTGAGCCATGGCCGCTGAGCCTGCGCGTCCGGAGCCTGTGCTCCACAATGGGAGAGGCCACAACAGTGGCAGGCCTGCATACCGCAAAAAAAAAAAAAAAAAAAAGAATATTCTGCTTTTTTTACCAATTAATACCAATTAATATTACAGAGATCACCCTAAAAATCGAACTTTTAAGAAGCCTTTTCAGAAATTCCCTGGTGGCTCAGTGGTTAAGAATCCGCCTGCCAATGCAGGGGACACGGGTTCGAGCCCTGGTCTGGGAAGATCCCACATGCCATGGAGCAACTAAGCCCGTGCACCACAACCACTGAGCCTGCGCTCTAGAGCCCGCGAGCCACAACTACTGAGTCCACGTGCCACAACTACTGAAGCCTACACGCCTAGAGCCAGTGCTCTGCAACAAGAGAAACCACTGCAGTGAGAAGCCTGTGCACCACAACAAAGAGTAGCCCCTGCTTACCACAACTAGAGAAAGCCCACGCGCAGCAACGAAGACCCAACACAGCCAAAATAATAATAATAATAAATAAATAAATAAAAGAAAAAAGAAGCCTTCTCACATGATCCACATATATTTACTCATAATACAATTATTAAATCATTTAGTGTGCCGATATGCCAATGTCTTGTTCTTAATGTATATTTCTGGATTTTATTTTTATTTTTTTGCTTTAAAAACCTATTACTAATAAAGGACCATAGTGCATACCTGTATTTAAAGATGTCTTAATGAATGCTTTTCTGATAGTGAAGATAATCATATAGTAGTTATAGTGTATGTATGGCTTCTCAAAGTCACAAGCATTAACTGCAATACAGTGCTATGGGAAAAGCAATACTGAATTCAGAAAAACTCTGTACTTTGATTCTATAATAAGTAAGTTATTACTTAAGCTCTCTCAGTCTCTTTTATTTCACTATTCAAAAGGGGGAAATGACATGGAACTTACCTGTTACATGTTACCATGAATATCACAATATTCAAGTGAATATCATGTGAATATCACAATGAGGCAGCAGTGCCCAGAAAAAGTCAGCCATTGAATAAGTCTTAAAACATGACTTTGGGTATCAAACTGCATAGGTTCAAGTTCCAGCCCTACTACCTGTTAGCTGGATGACTTTCGTCAAATTAGCGAGCTTTTTTGGTACCGTGGTTTTCTCATTTATGAAATGAGTATGATCATGGTGATCAAAATAGTATTCGTTTTAGGATTACTATGAAGATGAATTGAGTTATTAATTGGAAATTAGTTGATAACATTGACTAGCAAATCAAAAAAGTAGGAAGTACTAAGAGTTTTTAAATGAAATACAAAGAGAATTGTTTTCATATTTCAGGAATTAAATGCAGAACTAATCATTCCCATGTTTGTTCTTCCCAAAAGTTATATAGAAAAAAAGAAAAAAGAAAAGAAAAGAAAAGAAAAAGAAATGCAATGTTCCATTTGGTGGAAGGAAGCTATGTCCCTGGCCCTGCCTTAGTAATCGAAATTTGTCTTTAGAATAGCAAAATAAAAGTAAACATCCAGAAACTTTTACTGCAAAGACCAGTAGTGGTATCCCTTAATGCTTCTCTTTAAAAAGTACATGGAGTGTTTTTTTCCCCTCTTTCATATTTAATACATTTTAATATAAATATGCCTGTATAAATTCTTACAATTTGAAGATAGTTATAAATTAATATTATACAGAATACCTAATAATTCTGTCAAGAACCATTGGAAACTATACAGGAATGTAATCATTTCTGATGATCATAATTCCAGGAAAGGAAAGAATATGAGGCACATAAGTGTAGAATCCACTTATTTGCCATCCCATCATCATTCATTTCATAGTAAATCTATCTAAATGAATCTTATTTTCTAATTAAGAATTTCTTTTATGGCCAGTAAATTACTTTCATGATTTGCCCTATAGCTCTGCCGCATGCCGCCATCACACTCTGTCTCGGATATAATAGAAGAAATTTCTGTGTTCATAAAATGAATGTTTTCTGTCCAGAATTGCTTTTGGTTAGTATGAGCTACGTTACTGACACCGCCTTTTTCTGGGAAAGAACCCCGAGTGTATTTTAGCAAAGTGCAGTAATTTTACTGGAAATGCAATGGCATTTGTTAGCTTTGATTCTAATGGCTGAAAAGCTACAGGAAAGTAGGACTTTGTGCTACCTTTGCATAAAATAATGACTGTCCGTTGCGTGCCAGCTTTCATGAACTTAATTCGTGTAAGGACGATAATGTTGGGTGTATACGTAGTGTTTTTACTTTCAGAAGTTCCACTTTTCATTTCTCAACGTGCCTGTCAATGTCGCCGGTAGCATCAGTGAAAATGACCTTGGCCTTCAGCATGAGCAGTCTAAATTGAAAGAAGCATATTTGGAGGGCTGAGACCCAGTCATAAACTCAATGACAGGCAGCTGGATAGTAAAGCAGAGGCAATGTCAGCCCAGCTGTGCAGCACAGCTGGGGAGAAGGAGAGCTTCCAGACCCCTTTGCCTTATATTAGCACACCCGGAGAGCTGCTTCCACTGGGGCCTGTGAATTTCACTTCTCTTCTAAACTACCCAAGGATACCTGCTCAGCCTAAATTGTGCGATTTTTAAAAAAATTCTGCATTATCTATAGTAGACTTCTTAAAAAATCTAGGCTGATCAAAACAAAGCAAAACTGCCTTTGTCTGAATTATCCAGAATTATCTTGGAGAAATCAGCAGACAGCTGTGAATTGTTTCACTTGATCGCATATGAAGTTAGACAGCATCATGCCATTTTAAAATTTGGTACCTAGAGAGGGGTTGGTAGGGGAGAAAATGCACAGCGGCATTAGGGAAGGTGGGAAGAATATGGAGTTGTCTGGAATTTGAATGCCTGGAGGGCTTTTCTGCCCCGCACCCCATCATCCCCCAGGGTTGGCAAGGTGAGATCGTGGCTTGCGGACTAGCACGTAAAGAGACAGGAAGATGGAAGGAGGTTTCTCGGTAGATGCCACAGAAGACCTGGGGCTGGTCTCGGGTGGATCCCAATCTTTGAAAGAACAGTTTTTCATTTCAGATTACTTTCTTGCTCAGATATAAATGTCAATATATGGATTTTTTATCAAGATAATAAGTAGGATCTTTTCACTGAATCATCTTAAAGCTCTCAAAGAGTAAAGCGATATAAACCCAAATTATACACCATCATGTGACTTTAGAAGGTTTCAACTACCAAATGCCCCAGTCTGTTTGCCAGGATTACCTTCATTCATTACCAGGATTATCGCAGAACCTACAGTTATTTTACATGTACTTTCACTGAAATAGATTTGTAGAAATATTTCCGATGGATTCAGTATCTGAGAAAGGAAGCCTTCAGTGCTACATTTTTATGTTGTCAGAAGTTGCCATCTAATTTTTCTTTTGTAGGAAACTCTTAAAGGGAGGTGAAGTCTGCTAATAAGAATATCACTATGTAATCCAGAATGTTTTCCTTTGAAGTGGAAAAACCTAAATGAATGGAGAGCCATGGTCAGCACCTGGAAACATTGATGGAATATACTCCTGCCTCCACCTTTTTAAGTCTTAAAAGCCAAATTCAGGACTAAAATTAGACCCAATTCATTAAACAGTTCTTATTCCCCTGGGAATGCTGACATCTGGCTTGGAGGCACCTAAATCTCAGCCTGAGAGGTTCCACCATTTGAAGGATGTACAGTGAGCAAAGCTAAATTAACAGGACTCATAGGCGGTGGCCAAGTGGAAACCCTGAAGGGCATTGAGCTCCTTCTATGGGGAGAGGGAGAGAATGGTGACAGGTTTCCTGATTATAAATTCCTGCCATATCTTAAACAAGCCAGCCTACCCTGCTTTTTAAGTCATCACTTTTCTTTCTGGTCTTTCCTGAACTGAGTAAAAATAAGTTTGGGCATCATCTCAAATATTCCAAAACATGGCTACATTAATTATTTGTATAGCATGGTGTCTTTTTTAATAATTTTATATCTGAATGAAACAATCTATCTTCTCTTTAAAATAATAGTAGTAACTACCATTTATTTACTGCCGACTTTAAACTGTGGCCCTTGCATTCATGATCTTTAATCCAGTCATGGGTGATCTGAGATAGGTATTATCCCCCTTTGACAGATGGGAACACTGAGGCCTGGAGACCGTAGGTAACTTGGCCAATGGTAGAAATGCATAAAGAAGGACTTGAATTCAGCCCTTTAGACCTTGATGCCCTTAATAAGGCAGCACCCTTCTTTTCTCAGTGTTCATAGTGACACAATTTTAGTTAATGCAGCATTTCTGAAAGATCCATTGCACATATATTCCAGTATTAAAGAGCAGAATACTAAATATCTTTAAATGGGTCTTTTAAGGAGATTTTGGTTTTTCCTGTGGAATCTCTACAGGAGATTCCACACTACTGGATACGTAATTGTGAGTGTTCTATAAACTGTCACCAGGTAATGAGCGTAGTCAAAATGTATTGTGCCCCTACTATGTGAAAGAATTATAATAGGCTGTCTTCAAGAATTTACTTGTTTAATTAGCATGAAGATTCTGCTCGTCAGGTGATTAATTTACCTCTAACAGACCAATGTTTTCTTACAAAAACAGAGAGGTAAAATGATGTGTTTAAAGTTACATAGCTAGCTAGTGGAAGACCTAGGATCAAATTGTCATTTTGACTCAGTCTAAAATCTTAGCCACTATGCCGAACTGTCTCTTTACATAATGTTTTCCTTAGTGTAGTTAACCTGATTAAAGAAAATTTAATAGCATATTTTCACATACTACACAATAAAAAGCAAAATTACTTTGAAACTCAAGGATAGAGATATTTATTAAAACCACTTAGTTCTAAGATGTGATTTGAAAACTCATTGAAAAATGAGTTTTTCAAAAAACTAACTAATTACAGTTAGTGGTATTTTATGCTTTGTAAATAGAGAGTCGTGAGTGAGTTACTGGGCAATGGGAAGCTACCATTATTTTGTCACCATTATTTTTGTTCATATTTTTTTAAATGGGCAAGTGACCATTTTTTATAGTGAGGCTCTCTCCATTAAGCAAGTTTAAGTAAATATTAATGAGAGCAAACCATGAAGAAGGTAAGATATCTAGAATTTAATTGCAGTAATCCTGGAGAGATGACCAGATACTGAAAGTTAAGTTGAAGAGAAAAGATGGCCATGAGAGCAATTGGGAGCTGGCTGGGATGGAGAGGGTGTCTGTGGAGGTTTTGGTATTTATTGCCTGGTTGGATGAAGAAGTCCTTCATCCAGGTAGGAAGGTTTGGGACTTGGAAATAATAATGTCCGATTGGGAGCTTTTGAATTTTAAGTGCTATGTGCCCAGTAGGTTCTGGTGAAATTGTGTCTTTTGGCTACAGACTTTTTTTAGGCACGATGTCTTACTTAGGTTTACTAAGAAATACAACCATGGGTGACAAATAGCAAGAACTCAATAATACCAGGCAGAGAGTGGAACAAAGGAGGGTAGCCTCAGGATGATGAGATTACGGGTCACTTGTTCAGGGGCAAGACCCAGAGCACAGGCATGTGACAATCGTGGTGGTGGGGTGAAGACAAGAGGTAGGGTGTCAGCCTCTATGTGAGCAAAATCACTTAGGAAAAAGATCGGCTGGAAGGAACGATCAGCGGACAACCACCAACTTTAAGGAGGGGACATAGAAAGAGTGAGAAGAAAACAACTAGATATTGTTCGAGGGATCAAGGGAAGACTCTCGTGATGTGATGATGGGAGCAGCACTAAAATCTAAGTGAAGGATGAAGAGTATCCTATAGGAAAGGGAGGACTCGCCAGTTTCTGTGGATTGGGGAGGACATCCAGCATGACTCTGGAGAATGAATGACAGTGCAGAGACAGAAGCCAAGTGTGTCTTGCAGAAGACCAACTATGAGGGAGAAAAGCACTCACAACCCCCCAAAATGTTGGCAAAGGTGTGTATGATCTTATAAAGCAAATGATCAGGATACAAAATTTGACACACAGGATACAAACTTTGAAAATACACACACGTTATATTTCATGCATAAATAACTCTAAGGAAATCTATAATGTGAAGGGGGGGTCACCTCTGGACAATGAGATAATAGGTCACTCATTGCTGGTTTGAAAAGGAATTTTCTGTAATTTACTGGTATTCTATGAGCTGCTGCAGATTCGGATTCATACAGAAAGCAAGGGGAAAAAAGAAATATTTGGCCCTGCATCCCTTAACTGCCAAATCCCAAGGACGTTTCACTCCCTAAATGAGCCTGTTGTCACTCATGAAGGTGCCCTAGGAGGCATTCCCCCAAAACAGTGGCTTCTGAGAGGTAACAACCACAGACGTGGCCTACAGCACTTTGGTTGAAGGCTGTTCTTTCTGTTAAAGTTCTATTAAGCCCATGGGGTAAAGCCCCTGACCTATGGTGTCAACGTAGCATCTTGGCCACAGTTACTAATGAAAGGGCCATCTACACCTGTGCTTAAGGTAGAACACGTAATATGCCATGCATCATTTATTAAAGTTCACATGTCAAAACAAGCAGTATTACAGCTCTCAGTATCATCTTTCAGCTGTGACCAGAAAGACAAAAGCAGAATTATGAGGCTGGAATAGACCTTGCAAGATTATTTAGTCCATTGCTTGATCTTAAGGAGAACCACAGAAGTATTGTATACACTAGTCAACCCGTCAACCAAGATTTATTGTATATTCACAGGTGCAGAGCCTCGTATAGTACCTGACTCTCCACACCATCAGAGTTCTGTTTTCCCAAGGACTTGAGTCATCTTCAAGAGGAGCCAGCAAAGGTTCAGAAGCAACACTCTGTTTATTTTAGTACAAAAAATAGGATCCCTACCATTCACCGTTCATTGTGTGCAGTGGCAGGAATAAATGACGAAGCTGGCGCAGCCCGGTCTTTGGGAAGTTCACAACCACGAGCAACCCGGTTCCCCTCACCCCACTTCATACATACACTTATCAGCACCATCGCACCACACCAGCCACAGCCGCTGCCCAATCTCTGTGAAGGTTCTGAAGCATCTGAAACTTATCATATGTTCCTTGGAAAGTTAGCAAGTTCTGTGGCCACTGATATGCATGCAGGCACCCACAGTACATTTGGCAACAGCTTATAAAAGTTTGATAGGAGATTGACTATGTTGTTTTTATTCCAAAACACCCAAATATGTCTTTGTGGGAAAGCAAGATGCAAAATGATGAATGCAGTTAATTCAAACTATGCTCTATATCCAAAGGGGGGTCCCAGGCACTGTGATTCTCAGACTTGTTCCCTGTGTCCCCAGGTCTCACTCAACCTCAAAACCTCATGTGCTGGGGAGTCTTAGTTTCAGCACCTCTGCAACCAGGATCTAGCCAGCTGCTGTGTTTAAAATGGTCTGTGCTCCAGGGTTTCTGGTTCAGAGACCATTTGGAATGCATGTCCTTCCTCTTTACAACTGTAGAAGAGAAAAGCTAAAGAATTCAGCTTTGCAAATAGGTTTCTAGATGGTGTATTTATTGTACGGTTGGCTAAGCGTAGATTAAAGGTGCCGGTCACACCAGGGTTGAGCACAAGTGAAATGTGCAAGTGGTTTATGGAGTAATCTGGCCTGGACTCCAACCTTTGCCAATAGGAAGCATGACCTTCCGACGTCATGTATGGGTATTATATCAACATGCAATGCTAGTGACATACTAATGAGGCAGACTATAGAATCACAGGTCAAAAAGGGAGTTCACATTAGCCATAGAGGTTTGATCTACTTAGGAAGAGAGTGTGTGAAGGTCAGCATTTACCAGGCAGTGAACACCTTTATGACAGCATCCTGGTTATCATGCTATCGTGTGTTAACCTTCACACTCTGACAGTTTATCTTCTGAATAGATGTAATGGATTATGAGCTAGTGGGGTAATAGCTCCCCCTTACACTTTGCCTTTCTGAGGTGGTTTATACAGATATGAAGTAGACACGGTGTGGTTCCACCCAGATCCCCACTTCAGGACCAACACGCTCCTCCCCCTCATGCCATGGATGCTGGATTCAGAGGGGGTAGGGGTCGATGCCCTGGGAATGGCCCTCAGCTGTGGGCACCTGCCTTACCCAAGGTTACGTCTTTTCCAAGGGGGCAGCCCATGGCCAGGACTGGTGGATATGAGCATTTAAGTTTCCAGCCTCCTAACTCAAGTTTGGGATACTTCTTAAAGGTCATCTCAGTTCCAAAGTTTCTCGTGGCCTCAGGTGCAACCACGTTGCATGTCAGCTGCACCCTTTGTCCATCCCAGCCTTCTTCACTTTCTTATAAATGTATCTCCTGAGCACACTGCAGCCCAGCTGACCTTCTGCTTCCAACTCCTCCTAGAGTCTGTATCCACAGAAATTTGCCAAGCTGCAACTTCCTTCATCATGTGAAGAAATTCTAGCCAATTCCATGCCAATAGTTTTCATCTTACTTAAAAAAAGGACCCAAAATGCATTAATAAAGTGATTTCCATGCATTGGGCTCCTGTGAACTCAAATTCAAGCCATTTCTTTCTTCAAATGCAGCATTTCGTGCAGTCCTCTTCGTTGGTCTAAGCCATCACTGCTATTGAAGCCGTTTTGTTGTCTGGCAATAGGTTTTAATCAGGACTTGTTAAGTATTTGTTTGTCTATAACGTTATATTGAATGAATTGTACCTTATCACCGTGGCTCATGGCAAAATAGAACAATTAAGCTGCCCAGTGGCAGGCTGACATTTATCAGGCTATTTTCACTGCAAGTTTAAATGACAGCTATGGCGTAATCCAATTTCTGTTCTCAGCGGCTTAGGGAAGCCTCATGGTGCCTGCAGTGTTTCTGAATGGGCTGCCAGTGTGGTGCACTGATTCTAAAATATATTCATCCCAGATATCAATTTTGTACATTTTTTCCCAGATCAAATCAAGCTATTAAGGAATGCACTTTCCCTGGAATTAGCCCTAGGAGACATTTCTGTTGTAGCCGCCTCTAATATCCCTTGCGGAGAAACGAGTTGACTAAATGATCATTGTTTAAAAACTCTGGTTCTACTTGGGCACGTGTGTGTCATCTGTATTACAAAACTCACTGCAGCATCCTGTTGGAAGAACTAAGGTACAGAGATGATGAAAGTGGAAACAAAGGAAACAACCCATCCCAAGATACCCATCATGCAGACTGGAAATATTAAAAGGACTTCTCTGTTTCACCTTGACCCCTCTGCAACCTCAACTTAGCAGAAACCCCTGAATATGCCTTTAAACACTGTATTTAAATTAGGAGTTTGGGATTAACAGATACACACTATTATATGTAACATAGATAACCAAGATAACCAAAAAAGACCTACTGTATAACACCGGGAACTATAATATTTTGTAATAATCTATAAGGGAAAAGAATCTGAAAAAGAACATATATATCTGAATCACTGTGCTATAAACCTGAAACTAACACAACATTGTAAATCAACTATACTTCAGTTAAAAAGTTATGGATATTAAAAACAAGAAAATTGGTACAGAAACTATATAGAGAAAGCAGACTGCAAATGTCTGGCCCTTTCTCACTCCCCTTAAGTTACAGATAAAATTAAATTAGAAGATCTGGTATCATTTCTGTTTAAAATTCAAATATTAATCCAGTAATTGAGCTTTTGAGACTGATTTCTAGACTGTTTCTGAGTGAGGACAGGCAAGTCATTCTACTTCATCCTAGGATGAGTTTGTCCCAGTTTTTAGATTGGGATACTAATGTAAAAAATATATATTGTACCTCATTTACCTAATGATCATATGGAGACAGAAACTCTAGTAAATGCAAAGCTGGATTTAAAAGTATTAGTTAGAAATGAAGTTGGTATAAAATAACATGAGCTTTTCATATTAATATCATGTTTTTCCATATAAGTAAATAGTCATATTTAATGTTATAGAAGTAAACAGTTCAGGTTTAATAAAATTCCTTAGCTTGCAGGCGGCGGGGTAGGGTGAAGAGATGAATGTGCTCAGGCCGCTCCCCTGAACAGGGCACTCAGGCGTGGGTATTCATCATTCCAGCCCTGTGTGGAATGGGGCTATCTCTATACCCTTGCAGTTCCCGGGGAATCAAAACTTGGGTCCTTTATCTTCTGGGATTTCCCCAAAAGTTATCTGAAGTTTCCATCTTTTTATTATACCTTCCCCAATGTTTTCCCCCTGCTAGAGGCCAAGGAAAATGCCCCTTCCTCTGTGCTGTCTATCAACTTCTCACTCTCTTGCTCTTCTCTGGTAATTATGACTCCTTTGCTCTCCAAACAACGATGATCATTTCATTCTTAGCGGGATTGTGATGGGTAGTGGTGGGGAGAGACTGTTGGGTGGAGGTGAAACTAAATCTGGCCTCTCATATAACTTCTTTCCAATCTCTGTTTATAGATACAGTCTATGCCCCATTTCATCATGTGTTCATTGATAATTTTTGAAACATATATCTTCTGAAAGTAAAAGATAGTTTCTCTTAAGTGCATGTCTCTAGAATTTGAAATCTTGTCTCAAAGAAAAAAAAAAGGTATTTATTCTGTAACTGTAACATTTATTCAGATGCCGTCTTTATTCTAGGTTATATATGCACTCCTCCTAAAGGAAAGAACAGTGGGGAGTTATGGGTATTACGAGAAATGTGGTTTAAAAAAATCTATCTAAAATATTGCCCTACCATATCCATTTAACCTACCTCAATCCCCATTAAAAACATTTTGCATCCAATCCTACGTATAGACCCAAAGTAATTTCGATCAGGTACTCAAACAAATACATGTACACACAAGTTCATAGCATCACTGTTCACAACAGCCAACACATGGAAACAACCCAAATGCCATCAGCAGATGAATGGATAAACAAACTGTTGTATATTCATACAATGGAATATAATTCAGCCACAAGAAGTAGTGAAATACTGACACATGCTATAACGTGGCTGAACTTTGATAACACTGTTAACTGAGAGAAGACAATCACAAAAGGACAGATATTGTATGATTCCATTTATACGAAATACCCAGAATAAGCAAGCCCATATAGACAGAGAGCAGACTGGGGCTTGTCAGAAGCTGTGGGTAGAGTGAATGAAGAGTGACTGTTGAATAGATATGAGGTTTCTATTTGGAGTGATGAAAATAATCCTGGAACTAGAAGAGGTAATGATTGCAAACTATTGTGAAGGTACTTAATGCCGCTGAATAACTTGTACACTCTAGAATGGTTAAATGGTAAACTTGGTGTTATCTGTAGTTTACCACAATAAAAGATAAGTACAAAAGTAAGATATACTTTTCAGTAAACAATTTTAAGTGAGTCTTAAATGCGTTCTTTGAAACGGGAGGGTAATACCTCCTCTCCCATAATCTTACTTTACAAAGACTACTGTCGTTCCCATTTCCATCTTTGCTAAATATTTAAAATAAAAATACAGCAAAATATTAAGTAAAATGATTTGTTATTAGGATATGTATATAATGTAGAATGAGAGAGTTTATAAAATTAATGACGATGAGGATGGATGAGTTCTGAATTTTATTACGTGACAGGCACTGTTCTAAGACTTTTTCCTACTTTAACGCATCTCATCCTCTCTAAAATGTGATCAGGTTGGTACTGAAATCCTTCCCATTTTACAGAAATGGAATTGCAGCCAGTTATTGGTTCAATGTCACATTGACAGCATAAGGAACCGAGAGATGTGAATTCAGAAGTTCCAACCAGAGGGTCTGAGCTTTCGACCAACTGCATCTCGGATGCATGTGAATATTGTAGAATGCTGAGTTCAGCCCCTTTCTTTTCCTCTTTTGTAATGAGGGCTCTAGGGGATGACCCTTCCTTATACAGTAAGTATAATAAGAAGCTATTTCTACCTCTGGGCAGAAACTGGATCTGAGCTGTTGTAGGATACCTAGGCCAAAACACCCGGAGGAGATTGGCCAGAGGAGGGTGCATGGGCATTAAGATGTAGGGGAAGCAAGGGCAGTAAATACACTTTCTGCTGGAGCTTCTGACACATTCTTGGAAAGAGACAGTAGATGATTCCTTGTATATCTCCAGACACCCACACTCGCCATCCTTGCTAGGAACAGCCACTTTGCTCTTTTATCCCTGAAATGGGAAATTCAGAAGAAGAAGAAAACCTTGAAGATATTTTCTTTCATCAACAACTTGTAACAAGTCATATTAAAATGCCATCTTCTCTCTTCCCTCCCAATGTGTTTCCTTATTTTTTTACATCTAAAACATGTTAAGTTTAGTGTTCAGAGGATTTAAGGGCAGTGCATAAAATAATTATTCCGTTACTGTTAATAATAAAACACTTTTAGGGTTCTCACAAGGAAGGAGACATGGGGTTCCTTCCATTCAAATAGCCACTCTGTGACTTTTCTCTCCTAGTAAATAAATTATGTTCATGATGAACATTTCAGAGGTCACAAAGTTAAGAGAACTCCTATTCCCTACAGAATTTAAATCATTGAGGCTTTTGGTCACATGTATCACTTGTAAAAAGAATTTTACTGGCCAGAAATACGTTTACAAAGTATATAAGTACTGTCTGAGCGTAACTTTCATTTACATGACAATCATCCTTTCCACTGTGTTCTTACAACTTTCCTGTCCACTGTTTATTGGTTCATTATTTGTAAAATAGTAAAACATCATCTGAAAAAAAAAAAGCGTGCTGTGGCTTTAATTTCAAAACTGCCTCAGGGCCCTATGGGGTATATTAAATCTGTCTCTTTGCCGTATATCTCGCTGTCCATTTTACTTGAAACCAGGTGTTTTGTATATTGAACTTTTTAACACCGCAGGGAAGTAAGTATTCACAGCTGGAGTTTTATGCTTCACACATTTTCATGTTTGAGAACAGGAGCGGCCCCTAGGAGAAACTCCTCCGGCGTGACGAGGGGCCGCGCAAAGCGCTTGTGTCTGGTGGCAGGACGCAGAGATGCTGGAGTCGCAGATATGGGACCCGCATGCAAAGTAGATGCCAGTGACACCAAGACAAAACGTTGCAAGGGATCCAGGTGCACAGGTTCTCAGATCAATCATGAGCGATGAGGTTGTCACTGCACACAAGGGCTGTGAAGCAGCATCAAAGCCGGGAAGGGGGGAGAAGCTTTTGTCTGCCTGGCGTTTGTCTTCATACCCAGCACTGGGAGCCAGCTTACATCCCCTGTGAAAGGCCCGGTTAATCTATTTCTAGTGAACATTGTTCGGCTCTATGTATTTAGCTCACGATCATTAAAGAAAAATAACTAGGTTGGCATGACCGGAAAAGCATTGATTTTCCTGTGGGGTGTGTACGTAGGAGTTGAATTTTTCACATATGTCATTGTCTGCCCAACAGGGAAAGGTGACCGACCTCCCAAAACAAACTCACAGGGGCTCGGTGCTTCTCATCCTTAACAATGAACTGTGTAGATCCAGACAGAAGACGGTTTATGAAAATTAAAAACGCGACGTTTCGAATACATTCTCGTCTGGATTCAGTTTACCCTCTGAAGTCCTCTTAAAAAATTTAGTCCTCAAAAAATTTAGCATTTTCCCACACTTTGGTCAGCCTTCTCAGAGGAATTTGTCATGGTATCGCAGGGGGATTTTTGTGCTTTGTGACAGGGGGAAGAGATGCAGGGGAGAGTTACCAGGGGAGGGCTGGGTTAGGGAAAATGTCTTTAGCATTTCTTAGTAGGTGGCTTTGATGTCAGGAAAGTTTCATTTTGGCCCAGCAGGTTATAGATAGACCTCTCTTCTATGCCAATAAGGCTATCCTACTGCATTTAGTCAAATGCTGATTAAGATTTTCATCATTTAAGGGCAGGCCATTTTAGTGGTCATCATCTTTGCCTCAAGCTGAATGGAGTCCCCCTCTCTGCGTGTATAATGTTGCTCTAAGACCTCAAAGATTCACTCTCCTGGAGCTCGAGTTTGGTGTGGTGATGCATGCAGTGGCTGACTGTTCAGTTCTGTGCAGCTCCAACAGTTGGCGCCATGAGTTTTCATGCCAAGAAAGAACATGAATAAAAACCCTTAAAAGTTTTTAAAAAGGGACACCAGGAATACCGAGTAAAGAGAGATTTGGGCTGCACAGCCCCGTTGCATAAGAACAGAGCAGTCACGCATATATGACTGGAGGAAGGAAAAAACTAAAAGGAAGTTTGGTGTTTTTAAACTCCTTTTGGCCAATGATGTTTGAAGTGGTTCAAAACATTTTTCTTCGCTCTTAGACCGAGATCCGTCATGTTGTGCTAATAATTCCCTAAATACACTGTTTTCTTTAGGGTGTGAGCAGTGTAAATTGCTTCAGTGGGTCACACCTTCACACCGGAAAACCGAGTGGGGTTTCACCTGGCCTTGCAGAACAGGAAATCCGCTCCTGCCTGGATCATTCTCAGGGCACAGAATTGCTTTATGGATGCGACGGGATGTCATTTTCTGTTTAGGGGGATGCAGCTTAAGGAGTCGATGGAAGGAAAAGGAGTCAGAGAGTCCAGGGAAGATTCCAGATGGAAAAACATGATCCATCTTGGAGGACGGGCTTGGCTGGTGTGTAAATATCACAATTCTCTGAGCTCAAGGGTGACAAGACACAATGACACAAATCACTACCTTTCCCTGCAGGACACTGGGAAGTCCTTTTTGAATCCTCATTTTTTCCCCCATCCTGTGCACATAATACATATCTTTTCACTTAAATCTGTGGCAGTTATTTAAGAATCCGTTGCTGCTGCCATCTGCATAGAGGCCAAATTACTTAAATAAAGGTCAGCAACTCTTTTCCTGGCTACAGCAGACCTCTCCAGTTTACGTGATAACTTCTGCTGGTTCCAAGTGAAACAAAATTAACAGTTCTAAGATTTTACAAAATCTTGGAAAATTCAAGACTCTTTCAATTTCTAACCTTCTACTCTAATTGAAGATACATTAAATCTAGACCTAGAAACTGAAAACTCATGTGCATAGGCCTAAATGAGAACACAGAATCATTCCTTTAGTTAGTTATAAATAAATATTTTAAAGATATTAGTAACTATTCCAGACAAACTAATGAGGTAGCTACAATGGGACCCTGGACGAGGTCCCAAAGATACAGGAATAAATAAGATGTGATCCCTATCTTTAAGGAGCATGTAGACTAAGTCTCATTAGAATATAATTTTCATAGCCCCGTTCTATTTTATCTTACATTTTCCTTTTATTTTATGGATTTCTGCCTTAAAGAATTTAGAAATTTAGTTATAGGTCATCATACATATTTTAGACCATTTGAAAAGGCAACTTCTACTAACTGGACTAGAGCAGACTATAGCCAGTGACTCCATATGAATTGAAGAGATGAAATTAACGTAAGGCAGTGTGGGGCTTCCCTGGTGGCACAGTGGTTGAGAGTCCACCTGCCGATGCAGGGGACGTGGGTTCGTGCCCCTGTCCGGGAAGATCCCACGTGCCGCGGAGCGGCTGGGCCCGTGAGCCATGGCCGCTGAGCCTGCGCGTCCGGAGCCTGTGCTCCGCAACGGGAGAGGCTACAACAGTGAGAGGCCCGCGTACCACAAAAAAAATAAAAAATAAAATAAGACAATGTTTCCACATACAGAGATCTAACAAATCAGTGGTAACTTTAGGGGAAACTGCATGCCAATAGAGGCATGTGACTGCCATTGCCATGAAGGGAGAGCTAGCAATGAAGTGTGTTATGCTAAGATTTTGTAGGAGTTGTTTTATACTTGTATTAAGAGTTATTTTCACACTAGTGTCTGAAAAAAACAACTTGAAAGTAGATTTTTTAGTCTGTTCTTTAGGATGTCAGCCTAGATTACCCACCTGATAGTTGTCATAAGGGCTTCAATTTGATTAGAATTTCTTCACGCCTCTGTCATTTGATTGATTGATTGATTCATTTATACCAAACCACTTTTTGAATATTTACTATCTGCTGGCATTTTGCCAAGTATTATATTTAAGAAGAGACTTTAGATTCTTTTCTAAAAGACAGACATGCTTTCTCCTTGCTTTTAGACCATGAGGCTTCTTGAAAGGCAGGAGCGACAGCACAGATAGCCTTTGTGAAGAGTACTTTGGAATGAGTAACAGATTTTTTTTTAGAAACATAAGTGAGAGTCAGAAGACATTTAGGGAAAGTTGTGTGAACTGTTAATCAACCAATGAGACTCTTTAAGTAACAGCTTTTTCTGCTCCCTGGGCTGCTTCTGTGCTGCCTCCCTTGCCTTATTAATTTTTTTCAGGATACAGTCAGGTAAGCTTAATTGACTTTTCCATGCCCACTTAATATCTGAAAAGTCAGTTTAAACATTCACTGGCAATGTCTGACCCTTCGTATCGCTGAAGTCCTTGGAAGTTAAGATTTCTATTTTTGAACAAGGCTTATATCACCTCTGGTGAAATTGTTATGACTGAATGTCAATAATTTTCAAGAAGACAGAACTTTAATCCAACCCTAATGGCATCCCTTGGGGGGAAAAAAAAAGGCTTACCAAGGACTCAAATGTACATGTGTTTACAGTGACGATTACCCAGCATGGGGATCTTAGAACAAGGGAAGTTGTTTGCAGTGCATGTAATGAGCTTTCTGTACTGGAGCTCAACTCCTTTTAAAACCCCAAACAAAGAAAATGTCTATGAGAAGAGCTCTTCAGCTCCTGCTGTAAAGTGGACTCTCTCCAAATACCAGGAGGAGTCTTAGGCCTTGACTGGGGTAAGTGGTTCAAGGCAGAGTTCATGACAAAATACTGGAAACCAGGGCGGGTGTTTTACAAAGAGCATGTGTTTTGCAATGAGTTTCTTTTAGACTTGCAGGAGGTCAGCATTTCATTTTTAGCAATGTATGCAAACATCCTTAACGACTAGAGAAAATGCAACACGTTTTATAGAGATATTTGCCTATTAAAAAGAATCAATATCATCAGATAAATGCACTTAAAGCCGTCAGATGAAAAATAGCCTGAAATGGTATCTAAGAGTGGGAGCAAACACCATTCATGGAAATTTTCTAGAGATAAATATAAACATGTTCTGGCTTCCTCATTTTAAGTTGTTTTCTAAATGCAAATATGAGATCAAAGCATCACTGGAAGTGCATATATTTACGGAAAGAAATATTTTATATGTTGAATGAATGGTATAAAATAAAGGTTAGGTGTAAATTATAATCCAGGTAATTGAGAGAGCAAAGTTTATTCTTATTTGAAAATGTCCAGTGTCCTCAACCAATAGGTAATGCATAGCCATTGACTTCTGTCAAGTTTCATCTCCTCTGTAATATTACCACGGACTGCACTGAATTTTTGTAGCCTATGTGTGAATTATACGCGTGCACGCGCACACACACACAAACACACACGCACACAGCATAATTTGTTTTTTATATGTCAATTGTTCCTGCAGACTAATGATCAGAATAATAATTGTAATTTCTCAAAAACAAAGGAAGCAAGGGAAGAAAGGAAGGGAGGAAGGGAGGGAGGGAGGAAGGGAGGGAGGGAGGAAAGAAGGTTGGAAAAAAGGAGGGAAGAAATGGAGGGAAGTCAGAGAGAGAAAGAAGAAGAAAGGAAGATGTGAATATATATCTCAGTGGTGAATAAATGCATAAGATTGTATAAACAGGCAGGTGGTACATTGCTTCTTTAAGAGAAACAAGTCAACACTTTCAAAGTACAAAGAGCTTGACCTTTACAAGTCAACTGAAATTGACAGTCATTTTGTGTCATTAGGTGAAGTTGCTTAAGTTTCTGACCCTCAGCTGTCTATTTCCAGAACACTGGTCATGCTACTTAATCCAAACATGACGCAGAGTGATTGGCACATGGGTGCAGTTTAATAAATGGTGTTATTTTCCTTGAGGGGCAGAAGGCTGATGCTACAGAATTGGAAGAAGAGGTAACATGGCAGCTGGAGAGTGGATGGCAAAAAGCCTTGAAGGAGAAGTTAAGAAATCTGGATAATATTGGATGATTAATGGAGACTCATTAGAAAGTTAGAAGCCAGGGAGCTTTCTGATAAAAACCAAAAGCAAACCTTAAAAATATATTAGAATGTTCTGAACACAAGATACCAAATATTTTAAGTACAATAACTTCATTTATATATTCATAAATTAAGTTTTGTTAAGCATTGCCATTCTTCAATGCATTTGAAACCTAGGAAATGTCTATAGTGATACAAATCAAAGGGATAGGAATTCACATTATGAGAACGTCTAATATGAGGGGAAACTGTGCCTGGCCCTGAATTTAGTGTATCAAGATCAATTCATTTTTGCTGATTCCCCCCATCGCCAAGGGACACATGTAGAGAGCATGCACTCTGTTCCTGTGTTTGTTTTCATTGTTTAATTTGCGGAATATGTAACTTTGGTTGTAAAACTGAAGTTAAAAGTTTCTGTGACCGCTTCCCTTGGGGTGGCTGAGTGATGCATCAGTAAAATGAAACAGGAGAATGGAACGGACAGACTGGAGAGAAAAGCTCCTGGTGACCAGTCACGTGTATCCTTCCAAAGCGCTCTGAGCAGGGATAGGCATTTGGGTGGCTTCCACCTTTTGGCTCGTGTGAATAATGTTGCTATGAACATGACTATATAAATATATTTTTCAAGTTCCCATTTTCAATTCTTTTGTGTATATGCCCAGAAGTGGAGCTGCTGGATCATTTGATAATCCTTTTTAATTTTTTGAGGAACCACCATACTGCTTTTTATACTGGCTACACCATTTTACATTCCCAGTAGCAATACACAAGGTTTCTTTTTGTTTGTTTGTCTTCTTTTTTGAGTAATAGCCATCCTAATGTGTGTGAAATGGTATCTCATTGTGGTTTTAATTTGTATTCTCCTAATGATTATTGATGTAGAGTATCTTTTTGTAATATTTCAAAAATCATGCATATACCGTAGGCAGGGACCTCAACTAACATATCTGCCTAAGGGCCTGTAGACCCAAAGTGGGGGTTCTCATGGATCCCAGTCCTGGTTCTGTGTAGTGCTGGATACATTCTAAACCTGTTTGTGTCCTGGAATTATTAGATCGGCTACATTTTCATTGTTGATAATTATTCTGGAGTGCTGACACTGTACAATTCTTATTTTCTTGAAAAGTAGAGCCATGTTTTACTGTACATAGGACCCACGTGTAATATCGACACATCTGTTTTACACCCCCCCCTGCTATTCCACATCTTATATTACAGTGTCTGTGAGTTTCCTATAGCACTGCAACTTGATATTAATTTTAAGAAAGATTTAAAATTAGCCGTATTACCATGTTGATTTTCTGTATTAAGGAAAATAAAAATGAGAAAAGGTAAACACTTTAGTGGAAGAGGTTTTCTTTTGTAAATCCAGGATTGAAAGGAAAAGCATTTGGCACTTTAAAGTGTCCACACTAAATTATAATTATTTAGCAAATGCATTATGATTTGAAGCTTTCTTCCCAATAAAAACAAAGTTCTTAAAGGAGCATAACTATTCTAGTGATGGAAAAATAGTATCTCATTCCGGCAAGAAGAGAGCTGTTCTAAGACAGAGAAGTTTAGAAGTTAAGGGATACTTAGTCTTGCAGGTCCCCTTGCCTCTACGTTGGCCGCTGAGTACTATGTAGAGGGCATACATGTTTGTTTCTTTTATTATATAGTTTCTTTGGTTCAATTTTATGTCACCTAAGATAAGTGTGGAAACGTAGAAAATAAAGAAATATCAAAGAAAAAATATAATTTATGCTCATACTTTCTTTTATATTCTCCTAATCTATATGCTCTGTTTTGAGGGGATTTTTGTTTGTTTGTTTAGTACATCAATGACTTATGACAGTGCTATGCAGATTAGTGGAGTTTTTTCTCTGCATAACTCCCTCCTTTTCAGTACTCTGTCCTGCAAGTCCCAGCTGCTTTGGCCTATGTGAGCTCCTATGTTTCTCCATTCCCCTGCTACCCCCAGCTCAGAGTGTCTTCCTTCCCTTCAGCACAGTTCAGATATTGCCTCCAAGCAAAAACCCAAGAATATAGCTCCCTCATTTTTTTTCTTTCTTTTAAGGTTCACAGTCCTGTGCTGCTTGTGTCCAGTTGCTAAAAATATCATTTTTTGTATTTGTCCAATATTTTAGTTGTTCAAAGCAGGAAAATAATTCTCATGCCAGTTACTCCTTTTTGGGCAGCAATGAATATCCAGAGGTTCCTTTTGATTTTTATTCATTTGGATATTTCTTTGTTCATTTATTTATTAATGATTATTTTTTAACAAGAATTTAATTTAAAGTTGCTTCTGTAGCACATTTTATTTTCTTAAGGAATCTCCATAGTTCTTCATTTCCTGCCCTCTGGATCTCTCTCTTTTTTTTCTCCAATTTTGTTTTTATTTTGTGTTCTCTGTAAAACTACTTGTTACTTGCTCATAAGGCTTGCTTGCTTTTAAACTGTAACTCTGGATCCTGTAATGCATAACTCCTTTTCAGACATTTCTTCTTTCTTGAGTTTTCAGCATGTTCTCTTCTTCCCTTTATTTTTTTTTCTAGTTTTTATTATAGGTTTTTTTTTCTTTATTCTTTTGGAAAAATGAATGTACTGTATATTCAGATCCTTTGTTTGCCAACCTAGCATATGGATTTTCCTTGGGACAATTCTCGTGAGCTGTTTTTTTGGAGTTCTAGAATGAGACCACAGTTCAACACGCTTAGTTTCTCAGTCCATTACCAGTGTCTACGCCCATCACCTAGAGCTGCATGAGATGGGAGACTTTTCTAGTTTCTAGGCAATCTGATACTTGAAACAAAGATCAAGTCCTATATTTACCACCTCAAAGGTTTTTTTTTCTCTCTAAATCTGCTTATAGGTTTACTGGTGGAAATTTCCCAGCCCGGGGATGACCCCTTATTCCTTATCCTCTTCAAAGCTCTAACAGTTGCAGTTTATTCCTAGGGGTGACACATTGAAACTGGGGGGCTGGTAGGATGGAATGTAGAAAGGCAACCGTAATCTGTGGCAATAAGTTAGGATATAGCTGCTCCAATTTCTAGTTTTATAATTGTTGCTTTTTGGACCCTGGAGGATGAAACACAAGGTTTTCAGTCTTAGGTTCACTAGCAATGAATGTTATTGGTGATCTGCAAATTGTGTTTTTTAAATCTCATTTCATGACCTTAGTAGTCAATGGAAACTCACAGTCAGCATGTTACCCAGAGACTTTCTGGGCTGGTCGACATCTCATCGTGATGTGTATCCGACATGACATACTCATTGCAGATCTGAAGTAATCACTGAGTATCTGCAAATCCAGTGTCTATAATTCAAACTGAAAAAGCTTCATTAACTGGTTATTTTTATTCTCACTAGCTACCACCACACAGATCAAAACGTTGGAACTTGGAGTGTTCAATGTGCAAATCCCTCCTGCACTTTCTTATGAATACCTGGAAATAAGTTTTCTGTTTCAGCTGCTGTGGTGTTTTGGCTATTGTATAATTTCCTGTTAAATGTTACTCAACGAATGTCTGCCACTCTTTAGACACCGTCATTTAATTTCACTTTCTGTTTGCACCATCATACTTTCCCCTTGGATACACTTTGTGTTTGTACCATCATACTTTCCCCTTGGATACACTGAATGCTTGTTTGGTTATTTAACTCTTTTATGCCCACTTCTGTATGAGCTTCCCTTCATTAGTAAAAATGACTAATTTTGAAAATTGCTAGTACACTCACGTTTCATGCATGATAAATAATCATGATATAGAGGTACTATTTTCAAATCCAGAAACTTCAAAAATGTTAAGTTACCTTTCGTTCATGGGGAAATCATATTTCTGCATATGAGTTAGGAAGCAGATAAACATACTATAAAGAATAGCTTACTAGTTTATTCTTTAAATTGTATTCTGAAGGATGTCTTTAAGGAATCCAACTAAATAAATGCCTTTAAGGTATCCAACTAAATAACTTCTAATGTCATTCTATCTTAAATTTGAAAATCAAGTGTAAAACATTGGATTTAATTTATCTCTATGTCCATTTTTTTTTTTTTTTTTTTTTTTTGCTGCACCGTGCATCATGTGGGATCTTAGTTCCCTGACCATGGATCAAACCTGGGCCCCCTGCAGTGGAAGTGCAGAGTCTTAATCACTGGACAGCCAGGGAAGCCCCTATACGTCCAAAATTAATGAAGAGTTAGATTTGATTTTTTACTCAACTGAAGAAATGTCAGATTAAATCACATATCCCTTCTTTATGCTAATGATATCCAGCATTCGGTATGATAACACATCGCAGTAACATGATATATTTGACTTCTTAAAGAATTTTACTATGGAATTTCTTTTTATTCAATTTTCTAGAAAATAAACCTAAAAGAATAAGATATTTTCCATAAATTTATAAATACTATTATATTCAACTGGTTTATGATAAGCAAGGGATTCCATTGCAGCTATAACACAATCCTGTAAAAAGGTTCTCTGTTTACAGTGAGACATGCCAGACTGCATAAAGCTGCTGTGAGGTTCTGCAAAGCTCCCTGTGTGGTGACAGACGTAACCCATCTCTGAGTGAATCCACAGGGCTGGGATCAGACTTATCATTATCCTGGTGGTTTAGCCTGATCAGTCAAAGAATTTGCAGTGCTGTCCTGTGATTTGAGGTGGAAACACTTCACAAAGAGAAAGTCATAATTCCAGCATCCAAGGCCTTTGCCCTTCCATGTAGCAGTGTCTTTCCAGCTGGGTGAGCAAACAACAGCGATTAGATGGCAGGAATCATCTTACTACTGGGCTAAGGAGGCCATGACATGACCATGGGTTCCACTCCTGCATGGACTGGTTAGCTTGTCTTGGTCCATGGATTTAAACTTCTCCCCAACACCAACCAGCTACAGGCCAAATGCCATTGATCATAAGGATGACAGAGCAAGAAGGTACGGTCTGATGAGAGGAAATCCATCCCATTTACCAGGAAAAAAAATGAAACATATATCTCTCTGACATGGGCTCAGCAATGTTTTCTATGCATCAAGAATAGCGTTACATTGGAATCAAACTCAGTAAGATCTGTTCTATTCCTTCATAGAATACTATTTGGTTAAATCAGTTACACGACTCTAAAATCTATCCTCTCCAGGTATCATAACTACAGAGCATGTGGCTTTAATTAACAGGGTAAAACCACCAAATACCAGGTAGCTGAAGTGACTTCAAGTAGTAACTCTTTAAGAAGTTTGAACCAGTAACCAGGGGCTGCAGTAACCTGAACATAAATTGTGTCTTTGACTAAGAGAGCTACCGAAAATAAATCGTAATTTTTAAAGAAATAAGTTACTACATCTTATGTTGGTTTAATAATTTTAATACCATTAAATTGTCCCGTGGAAAAATAAATATGATGAGAATTCAGGTATAACACATAGCGTTTGAGGTTCTCTTCAGTGGGGACCTTTTGATAACTTGCGTTAATTAATTTGAAGTCATTGAAATTCTATACAACAGATGTGTTTATCATTATTCATCAAAATACAAATGGACTTATGTTGGAGAAAGTAAGATTTTCTAACCTTCTATTAAGATATTTTAGCCTTTTTAATCATTTTTAGAAAGACTACTTATTATTGAAAAAGAGGCTTGATAACTGGAAAATTGGTGACAAGTGAAAAAGTAGACAGTTAGCAAGGCTTGGGATGAAAATGGGCAACATCTGAATACTGTTTGGTGATGGTGCCCTATCTCATTTTCACCTCTTAGAACTTGTCTTTGTTTGTGGACTGCTCCTCAAGATGTATTTTGAGAAGAATGTTAAAGCATGGTGAAAATTTTCCACCTCACGTAGGACAAAACATTTGCTACAAAGAACATTTAATGTACTTCTTCAAAGTTTTGAACAAAAATAGTCAAATTGAATAAAAAAAAAAGAAAACAATTTAAAGGCATTATGCCAACTCTACATGATCATCTCTGGTCACTTGCAGTCAAATCCTGGAAATAGTTATTAGATCAGTTAAAAATTCAGGAATGCCAATCACATGATACATTTAAGTTGCCTCTATATATAATATTTCAAAAATACATAATTGGTGAAAATAATCAAATGTGACTGTCATTCAGTTAACAAAACATTAGCTACTGCCTGCTGTACGTACCTGGTACCACCCAAAGTACCATATACAGTTTTGCATCTAAGATGCCACGTGTTGTAGCATAAGTTATTTAACACCAAGGAGAAACAAAGTTGCCAAATAGATAAGCCACCGGTTATAAGATACATCCCAGCTTTAGAGGCATTATAATATGAAAAATGGTATGCTGTAAAATTAATAAACTGCTCAAAATGTGCTCATTTATCTTCATCTCTATGCAAATGACCATAGTACAAACTATCAGATTGTCACATGAACTATGTTTTTTAATAGAGCTCCTTCAAATTGAGCCTTATCACCTCTGACTCATTTCACCACAATTTATTCTTCTTCCAGGAACCTTGGTGATCTTTTCAAATTGTAAATTTGAACGTGGTAAAAACAATTCTGTAAGTTCTCATTATAAAATCTTAAAAAGGCAGAATTATGGAGATGAGAATGTCTCATATTTCTTTCTTGTCTTTCATGAATTTCTTGAAGCAGAAGTTTTTATACCATTAAACAAAATAAACTATGCAAAAATATATTTGATTTTTGGTTAACTTTTTTGAATTTAAGAGAGTTACTTGAGAAAAGGTTCCACGGTAGATTGGATTTCCAAAACTGACGACAGCAGTACTTCCCATTTTTTTTCTGTTTTTTTTTTTTGGCCACAGGGCTTGCGGGGTCTTAGTTCCCTGACCAGGGATTGAACCCAGGCCCTCATGCAGTGAAAGTACAGAGTCCTAACCACTGGACTGCCAGGGAATTCCCAGTACTTCCCATCTTAAAGGCTTTTTTGCATGGTTACCTTGAATCTCTTTATCAAGTGGGCTGTATATTTCTTCTCTTGGCTGCATCTGTCACTTCCTTTGAACTTTGCACAATAATGTGTGGGCAAAAGAAAAGGGTTTTTTCCCCTTCATATTGGTTATTTATTTATTTATGAAGTATAGTTGACTTACAATATTATATTAGTTTCAGTTGTACAACATAGTGATTCAAATTTTTATAGATCATACTCCATTTGAAGTTATTATAAAACATTGGCTATATTCCCTGTGCTGTACAATATATCCTTGTAGCTTATTTATTTTATACCTGGTAATTTGTACCTCTTACAATGGAATATTACTCAGCCATAAAAATAATGAAATTCTGCCATTTGCTGCAACATGGATGGACCTGGAGGGCATTATGTTGAGTGAAATAAGTCAGACAGAGAATGACAAATACTGTATGTTATCACTTATATGTGGAATAAAAAAATAAAACAAATGAATGAATATAACCAAACAGAAGAAAAGTTATGTTACTTCCAAGGCTGGCTTTAGGAGATGTGCAGTTTCTGCTTTCGGGTACTGGGGATTCTCCTTCTTCGCAAGGCAGCTTCCATGCTGTGAGGAAGCCCAGGCAGCCAGTGGAGGGTAGGTCATGCCGCCTCACCTGCTGGCGGTCCCAGCTGAACTCCCAGCAGACGGCCACCAGCAGCTGCCAGCCAAGGTGCTGGGCCATTTTAGAACCTGCAGGCATGGTCAGCCACAGCTCATTGCTGCTCAGGGAAGAGCCCAGGGGAGCAGACACTGAGCAGCAGAACGGCTCAGCTGAGCCTTGCAGAGTTCCAGGTCTCAGAATCGGTAGCAAAGAAAATGGTGTCCTTTCCCAGATTTATGGAGATATGATTGTCATAGAACATCGTTGATTTGATATATATATTTCATATGATTACCACTGTTTCAGTAAATTTTGGGACAGTTTCTTATGTAGCAACAGATAAGTGAAAGCTAATTTTAATTTGGAAAGTTTTCATACCTTGTGAAGAAGAATTAAAAGCTCAAGGTTGGATTTGTCACTACAAATTTCTAGAGAAAGAATCATTAAAACAATATGATAAAAATATGAAACTACTAGAGGAAAAAATGGTACTTACTTTTTTAAACTAATCAAGCATTATGGCAACACGTTTTTCAATGTTTCAAGAGAAAATAACTCTGTATATTTGACTTAATCATGCATATATATTTATTATATATTATATTATATATCATATATCATATATTATATTATATATGTAAGAGTTCTCCCAGTAGTGGCTAGGAAATAATAAACTATCAACCACTTTCAGTGGGTGAAAATAAAGCATTTTGAGATTTGCCTAAACTGTGACATTTTGGTATGAAGTTGTTTGTAGAAAACACATAACTGAAAACATTTCCAAGAATTATATTTTGCTGTCATTAAAGTTTAACACTTCTATACCAGACATGTGGACATGTGGGGAAAGGAAAGATTTTTTGTTTATTTGATTTCATTTTTATTTAATTTGGTAGCAAGCTGGATTGACAATGGATTACATTATGAATCTGCTGTCTTGGCTTTCTTTTTCACTTAAAAAAGCTTAGGATTTCGATTAAAGAGATAGTTTTAGAATGGAGAAATAGCAAAGAAAAGTGTCCTCTGATTGTCATCGGCGAAGTAACAAACATAGTAAATATCAGAAGTAATTTAGGGTTAAGAGCCTAAAATGACTTATACATACTCTTCATTTGTATGTTCACAAAGTAATTATAACAAACAGAGTGTGACAGATTTTTTTCCCCTTAGACCTCTTAGTTGTGTCTCAATGAATGGATCATCAAAAGTCAATATCCCTGTAGCTAAGGGGAAAAGGATTGGCTAGTGTCCGGAAGCATAACAGAACGTGGGAGAGAAGGGGTGTATATGGCTCTCCCCTTTTCCAATTTACCTGCTTGACGTCCGGTTGCCCATGCAAAAGTGAAAATGCTAAGAAAACTAACTATGGTTATTCTTGCAAAATTAGATGCCAAGTTCTCAGGTCTTGGGGATCACAAGATGATTTGAGGTGATTTAATTGATGATTTTCAGTTCTAGCAATTTTCATTTTAACATCTGACTTTGAGCTTAATCTCAATGTAAAATGCAATTTTGCTCTGAACCAATGGGTGCCCAGTATGAGCAGCAAGGGACTGGAGTCAGATAGTCTGGGATTTGATTCAGAGCTCTTCAAATGCCAGGCTTGTGCTCCATAATACGCTCCTCATTTTATAAATGCAGGTCAGGCTATTGTAAGGATTAAATAGAATTCATGTATCTATGTGTGCAACTTCTGGCATGTTATCCAACACTTACTAAAGTGTAGAAATGGCAAAAATATTGGTACGTCAACTAGATCTGTTGAGAGGACTGGGTTAATGCCTGTTCAGAGCATTGTGAAACTATATCTTCTTTGCATGTCTATCTCCTTAGCATCTCTAATCTCGTTCCTTTTATTGGTATGTCCTGCAGTTCTGAGCTCAAAAGCTGTGATTTAGCAAGAATGGAAAACAAAACAGTACCCTTTCCCCCAAGCAAGGAACCCTTAGGATTTCTGCTCTAAGAGGCTCTGAAGGTCATTATCGAGTACAGAGAGAGAGAGAAAACAGGGGAATCATGCTGAATATCTTCTAAATGTGTTTAAATTGTGATGAGGAAATTTTAGTTTTCAGAAAATATGAAGTATGTTATGGAAAGGAAAGACAAACATTTAAATTAAAACATGTTTATTTTTAGAAATTGTACTATTGAGTCTTAAATCTTCATTGAAGGAACCAGGTCAGCAATGTAATAACACATTTTTAAAATATTGATATTAACTAATTTTCTAGGTGCTGCTGGAAACATATTAAAGATGGAATTGCCAATTATATAACACATCAGTGGTCTTGGAAGGTTAGAATGCCCTTGGAACTTGCTGAGATTAATACTGATTGGTAATTGGAGAGAAATTCCATACAGTCAGATTAATAGTTCACATTACATCTGTCATACGAGTATAACCACAAGTATTATGGTTCAGAAATTCATCTGATGTAACTTTCATGTCATTTATCTCAGAAAAAAACCCAGTTATGTGTAATGACAGTTTTCCTTACCTTAAAAACTGTTCAAATTGCTACCATATTTGTTAATACTTTAGGTGTCTAAACCATTATAAGTGGAAATATATAATAAATGTATTGAGTGAACAAAACAAACTGGTATTTAATATATTTTAAATTGTTCAATTGCTAGCAATGCTTATGAGAAAAAATACTTTAACACAGAAAAACATTGTTCGTGGGATATGTTATTTTATACTTTATCTGTCAAATTTGAGAAATTATAGAAATTCTAATTTGAGAACACCTAAAATATTATGTCACATTTGAAACAAAGAAAGATGGAAAAAGTCTACCAGATAGTTTAGTTTCTAATATTGATGCCATAGCAAAATTTTGGAAAACTCTATAGTGCCCTCGTATATTGACTGAATCACAAAAATTATGTAACTAGCGTAAATATCTGTATCATCTTTTTAATAACTGTTTTAGCTTCTATAGATCTGTACATTTACCTTCAGCTACTTTATATCACTGACCCCCATTTATGTGTTTACAACTTTTGTTGTAAAAGATCCTTTGCTTTTATATCTCTTCCTAAGATAACATGTGTCACATTTTTAAGTGAATGCATTCACTTTGGGATTTGTTGACTAAATTTTACTTTGTGTGCTGTATTCACTCATCCAATAAATATTTGCAGTGGTTGATACGCACAGGTTATTTTCCTCCCAAGGAAGAGGAGTCTGGCTTAGTAAAGGTGGGACCCTTATAGTCTTCTCATAAGTTAGTAGTAGTTTGTTGGGTAGATGTGCATGACATTATCCCAAGCAGAAGGGTTGGTATGCACAAAGGCCAGAAACATGAGACATCATGGTACTTTCACAGGTCAACGAATGGCTTCATTTGGCCGGGATTTGATCCATTCTCCAAGACTGATGAGACCTATAATGCCTTTCCCTGTTTTATACTATGTGGGGAGTTTGATCATGGCTCCCCTTAGATATTCAGACTGGAGCGAGTTCAGCCTTCCTGTCTTCACCGCTTATAAAGTGTCTTGATCTTTTTGGTTGCCTTATCAGTATGTACAGTTGACTCATGATTAAAATAATGAGCCCATTTTAGGGTGTGACAGTTCATTAAAAAATATATATATATTTTTATCCTATATTATATTTTTGTGTGGTTTCATTATGGAGGACATCATGCCTGAACAGAGTATCTCTCCTCATCTCCATTCCTTATTCAATCTAATTTTCTGACTTCTGCTAGAAGTTTTACAAATGAATAGTTGCACAGCATTTGAAGGGAGGTGAAAGAGTCTCATGTTTTCTTCTTTTAAGTGCTGCACCTGAGAACAATCTCTCAACATAAAGAAACTATCTTGGATATTCACCAGTCACTTGAACTTCTTAATTATCCAGCAAAGGAAATCAATTAGGAGAGACCTCATGAGTAGAAAAGGATGAATTATTACATGTTTATCAATAGTAATAAGTCAAATTCAATACGGAGACCTATGTATTTTTCTGAATAAAGCAGGAACAGGGTGAAACTTCAACTTTCATAATGAATACCTCCGGTATGAGTCTAATAAAGGATTGTTAAATTAAAAAATAAAACACAAGAGTTACAACCAGAATATCTTTTACCACAAAGTGAGTGGGAGAGGATGAATTCGCACATGGCCCGAGAGGTGAGAAGGCTGGGAAACAAAGTAGACGAAGACCTAGTTTTGCTCAAAAGAAATATTGCATCCTCTGTGGTTACCAAAACAAACAAAACAAACAAAAAAACCCAACACAAAACAAAAAAACCAATGCAAAACCAAGCAGCATAGCCATTTCCCAAAGACAGCCATATCAAAAGAGAAACTAAAATGAGTAAATCACAAAAAAAGGATCAGTGTGAGGAGGAAATGCATCCCAACCAGGACCGAATCACCAGCCGCTGGTGGTCAGTTCTGGTCCCCTGGGGCTGGCACCAGCGAGTACCTGGTGTCTATCGATATGTGTATTGATATGACCAAGGGGACATTAAGTAGTTTCTGATGTTGAAAATTTGTATGTTGCATCAATTTATGTTGCCTTCATACTTCCTCCTTTAAATCTTGAATTACAGAAGACAGTCTTTGCTTTTGTGTTCCGATTGTATTTGGTTTTTGGTGTATTTTCTATAGCAAACTTCAAGCATCTTAATGGAGGGAGGAGAAATATTATCCAGAATGTTACAATGTTCAGTTTACAGAACATTGTGTGGAAGTAAATTTCATACATCCGTCGAAAAGTGTCATATTATAGCAAAGATGGATTCTTCAGGTCATTTGGCCTCTGGCCCTCTCTTAGTCCTCAGCGGGCTTCTGTGTTGATTAAGAAGTCTCAGAAGAATTGTGGACTCATGCTGGTATTAAATAAAATCTTTCAGACACCTTTTATTATTCCCCCTGATGGAAGTCTTACTACCATGCTGAATCATTCAAACATTTATTCTCCCTCTTCCTTGCTTTTTATTTTGTCCATGATACTAGTAAACATTTAAGGGTCCAGCCTACCTCTCACGTAAGCTGAGATACTGCTGCGCTTACATCTGGAGATACATTTTAGTCCCAGTTGCTCTGGGGTCTACTCAGGATTACCCTCTCAGCCATCCATAAGTGTCGTATACATAATCGAGTTATGTTTTTTAACATTACAACAGTTTACTATAAAAGTTAAATATCCAAAATATGTATCTAGGTAGACAAACTTAATTAACCAAGGGTCAAGGCTGGGGTTCTCAGTCCATCTCTTATTAGTTGATGTGGGCCAAAAGAGTCCTTAATATTTGTTGAGTAGTTAAGATGTTCCGGGCACTGCTGTAATCATGTTACATTAAATCATTCATTAATAATAAATTAATAGCAATGGCAACCCTTTGTGATAGGTAGTTATCATCCCTATTTTAAACATGGTAGAGCTGCGAAGTAATTTGCTAGAGATCTGATCACCAGCAAGCAGGGACTGTTGGTTTCAAACCTGAAGTCCTTGTTCTTAACCATTCTTGTGCTGATTCCTTTGAGCTTCAGTAGTTTCAATTATAAAATAGAGAAAATCCTTTCTTCACAGGGCGGTTGCAAAGATCATATCTCCTAATCTCTAAACCCATTTCAAAAGAAGCCTCCCCTTTGCCCAGAGATTACAAAAAGGTGCTTTCCCACAGGCTGAAGGGGCCCCAGATGGAGGGCACAGATTGCTCAGCAGAATGAGGACTGGCTTTCACCAACCACTTATCCATTGCCTGGCAAACTCATCTCTGTGCCCAAAGGTCAGGACTCATAGTGGCTGTAGACACATCATTCCTGTTGTAACGCTTACCAACAATTCCCTATTCCTCAGAAGCTAAAACAAGACTCATTTTCATGACAGAGAATCATCTTCATTATATGACCCCTGGCTACTTCCCTCCTTTGCTGATTTTTCTTGATTGTTTTTCACTCAATTCATACTGGATCACTTGTGATTGTTGGATTTGCCCTACCTTCCTTTCTGTGATGTTTGGGAGGTCTGCCTCTTCTGTCTAGGAAGACCACCCCCAACTCTTTTGCCTAACCAACTTCAGCTGCTTCACCAAGTGTTAGATCATCATTTCCAAAGCCTTCTTTGCCATCCTGCTGCCACCCAAAGCAGTCTTCTTTCATATTTCCCTAACACATTAGTCTTGTCTTTGTTAGAACACATTTCATGCTACTTTGTATATATTTTTGTATCTGTTTCCTCTTTCAATTTCTGAATTTTTTAGAAGGAGATCTTTTGGTTCATCCCCATATCCTCAGCAGAGCTTGCTGCCCTTAGCAGGTGCTTGGTAAATGCTTGTTTGGTTGATTTAAATAAAATCCTGTAGCTAACTATAAAAATTTCATAATTCCTTCTCAAAATGAAAATAATAATGGAAAAAGCAATTGATAACTAAAAGTAAGAAGGTTAAGTACTATTAGGTTTTACGTACTCTGCTTTATTCAATACAGTGAGTTATACTTAGTTCTATGCATCATTGATGGGAATATTGCATTTTTTTCTAGCCATCCTGCTTCACTCTACTTATCTGAGGGATATTTTCTCAGTAATTGGGGCTGTAATAATTTAACTTTCTGTCATTTATAGGATGCTTAGAATTTTGATTCACAATAGGAACAGCTCCATACAATGGAACAAACTGACAGAATTGAATTGGAGCTTTCAATTCTGACTTGATTGGATTGTCCAGGGTAGAGAAAGAAAGGGAATACAGGACACAGAAAAGTATATCATGACAATGACACTTAATAACTTGCGCAAAGATTGAGGTCTCTTTGGAGGTTATCTACATTTTTCTTGGAGCAGGATGAATAAAAATCCTCCAGAGTACAATTATCTGAGACAAATGTAATATTCCCCTCTTTTTCCAATAAAGAAAGAACGTTTGGCACTTATTGTATGCTTCTTTGTAGAGTAGTTATATCTTAGTTTTATTCATAGATTTTTCTTCTACTACACAGCCCTTGTGTAAAAAAAGACCTGTCTACCGTTCATTTTCACTTATTATTTGCACCTAAGGTTGTATTTTCTTCTAAAAGAAATCTGCTCAATATAATAACAAAAAAACAATGCATAAGTCGAGTCATGTGTATTACATAATATCCATGAAAATACAATAACCAATTTGCAAAACTTTACAGGGACAATATTCCTAATGACCTAATAATGATTTAAACATAGGAGAGTAGTCATCAAAATTATTAAATTCATCTTCAGTCTTCAGTTCTGCACCTTTTCGTCTTCAAAGATGGAGGTTTGAAAATTCAGCCTCTCATTATACTATGCTTATGTTAATAGGATTTCTTTAGTTTGGAAAGTTTCTCCAACCTGCTTGGTGCTTTGGACAATAAATGTGTTGAAGGCAAATTTACCTCATAACATCAAAGGAAAAGACAGGGCAACCAATTTAAGGAGAATCTTACCAGAAACTTGTCTTTCTACAAAGCTGAATATAAAGTTTCTAGAATGTAGTTAATGTTTCATAGGAGAATGTGCTCGATTTGTATTATATATTTTATTTAACTACCTCATGTAACTTGAACTTTAGTTAATTTTTAATGGTTCTATGCTCAGCAGAACAATGCCATAATAATTTTAGCTGCAATTGTCAGTAGAAATCATTAGCATTGACTATCAGCATAGTAAGGTAATTGCAGTTATATTAATATTCTGTGAATACAAGAAAGTAGACACAAATAATATGACTTTTTTGAATAAGACACTGAATAACTTTGAAAGTTTTTGTAAATATCATCTTGGTAGTACCAAATATGAAAATAATCAATTAAAAAGAGGAAATATGGCTGAAGTTTTCATTTCAGTTAAAAAATTTTTATAGTTTATCAGTGACAAGATGAACAATGTGATGTGACCAACCTATATTTTAAAAGTGCATTCATGCTCAGAGGTTAAATCTCATAATATATATATAAAAAATCAAAACCAGCCGTTTAACAGTGACAAGTTTTTATCTCACTACATGTGAATATTGTGTCAGATTTGATTAATTTGTCTTACATCTATTCTAATCTTACCATCTCTGTACTTTAACTGGCCTGGTTAGACCAATAATATTTAATGTGATTATTGATGTGGTTAAATTTTATTATACCTCTTTGCTAGCTGTTTTCTGATTTTTTCATTTGTTCTCTATTTCTTTTTTAACTCCTTTATTTTGCCTTCCTTTGTCTGAATTGAGTTTTTTTTTAAACAATTCTGGGCTAATCTTCTCGATTGACTGATTTTAATACTTCTTTTTAAAAGTCTACTTTAGTTGTTGCCCACAGTTTACAATATACATTTTAAATAATCTGATTCTAAATTCAAATGATATTATACACCTTCACATGTAGTGTGTAGTGTTAAGAGTCTTATAGTGGTAAATTCCTAATTCCTCTCTCTCCCCCTGTGCCACTTTTGTCATATATTTCAGTTGTACATATACTATGAGAACAAAATACTTTGATACAAATTTGCTTTAAAGATCACTTACTTTTTTAGAGCGATAAAAATAAGAAAATATACTTCACATTTATTTATTTGCTTTTGGTGCTCTATTTCTTTGAATAGGTCAAATTTTCTGAAGATGTCACTTCTGCTGCTTGAAGAATATACTTTAACATTTCTTATAGAGTAGATCTCCTGACAATTAATTATCTCAGTTTTGTTTGTCTGTGAGATTCTTTATTTGTCCTTCACTTTTTTTTTAACATCTTTATTAGAGTATAATTGCTTTACAATGGTGTGTTAGTTTCTGCTTTATAACAAAGTGAATCAGCTATACATATACATATCTCCCCATATCTCCTCCTTCTTGCATCTCCCTCCCACCCTCCCTATCCCACCCCTCTAGGTGGTCACAAAACACCAAGCTGATCTCTCTGTGCTATGCGGCTGCTTCCCACTAGCTATCTATTTTACATTTGGTAGTATATGTAAGTCCACGCCACTCTCTCATTTTTTCCCGGGGGAAGGGTAAGCTGTCCTTCACTTTTGAAGTATATTTTCAAGGTGTATGTAAAATTCTAGGTTGACTATTTGTTTGTTTGTTTTTAGCACTTTAAAAGACATATTCCTTAGACTTCTTGTTTGTATGGTTGCTGACAAGAAATCTTCTCTAATTATTATCTTTACTCCTCTGTAGGTAAAGTGGTATTTTCCTCTGGCTACATTCAAGATTTTCTCGTCTTCGGGTTTCAGCAGGTTGAACACCCAGGTAAGTTTAACATTTTTGTTTCGATTTGTTCTGTTTGGTATTTATCAAGTTTGGTGTTCTCTTGGGTCCCTGATATGGTGTGTATCAATAATTTGTAAAATTCCCAGTTATTATTTTGTCCAGTGTGCGTTTTATGTTGTGCACATTTTCTTCTCCTTCCGAGACTCCAATTACAAATATGTTAGACTGTTTGCTATTGTTCCACAGCACTTGAATTCTCCAAAGTTTTTATTGCTTACTGTAATGTTGTCTCACAACTCTTGAATTCTCTGTACTTTTTATTTCTTTCTGTTTTTCTTTCTAAATTTCCACTGGGGTCATTCCTATTTACCTGTCCTCCAGCTCACTGATTATTTCCTGGTCTGTGTTAAGTTTAATCAGCTGCAAGTTGAAAGAATTCTTCATGTCTGTTTATTTGTTTCCTATTATGATACTTTTCTTTGATTCTGTCTTACAGTTTCCATTTCTTTACTGAAATTACCTGACTGACCTTGTACATTTTCTACCTTTCCCATTAGAGCTTTTAACCTATTATTTTCTTTCTTTTTAATTATTTGTTTGATGGTTTCAATTATCTGTGTCATATCTGGGTGTGGATGATTGCTTTGTACCTTCAGACTGTGCTTTTTCTTACCTTGTTTATTATGTCCCAAATATTGTTGTTGAAAGCTGGATATGCGTTCTATGATTGCAGATAATAAGTTTTCTTTTTGCTTTTGCCTTTTTGATGAGTGAATTGGAGCATACAGTTCTTTGTCTAGGGCTTTAGTGTCCATTGTGTGTAACTTTAGCCATAATGGCGGCAGTTTTGAGGGTGGTCCCTACTTGGTCTCTCTGATCAGCTTTCCATCTTCCTTTTGCTTTACTCTCCACAGAATTTGTCTCTTGCAGCATTCTTAAATCTATTCCAATTTACTTTTAACCAGTGCTTGCTAGTGTGGTGACAGAGGGCAAGGTGTGGTATGCATTTTCCAATGTTCTGATCAAGTGTCAGTCTTAAACAAGTGTTGCAAACCTGTGTCACAGGGGTATGCCTCTTTTAATAAGTGTTCCTACTTCCTTGGGGAAGTGACCGAACTAGCTCTAGGTTCAGCCTTCCATGTGAAACAAGATCAGAAATGTATTAAGTTCCTCATGGAATGTCCAACCTAGCAGATACTTCTGCCCCTCCCTAGGGCTGGAGGTTTTTTTGCTCATTTGTTCACTTCTCCCAGTCAGTTTCTACCATCAGGCTACAGGGATCTGTTGTTGTTGTTGTTGTTTTCATCGTCGTTCTTCTTCTTCTTCCCTTTCTTCTCCTTCTTCTTCTTCCCCTTCTTCTTCTTCTTCTTCTTCTCCTTCTTCTCCTTCTTCTTCTTCTCCTTCTTCTCCTTCTTCTTCTCCTTCTCCTTCTCCTCCTCTTCCTCCTCCTCCTCCTCCCCCTCCTCCCCCTCCTCCCCCTCCTCCCCCTCTTCCCCCTCCTCCTCCTCCTTCTTCTTCTTCTTCTCATTCCCGCTGAAGATTAAGGCATTTTTCTCATAGGGGAGTTAGAAGGATGGGTTTGTGTGGATTTCAGCTTTAGCTGCAGCTTTCTCAGGGTTGTCTTCAGCTATGCATACCTGCTGGGGTTCTTGAAAGAAAAACTTGCAGAAAGGTGTAAGACTCCCATGTTATGACCCCAGGTGCTTTAATTTTCCTACTCCACAGTTGTTTTTAGTAATTTGTCAAAAGTGTCTAGCTGAATCCTCTTACCAGCTTATATGACATTAAGGACATCTTAAGGGCATCTGTCCCTCAGTAAGCAAAGTCTCTAGCCCTCTTTTTGTCCTGCGTTGCCTGCTCTCTCTTCAGATACCAAACTGGATGTTCCCTCTGCAACCTCAGTTCTGTGACCTCCCTAGGGAAGTCTCAAATTTGCGGTTTGTCCACATTTTTTCATATTTTAAGGTTGAGAGTGAGCTCTGCTCTACTTTTCCAAGCTAAAACCAGAAGTCCTTCCTAATGTCTTCTTCCTTTTGCTGTGAGATCAGTTAAAATTGATGATTCATATTTAATAAGCAGGCATTTGTATGTATGTTTTCAAAAATAGAATTTATTATATGACATAATGTTTTCTTTAGGAAGAGTTCCAATAATCTTATTAGCTAGAACATTTATAATTTCACATAACAACTGTGATGTCCCATTAATTTATACACAAATATTTTTATAAATAAGAAATTGATTCACTGACATGTCTTCTCTGTTCACATTACTTTATACACAGCTAATAGTCAAATTTGTGTTCCAACTTCTGTTCCCATGTAGGTCACTATTGTTTGTATTCTTAGTATTATTCCTGGCATTACTTTGTCTCCATCTAAATCTTTATTTCTTTTGTTGCCTTATTTTTGTCTCATTCTATTTTCTTATCCTACATAATTTCTCATGAGCCATCTGAAACTGTTTCTAAATTATCACTGGGATTAAATATAAAAAAGACAAATTTTATAAAAGAAATAATAAATGGAAGAAAGAAGGGAAGAAGAAAGGAGCAGGCATAAAAAAGGCAGCATATATATGTTGTGGGAAATAAAATGATTGATTTCAGTGAAGGATGTCAACATAAATTGCACATTCTGGCAAAAACTTGAAAAAGTCTAAAACACTTAGAAGGGGCAAAAAAATCATAAAAATGATAAAAAGAATGTGCACTTTTATTGGTGACTTAAATGTAAAAATCATTATTTGTTATCTTTAATAAATTAGTTTTAAATCCCAGTCTTCTGTCCATAATGAAATAGCAAAGCATGAAAATGTCATATTTAAAAGACTTTGAGACCAAGACTAATGCAATACTGGGTTTAATAGAAAATAGTGTTAGGAATTTGTGGGAAAACAAGACTGGGAGTCAGAGGATCTTTGTTCCTATTGTTTACCTGTCAGTAGAAGTATGACCTTGGTCAAGTTACTTAATCTGCCTGAGCTTTGTTTTCTTCCTCTACAAAATGGCAGATTTATATCTGATTATCTCTGAGATTTAAAAATCTATACCTATGACTTTAAAGGTAGGTTAGGGCAAGCTGTGATGGGCATTCAATGCCAAAGATAAGGACTTTGGACTTGATCTTCTAGTAAATGGAAACTCTTTGAAGGTGTCTGAGCAAGAGGTTATCCATAGCATTGGAAGAAGACATTAGCTTGGAAGGAGAGTGGTTAGCATATGGGTGAAGTGGAGAGTGTTGGCTTGGACTAGTGGGTGATACAGCGGTGTGGTGTGTTTGTGGTATGGTGATGCAGGGGGCACATAATGGAGCACCAATGCAGGACTCAAGTCTTTGTACTACATTAGAGCTAATACAAGATGAAATGAGAAGAGTAATGATTTAGGAGAAGGCTTAGGATAGCCCACACTCCATGTGTCCTAGGGATTCAAGAATTTGTCTCAATACACCCTTTCCCTTTCAATATGCACTTTTCCTTTGTTCCTGCTCATAGCTTTACAATGTTTCTATAATTAAATACCAGAAGTGTTCTATTCAATTAATACAATGAAACACTTAATTTTAGGTTTCTAGAGTGATCTTAGTCTTGAGTTGTCTACCTTCCAGTGTCAATGAGACATCACCTGGGAATTCTGGCATTTGGGAGGAATAGTCAAGACTGTTTTCCAAACTGTCCCTCATCCCCACAACTGTATTGTATCTCCCCATAGCAACATTCACATGTGACAGATCGTACCATCCATAACTACTCCTTATTGATGGATGAGATAGCCTGGACTTTACGAGGCTTATAAACATAACCCCTGATTTACTAAAGACAAACAAATCTGGTTGATACCAGCTGTTAATAGCACCCACCTTTAACTTTCATAAGTGGTCATAATTTAATGATAAATTCTATGCACACCTTATTTTGGAGCTATTCAGTACTAGCTAGACATAACTGTATATTTTTCTCTTCTTCAGATTCACAGATTCGTGACACTCCATTGTAAGTACTCTATGATTGAGAACTGCTAGTCTAGGGTTATGCAAACTCTCTTTAGGATACTCTAAGGCATATAAGAAAATAATACATGTCACACATCAAACTCCCACTTCATTCCTGTCTCCCCGGTACACACAAAGAATTAGAAAACTTGAGTTTTCCCAGTTGGCTAGTATCAGATACAGGGTGTGATTGGCAGAACAATGCCCTCTCAAAGAAATCCATGTTTGTCCCCAGAAATTGTGAATACATTATGTTACAGGGAAATTAAGGTTGCTAAGCGATTGACCTTGAGAGGAGGAGATGACCTTGATATGGGGATTATCCATGTCGACCCAATATATTCACAAAGGTCTTTATAAATGAAAGAGGTAGGAGAGACAGGTCAGAGTGATGCAACATAAGAATTTGATGTGATGTTGACAGCTGTGAAGATGGACGAAGAGGGCTATAGCCAAGGAATGTGGGTGGCTCTAGAAATTGGAAAAGTGTAAGGCAATCGGATTCCTCCCTACAGACTGCAGATGGGACTACAGTCCTGCTGACACCTTGATTGAATCCTAGTGAAATCCATTTCAGACATCTGACCTCCAGAATTATGAAATAATACATTTCTGTTGTTTTAAGCCACTAAGTTTGTGGCAATTTGTTACAACAGCAATAGAAAACAAATACATAGGGGTATGTAAAATCCATCAGAACTTTAAATAGTGCAAATGATATTATCACTTATGTTGTTCAGTACATTTTATATAAAAAAAGATTCAAGCAAGCTACTCCTTAAGTTCAAGATCAGGCAGAAGCTTCCTCCTTTAATGAGTTAGTTTGCTTTCCATTGGTAAAGAATAAGATATATATATATGTGTTTGTTTTCTCCTATTTTCCTTGCAATCTAGGAGAATAAGGGTTAAGTTTTATGGTTAACTATTATGACATTCTGTAAATTTCTTCCTATGGACTTTCTTTTCCCAAGTTTTACATTAAGGATTAATCTTTTACTCTGAGTAATAGTTTTGATAATATCATCTTTGAAGACATTTGTAAAGAGAAAGGATAAGAATAAATTAAAAATAATAGTACTAAATAAAATATAGCTTTATTCTAACTGATTAGGTATAAATAATCAATTTCTACATAATCGAGAACCAGAAATGTGAGTCTTGCCCAATACACAAATTTAGAGTTGGTCATATATTTACATTAACATAACAAAAAATTGAAGAAAATTTAAAAAATGAATGAGGTAATAAATATTTTCTAATTCTATTATTCTTTGTCTATTCTTATTGATGGGGTCATTATGTTAAATTAGGGGTCAGATAAAACTAGTTCAACCATAACTGCTGGTTAAATTAATCAGTCATAGTTTATTATTTTACCTCTGAAGTTTAATTAGAATTGTACTCTGATAGAAAGAAAATATAAGCAACTGCTCTGAATCTCTTCTAAGAAATGTTACATGTAGTATGTGACTGGTTACTAAAATGTATAAATATTTAGAATTTTTTTCTTAAAATCTCATGGAATTACTTTCATTTTAAAAATAATAGCTATATATCATTTTACATTACATATAATTTAGCTCCAAAGAATTATATTTCCTTTTAATCACATGCGGGTGCTTGATCAAGTTGCTATCATACAGACAGCAAGTGCAATAGAATCCAGGGAATAGAAAGGTCAAGTTGGCCTGGGGTCTTGGTAAGTGCTTTCTAGAAGAGTAGATGTGTGAATTACATTCTTTTCTTGGATAAGTACGGTATTAAGAAGTGTGACTTCTCCATGTAAGCAAGTGGGTCATTTGCGGGACCAGACTGGAACTTTGATTTTACATTGGAGAATATTAGTGGATAAGAACAAACAGATAAAGACCCAAAGTTTGTACTGAAATAATCCTCAAAAAGTTCATACTCTTTGTGAATGAAATTATTTAACTGCTATCTTCTCAGGCTTTGGTCATTATTTGTGTTTCTTTACTAAAAACTGAAAATAAAGAACTACTGGAAAAACCTGTTACTACCTTGAGCCATTCAGGGAAATACACATGAATGTGTGTGTGTGTGTGCGTGCGTGTGTGTGTGTATTTAAACTTGTAACTTCTAAGAGAAGAAAGAGTATAAGCATAGTAATAACCCCATGGACTAAGCTACTACTGAATCCAGCTTCATTCTACCTGTTAGGTGTGTTGAAATAAATCTTGGTAATTACAACATAAAGAGTAAATTACATTAGGCATATTTTAAAAAATATTGCTGAGTACCTGTTGTGTTAATTAATTGAGTTTGATACCAGAAGAAAAAATATGCTTGTTCATTTGTAAAGAAGCAGTATTACATTGGGTATTAAATATTTTCAAGTATAAATCATTGCATGCATTTATTCATTCATTCTTTATATTTATACATATATATAATCACCTATTTCTTAATAAACAAAAGAATATTGTGCATATTTGCATGTCTTAATTGTATATGTGTCAAATCATAGAGAGTACATTATTTATTTAGTTCCAGAGCACAGCAAAATCACTTGGCATATCATAGGTGCTTAATAAATATTTTGCGTACAGATCTGGATTACTGTAATCCACTATCTCATAATACTATTGCTTTAACTATTTATAGCAGCTAGTATGTCCAACCTCCACTTACAGGATAATCATCCCAGTTCTTTCCACTTGTCATATGGGAAGGTTTTTGTCAATCTCCTACCTGTTTCATTCTAATCTTCAAACTCTCAAAGACTTTTAAGAAACTGGATTCCTTGCTATGGAAGGACACTGAAAAAAAAAATTAGAAATCCTCCTAGGCTATTTCTAATAGGATGCCTATTAGCTAAAATAACTAAGACTTGGGATCTTAGAATGGACTGAACAATCATAAGGTCACATTAAGTAGCATGGAAAATTGTCAGCGTTTCAAATATGTTTTAGATCCTCATGTATAATGTATCCTCAGTTCATTGATTATTCTACTATGTCAGCCAGATTCATCTATTTCACTGGTTTTCGACTGGGTGACGCTTTGCATCCCAGCGGGCATTTGGCAAGGTTTGGAGAATTTCTGATTGTCCCAACCAAGGGTGAAGGATGCTACTGTCATTTAGTGGGTAGAAGCCAGGGATGCTGCTAAATATCTCAGGCCATTTTTGTAAATGTCAGATTTAAGTACATTTCATTTAGTAAATGAAAGATTTAGGAGAAACTCTTTAAATAAATGTATTATACCACTCAATTTCCACAGTAATACTAAACGTGAAACTGAGTGCTGGAACTCACCCCATATTGCAACTTTCTTAACTTCTGTAATTCCATTAATACTCTTGAGATGTCAAATGTAAAAATCAGTGTCACTAGCATATCAGAATGGCTAGCTTTCTGTATTTTTAAGCAGATGCTCCTTGAATATTGGCAAGTGTGGGGTATGGTCTCACCTTTTAATTACAGGGGAGTCATTTGAGATTCCAACAGACTATATAGTTCTCCATGGGCCAGCTAGTGAGCTTCCCAAAGCATTGAAAAGGAAGTTATTTAGGCATCCATGAAATTGGGTTCATTTCATGTTTTCTGATTGTATGTTCTTCCTAATGTATAGATGAAATTCAGTTACATAACATCATAATGTATTGTTTATATTAGCTCTTTGTTATAATGTTTTTGCACATCAGAAGGGACTAATAATAATAATAACAATGATAATAGCTCTATTAAAACCAGAGCATTATTCATTTATCAGTCTGTAAGGCAATTTTTGGCTTCCTTTTGTTTTTCTTTGTAATATGTCCTTGTTATTTTCCTGATCACCTCTACCATCTGAAAGCATTTCATGGCATTTTTCATGTATGTAATACAATACAGTTTGAAGGGAGCTGAAATATTATATGCTTCTACACTTAGGAAGATGAGAGGTAGGATGAAGAACTCGATTTCTTTGTCTAGATCATTTTGTTGTAGGTGTTAATTTGCCACAGTATTTCTCAATTACTGTTCAGACACCAAGCGTGGTACTCTCTTATTGGGTAAGTATTTAGGAAGAGGTTTAAAGAAAATGCATCACTGGTAAACGTTTACTCAGTGTTTCGTGTTTGATCTTTTTGGTACAATCTTTCTACTAAAGCTGGAATCTATTTTCAGTGACTGCATATGAATGCGACACACGTTCTGCGGCCTAACATATGCCATCTGTAAAAGCATTTACTTTAAATTAGTGGAAAAAGTAATCAAAAGGGCTTTGTACTTAATGCAAAACTTTTGGTGACTATTAAATGCTCATTAGAGGGTGTTTTTGCTGTATGACTGTCAAAATCAGCAGGACGTTTATGTTAGATTTCCTGAGTGGGTCAAGATTGAATATGATTTTACAACCTAAATAACATAAATGAATGCAGGTTATTTCAGCATCTCCAGATGTTTTTTAAACTCTTTGCCCCTAAACCCAAAACTTAGTGCCATTTTGAATTCTGCAATGGTATTTTATTGACGATTTTAAAAATTAAATATCTGACATCTTTAGATAAGTAGGCTACTTTTTCATACTTCCACCATTTATAAATGAGAACACAGTACTATCTCTAATGCGAAATATTACTCCAGCCCATCCTTTATGGAAATATATCCTCAGGGAATCAGATAATATTAAATCAGTTTAACTATGAACTTATTACAATAGCTAATTATTTAAAATTTTAATTATGTTATGATGGCTTATTTGGTAGATTGTGTATGTGTCACAACTTGATTGAATCTCTGGAAATATGTCCTTATTATCACTTTTCTTTTAATTAAACATTCAATAGCTGTCTTGTTTAATCTAGAGAGATGTAGCTATTATTCTCACTATTATTATTTAGGTAGTACCATGCATAAGAATGGTACTGTATAATGAGAATTAATGATTAAACCAAATCACAGTACTCACACTGAGAAAATTAAATCTCAGATCTATTAACTAAAGTCTGTAGGTGCTCTGATTGTGAAAGATGATTTTGAAGACCCCACCTACTTCATAGAGATGGAAGGAAGAAACCCAGGAGTTCAGGAGGTCATACTCAACTTGGCTGCAGGCAGAATTGTGCTTGGAGTAGTTAGACCAGCACTGATGGTCAAGTACAGAAAAGCAGAGTAATAATAATAATAAAAAAAACTGGAGCAATAAAAGCCTGCCAATTTATAAAAAATAGTATAAGATCTGCATAATGTCATTTTCCTTGGGAAATGTTTGAAAATTGACAAATTAATCTGCTTCTTTACTCTACTTTTGAAAATCTTTACCGTGGGGGTTAATTGTATCACTCTCTATATTGTCTGGAATCAAAGCTATTTTTCTGTTTCATAAAACTCTAATTACTCGTCAACTTTGTCTCTGGAAGCTTTATATATCATATAGTCTAAGAGGAAGAGGGGAAAATCATCCTGATTTTGTTCCCATTGCAAAAATCTCTTTTCTCTTGGTCAGTCTAAAAAGGCTCTCACTCCAACTGGCCATCTACCTTTCTAACATAGATTTACAACAGAAAAATAAATAATAATCCTCATTTGAACTGGAGTCTTTTATAAATAGCTTATGAAGGTCAAAATATTTTTGCGGGGGAGTGGCTATAGGAACAGCAGTTGGAAAGCATACTGAAGTTTTTGTGCCAGTATTGGCTGGAGGGTTTGATTCTTTCCATGTAATTAACCCGAAGAATGAGAGCATGCAGCTAAATTCTATTTACAATGGGATGAAAAGTATCCTGGCCCTATTAATAATGATCATCTGTTGGAAATGGAATTAGATTTCTCATCAGTCAATTATGTATTAATTATAGATGCTTTTTTCAAATGTCTGTTCAATAAAAGCTTCATTGTTTGGGTACAACAGCTCAAAAAAAAAAAAAAGAGTATTCTTCATCCTAATCCCCTCACAGTCTATTGGGAAAGATATTTAAGTACATAAGGTGATAATGAAGTGATAGATTTGATCGAGTACTCTGATATAGGTGGGAGCAATGCTAAAGAAAAGGTGCTTAAGGAGGGTGGGAGGGAGGCTGAAGAGGGAGGGGATATGGGGATATATGTATGCGTATGGCTGATTCACTTTGTTGTGCAGCAGAAACTAACACACTATTGTGAAGCAATTATACTCCAATAAAGATGTATTAAAAAATATATAAGAAATACTGTAGGAAAAGGCAACAGGTGAACTGATTCTTGAAGGAAGAGAGCAGTAAAGCAAGTCATAAGCCTGGAGATAAAAGGATGAGACGCTTTCTTCCTGGAAAAAGGGGAAGTACACATAAAGTCATGCAGGTGAGATTTTCTGCTTATAATAGGGCCTCTATATTCAAATGAAATCAATCAATTTCTATGCATGTTTTTCTGCGTGATAAACAAATTAATCCTAAATCAGCCAATGTGATAAGTTTCTGCCATATTAATCCCTGAGGCGGTGAGTGTGGCAGAAATAAAATCAAATGATCTCAAACTCACTCTGTGGAACTTGTGTATCTGAGCAAAACTTTCTCAGTTGACTCATATTTAGCAAAGAGGACAACTTTATTAAACGGAGAGAGAAAATAGGCCCATGTGTACCTTTGTTTCTGACACTATAAACAACTTTTACAAACTTGGGAGATAAGCAGAAGGGAGGAAACAAAAATATTTTCAAATTAACATACGATTTACAAATACTTCCCTCAAGATGGAATTGTGTTTTAGGGATCCTTGATCTTAGGAGAGAACTACTATGAAATGGTAATAAAAATGAGTTAGAAACCATCTTCAGTAAGGTGATTTCTTTCAGTGGAAAATAACAAGGCTTAGGATTTCCCATAACTGTATTTTTGATAGCTCATGGGTAACTTAGCATTTTAAGATTCATACTTTCTTAGTTCTCTCTCCCCGTGGAAAAAAGAAAATGTTAAAAACTTTAGTCACTATATATCAAACCCTGGTGGAAACATAGATTTCCATTTCTTCGTCTTCACAGGTAACTCTGTCATTTGATAAAACTTGGGGGTCAAGGCTTTATGACTATGACATCATGTATATCTCTTTTGAGTTAGAGGCCAATAAAGCATCTCATTGCATCTCTTGAATCATTTATAGAAAATGCAAAGATTTTAATGCCACAAGAGGATGAACTGGAGCTGTGTTAGCAAATATTCCCCAGATTTTTCTCACTGGAAGAAAATAAGCTGAATTGGGTTCTTTCAGCAGCATAGCAAAGAAACTGCACTATAGAATCTCACAACATGGAACAATCAAGGTTCTAAGGTGGTAGGGCAGTGTCCTCTAGAGTATGAGATGACTCCGCTGTCCTCTGTTAGCTCGACATTGCAATAAACTCTGGGGGCAAGGATGCGCCCTTTGACTTCATGCCCTGGGCTAGTAGTCACGCTTCTGGACCACTGGCCAGTCTGATGCTCCTTAAGTCAGCCCAAGGCCTTGTGCTCCATCATATCCACACTATCCTGAAGGCAACTCAGAGACCACAGTCCCTGCCTGGTAGTGAAAAGACAACCTAACAAATGTGCTTCTATTCAATTTCAATCCCATGAAAATTTACCTGCACTGACCTCTTTATTTCTTCCTACTCTGTCCTATTTTTTCCTACTCTGTCAGTAAGGAAGTGTGGTCCTTACTGTTCAAGACTTATCCTTTCCTCTATGATTTACACCCTATATTTTCCTGAGAACTTTGACTTTTTGCTCCAACATCACATCACATCTGAATATTCAAGAATATTGTTTAAAAGTGTCTCCTATGTGTGTACCAGCCACCTTCCATCCAAGAGGGAAACATACAAAGTTGGTCTTATATCTGGGCAAATTCAGGTGCATGTAGGTGAATCATGGTCTGATGTCAACTGCCTAGACATTAACCTTGACCTAGAACCCTTGTGAAGTTAACAGCCCTCAGGACTGGAGGCAGCACCTCTGTCAAAGGAGGTATGTGATGAAGGACTCAATTTTTCTTTTCCTGCCCATCAAATCCCAGGCGCCATGCTGGGTGCCTTATAAATAGTCAACTTTAAGACTTTTAACGAAGCTACAGGATTTTTAAAAAATTTAATTAGGAAAGAAGCTAAAACCCACAGAATTTTTTAAAAATCTCAGCTCACACAGCTAGCAAATGGTTGAGAAAGATTTTTGTCCAGTTGTTAGGCATCTCCTGAACTAGAAACAGATCGTAGATCACTTATACTTCCTCATATACTGTGTTCTTCCTGTTTTCTTCTCGTTATCTCAGAAGGCATAAAATATATTAATGTTATTATATTTTGGCACTTGAATGGACATTTTAAAATATTCTCTGTAAGGGAAGTCCACAAAAAGCACTTCTGTTTCATATTAAATTACAGTGGTTGATTTGGGGAATGGTGTGTGTTTGGGGTACCAGCTGAACTACCAGCTTTTGTTGTAGAATATGGTGTTTACTTGAAAGAATGCCTGACACACACTTCATCCAGACTTGAGTGTGTGATAAACATGTTCTCAAACTGGATGAAAGGACTACCTCACTTCAACGATAACCACTAAGAGTATTAACTGCAAATTATATAATTGAAGATTCCAATCCAAATTACAATTTTGGAAAATAATTATATTGGCCATAATGAGCTTGACATTTTCTCAATCCTTAAAGAATTTTTAGTTGAGATTATTCACATTAGAGGGTGTGATTCCTTTTATATTGTATAACAGAATTTGCCAACGTTTGGAAGATCCACAGAAGTGACTGGACCAATATTTTTCAAGGGATCGTGATGCTACCAAACTTCGTACATGTAAAGGATTCATTCAAAGTGCAAGGTAGATCAATGGAATCAATAGAACAAAATGCAAAACAAAATTATAAAACTTCAGATTCCATATTGCAACTAACTTTTTTTGAAAAGATTTTTTTGATGTGGACTATTTTAAAAGTCTTCATTGAATTTGTTCAATATTGCTTCTGTTTCATGTTTTGGTTTTTTGGCTACGAGGCATGTGGGATCCTAGCCCCCCAACCAGGGATTGAACCCACACCCCCTGCATTGGAAGGCGAAGTCCAAACCACTGGATCACCAGAGAAGTCCCACAACTAACTTTAAGACACTAACACTCAATGAGTTTGAGTGTAGCATCAAAGAAGAATATCTACAAATACCTGGAAAGACTCTTACGTAAACATTCCTCTCTTCCAACTATAGATCTGTGTAAGGCCATGTTTCCTTAATATGGTTCACCCAGAACAACATATTGAAGCAGATTGAAAGCAGAAGCCGATATGAGAACCCAGCTGTCTTCTCTTAAGCCAGACATTAAAAAGATGTGCAAAAATGTAAAACAATGCCACTCTTTGAACTGAACTCTTCTGTCTTTTAAAAAGTATAGTTATTTTAAAATATATTATTTAACTACAATGGGTATATTATTAATTTAAATGAACTAGTTACTATTTTTTAAATGTATTAGATTTAATTTTTTAGACAGTAAATATTGATAGAGGAAGATCATAAAAACAAAAGTTCTTTGGAGTCTCCAACCGTTTTTGAGAATATAAAGAGTAACGACATCAAAATACAGAGAACCCCTGTGTATTAGTTTCCTCAGGCTGCCGTAGCGAAATACCACAAACTGGGTGGCCTGAACTAAATACATGTATTCTCTCGTAGTTCTGGAAGATAGAAGTCCAAACTCGAGGTCGGTAAGGTCATGTTCTCTGTGAAGGCTCTAGAGGAGAATCTGTTTCATGCCATTCTCCTAGCCTTTGGCACTGCCAGCAATGGCATTCCTTGGTTTGCAACTGTTTAACTTCATATTCTGGTGTCTTCTCTCTGTGTATCTGTATCTGACCTTCTTCTGTGGGTGTGTGTGTATATGTGTGTGTGTTTCTTCGTTTCTTCTTATAAGGACCCCAATCATATTGGATATGGGCCCACCCTACTCCAGTATAACCGTATCCTGACTTACATCTTAATTATATCACGAGGACCATTTCCAATAAGGTCACATTCACAGGTACCAGGAACTACGACTTGATATCTTTTGGGGGGATGCGATTCAATCCACAACAGCCTGTTTTATGGAAACCCAGTGTGGCATGAAGAGACGTGGTTCTATAGCCCCAGTTTTGGTAGCTATCAGGTTGTAAACACCTTGAGTTTATTTTGATTTTCATCTGCTCTGTGCTGTGCCTGGCCCCTAGCTGGCACTCAGTAAACTGTGACTGCGGACTGACCGAATTGATTAGTATCACCTTGTGAGGGATCCTGGAGATTCCTCGATTATGCTTCTTTGGATCACCCAAGACCTCATTTCAGGATGCTTTATTTTTAGGTCATGGTCTGCCATGGCTCCCTACTTGATTTCCTTCTGGAGACATAGCGTGATACATATGATGAATGTTGGATTTAGATACAGACTTACCCGGCTTATCCTATGAAGCCTACCATCCTGTTAGGTGTACAATTTGGAAGCTGTTACTGTATATCTCTGAGCCTGATGCTTTTCCTGTAGAAATAAGAGTGAAAATGCTGCCTATAGACATTTTGCAAGAATCTACTTAGATTCTATATGTGAAATTCTAATGTAGGTTTTCAAATTTGGTTGCTCAGAAGAACCCATCATGAATTCTGAAAGTCTGGGGAGGAGCCCGGGGATGTGCATTTTGCAGTGATCCTCAGGTGATGATGGCAGGTGCACAGCCTTGAGAGCTACTGGTGGTGTGACGTATTAGCAACAGAACAAAAATAAGGCTGGTTTTGTACAGTGTTGGAACGGACGCCACTTCATTCAACCTCCCTGGATACCAGAACCTTTAGTGTCAATCTCTAGTAAGGTAGACCCAGTTCAGGCATCAAGTCATATGTAAGAATACATTAAGGATTTCTTGATAAGAGACACTGTAACTGTTTTTATTTGTTTGTTTTGAAGAGAAAGCTTATTGAGAATGACCAAACCGATGCCCTGCTTTTTCCAGGGGAGGGCTGCTTCTTGATCAGAAAAGGAACAGAAAATATATTTTACCTTCTGTAGAGCCATGACAATTTCCTGTATGGAAAGTCACCAAATGCCTCCTTGATAGGGATAACGCTCTTCCCAAAGTTGAACGTTGGAGGATTGGGTAGGCCATAAAACTACCTGGATCAGTGCTCGGCATGCAGTAGGCGCTCAACAATTGTTAGATTCTCCTCATCTCAATTGTTCTATAGTATGGAAAAGTTAATTTTGGAAATGGAAAATTTCAACAAACATTTCCAACCATGGGCATGCTAATACATCCAGTAAGGCATTTTCTTTCATTTTTTTTCCCTGGAGCTACTGGGTATGCAATGGAGACCAACGTGTCAGTAGTTGTTTGTAGTTTTCTAAAGCAGTTAAGAGTATACTGACACTATATACTTAAAGCCAATCATTGGTAACTTAAATGGCGTTCCAAGACAGCAGAGAATCTGCATTCTAGGCTCATGTTTTAGAAACGATGAAGCAAGACGAACGCTGGCACACTCTGCAGTACTTTGTTGTCTGTTTGTCTACACATTTCAGGAAAATGTGTCTGGCTTCAGTGATGAAAATAAGCTACAGCTTCAAAGGCAACACCCAGGCTCTTTATGCTTTTGTTTTAACCATAGTGTCACAACATAGAAATCTGAGCTCATGTTGTCTAATGACATCCTCTGGCTCTTTCTAAGGGGAATTTTTGTCCAGTGGTCTTAAATCAAACAAAATCTTGGTATGTTTTTCCTCTCTGACAGGACAAGTTCAGGATCTTTCTGTGAGATGTCATCAGTTTTTAAAGGAGGTAGGAGCCGGAAAGGAAGAAGAAGCCCTCATATTTTCCAATCACAACTACTCGAGGCATGGCAGTTTGATTACATGGGAATGCCTGCTTAGTTTTAGTGCTTTAGGACTCGTCTGGAACTAGCTGTCATGTGATGGCTCAGTTGCCTGGTCTTTTTAAGGCTGCCTGAAAAGAGCTGTGCTATAAACTTTCTTATTTACCCTGTTTATTGGATGCACCCATCACATCATAGTGTCTGGCTACGTTTACAAGGGTAATAAAAAAGACTACACAATTCTTTCTCGGCAATTTGGTAGACTACCTAGGGTTCAAAGGAAATGCATGTGTGTGCAATTCAGTTATTGCAGTTTTCTTTAAAAAAATCTTAACATTTTTTACTTAGTATTTTAAGGAGTATTATGTAATAAAATCATAAAGGAAGAATATGTACTTTTAGCTGACACATTAAAGAAAATAAAATTATGGAAAGCCTTTCACATTCTTCTTCAAGGCAGACTGTGATAAGGGGAGATTTCTTTAGAATGGATGCTATGCTAGAGGCCTTGTTCTCGCAGCCAAAATAGTACATCCCACGTGAAGAAAAGTTTTAGATTATACATTCTTCTTGGATTTCCCGTCAGATTAAAGAGCATGTCATAGCACTGAGCAGATCTGCTGTGGCTGAAACGTGAGGCTATGAGACTTTTGCATAGGATTTTAAGTGAGGAGCGAGTTGGGTCGTTACTTTCAGCCAGGAAAGCGTGGAATGATAAATAAGTGTGTGTGGGTATGTGGATGTGTAGGCAGCTGACACGCATGTTCACAAGGGTTTAATGTGCATCCCAAGAGCTGGACAAGTGAAGGATGCAATATCCAAGTTAAGGAACTTAGCATGTGTTCAACACACAGTTATTAACTATTTCCTACATAAATACATGAGGTTAACAGATATAATTAAGCATGAGACATGGTAATTCACTCACTTGAGCTCAGGATTTCTCAAATAATTCTTTGTTATTTTCATTTCATTGCAGTGGAGAGCCATAGCATATACCAAACTAGGTCAAATGAGGAAGAAAAGAACAACAGTAATTGATCAAGGCAAAGGAAAGATACATACTTTAAAATCATTTCCAACATAATAAAGCACTCGTGCTTTAAATATCACAGAAACTTAAAAAGGCACAGAAGTTCCTACCAGAATTTGTATAATGAATCTTCTTTATACCCTTCTAATTGATTCCACTGTTCCTATTGCAAACCAATAGTAAAAAAATATTTAATCTTTCCTATGCCTTACTTAAATATTAATAATGCTATATTACTGTCTACTACACTTAAAAAAATGTGCATAGCTTAACATGTCATCAACAATGATGAAATAGATTTTGTGCCTAACTCCATAAACCAATAACTATATAAATACATTTCCCTTGGAAAAATCCCAAAGATATTTCCTTTAAAATTTTGTTTGAGTTTATATTGCTCGATGAAATGATTTATTCTGGATCTTTGGGAATAAAAAAATTAATCTTACCAACTAAGACTTTATATTCTAGCTGGAGAGATAAGATCGGTGCATAAATAAATATAATGTAAGGAAAAATATTAAATAATAACAATAAAAGTACACTTATATTTTATAGTAAGTTCAGAAGAAGACATTATTTGAGATGATTTAATTCTTTAAAAAAAAAATTGTTCTTGACCGACTAGGATACATGTGAAATTTTGCTAGGTACTGGGACTTTAAAGATGAACTTGGAATGGTCTTGGGCCTCAAGGTGGAAAAGACACTGTGGAAAAGATAACTGTTAAATAGAGAATTGAAGACAAAGAGGGAGATGCAGAAATGTGGTGATGGAGAAAAACATATTCTGTTCTTGCTCGAGAATATTATGAAAATGAGCCCCCATGGTCCAGGAAGGAGCACTTCAAACAGGAGTGTTTGATTTTGCAGAGGGTGCTGAAAAGGGGGAAATAGGAAATAAGATTGAAAAGCACCTGAACTTGAGGTATATATCACTGGGCTTGAGAAAGGGATTCAAGGGAAAGTTATGAGGAGCTGATAGGTAGCATTGTTAGTGGGATTTTAAAAAGTGTATTCAGTGAGAGAGTGGCATGGACATATATACACTCCCAAATGTAAACTAGATAGCTAGTGGGAAGCAGCTGCATAGCACAAGGAGATCAGCTCAGTGCTTTGTGTCCACCTAAGGGGGTGGGATAGGGAGGGTGGGAGGGAGATGCAAGAGGAAGGAGATATGGGGATATATGTATAGTTGATTCACTTTGTTATACAGCAGAAGCTAACACACCATTGTAAAGCAATTATACTCCAATAAAGACGTTAAAAAAATGAAAAAAAAATAGTGGATGCTAAAGATGCTACTAAAGCAAGATTAATGCTCAGATAATAAATGGATGTGGGAGCAAAAGGAAGGAAGTAGAGTCCTTCTGAGTATTTAAACATGGTTGACGCGAGCCTGGTGCAATTCATGCATAAATAAAAGAACTAGAAGAAATAATTTAGAAGGACTGGCAATGAGTTCAGTATTGACCCGACTGAGTTTGAAGAGCTGGGGAGGACCTCTGGTGTATGTGCAGCCCGCAATTAGAAACCTGGGACTGGATCTCAAGACATGGATTGGGGTGGAGTAAAGATTTGCAAATCATCTGAAGAGAACTATGTTCTGAAGTCACAAGGTTTAGTAAGAGTGTCAAGAGAGAGATAAGAAAAAATGGGATAACCAAGGGGAGACCTCAGGACAGCCACGGGGGGTTAGGGAGGTGGTACCTAAAAGGAGAGCAATGAAGCAAACAACAGGAGAGTCAAGGTTATAAATGGAATTTATACAAGGCAGCATGGGGTCAGCTAACAGGCCATAGAACAATGCCTCTTTTGGAGCACAACCCATGTTTTATTTGGAAAAAGCCAATATTTATGCTTTTCTCTTGTCATTTTAACAGGTACACAAGAAATGATCCCTTATTCTCAGATATTCCTATTTTGAAACTATGTTTTGTTTTCTTTGAGCTAAAAAGATGGTGCCAAGAACTATGTTTGCAGAGAGTATGCATTCAACAGTTTTGTGTTACTGTATGGACAGTGATGCTAATTCCAGCAAATTGCTGTCTTAAGTTTTCATTTTAGGAGGTTGATCTTAGATAGAGGTAATTAAGTTTGACAAGAGTTGGGCATTCAAGGAGCTTCAACAGCTATAGTGCCGTATATTTCAGCAACACAAGACACCTAGAAACCAAATGTTACAGGAGTATGAAGAAAGAGATTTTGTTCTGGGCTCAGAGAATCACTGAAGCCTCAGTGAAAAAGGGAGTATCTGAGATGATAGCTCAATGATGTGGACCAGTCTCCCTGGATTTCTTCTCTCTCCTGTATGGCCTTCTAAGTCTCATTCAGTCTAAGTAAAGGAAACTCACACTTACATAATAAACTGACTCACTTTGAATAAGTATCATTTTATACTCAACATATTATTTTTCTCACCACGGCACCTACGAACACAACACAAATAGAGAAACATACTCAGGATAGGATTTCTGTAGATGGCAGTTTCTATTTCCATCTCAAATATCTTCCATTCCTTCTATCCACCTCTTTGTTTTTTCAGATTTAGATTTAGGAAAATGATAACATTTTAGTATTGACTTAAGCCTGTAAATACATTTGTGGGCTGCATTCATACTTGTCCAAATTCCATTTTGTATTTATGTATATACTTATTCGTTGGTTTTATACAACATGGATTCATTTATTTTATATAACACAAAATTATTTTCTGAACTATTGGAAATAGGAATATTATTTCACTTTCAGAAAAAAATGCAAGGACGTAATGTTTTCGTCTTTAAGATATAACATCTGTTTGTGTTCTTATAATTTGAATTTTAATATAGCTGAGCTTCTTAGAAATATTACCTGTTTTTGAAAAAATAAAGCAGCAGAATGCTAGCTACCATCTAACTGTGTGGCCACTGTTTTCAGTATCTCAGACTATTTTTCAAGTCCTTTTTTGTCATTCTCATGACCTTTCCTGTGAAAATAGGTTACCTTGTTATTCTGAGTATCAATTACACTGTCCTTGACTCTCTCTTGATAGTATGGAATTGAATTCCTCCTCCATTGAATGTCAACAATAAAGGATTTATTCAGCAGCCTGAAGATGGTGTCATTTGAAATGGAGAAAGGAAGCCTTCTTTTTTATTCCAATTAGCAATAAAGGGAGAGAGCTGCTCTCTTTCCCCTACTTCTCATAGCCTTGTAAAGGAACAACACCGAAATTGGACCCCATCTCCTGCCTAGACCAGTGGAACTCAACGGTAGCTAGCAGGTAAAATGCAGTTTATAAATATGGAAACCTAAATTTCAAGATGTCTTTGTTTGGTTACTAACCTATTCCCCAGAGGGAAACACAGTGCAATTACCTTTCATGTAATAGTAAGATTTTTCCGTGAAGACAAGTTAAAAGTGGAATACAAGATGAGTTAGGTTGTGCTGTATAAGCAAAAGTCCCATGTTGTGTGAGAGATGCTCTTTACCTTTTAGGACAAACAGAAACCAAAAAGATAATCTCCTCTTGTCCTTGCTGATGATACCTAGATATGTTGTGAAATTTTATATTTTGTTTAGTTGCAAAGGATTAATTAAAATAAAGCTTATTTTAAGCAGTTAAAAATATCATTTTTACTCATTTAAAATGTATCACGTGCTCCAAAAAAGTAGTTTTAGAGTCATATTAAATTCACTAGAATAGAAAAAACAATTTATAAAATATTTGAGATTCAAATAAGAGTAATGTATACAATCTGAATTTTGTTTACTCCCTTTTTCTTTATGTTTGTTTGAATAAACCATAAGACTTCATACTTTCATTTCTTTGGTTCAAGGTGAGTTAGAGAAAGGCCAAGTTTAAGAAGTTGGGAAAAAGAAAGAAATAACGTGAGGATAGATTTTGGAAGTTAAAGATGAGATCAAATGATAAGGCCAGATAGAAAATGGCATTGGAGGCTTAGAGACATTTTTGAAGAACAGTTACAAAGAAACATTTAGCCACATAACAAGCATTACATTGTATAAATATAAAGAAAGCAGGATTGATTGTTTTCTGGGAGGAGGGACAGCAAAACTATCAGCTAGACAAATAATAAATTGAGTGTATCTTCAATGATTAAGAAATGTTCTAATCCAGAAGAAATTATAACTGAGAATTTGTTATTCCGGATAAATGTTCTTTTATGTTGCATACAAGAAAATTATGAGAAGGATTTAATATGAGTGTTAATAATGTTACTTTGACACGGTGTCTCAATACAAATAATTAAACATGATTTTTGGTGGCTATGATGAGCAAACCATGCCTATAGTAGTGTATAAAGAGGTAATACATATATACACTACTACATATAAAATAGATAACCAACAAGGACCTACTGTACAACACAGGGAACGATACTCAGTACTCTGAAATAACCTATAAGGGAAAAGAATCTGTATGTTGCGGTACAACTGAAACTAACAGAACATTGTAAATCAATTATACTTCAAAAATAAAAAGAAGATAATACCCACCAATTTCCCATTGCACATCGACTCCACTCAGTGAACTGAGGACCAATGGAGTTGTGAGTACAAATTATCTGCAGGGTGTATACTGGTCAACTGCCAGGAGGTGAGGGACCTCAGGAAGTGAACGCAGATGAGTCAAATCAAAATCTGATAAAGAGATCTTGCCAACTGTTCCTCTCTCTCTCCCCCCGACTGGTAACCCTGACTGGATATAATGATGTGGTCTAGTCCAAATACACAGGAAGTACAGAACTTGAGTTTTCAATGACTTCATTCTGGATGAGGCCTCTAGGACCATCCCCACAGGGCGAAGGAGTTTCCTTTAAGCAAGAGTTGTGCTCATGGCAGAGTTTTCCTCTTTTGTTCCATAGACAGAAAGAACTATGTTTTCTCAATATGGTTTTATTATAACTGAAATGTTCAAATTATAACATGAAGATCTGTTGTCTATTCATTCTTTGGTTTCTTCATTTACTCAACCAGAATTGATTTTGGTTGACCAGATACTATGCTGGATGCTGGAGTGAAGCAAGAAATAAGGCCTCAGGGTGCTGACCTTCATGCTTGCAGTATTCTAGAAAACAAACAAACACAACAGCCAAATCACAGTAACGATTATATCGATAATTCCAATGACAGGTTCTGGTAAGTACCCTGAAGAGGAGGTGGGACCAGCTTCATCACTGTACAACCTGCATAGTTGTAAGGTGCCCCATGCTTAGAGGGTCAGCTCTTGCTTTAGGGCTCTGCAAACCATTTAGCTGGTCCTGAGAAGTTGCTACCATAGTGAAAAATAAGAGAATACTTAGATTAGCTATTTTAATGAGGGAGCATTACCTCAGAGAAGGTCATTTCAATTAAGTTTTTTCTAAGTCATAAGTATAGGGTAAAAACACCTCCAGACCCAGCCCTTTCCCTGCTCCTGAACTAATTGCATCTCTAGTAAAATCAGTGGGAGAAGGGGAGATTTACAAGAATTAACAGAGTAACTGGTAGAAGAGGGCACGTAGGTATACATTTACAAACCCTTTTTTGAAAACGATGAAGAAACCCTTTACACAAGTGGATAAAGTTAAAAAAGAAATAAATAAATGTTGCTCACAAAACAATAAGTAAAATAAAAAATAAAATAAAATATATATATGAAGATGGTCTGTCTCAATAATCAGTAAAATAAAAATTAATCCAATGTCAGATAATGGACTTTACCCATCATGTTGGCAAAACAAATGATAACGTCCACAGTTGACGTATTAATCGATGTTGTCATTGCAGGAAAGATAAAGGGTTATCTGAATTATATAAGGATAGAATTTATAAGGAAAAAATCAGATAAGTAACAGAGATGGGGAGGGGATATTGGAGACCAAGCCCCAAATCCAAGCTTGTAGAATAGTGCCCCAAACCATTCTTAAGAACTGCTCTGAATGGAAAACCACCACAAAGCAACTGACCCATGGAGCAAAAGAAAACATCAGTCTCTTCCTCTGCACTATGGCCACTTCCGGATGAGGAAACTAACAAGCATGTCCCCTAGCATCCTGACACTTGTTCCATTATCACTTACAGCACAATGGATGTTGTAAAAGGCTCTCTTCCTCAAGTCACCTTTCACACAGATAGAATTAATTAACCGTATAAAAAAAAAAGAAAAATTGAATTAAAACTCAAAATTTTTAATTTGTCCAAAGATGTAGTTAAGCCACAGACACGAAAATATATTTGCAGCTTATTTTACAAAGGCTTGTATCCAAATATTTAAAAAAATAACCCCTATAAATCAACAACTGAAGGGAAACAACATACTTTTTAAAAAAATGTAAACATAAAATTACATTATAACACAGCAAGTCCTCCTAGATACATACCCAAAAGGATTGAAGACAGGTACGCAAAGAAGTACACATACACAAATAAGTACTTGTAAACACAAGTTCATAGCAGCACTATTAACAAAAGCCAAAAGGTGAAAACAACCCAAATGTCCAAAAATGAATGAACAGATTAAAAAAACTGTTGTATCGACACACAATTGAATTTTTTTTTTTTTTTTTTGCGGTACGCGGGCCTCTCACTGTTGTGGCCTCTCCCGTTGCGAAGCACAGGCTCCGGACGCACAGGCGCAGCGGCCATGGCTCACGGGCCCAGCCGCTCCGCAGCATGTGGGATCTTCCCATATCGGGGCATGAACCTGTGTCCCCTGCATCGGCAGGCGGACTCTCAACCACTGCGCCACCAGGGAAGCCCCCAACTGAATATTATTGAGCCATAAAAGTACATGAAGTAGTGACAAATGCTACTATGTGTAAGGACCTCCACAGCATTATGTTAAGTGGAATAAGTCAGGCACAGAAGATCATATGGGATGTAATTTCATTTATATGAAATACCCAGAATAGATAAATCCGTAGAGACAAAACACAGATTGGTGTCTGCAAGGGGCTGGGGGAGTGAAGAATGGGAAAAATTGCTTAATGGGTAAGGGATTTTGATTTGGAGTGATAGAAATATTTGGGAATTAGAGAGAGGTGGTGATCTTACATTGTGAATGTATTAAAAACCACTGAATTCTTCATTTTAGAATGGTTAGTTTTATGTTATATGAATTTTACCTCAAAATTTATTTTAAAAATATTTGGTCGAAAGACATACACATCACCAAAAAAGATATGTGATATGGTCGTCAAAGCACACATAAAAAGGTCATCAACATTGTTAGTTATCAGGAAATATAAAGTAAAATTTCAGTGAGGTATCATTTTACACCCACTGTAATATCTGATATTAAAAAAATACTGTAAACATTAACTATTAGAGAAATGTGAATGAACTGAAACTTTCATATTTTGCTGGGGGGAGTGTCTGACGGTTCAACCACTTTCAAGAACAGGTTGGCACTTAGTTTAGCGTATGGCAATGTCTGACCTTTTCCTCTCACTTCTAATCATGTATCCAAGATAAATGCAAACATCAGTCCATAAAAATGACTCGTTCAGAAAAACTCATAGCAGCCTAATTCATAAGAGCCCCAAACCAGAAGTAATCCACGTGTCCACCAATAGAAGAGTGAAACTAGAAACACCACCCCTGAGGTAGACCTGCAGTAAATTACTACTCAGCAATTAAACAGACCACTGATCCACGGAACATCACGGATGAATCTCCAAAAGGGCATTTTAAGTAAGAGAAACTGGGCACAAAGAAGAATCTACTGATGTATTCCGTTTATATTATGTCCACAGACTCACACAACTATAGTAGCAGAAATCAAATAGTTTCCGTGGAGTGGGTTGTAAAGGGCAGGAGAGAATTATCTGATTTGATAGACAGTTCAACATCTTCCTTTGAGTTTAGTTGCATAAATATAAATAATTTCCAAAATTCATAGGACTGAGCGCTTATGACTTGTGCATTTCACTTACGTTCATGGATGTGGCTACTTTTCCTTTGTTAATGACTGTGACTTTTTCCACACATTGCAACATTACTTATTTTGCAATATTTAATTGCTACAGACCATGAAGTCCTAGCTATTCCCCATTTGTAACAGGATTCTATATATCCAGTTTGAATATACATTTAGCAGTCTTTCTTTTAGAAATTAGCAACATACCTGTGTCCCACCTCGTTTGGCACACTGATAGTCTCCTGCTGATCTTCCATCACCTGACATAACTTCCCAGAGTGCCACCTGGGAAAGAACATATTGTACAGCGTCAACTTAAAAACTTTATGAATATTAAAAGCCAACGCTACTGTTTCCTCGAATGTACTTGGCTTCATATTCCACTCGCCATGCCTAACCCAGGTGTTGATTTAAAATTCAGTGGCACAAAATGATTATCTATCATTCTAAATCATCTCATATTCTTTTAATTCTTGATATATCGAAGGCAGAAGCCTGGGAAACACTTCCTTTCCCTTTGACCATATAGCACATTTTGTCATTAAAGACTCACACTTCATCATTTGGAATTTCATTCTAAACAAAGATTCATAAGTGAGCCTTCCAGCAGCTGCCTTGTCAGGTTCGTGAAAGGGAAAAATTAAATCTACTATATTTATTCCGAGCTTTCTCTGTAATGGATCTCATATGAGAGCTTAATTTTATTTTCTGTTTATCAGAAATAAGGCCTCTCAAAGACACGGTATGCAAGTAATTATGTAAAGTCCTCACACAGATGGTACATAATAATAATAAATTGTTAATTGGAATCTGTCCCTTTAATGAGTGAAGAGAAATGGCATTTGACTCTTTCTTATAAGTGATGCTACCTACCGCTTGTTAAATTTGGTGACACCTCCACGTTACCAGAAAGAGATCTGGCATTGATAAGAAACATGTTTGAACGGGGTGAAGCATCTCGTTTTATTTTATCAGTGTAGTAGGGGAGAGGTGTTAGAGAGATTGCTAGGTGATAGATGGCAGGTAGATAGAGCAATAGATAAAGGATAGATACATAGACGAATAGACAGATGAAAGATAGATGATAGATACATAAAACTATCAAAAAAATGAAGTCACACTCATCTTTTTTTTTCCCCACTCTCCTTCACCCAAGATAACTACAGATAACACACCCTTCCTGGTTTTATTTTGTTATCTGGATTTTTTACAAAGACCCAATAAAGCCAGACATGGTTTAGTAGTCTTTTGCAGCATCATTTTACTCAATTTTTTTTTTTTTTTTTTTGGCTGTACCATACAGCATGTGGGACCTTATTTCCCAGACCAGGGATCGAACCCGTGTCCCCTGCAGTGGAAGCACAGGGTCTTAACCACTGGACCACCAGGGAAGTCCCTAACACTCATCCTTAATCAATTTTTTAAAGTTAACCTCATGGGAGCAGATTGCGGCATTGTCTAATGCTTTAATTTTTAGCCTTATTTATACTGTTACTGTTAAAATGGTAAGGGGTGAAAAACATTGGTTTGAATATTCATTAATTTGTTCATTTAGAAGTAATTTTTAAGGAACTGACATGTTCCAGACTCTATGTTAGGAGAATAAGTAGTGAATGAAACCGCCTGGACTTTACATTCTACCTAGTGAGTGGCACATCCACAAATGATTATTTGGTGTACTGTAAATCTCTGAAATTCATCAAGCATGTATTCACCCAATCAGGACTTATTGAATATTACTATCTTCCAGCCAAGTGAGGGAGTGAGACTAAAATGAAAAAAGTCATGAGAAGCTTCATCCAGGAAGGCTCACACTGACATTTTCAACCTCCCCAAATGTAAAAATGTTAATACAAGTAAGTTAATCATCACTATGCTGGATATTTACCAGGTGTAAAATTAATGTCAGTTTCAGTGGTAGTAGTATAAGTTGTCATCATCATCATCATCATTGTATTAAGACTTTTTTCCAAGCTTACATCTACACTTCCATCATTCTGCATTTTGGAATAAAACCAAATGGTTGAAACAACCATGAAATGAATAAGAATTTCTACTACGATTTCTTGTGACGTATTTTGGGATAATGTTATTAATTATCCAGTGGAAAAAAGTGGTGAAAATAATGATCAGAAGAGCAGCTGGCATCAACACAGTGCAACATGAGAATGAAAACTGTTAAAGATATATATATATATATATATATTTTTTTTTTAATTTATTTATTTTTGGCTGCATTGAGTCTTCGTTGCTGCATGTGGGCTTTCTCTAGTTGTAGTGAGCGGGGGCTACTCTTCATTGCAGTGCACAGGCTTCTCATTGTGGTGGCTTCTCTTGTTGCGGAGCACAGGCTCTAGGAGCGCGGGCTTCAGTAGTTGTGGCACATGGGCTCAGTAGTTGTGGCTCACGGGCTCTAGAGCACAGGCTCAATAGTTGTGGCGCACGGGCTTAGTTGCTCTGCGGCAGGCACGTGGGATCTTCCTGGACCAGGGCTCAAACCTGTGTCCCCTGCATTGGCAGGCGGATTCTTAACCACTGCGCCACCAGGGAAGTCCTTAAAGATATATTTTTAATGTTGTCCTTAGAATAACAGACAAATGTATGCAAGCTTTTTATTTTTATTTTCATTTACTTATTTTTTTTAAATTTTTATTTTATATTGGAGTATAGTTGATTAACAATGTTGTGTTAGTTTCAGGTGTACAGCAAACTGATTCAATTATACATATACATATACATGTACCTATTCTTTTACAAATTTATGTACTCACTGCTATATTTAAAATAGATAACCAACAAGGACCTGCTATATAGCACACGGGACTTTGATCAATATTCTGTGAAAACCTAAATGGGAAAATAACTTGAAACAATCTTTTTAGAGCATTCTTTTTTTTGGATTTTTGAGAGACTCCCTATAATATGCCAATTTGAATCAATCACTGTAGGAATATAACAGACATCAAGGTAGGAACCAGGAACCATTAAAGCAATGCAAACTTACTATAATCATTTATAATTTCATTTTAGAATGACTTGGAATAGATTTTTTCAATCTCAACATTTGTTAACATTTGGGGTGATGTAATGCTTTATTTGGAGGGGGGGGGCTGTCCTGTGCATTGTAGGATGTTTAGCATTCTCCCTGACCTGTACCCACTAGATGACAGTAGTATGCCCTTCCTCTCCCAGTTGTGACAACCAAAAATGTCTCCAGACATTGCTGAAATGGCCCTGAGGGGTAATACTGCCACGTGTGGAGAACCATTGACTAGGAGGAAGTGATTGAGAAGAAAGTTATAGGCCTCTATAACTTAGAAAAACAAACGTCTCTGAGAAATGGCTTATGCATAAGAAACTGACCAACCTGACAGAAGCTATGGCTAACTATGACTAAGGAAGAAAGAAAAGTGCTCATTTAGAGTTAATATTCTGAAACTGTTTGAGTACCACCTGAAATATACACACAGGCTAAAACAAACAAAAGCAGTCAGACAAATCTCAGGAAAAGGTAGAACAGTGAATATATATTTTTAAAAAATGAGTGATTCTATATTTTAGTGAAAATAGAGTCTTAATTATACACTTTATTTCAACACGTGTTTAAATGTTACGCTTCTTGGATTACAAATATAAGGTGAAGTTATCAGATACAGATTTTGTCTATCTATGTAATCATATTTTGACTTTCTTTTTAAGAGATTAAACCCATATGTATACTAAATAGGTTATTATCACTTTTCTCAATTATCCAAACAGTAATTATCTCTAAAAACTAACCTTAATGAAACACCTGGTGTCTTTAAGAGATCGAAACAATTTACCTGGGATTTTTAAGTAATTTCAACTCATTTCAAGTATAGAAATTTCCCAATTGGTGAGATTTATTTATGTTAAATATGATTAAATGTGACTTTCATTTAAAGTATTGTAAAGGTAGGCAGAGGGGCAGTGTGAATTTCCTATCTAGTCTTTAGTTTGGAAAAATAAGTTAAAATGGCAGCCACATCATTACTATCAATACGAAGATGTTGAAAGAAATACCAAGAATCCAGATTTTTTTCTTTGGCTATATTTTTTAATTTAATTTAATTTTTTTGTTAAATGGGAAAATCCTTTCTAAAAATTTACTCCCATTTGGGTTAGTGGTAGAGCATTGGCCAGCACCAACTCATTTTGATAGTATGTTTATGTGCATAGGGTAGAATTGTGTGGGATTGAGACTTCCACCTGTGTGACACAGAGCCAGTCCCTGGCTGATGCTGCCCTGTCCTTCTGTGCAGACTTTGACTCAATTTTGTGTATCCATTAACACGGTCTTAATCGACTTAGAACCTTGACCGTGGACTACCTCACGACTACTTCAACCAGATAATCCCAAGTGTACTCTTAGGAGTATTAGTAACAAAAGATTCTTATAGGCATTAAAGGGGGGAAAAGTTTTCCTTGCTTGCATTACTTTGGGACATATCAGAATACATAAGAAAAAGGAATTTCTTTCAAGGAAGAAAAAAAGTGAGTTCTTTTTCAATGAGTATAAAACTGACAATTCATGGTACAAAAACATTGATGATTCAAAATATGTAAAATATTCAGACATAACATTTTCCAACATTGTGTAATAAGCATATGGAATACATTGACCAAAATCAACGTCAAAGAAAACACACGAATGAGCTTAAGAAGCAGACGTTTTTACATCAGGAAAAGTATTACGGCATACAACACAAGTCAGTAAACAGAATTCTGATAAAAGTGGACAGACTCTTTGAGACACATGGTACTTTCAGTCCATCCATCTAAAATATAAATTGGTACTTTTAATTAAAATATGCCTCCAAAACCCAGTGCACATGGCTTAGCCTGCTTAGAATTAAGCTGGCCTTGGCCTGAGTCATAATTTACATAGGTGGTTCAAGTTCTTGCTTCATTAATGAAAAACATACTCAGGACACTGGAAGAAAAATTGGGAACAATTTCTATCATGCCAGTTAAGCCAGAATTAATTTTACTGTAAAACTTAGTGCCATGTTAGCAAAAAGAAGTTTGTAGGTGAATAGATTAGAGGCAACACATGCATGCCTCTAATAATAGTACATGTATTGAGTATTTTAACCATCCCATTTTATACTTTTTTTTTTTTTGCGGTATGCGGGCCTCTCACTGTTGTGGTGTCTCCCGTTGCGGAGCACAGGCTCTGGACATGCAGGCTCAGCGGCCATGGCTCACGGGTCCAGCCGCTCCACGGCATGTGGGATCTTCCCGGACCGGGGCACGAACCCGTGTCCCCTGCATCGGCAGGCAGACCCTCAACCACTGCCCCACCAGGGAAGCCCCCATTTTATACTTTTTGATCTGATTTCTGCTTAGACCTGGACACAAGGATTCTCCCTGCTTCCTGTGTGGTGCTGGACTAGCTCTGTCCCACAGGGATGCTGCAGGTCGGGATCTGCATCAACTCTTTCTTGCCTCTTAGAACCTATTCCTTCTCCTTTTCCCCACTTGTCACTGGCTGATGTGCCTATACTATAAAAAAAGATCTGTTTTATTTTTGCTTCTCATTTTACACTATCACACCTACCATTTCTAGAACACTAATATACACCAGACACTAATAAGTGGTTTATAACACATCTATACATTAAATCTTAATGAAAACACTAAGAAGTCAGTTTCTGTGAGTCCATTTTACAGATAAACGTTCATGCAGTAGCCCATATTGAGTGACCTTTAATAGTGTTGCCAAGGCCACGCCAAGTGCTTTGTGTGTGTCACCTGATTTCATCCTCACAAAATTCTGAGAGATATGACTGTTATGGGTTGGATCATTCTCCACCAAATTCACATGTTGAAGTCCTAACCATGGCCCTTCAAAACATGACCTTATTTGGAAATAGGTCACTGCAGATGTAACTAGTTAACATGAGTTCGTACTGGAGGAGGTTGGGTCCCTCATCAAATATGATGGCTGTCTTTATCAAAAGGGGACATCTGGTCACAGAAACACACACAGGGAGAACACTACCTAAAGACGAAGGCAGAGATGTGGGTCACGGATTTGCAAGCCAAGGGATACATGAGATTGCCAGAAAATAACTAGAAGCGTGGAACCGTGGGGGAGAGGCATGGAACAGATTTGCCCTCAGAAGGAACTAACCCTGACAACATCTTGACCTCCGACTTCTAGCGTCCAGAAATGTGAGACAATAAATGTTTGTTGGTTTGTGTTTTTGTTTTGTTTTGTTTCTGTTTTTTTAAATTTTTGCTTTATGCCTTTATTTTCTTTTAATTTTTTGAATTAAAAATATGTTCTACATTTTTATTGGAGTATAGTTGATTTACAGTGTATATCAACTTAATGTTTGTTGTTTTAAATCATCTATTTTATGGTACTCTGTTACAGAAGCCACAAGAAACTAACACAATTACCATTTTATAACTGAGGAGATGAAGACCCTTTAAGGTCACAATGACAAAACTCAGGTATAAAAAATGGGACTGTCCAGTCCAGAAGTCCAGTCATTTTAGCAGGAGTTCTTAGTTCTCCTCCACAATGACTCTCTCTATAGGTTTCTTTCTACCTGCCTCTGCCCACTCTCCTTATCCTGGGAATCATGGATCGGGGATCATGAATCTTTCCTCCCAAGCCTGGAGCTAAGGTGCATTGATTAGTTGGCAGAAGCTGGAGAGAGAACATTTGGGTCAGTGGTGTTCTTCTCTGGGAAGTCTTCTGCTAAGTGCCACGTAAAATCTTGCTCTTAGCAAAATATCTCTTACCCCAAAGAAACCAAGATGAGGATTCACCCTCCCATGGTCTTGCACCTGTCTGCATCCCCACACACCCCTCTGGGCTGGTACAGACCCATCTTTCACTAAGTCATGCTCCTTTGCTTACTCTGAACAGCCTGGGAAATTTAACGCTGTGTCCTGCAAAGCTTGTGCTTCGCAAGGAACACTGGGAGGGGCAGTGGATAGATAATGAGCAATATTAGGCTTTTTCCATTTTTTCTACATGTAGGAGAGGGTGATGAATATGGTTGACCCAAATGTCTTTGATATGCTTTATCCACATAATCACTCTACAAAGACCAGGATATAGATAGCAAACAGCTCACCACTGGTAACAAGTCTTGATGATCCGGTGTTTTTGCTAACTCTGCTTGTCAAGCTAAGGTAGCTTCTTCTATCCAGCTATTCCCAGAGACCTGCAAAAACCAGCAGTCAGTTCTATCCTCTGCACTTATTTCCTTGTGGTGGCCTTTGCTTCTCCCTTCATTCTTTTTCTCACTATACTCCTGTTACCGAAAGTGGGGTCTGGCTGCCCGCTGCTCTAAAGCCAATACTCGAGAGGCAAGGTTGGTGGAAAGGAAAGTTTGCTTTATTCTGGAGGAGGCTGGCAATGGGGGTGGGATGGGAATGTGGGAGATTCAGGTGGAGGGCAGACTCGTGTCCAAAGGCCCACTCCACTGCCAGTTGGTCAGTGGGCAAGAACTTTTAAAAGGGAGTTTCACGGGTGTAGGGAGGGGCTACACGTGGGAACAGCACAGTCAGCTCTGACAGTCTTCTTGGAATTAGTCATCAGAATCATCTTGATTGTGTTCAGTATACATAGTCTTCAGTTTCAGGGTTGGTTTGTTCCCGTTTCTCTGACCCCAGTTCTCATATTTATGGCAGCTAATGTCATGGTTAGAGTCTGGTCATCATGTAGATAACTTCTTCCACCTGGTGTGGGTTTCAGTGTCTATAGACAGCTCACAGGACATGGCTCAGAATATTATCTATAGCCCTTGAGGAGGAAGTAAAGGTCCTTGACTTTGCTTAATGACTAAACTATTATTAATTTACCCTGTTTGACTTCTTTCTTTTGCTTCTACATTTTCTCACTTCTCTGATTAAACTTACTCTTTGGCAGGACCATAGGGGCCTGCTCCATTTTACTCCTATTATCTCTTTGTATCCTCTTTCTCTGCTGTCCGTCCAATTCCTACTTGAATGAACTGTTGTTGGAGCACTTTTCCCACACCAGCAACAGTTTTGTCACTGTTTTTTTTTTGTTGTTGTTATTGTTCGAGGTTATATTTTTCTTTAATACTAACCTTGTAGTTAATCATCTGCTCCCCAATTTTTTTCCTGTTTGAGTAGAGGGGTGCTGTTCTTGAATCCCCTGCCCTTCTGATAACTGCTTCTCTGTGATGCTCCCTTTCTCCTTTACTTACTGCTAAGACTAGCTTATACTATGCGAAAAATGACGATACTGACATTCTGAATCTGTCTTCAGTGGCAAACAGATCTTTGGAGCAAAAGATATTGTCACGGTTAGACATCTGATTGGGTGGCCTCATCCACTTAGGATTTGACGTTATAGGGCAAACTGTGAATGAATAAACTATAGCACGTAGCAAGGTTATTGTGCCTATGTGATAATGGAGCTGCTGCACTACTTCCACGGCAGATCATGCTATAACCATCAAGTCCATTCCATTATTTGAGGAAGGACATGGCCTTGAACTAAAGTGAAGCCAGAGCATAGGTGACACAGGAGCATCCCCAGAGAAGGGGCGTGATGAAAAGCCCTCTGCATGGGGAGCTGGGGTCATGCAGAACAACTGGCCAGAAACACAACTCTGTCACTGATTAGTCATGTGATCTCCTAGACTCTAGTCTTTGCATCTGGAAAATAAAAGAGCTTGGCCTAGACAGTTTCTAAAGTCCCTCTACATGGCTGGAAAAAATCAATTTTAAATTGTCAAAACCTGTTTTTCACATGGTCTTTAAAAACCCGCCAAGAAATAATAGAATAAATATGATAAAGAAGAAAAGCTCCCAACAGATGGGAGGTAGTACAGAATCACTGAGACATGTTAGATATTTCCATTTAGCAAAAGTAGGTAAAAAGTCACATACCAGGAAAAGAAAGAATCTACAGGGACATCTCAGCTCAGCTGTCAGTGATGAGGAAAAAAAGCATCATGAAATCAGTAGGTGCAAGTTGGCTGAAAGTTTGTGCAATAATGGGGTTGCATTTCATGAAGAGGAAAAACAGTTAAAAAAGAAAGAGGTTTCACAAGTTGTGGAACGAAAAACTATAGAAAAATTACCAAAGAGAAGGACTTTGAATGTGGAAGTTATCAGATGACAAAGCATTTGTCTGTTGGATTAATTTGATCAGTATGGGATGCTAAGAGAATCTTTTCTCTCTCTTAGAAATCCTGCCTGTCCATCCCAAGGCTGTTTGCCCAGGTCACAAAGTCACCATTAGTGCCAGAGGGAGGACCTGCTCTGATGAATGTGGAGACAACTAAATTCCCTCTGTTATGAACTTCAGAACAGTTGTTCTCTCACTTTTGGTCTCAGAACTCTCTGACACTATATAAATAAATCATTGAGAACCGACCCCTAAAATAGTGACCTTATTAAAATTAAAACTGAGAACATTTAATTGTTTATAAATTAATTAACATAAAATAACAATAAACCCATATGATGTTATTAACAATATAATATTTTCACAAAAAGAACTAAAAAAAATGAGAAGGATGGAATTCCATTCAATATTTGCAAGTCTCTTTAATGTCAAGCTTAATTAAAGTTAGCTGGATTCTCACATTTGTTTCACATTCTATCTGTAGCAATGTGTTTTGATTGAGTTATATGACGAAAATCCAGCTTCAAACAGATGTGTAGTATTTTAGTGGTCATTTCAAATAGTTGGGGAAATTTTTCTTTGATACTACATCAAAATGTGATGAATGGTGGTTTTTTAAATGTTAGTTGCAACTAAAACCATATTAATAGATGCTTCATACAACGATGCCTTAAAATCCATTGATCTATCTGGCACTTCGGATGGATCTTTCAACCATGCATGTTTTTGTAATTATGCAGGGGCCATTTGGAAAGTATTAGTTCACTCAATTATTTACATCTTCCAAATGTTGACACATTTCGTTACACAATTCAAAAAAATTCACATTTGTGAATATCACCACTGAGCAGAAGAGTCTTCAAGTATGAGGAAGCCGTCAAATTCACGATAGTGAAGACAAATTTTCCAAATTCTGATTTTTCTTTCTTAGTTCAAATTTTATCCTTGGTCAACCAGACTGTAAGTTATTTTTGTTGACGTAAAATCTCACTTTGTTCATTTTTGAGAAAAATTTTGCAAAATTACCCAAGTATAAATAAGCATAGTCTGTCTATAAGTGGGCTGGGGTGTGAAAGCATTGGTTTAAATATTTGCTAATCAGTAAGTTTAATAAGCTAGCAGGTGAGAGATTCTTGGGTGGGTTGATGGCCTCAAAGGTCCAAGAGTAGTTTTGTTTTTTTTCCCAGGGTGCTTTTCTGTAATTCCCCAGACTGAAAATCCCCTGGTTTTACAGCTAGAACATGCTAAGGTGTTGATTCAGCTTTGATCCAAAGCCCAGTGTGTCGCCTACTGGGGACCGTCCAAGCTCAGCCAGGCAAGTGCCTCCTCTGTCCTGCACTCAGGCTCCCCACTGGGAGATGTCAAGGTGGGTTGTGGGTTGTGGGAAGGAAGGAGGGAAAGAAGGTAGGAAGGAAGGGGTGCACACTAGGTTGAATCTCTGTGTACAGATGGGTTGGGAGGTGGTGATTCAGATTCTGGAGTTAGACCTTTTCCCCTCACATCCTGACTGCAACATTTGCTTGAGTGCCTAAGAGGAAAGACTCTTGGGCTCCTGTGTCTCAGTTCTCTTGATTGTTAAATGGGGTGCATAGTGGCATCTACCTCCTAAGATTATTGTCAGAATTAATTGAAATAGCCCATAGAAAGGAGTTCACCTAGTGCCTGGCAGTATGTAATGCTCAATAAATTTTAGCTGGTTTTATTATTGATGTCCTCCAAAGTGTTAAAGAACGATCTCTGAGTTTCTAATCAAAGAAGAAAGATGGCTGTTTCTCTCCTTCCCACAAACATACTTGGCATTGTTTCCACTTATTCTAAGCACATAAGGACACCGTCTCTATGTGTCTGGTCCCTCAGAGTAGTTTCTTAAAGTTTCAAGTGGGGTCCTGTTGACTAGCTGTTCCCATGACCATACTTGGTGATTTGACATTTTATTTAGATAATAGCGTTAGGCCAAGAGAATATTTGTTTGTGATTCTATGGGACACAATGGACTTGTCCATTTTTAGAAATGATAAAATAGCAAAGACCACTCTGAAGGGGGGTAGTGTCTTAAAGAGGGAAAATCTGGCAGTGAGAATTCCAGTTAGGAGGCCACAATCTTAGGTCAGGTCAAAGAGGATGAGAGTCTACACCAAGTTAGTGGCAGAAGAGATGGAGAAAAGGGCACACTCAGGAGACAGCGGAGGGTCACTTTAGTTTGGTTATTTCCTCTATTCCCCAAACCACATTTGACCACATTATCCTCTAATTCTTGAATCACTGATTAAGCATCATGTCTCAAGAGGTTCTGAGCGTGGGAAGTGCTGGCTAAACTTTTTAACGTTAGTTAATATAGTATCACTTCTCGTATTCTTTTTTTTTTTTTTTTTTTTCTGGTACGCGGGCCTCTCACTGTCGTGGCATCTCCCGTTGCGGAGCACAGGCTCCGGACGCGCAGGCCCAGCGGCCATGGCTCACGGGCCCAGCCGCTCCGCAGCATGTGGGATCCTCCCAGACCAGGGCAGGAACCCGTGTCCCCTGCATCGGCAGGCGGACTCCCAACCACTGCGCCACCAGGGAAGCCCCATTTCTCGTATTCTTGTACCTCCTTCACTAGCCCTTCTAACTGTCCATTTCAATTGTCTATGTTCTGCTGATTAAAATGCCAGAAAGTCTCCCAGCATTATGCTCACACGGTGTATTTATTCATTTTACTGGGAATCACCCCCAGGCTCTTGTGTCTCCTCCTAAACCTCTGATTCAGTTGCTCAAAATTCACTGATTTCTAATTAGCCCAGTTAATATCCTTGGTATTTTCTCATTTTATTTTTCTTAAGATACTATGTTTGAAAACATTGATCTTTCATATTTTCAGCATTCAAAAACCTATTTTAAATCACTTTACTCCCAGAAACCTTTCTGTATCTAGAAAAGAAGATTCTACCCAACCGAGAATCTAACCTAACTCAAGATACTCCTTTTGATGTTAAGAATAAATATGCATGACACTTACATGGTCATATTCATATAATATATAACATAAATTTTTAGAGCAAGCTTGTCAACTTCTTAAAATGAGTCAGCATCCTTAATGTGCACTGAAGCCCTAAATATGTTATGTCTAATTCCTGTAGACCAGTAATGAGCTATGTAACTTGAAGAAAATTAATTGCCAAGATTTCTTCTTTCTATTGCATGATTAATACTTCAAAATGTTTAAACTTTTTCACTAAGGATATCGAATCATGAAAGGTTGATATTTATTAAATGTTTTCATGTTCAGAAAGTTTATACAATATGGTTTTTATCATAGGACATAGAAACCACTGAATTTCTTATTCAGCAAAGTCCACAAATGGAAATAAATAATTGTAATAAAGTCCATACACTCAAGTTCAGAATTTGTCTCCTAAAAAGAGTTTTGGAGAAAATGTTTATATTTTATTTATTAAAATTAGGACTTCTCTGGTGGCGCAGTGGTTGAGAGTCTGCCTGCCGATGCAGGGGACGTGGGTTCGTGCCCTGGTCCGGGAAGATCCCACATGCCGTGGAGCAGCTGGGCCTGTGAGCCATGGCCGCTGAGCCTGCGCGTCTGGAGCCTGTGCTCCACAATGGGAGAGGCCACAACAGTGAGAGGCCCGCATAACGCAAAAAAAAAAAAAAAAAAATTAAGTGTTATAACTGTCATTTCCCCAGTAATGTAGTAAATATTATATCAATAGAAGGGAACAATTATCTGTCCCCTCTGCGAGCAATAATATTCAGAAATCTGAGTGATTTCAACTTGCTCTTTTCCATCTGTAGCCTCTGGCTTATTATTTATATTTTTCATATTTTCTCTGACTCAGACTGCAGAATTTAAAGAATGAATTGCATTTGTAGAAATATTTCAGGATATTCATGAACCTGGTCAATATACTTTTCAAAAAAGTTGAACTTATTTATCCTTACTTAAGTTGTGTACAAGAAAACCCATCTCAGCATAGACCTTTCAGCATTTGTGCATGGTTTATTTTGGTTATAATTAAGAATTTTGATTTTTTTTAAGTTATCAGAAAATAGATGAAGATGGTAGATTTCTTCATTTTGTTCTCTCCTAGGACTGACCATCCTTTTGGAAGCCTAAGACTGTAGTTTAGGCAGCTAATGTAAATGACAAAACCAATAGGCAATTTCAAAAGTAGAAGAAATCACTTTTTAAAAAAATTAATTAATTTTTAAATTTAAGTATAGTTGATTTACAGTGTTGGGTTAGTTTTAGGTATACAGCAAAGTGATTCAGTTGTATATATATATATATATATATATATATATTCTTTTTCACATTTTTCCAATTATAGGTTGTTACAAGATATTGAATATAGTTCCCTGTGCTATACAGTAGGTCTTTGTTGTTTATCTTCTGTAACAGAAAAACCCAAACAAACGTTTTGGCCAACCCAATATTCTATATATAGTAGTGGGTATCTATTAATCCCAAACTCCTAATTTATCCCTTCCCCCTTTCCCCTTTAGTAACCATAAATTTGTTTTCTATGTCTAAGAGTCTATTTCTGTTTTATAAATACATTAATTTGTATCATTTTTTTAAAGTCCGCATATAAGTGATATCATATCTGACTTACTTCACTTAGATTGATAATCTCTGGGTCCATCCATGTCATCCATGTTGCTGCAAATGGCATTATTTCATTCCTTTTTATGGCTGAGTAGTATCCCACTGTATATATATCTCACATCTTCTTTATCCATTCAGCTCTCAATGGACATTTACGTTGCTTCCGTGTCTTGGCTACTGTAAATAGTGCTGCTGTGAACATTGGGGTGCATGGAGCTTTTCAAATTAGAATTTTCATCTTTTCTGGATATATGCCCAGGAGTGGAATTGCTGGATCATATGGTAGCTCTATTTTTAGTTTTATAAGGAACCTCCATACTGTTCTCCATAGTGGCTGCGCCAATTTACATTCCTACCAGCAATGTAGGGCGGTCCATGACATCGCTTTTAAGATATTTGCTCACTATGTGTCCAGCTGAATATCTATTGCTTCAATGTCAATAACTTTTGAAGTGTACAGTGATTTGTTTGCTTTGAGTTCTAAAATCAAACCAGTATTATGGGTAATAAATGAGATGATCATTTGTGTATAAAGGAACCACTTTCCATCTTTACCAGGGTATGCTATTCTACCACAGATATTTTTTTCTTTTGATTCAACGTCTTCTCCTTAAAGTAAAGATATTTGTCTCTGTATGTTCTTCTTATTTTCTAATTAGTAGGATTTTGAAAAACATTTGGATTAACTTCTTTCTCTTTTGAAATAATTTATATTAATATGACTAAAATATGGCTTAATGTATGTAGAGTAAAAGAGAGATTGAGGAGAGAGATGAGGCACATGTCTACATAATTATAGTGCACTATAGGAGAAAACAGATTGTGGGAATCAGGTACAAGTATTTCATCCTACTCATGTAGAAAATGATGCTCAGAGAAATGATTGAAACAATATCAAATTCTGTTAAATAGCCCTAGAAAATGTTAGTCTATGTGCCAAATATCATTTCCAATAAAACATAACCTTTATACTGGCTTATATATTTGATTTCAACACATTTTTATTACATGCATCACCAGTATTGGTACTATATAGAAAAAAGTCAAATCTTTTTTTAATGTCAATAAAATATATCAGACATGTATTATCCTATAGTTAAAATTAAATAGGCTCTAAAAACATGCTGCTTATTTATTATCACATATTCATTATGATTACTGGACTTTAGTATTAAAGTATAAATGTAAGTATACTCCTAAATGAAGACTCTACAGTGTCCACTTAGCTACCCAAAGTCAGTGAAATAAAAGTATATTCCATGCATATTCAATGTACATTCCATCGACAGTCTCTCTCAATCTCTCTCTCTCTCTGGGCAGTTTTTGTCTTCCTTTACTCTAAAATGGAATCTACCTTCACTATTGGGACTAAGAGTGGAAACAATCATTCACTGACTTTCATGAAGAAAAATAACAACATGATGTGTCCTGTTTGCAACTTATTTCCAAAGACAGGAATCCTGAACTCTTCATTGACGTAAAACAGTATTAACTGATGGCGCATTGTTAGGAAAACATGACCACATGAAATCAAGATGAATTAAAGCAGCACGAGAGCTACAAGCACACCTCACTGTCGAGGAATTCCAATGCTGATGACTTTGGTGCATCCATCGCCTTTGTGTCCCGTCCAGTAGACGCAGAGCCCTGGCACTGACAACTATTGTAAAGGAGCCCAAGGCTCAGTGGCTGCCCTGTCCTGAGCAGTTGGGTGATGGATTTTTGGAAGTAGATTTGTGGGTTTCCAACTGCTGGCCTAGATCTCTTTCAAAACAGTATGATGCTTTTAGTCATATATCTTTGTAGAGAACTAATCTTGTGATGTGTTATCCAAACAATTAGTAAGAATTAAATATATGGTTACCGAAGGGAAAAGGGTGGGGGGAGGGATACATTTGGAATTTGGGATGAACATATACACACTACTATATATAAAATAGAAAAACAAGGACCTACTGGATAGCACAGGGAACTATACTCAGTATCTTATTAATAACCTGTAATGGAAAAGAATCTCAGAAAGAAGACATATACACACATGTATAACTTTGCTGTAAACCTGAAACATGGTAAATCAACTATACTTCAATAAAAAATAAAAATTTTTAAAAAATTCTATCAAACTAACTAACTAAATACATACATGAAAGCATGGATGGGTTACAAGTTACAGTAATATACAATGAGCATGCATTTGATATATACAATGATATATACATTGAGAATAGAGGTGATGTGTTTTAGTCCATCTGTTGTGTAAAGTCTTCAGGGGGAATGTCAGCAAACATCACTTTGTGCAGGAACTCAGGGGCGGAATGTTGACTGATGCAGGGGTGGGAACCTTCATCTCTCGGCCTCTCATGGAAAGATCCTGGCACACCACAGGTCTGGTCAGCAGGCATGGCCAGCTTCTGTTTCATGAAGCCTCCCACTCGCCTTCTTTCTCCCTCTCCTCTCTCCTCCCCCTTTGCTTCTGTCTCTTGTAATCTTGTGGCAAAGACTCAGAGGCCTGGGTTCAGGGCGCTCCATTCCTGACACTGTTTACATCACTTGCAGTTTACATAGAACCGAGACTCTGTGACACGTTTCTGAGTAGCTTCAGTAAAGGGGTTCTATGCGGCGTTTAGGGTCTCATCCAGTTGTCAGGGAGCTTCTCAAAAGGCTGGAATGAATCTGAAGCCACCAGCAACTGCTCCTGACCACTGAATTCAGATAATTACGCTGGCAATCGGGGTTTTAAATGAATTCCTTTCTCCAACTCCCAGATTTTACTCAACCTCAGGATTGTGTCCGCTTGATTCAGAGATTCCCTTCCACTCGGGTTTTCCCGTGGGAGGCAGCCCACAGCTGTTCGCAAGGAGTACAGATAGACTGTCTTTACCTTTGCATCCTCCTTCTTGAGGCTTAGAATGATACCAGCCGGGGTTCTTGGCCTCCTTAGTCAATAGAAATTGACTAGCGGCCAGACAAGAAATTCAGGCAAGGCTTTACTGGGGCCCCTGCTGCAGCAGTGGGGAGTGAGAACAAGTAACAGGTTCCTTTGCTTGTCCCTGAGCGGGGGTGAGCTGATTCCTTATATGGGGTGAGGGTAGGGGTGGGTCCAGGGGGTCAGGCTGGAAGGGTGGCTTAGGTGATTTGCCCACCCCTTTGGTGGTATTTTGTGCAGCGGGCATGTGCAGTACCCTGCTTTTGCTCCCAGTTCTTCAGAAGTGGCAGTTGGAGTTGTTCTTTTTTGGTCTTTTTGTATCTTGTCCAGAATTTGCCCCAACTGTGCAGGCGTGCAGTTATTTTTAGCCCCTTATAGTTTCTTTGTATTGTGTAGCTCGAGGAGACGATTGTCCAGGTACAAGCATGGCAGCAAAGGGTCCCAGGTCCCAGGTCCCGGCCTGTCTCAAGAAGGGCTTCCTCATTTGTGCCGAGAAGCCGTGTGGTAGAACTGTTGGCAGCCTTCTCACTCCAGGTGTCCCTTGAACTGCAGGATTTCTGAGTGATCTACCCACTCCGGAGTGTGGCGAATAATGTAAACACCCCATCACCTCCTTTCATGGAACCTGATTTATCACAGGCTTTACTGCCTTATGGATCCTGTGAACACCTGAGAATAGGGGACTCACCCTCTGAGCCATCTAGAACTCACAGTGACCCACCATCACCTCCAGGGGATGTTTCTGCCCATCAACTCAAGGGCAGTGTGGCCCACAGATGACCTTGTGGCCCCTTGATTATTGTCCATCCTTATAAGTTACTCTCACCCCTAGGGGATGTGTCCAGCCCTTGGGATGACCCAGCCTAAGCCCCCAGCCATGGACCAAGACAGCAGTAGCCCTACCAGTCTGCCTGCTGACTTTCAGCAAGCAGCACGTGGCTCAGGAACCCGAGAGCAAGGTTTAAGTAGGTGTACGGTTCCCATGTTCTGGCATCCTGTAGAGAGTCCTAAAGGCACTGAGACTGGAGGCTTCAGGAGGGGGGCTGCATCCCCCTGCTGCCGTCTGAGAGAACAGTTGTTAAGTAGGGAGTAAACACTGATCTCAGGCTCTCTATTTAGGAGAGTGCTAGCAACACCCGTTTCCCCACATCTGAAGCTCCCTAGCTGGAGACTTGAACTTGAACAGGACACCAAGTCTGTTGGAAAGAGGCCCAGAACTCAGATTTGTAGGGACACCTAGAGATGCCTCCTGGGGTCATACACAGGAAAATCCTACTTTTCTCTGTGGAGTCATTTAGGTAGGAAAGACTGTTTATTTAAAGCACCTGTTAAAATAGGCTCATCACCTGATCACCAAAATTGCCAGCCTATCTGCTTCTGAAATTATATTTTTTATACTTGGTTTTATTACTTGTACCAGAGACCAATTACTTCTCTTACTCTAGAGATCCTATCGCGTATTGCCTTCTCATAGAATTTTCTTTGCGCCGATGCAATTTCTCTTCTGCATCTCTCATTCCTTCCTCTCTATCAGATTCTTTTCATCATCCCACAAGCAAGACCCATTGTCCCCATCCTTAAAAAGTGAAATAAAATAAAGGACACCTCCACCTCATTCTTTTATGATTCCCAATCCAACTCTGTATGCCTTTCCTCAACAAAGCATCCTAAGATTGCTCTCTATAGTTATTCCTCCAGTTTCTCTACCACTGAACACAGACTTGGGTCCCATCACTTTACCGACACTGCTCTTACCAAGGTCTCCAGACATGTCCATATTCACTGGCCTTTGAGTGTTTCTTCAGTAATATCTCAGCAACATACTCAAAAAATCACTGCACTTTCCTTTCCCCTCTTGGCCTCCAGAGCACTGCATTCTCTTGCCTTTCATTCTACCTCTCACACAGTTTTCTCTCATTCTTCTTTGCTGATACCTCTTACACCGTCACCTGTAAACGATGGCATTCCCCAAGGTTCTATTCTGAGTTCTCTGCCATCCATTAAATATTTTCTGATGTTAGGTGTTTCCATTCACCCCCGTGACTTTAAATGCCAATTATATCTGACCCCAACTTTTCTCTTAACTAGATTCTCTATCCAACTCAATATTCTCAAATACATCTCTGAGTAATATTTCTAAACCCAAACTCTAGAATCACATCCAATCACCCACTTCTAGGTTCATGCAAATATCTAACAGGCATCTCAATCTTAACAGTGACAGCAACTCATTTCTCACATGTCCAAAATTGTTTCCTTCCTTGAATTTCCACATTTCCATAAGTAGGACAAGTTGCTCAAGCTAAAAATCAAGACTTTGTCGTTGCTCCTGGTCTTTTATTTACTTTTTCATGTTCTACACCACCAGGTCAGGAATGTTGGGATGCCAAGAAGTGTCAGCTATCTCACTAACATATATCCCATCACATCATTTCCATTTTTATTATTACTACCTCATCCAAGGCATTTCCATGTCTTGCCTGAACTGTTAACATAGCCTGTTATCTGGCTTCTGTTCAGCTCTTACCCCTTCTCTGTGCTCTCAGTCTAGCAGCCAAGCGCACTTTGAAAACCACACGGAATGTATCACGACCCTCCCAAGCTGAAAACTTTTAGCCGGCTTGTCATCAGTCTTGGAAAATAAATAAATAAAGTCCCTTTCTCTTGCTTCCTAAGTGCTACAGGTTCTGACCCTGTCTCATACCATCCTCTGATTTGCCTTCTGAGCATGACAGTGACATAAATTTATTAAGCAAAATTAGTGTATAACTGGATTTTCTAAAGTTAGACAAGTAGTAAGGAAGATGGGGTAGGACAGCCTGATCTGTTAATTCTCTGGGGGTTTTACTATCGCTGGATACAGAGACCATTATGTCCTCATTTGTCTTTTGGCTAAGGAGTCTAAAATAGGCTGTGAACTGTTGTGTTACCCACCCTTCATCCCTCTAAGTGTTCAGATTATGTTACATACTTTTGGAGGTGGCTACAACCTTTCAGAATTAAGGATTTATCCTCATTCTTCAAAGCACCCAATCACTCCAGACAGAACCTCATGTCCAGCAACCTCCCCAGATGAAAGACTTCTAGCTCTGTTTCATCTCCGTCCACTGATACAGGGCTCTCCAACCCCCGGGCCGCAGACCACTTCCAGTCCGCGGCCCGTTAGGAACCGGACCGCACGGCAGGAGGTGAGCGGCTGGGCGAGTGAGTGGAGCTCCATCTGCCGCTGCCCATCTATATCCCCATCGCCCACATCACCGCCCGAACCGTCCTCCCCCAACCCGGGTCATAGAAAAATTGTCTTCCACGAAAGCGGTCCCCGGTGCAAAAAAGGTTGGGGACCACTGCACTGATAGAATCTGCCAGACTCTTTAGGAAGTGGTTAGGAAAGTAAAGTCTACCATGGAACAACTCATCACTGGGAAGTGGGTATCCCTCCAGCTCAGATACAGATTTATGCAACGTTAAAGGAAATAAAACAAATGTTAATGGTTGTTCTTGAACGTCTGCTAATACGTCAGGCACTGTTCTAAGTAAGTACTTTATGTACAGTTCTTGGGAATCTACCTAAGGCCATGAGCACAGTGCCTGACTCATAATGTTCTATCAATATGAGATATTACTGTAAAAATAACATGACTATGTCAACCCTGTGAGGTCAGTACTTTATCTCCCGCAATTTGCAGAGAGGAAATGGAGGGAATTTATTTTTGCTCATAAGTTTGGTAATTAGCAATCTGACACTTGAACTAAGGTGTACTGATTCTAGAGTTCTAGCTGACGTCATACCAGGATGGTCTTAATTTAAACTCTCCACATCCCTTCACCTTGCAAAGATGATTGCCTAACACACTTTACCACCATTTATCTCCCTGTGTATGTGAGATTCCCCGCCCCCCTTTCCTACCAGCTCCTGAAGCTTAGAGAATGCTGGCTGACTCAAACTTGGTCCTTGTCACTAGCACAGAGCCAGATCCATGGTGTATTCAATAAGCCTTTGATCAAGAAAGGAATGGAAATGTTGGCATGTGGCCTGCAGCTCCCCGAAGACCATAGGGGAAGGAAATGTGTTAGCTGCTACACAGTACTGATACTTTCCCAGAAAACAGAGGCAACTGCTGGCCTATCATTTTAAATAGTTCCTATAATAATTTTTAAATTAACCATAGTGTACTCACTATGTGTCAGAAATTGTTCTAAATGGTTCAATATTAACTCATTGTCTATATAATCCTCTAGGGATAGCAACTATTGTTATCCTCATTTTACATCTGCAGAAGCTGAGACAGAGACCCATGAAACAACTTGTCAAGACCCATGAATGAAAAATGGGAGAGACTAGCCTTGAACCCAGGTAGCCAGGCTCTGGGTAGATTCTTGCCCATCTGGCTGGGCTGGAGAGACTAGCCTTGAACCCAGGTAGCCAGGCTCTGGGTAGATTCTTGCCCAGTTGGCTGGGCTGGCTGTGGAGCTGGAAGTTTCCTGTAAATGGAGGTAAAACCATATTCCCAGAAGTTAGGCCATAACTGGAATCCAGTTGGTTAGAAATTATGATAGTTAATATCACAAGAAGTTGCCATAGTTATTAAAACAGAGAAAGGGGTATATATTTCCCTAAAGGGTGTGTGAGCACAGTGGATTTCCCACCCGGCAGAAACTAAGTCTCTGTGAACTCATAACAGATTCTATTAGTCTCCTTGGCTTGATGCTCACCATTTCCAATAAACACACTAAGGCTGCTGCTGAAATCTAACACATGTAGCCACATATATATAACATGTTGCTTTCTTACATAGGTATCAAGAAAGACAGACTCAGTTTAAAACATATTGAGGAATGAAATTTTTGCTGGGGATGCATTTTACATGGTGTCCAGCAAAGAAGGAACACACAACACATGGACATTTTCTTATCATTCTTCCCCCCAATGATCTTTAGATTCAGAAACCAGCTATGTCAGAACTGAAAATAGATGCTCTACAGATATTTCTGATTGAAACGTGAATGCTTACCATATAATAACATTATTAAAAATAATTTATTGGCTATAAAAGCTCTCAAATTGTGTTTTTATTCACAGTTAAATATATATGAATTTAATAAGCACTTCACAACATCTTTTGTTACCCAAAGGTAAGCATAAAGATTAAGAAGAAAGGAAGAAATATGTTCAACATAAAGAATCCCTCTGCAAATATGATGTATTCATAGTTTTGTCAATTATAGATACAACCTCTGGAATACACCTACACAGCAGATGTTATACAATGTTTTGTTTGTTACAGGCATAAGTGAGGACACCACAAGAAGTACATCGTTAGCTAGAAAATGGAAAACTGAAATTGAAATAACAGTATGTTTATAATTTTTTATATATTCACTTTTTTTTTTTTTTTTTTTTTTTTGCGGTACGCGGGCCTCTCACTGTCGCGGCGTCTCCCGTTGCGGAGCACAGGCTCCGGTCGCGCAGGCTCAGCAGCCATGGCTCACGGGCCCAGCTGCTCCGCGGCATGTGGGATCTTCCCGGACCGGGGCACGAACCCGTGTCCCCTGCATCGGCAGGCGGACTCTCAACCACTGCGCCACCAGGGAAGCCCTATATATTCACTTTTATAGATCTAAATTTCTGTGACTGTCAGAGGCTGTGTTCTCTTTTCTGTTTTAATTTTTTTTCCTTTCATTTTTGGGTCTATCAGCCTGGGACCTGAATCACTAAAATAAAGGAAGGTACAAGGAGACATTTTAGTGATGTGATTCAATAAACCATACGACAAACTTAATCTGACACTAATGTTATTCTGGCAAAATTACTGCTGTTCAGAAAAGGATTCTTGTTCACGTAGACATAAATATAATTTGCAATACTTTTATATCCTGAGTTTAGTGTTTCAAAGTTCAGATGGAGGGAAGAGAAAGAAAAGATAAAGAGAGAGAGGGAGAGAGGTGTAGAAAGAGCACATTGCGTCTTTATTCCTGTCCTACACGGTGCTTTGTGACCAGCTAGGAGGGTGGGATAGGGAGGGTGGGAGGGAGACGCAAGAGGGAGGAGATATGGGGATATATGTATATGTATAGCTGATTCACTTTGTTATAAAACAGAAACTAACACACCATTGTAAAGCAATTATACTCCAATAAAGATGTTTAAGGAAAAAAAAAAGAAGAGCACATTGGCCCTTTTTTCCATGTGAACAAGTATTTCAGGCTTCTTTCCTTCTTATCTCTTACCTCTGTACCCACACCCAGGAGCGCAACGCTGGGACTTGATGCAAACTTCATTTCGGTCAACATGTCGTCTGAGTGGTTAAGATTAAGCTACCTAACTCTGCTGAGGGTGGGAGGAAGAGGGAGGAGAACGATAAGTTGCATATTTTGGTAAACATCAGGTGAATGTGATTATAAAAATACTCAATGATTTTCCAAAAAAATCACAAAAGATCCAAAAACTATTTGGGCCAACGGGAATGTATAAGCATCATATACATGTAACTTTACACTCACATATGCACACGTATATAAAATACATATAGCATTTATGTATAAAATTTCTGTAGTGATCATTATATATGTATATTATATATAATCATAGGACAGATCATTTGTTATAAATTATATTCTGATTATATACGATGGATTATCGACCATTATATTGATATATTTGTATAACTGTCTTTTTAATCATTTGATTATATGTGTATAAAGCCAAGTTATACCTCTGTATCTTGAGTTATCGATGTAGAGCTATTGACTTTTCACACCATCCTTTACATTAAAGAAATTAATGTAGACTCTGCAGTTACATCCCATGTATCAGTGAGTTGTCATCCATGCATCCTTTCTGTGAGTCACCCACCCTCTGCCTTCCATAGCACATCTTAACTTTCATCAAAGTTGTATGAGATGCAGTACCTTTGGGAATCCATATATGATGCTATTATGGATGATTTTATCTCAAGCCACAAATACAGATTTATGTAACATTAAGACTACCGTCATTTCCTTTTGTTCTATAAGTGTAAATCCATATGCTCCATAATGTGAGTCAAAATTTACTGTATGACTTTTCAACATACATTAAAGTTCTTGTTTATAATGACATCCAACATTTGCAACTATGAGCTCATTCCCAAGGGGAAAAAAATCATAAATGTGTATTCAATTTCTTTGTCTCTTTTTTCCCTGTAACTTTGGGTGACCTCTATAAACATTCCGAGCCAGCATTGATTGAGGTTCTTTCAGGCCATATGTCTCCCCGAAACAGCATTTTGTGGCTCAAAATAAAATCATTGAAAAAGTAACATGAGATACTTGGTTAGGGTCCAAATACGAGGTGACGTTCTTTACTGAGGGATAATTTTGAGAAATGTCACTTTGGGTTTAGTCATGTACGATAAGGTTTTCTACACCATTCTACATAAAATTCAACCAACATGAGGATCATTTGCAGTTCCATACCTTTAGCAGTTGGCATTCTTCTTGCTGTGAGTTAGTTTAGTTAGCTGTCCTCCTAATAGCCTGTGTATGAGCATTTACGGGTACCTCCTCTGTGCGGGGCTGTGACAGGATGTGGGATGCAGTGGAAACCAAATAGATGCCTTCCGTGCCCTGACAGACCCTGGAGCCTGGCAGAAAAAAGCAAGCACTGGATACATCATTCACATCATTATTTGAATAAACACCCATGGAAAGGAAAGTGCGGAGGAAATGTATAGGGCCCTGTGTGATCATTTATCAGAGATCTAACCTAGCCTAAGGGATTCAGGACAGCCATCTGCATCCTGACTCAGAGCTGGCCAAGCTTCAAAACCCAGCTCTACCTCCTTGCTGTCTGACCAGGAACAAGCTACTAAACACTTCAGCTCCTTAATTTCCTCTTCTGTAAAATGATAATTATAAAAATAACCATGTAAATTTGGAGTGAGGATTAGTGATTGTATGTTAAATAAATATATACGTATACATTTAAATGTATATTCATTTAATATTAAATGCTTATTTAATGCTAAATGTTTATATATACACACATAGGTATGCATAAAACATATGTATATATAAAGACAAAATATAAATATATATTTAATATCTATTTTATAGAACAGACCCTGATACATTGTAAGTTCCTTTGGTGTAACATATCATTATTAACCCCAAGGAAGAAATATTCAAGGTAAAATATAAATGATGAGTAAAATTTACTCTTGTAGGGTGTGAGGGCAAAGGAAAGAGAATTGAATTCATCAAAAGTAGAGATGGAAGCCCATGTCCAGGCCCTGAGTTAGGGAATAATTAGATTGGAAACAGCAAAGAGGACCAGTGAGCCCAAGCTGAGGGACCAAAGCAGAGGTTGTTTGATGAGTCTTCTCGAGGCAGATAGATTTGTGTTTGCAGAAAAAGGAGCACAAAACTGACAAATAAGAAGAGCTAAAAGTGAGACCTTAAGGAAGGCAGGAGGAAAATGGCGAAAGACCAGGTCACCACACAGAAGAGAAAGGGGTTCAGAGCCCGCTGACGTTCTCTGAAAGCAGGAAGGCATCAGCGTTCTTTGCCGTTTCTCGGCAGGTGAACACACTTAATAATTCATTTTGGCTTGGCCATACTTCAGTCATCTTGTTCAGTTCTCAGTTCTCTGCTTTTATTGAATAAGGCATGACCGCTGGTCCTTCATGGAGCCACTAGGAGGGATTCCTTTCCCTGACAGGCTTACTACCCCTGGGGAGGATGCATAAACTTGAGTGAGGCCACTCCCTTCCTTAGGAAGAACTAGGCTGGCTGCTAACATCAAGCTGTGCCCTTGGTGCCGGGGGAGTGAGTACTTAGGTCCCAAAGGAGAAGCTGGTTGGCTCAACGCAATGTCCACAGCAGTGTACACAGTTGCCTCCACGAGGAGATGATGTTTGAGCAGAAATCTGAATGAAGGAAGAAAACGAAAATCTGGGAAAAGGATTTTCCAGGCAGAGAAACGTACAACCTTAAAAGCCCTGAGGAAGGAAGAAAGCTGTTGAGATCGATCGATGTGTTAGAAGGAGTGCTCGTGGCTGAAGGGCAGTGAGCAATACCCAGTGTGGTAGGAATTATCTAATAGGGAGGGGAGACTTAGATCATAAAGAAACTTAGGTTATGATATGGAACTAGGGTTATATTTTAAATGTAATGGAGGGCCACTGAGTGATTTTTTTATGATTTAGATACTCTAAATGATGACTTTGTCTGGTTTGTAGAAAATAGTGTCAGGAGATCAAGGGGGAAATCAGAGTAACGAGTTAGTGGTCTGGTTGGAGGTGCACGTCATCTGCTCTAGGATCAGAGCAAAGAAGTGGAAAGAAGAGGTCATGGAAATGTTCATAGCAAATGTCCCTTTTCATGACTTGTATACAAACTATGAGGGAAGCAAAAGGTGACTTCTAAGATTTTGGTTTGGGCAATTGTATAAATGATGGTCATATTTTGATCTGGGCAAGATGGTTAGGGACACATTAATGAAGAGATGTTTAGACAGTAAAATGTGAAGTTGATATTAGATTTTTTACTGGAGATTTTGAGTAGGTAGTTGCATGTGCAAGTTTTGGCCTTGGGGAGAAGCTGGAGCCAAAACTATAAATTTGAAAGTCATCTGCATATAGAAGGAATGTATAGCCTTGGAACTAGAGGCGATCATCTCAAAATTTTATATAAAAGAAGAAAAGAGAGTCTAAGATTGAGTTCTGAGGGGCACTTGAGAAGAGGTTGATCAACAGCTATGATGGTGTGTGTGTGTGTGTGCATGTGTGCGTGTGTGTGTGTGTGTGAGAGAGAGAGAGAGAGAGAGCAGTTGAGAGAATAAAAATGTACAGTACTTTAAAGAACTACAAAATGTTTAATAAGGCTCTAAGGAGAATGTGCAAAGCATAGTAAATGATGCATTTCAACAATTATCTGGTGATGTACAAATGATAACTGAACAGTTATATCATGCCAGGTAGTCCATATTTTCCTCTGAAGGCAATGGATGGAGTGATTCCTTTAAGATACACTTATACATAATGGAATTGGGGAGGAGAGGAGTGGAGAGATTTTTAGGTAGGTTTAGAATTTCAAAAGGAAAGATTTTGTTACTCATGAGACATTCGTGGAATGAGTGATTCTCAGATCTCTGACTATAAGTACCGGGTGAGAGATGGACTCTATTCATTTATCAATTTCTTCACAAAACAAATGTTCACTGAGCCCTTATTATACATCAGGTTCTCTTCTAGGTGCTGAGGCTGTTAACAGTGAACAAATAGACAAAAATCCTGCTGTTCTGGTTATGTTCTCATATAGAAGTCAGACAATCAACAAGACATTAGTAAATATACAGATTAGAAGAAAGTATAGAAGATGTCAGTTGTCCATCTATTTTCTTTTATTAACCACCTGTAATGAACTGTGGAAGGAACAGAGGTGGAAAAGGAAATTTAACATAAAGAAGAAATAGATGAAGTAGAAGATGAAAGCTACAAGGTTCAGGAGAAATGTGTTTTGCTATGATGATAAAAAGAGATGTCTTCAGTTTCATCTGCTGGTGAGAAGCAGGATGTAAGGAGGAAAGGAGCATTTTGAAATGGAGCACTTTGAGAGATGTGATTGATTTACTTAAAATTGTACAGAGGGAAGGATTATTTGGATGTAGGCCTGTCATAAGAAAGAGAGTTTCCAAACTGTCTCTTTATTTCATAGGTATATATACACCATATTCAAAACAGAATTTGAAAAATACGGAATTCCACAAATGATATTTAATTATAAAATATTTTGAACATATAGAAAAGTAGATTAAGTACTTTTTTTAACTTATTGCAGCTGGTATTATACTATTTTACTGGAAGTGGTGTTATTGTTATGTATGTCTATTTTATTTCTTAACCAACTCAAGTTGGATGTACGAAAGTTAAGTGTGAGAAAACTTCATGTATGCAACATAAGAGCAAGTTGAAACACACATGAAAGCTAGGATTGTGTTTTTACCAAGGTAGCCCTTATACCTCTTGAAGTTACATTTGTAATTTAAGCCCTTCAAAATCAATATTTGTAATCAAAAATATGTCTGATAGTAAAAAGAATATTCTTTTACAACATGACGATTTTCTTAAAATTTGTTAATAAAAAGTCATGAGGGTATTTAAGCAAGGAAAATTGATTAAAGCATCCAACAACAGCTACAGAGAATTAAGGAGATTAGTGGATTTTGGTCATGAGAAGTCAATTTCAGATCCTATTTTTTGCGAATATTTTGCTAATTTCCTATCTAATATTTTTGCTACATCTTATTTCAAATCTGTTCTATGAATTACCAAATTAAAGCAAAAATGATTTTCACATAGCTGGTACACAATAAATGCTCAATAAAACGTTAGTGAAACTCTTAAAATAGATTATTCCGTTAATCTGTGGACTAACAGTGCTACTGCATGATACTGACAAAACAACAAAGTTTTATAACTTCAATTACAGATTGAAAATGAGACATAGCAAAGATGTATGAGCAGGTTCCTTGTGTTCAGGGATTTGAAAGTAACAAGGGATCCACATATGTGTAAATACAGATTACTAGGTAGTAAGTGTTACGTTAGATGCATGACAGTGGGTGTATATCTTCATCTGAGGAAACTGAGATGAACTTGTAACATAGATGCAGTAAGACTTTATTAAAACTCTAGATTGATTAGATAAATCTGACCTAGGAGAACTATAATTTTATACTCAAGAAACTAGAGAATTCAGCAGAGATGATCTATGCCATTTGTAGACCATAGGAAGGGATGAGTGAGTGACATTGACAACTACAGCCTTGGGAGATTGTGGGTAAGTTGTTCAGTAAGACCAGTGATTCATTACCAACACAGTCCAGGACTAAATGATTTAAAAAAAGAAAAAGAGGAAATAAAATAACTCAGGTTGTCATAAGTTTTTTTCTGTGATGGAAAGAGCCACACTATAATACCATATGCAAAAGTATTAAAACAGAAGCTTGCCTGTAATGGGTTTTATTCAGAGCTTCATTTCTTGAAATGTTGCTGTAATTCAGGATATCTTGTTGCAAGAGACAGCTGGAATTGATAACAGCATTTCTCAAGGCTGTCATTAGTTCTGCAATATTAGCTTAAAATTAGTATGGAGGAGTATATAAAGTTCATACAGATTTTTGGTTCAGTTCCTTCAGCACATAAAAGATTAAATGACATATTTTAATAAGTTATTGGAACTTGTTTTCTTCATAGTAGCCTCGATTTTACAAAATATATTATTAGAAATTCTTCTTTACTAAGAGTATGGAAATTATTTTAGTCATGCTGTAATCTAATTACAAAAGAAATTACCTCCAAAAATATAAAACGTTATTACTTAGAACAATTATATTTCCACTGACTTATTTATGTAAAAGCCTTTAAAGGGAGATTTATATATGTTAGTAAAATATTTATTAGTAAAATGCATGTTATGTGCAGTAAATAAGATAAATTTTGTTGACTAGGATACATATAGCAGCCTCTTTCTCAAGATAATCAATTCTGTGTCCCCCATTGGATCCAGTATGGTTACTGTTTACTGCAGGTCAAGTCTTTATTAAGAGGTAACCCCATTCCTTCAAGGCCAGCTGTGCAGACTCAATACACCAAAGGCATATCATCAGGCCAAATTATCTACAGATACTAAAAAAGCTAAACAAAGGATATTTGCCTCAATGATATACTTATATCTAACTTTTGGTGGGCAAGAAGCATTCTATTGCTTACAAAAATACTATTTATTCATTACTGTTTGTAAATGTCCAATTAATGAAATCTCTTTGCCTTTACGTATATCGATAAAATGTTTAATTGTGGTTTTAAAATAGCATTTCATGATTGATTATAAATTGTTTCCAAAGTTTTTTCTTTATGTGAAAGTGTGGACTACAACCTTGATATTTTACTATACTCAGGCTCCACTAGCCAAGCACAATGAAGAACTGAAGGTAGATCGGGCCCAAATAAATTATATAATTAGTTCAATATCCTGTGATGGAAATTGGGAGATTTGAATCATCAGAGGCATAGGGCAAGTGAGTCTGGGAGTTGGGGACAGAGTTGAATCCTCCTGGGATGCAGAGCTTGACAAGTTAGGGGTGGTGGCATCCCATGAGCATTGACTGAACCAAATCTTTTCTGGAGTAGAACGTCCCAATTTGGGCCCATAAAACTCCTATCTATTAAGGTCAAACACTGAATTCTCAACCAAGGAACACAAACACATGAAAGGTTGAGCCACTGTAATTGAGAATCAGCAAACACAAGTGCATAAATATAGGTAAATAAAAGTTTAACATCTCCCAAGACTGAAAATACTGGAATTGTCAAATAAAAAATATAGAAGAGTTAGTTGCAAATATTTACTCAAAAATGATGCAGTTTCAATGACTGATCAGCAATAAGTCATCATCAGAAATAAAAAAAAAGAAATTTGAAAGCACATGAACTTCTAGAAAATATATATATATGTATATATGTATATATAGAGAGATCATAAATATATATACACTTTACATGTGTATAATACATGATGTATATTATATTGCATTTATTATATATATTTCAAATTGTTTAAAATGAAAGTCAATAGAAAGTTTTAGTAAAATATTAGAGAGATTTGAAAAGAAGCTGAAACCTGGAAAATATAATAAAATCAATAATGTAACAAAATGAAGCACTGAGAGGTAAGGAGAGGAAAATATGAAAGAATCATGAAGATATATTAAGGGAAAACAAAACGTTGTAATATACATAACAGTCGGAGACTAGAGAAAATAAAGAAGATGAAATACTTGAAGATATAATGGATGAAAATATACCAGACCTCATTAAAAACATGAATCTACATATATGAAAGTACAACGCATCTCAAACAAAGAAAAAAAATGATACCTTCTTTAATGGGGCTACATTGGAAACTATTAACTTTAAAACCAAACTTAGACAAGGACACCCACTCTCTTAGCTGCTCTTCAACCAAGTACTAGAATTTCAAAGCAGTGCAGGAAAAGAACAAAAGAAGGAGAAGAAGGATTGGGAAGGGACAAATATAGAAAATTTAATTAACTCTCTTACAATACAAAAATGCTATAGGCAAGTTACAAACAATAATAAAATAGTTGCATAGTATACAGATATAAGATCAATACAAAAATCTATTTTCTGCATATCTGTGTACTAAAACAAAATGTTTTAAAACTTAATTTAAAAAATCCATTACCTCAATTATATCTCAGTGAAGCTGTTTGAAAACAGAAACAAATACACACAAATTTTTCACCCTTTCAATATAAACAACAAGCCACTTGAGAATGTCTTGTGAAAGATCTACAAAGCATATGTAGGAAAATGATAAAACTCAACATAAAAAAGAACATAAGTATAAGGAAAAAATACCCTCTTCTAGGATGGAAAGAATTAATGTCCCCAAAATGTTAATTCTTTTAAAACTGTTGTAGAGTCTATGAGAGTCCAACACAATATGAGTAGGATTTTTCACGGATCTTGCCAAGCTAATTCTAAAATGTATACAACAGTGAAAATAGCCAAGAAACTGAAGAAGAAGAAAGTGGAATTTTGGACATGTCTGACAAAATTATCAAAATTTAAAATAAAACTACAGGAATTAAGGAAGGTAAATAAGTCAATAAATATAAAAGAATAGAGGCCCCAGAACCATACATGGGCCCTTAATATGCAACAGGGATAGGCATGGCAGACCCCAATGAATAAGTAAGGATAATTTGTATATATTTTGTAAGCCACATAAATAAAACCTAAAGTTGGAATCATACCTCACAATACACACACACACACACACACACACACGCACATGTACACAAAGGTATTTTAGTAAACACGACAATATCTTTCTGACTTTAGGGAGGAATTCCTTAACAGACAAAACATGTGCTAATTAAAAGAATGGGTTGAAATTCTAGACTACCTTTAAATCAGAACTTCTGTTCAATGAAGTACCTTTTAAAAACTGAAAAGATGAATCAAAATCTAGAAGAAGATATTTGCAACATATACAACTTATAAGCATTAGAATCCAAAATATATGCATTAAGACAAATACATTTACTCAGCACATATTTTGTCAAAAAAAATGAGCAGACACTTCACAGAAAACATATATGTCCAACTTCATTACTAGTTACAGAAATGCACATTATAACCAAAATGAGATACAGTTTTATATTTTAAAATACGGAAAAAAATAAGAGTCTAACACTATGAAGTGTTGGATAGCATATGGATAACGGGAACTCTTATGCATTACTCTGGGAAGGTAAATTTTTAAATTTATCTTGGAAACAATTTAGCATTTACATCAAACAACTCAGCAATTCCATGCAGAGTTATATCCAAGAAAAATTTCTGTATATTTGCTTCAGGAGTCAGATATAAGATATTTCAGAGAACATTACTTCATTAGAGAACGGATAAATCATTTGCTATATATTAATAAACTGGAATATTTTACAACAGTAAAAATGAATGAACAATAGCCACATGTATATCACAGAAAAACATTAGAAACCTGAAGTTTAGAAAAAGGAATTCCCAAAGTCTGAATACAGTATAAGACCACATTTATATAGCTTTAAATCAAAATAAAAAAAATGTATTTCTTAACCATGCATACATATATGATAAAATTATTTACCAAGACAAGACAAAATTAGCACAAAGCTCAAGATGGTGATTATTTATGAGTGGAAGGCAGGGGATAGGAGAAGTAGAAAAATTTGTGCAAGATATTAGTATGTTCAATTTCTTAGGTGAAGTGATAGGTTTACATGTATTCTAGACATTATTTTTCTTTACAACTTAAAGTATGCAACATATTACCTTTTGTGTTTGTCAGATATCATATATCAACACCTAATAAACAAAAACATAAAAGCTCTACATATAAACACTTGCAAATAATTTACCATAAACACACAAGCACCCATTTGCAAATGTTTTGATGAGAGTCATAACAGTCCACAAATTTTCTCCCATGAAATTATATAACATCTGTTATGAAATTTCAACTTTATTTTTATTTGATTTGTCAACTGCTTTTACATTGAGAAGCTGTCAGGTATTTTCAGGGGACCATGGGTATATGATTTGTGTTAGTGGAAATTAGACTGGACTGCAAATTGGGAAAAGTAGATTCAAGTGAGAGCTGTAAGATTAACTCTCAGTAACTTTGGGCAAGTCACTTTAATTTTTCTCAACCTCTTCATTCGTGAAATAAGCAATTTAATTAAGTGTTCTCTGAAGTCCCTTCTAACTCTAAAATTTTACACAGTTGTGACCTTAATTTTTTGTAAACACAAATATTTTGAAATAATGTATAGCAAATTAGATTGCTTCAGTGTTAAGCTAAACTGCGTATGCATTATTACTAGAAATTATGGAGAAAATGCTTCTTGAAAATTTCCTTGGATCTTTTTCACTAAATTACTTATAAAAATGTCTGTTGCATAATCTAATAAAATGTTGATACTTGTTATATACATGCCAGATATTAAGGCAAAAACCTAAATGTCCCGTTTAGTTTCATTACTTTGCAGAGTGCATCAGGGCATGAATTAACTAATGCACTAAGTTGAAATATTTAAAAGTTAATGTACTGGGCTTCCCTGGTGGCGCAGTGGTTGAGAGTCCGCCTGCCGATGCAGGGGACACGGGTTCGTGCCCCAGTCCGGGAAGATCCCACATGCCACGGAGCGGCTGGGCCCGTGAGCCATGGCCGCTGAGCCTGCACGTCCGGAGCCTGTGCTCCGCAACGGAAGAGGCCACAACAGTGAGAGGCCCGCGTACCGCCAAAAAAAAAAAAAAAGTTAATGTACTTACCTGATGTGAGTAATTTTCAATTTGCATATGAATTGGATTCAGACCCATTTTTTTCCCATTTGCAGGAAGTAAGTATAAACAACTGAAAATTGATGTTTTCCTACAATTCGAAAACTACTTCTGCAGATTTTTTTAAAGGAAGCTGAATAACAACAACAAAAAGATTTTGAAAGAATAAGCTTAAAATGAATGATAGGTGGTAAAACATCAGATTTCCTAATATTTCTGTCTCCAAGTCAAATAAAATAAGTGATTATGGTTGATTTAATTTTTGAGATTCAATGTGGTAATTTATCTCCATTAAAATATTGAGAAAGCCTTGAGTGTGATATGCAAGATATCTTAGAAATCACTAAGCAATATGAAAATATAAGCAGATGAAGTACCCATTAAATCTACAATTTCCCCTGGAAACAGATTTTGACAGAGTTCTGACTTTTAGGAGAACCATATTATTACTTTGCCTAGTGTAACTGTCAAATGTGTATAAAATCATAAGATAATTCACAATTTTCTTTCAAATGCAGCTTTCTCATCAGTTGGCATTTTTTACTTGCATAATTTGTTTCATTTTTTTTCTGTAAAAAACATCAAAATATTTCTCATGGGAAATCTTTGTGTTATTTTATTTTAATGGTTATATTTCTATTATAATATTTTCTGATGAAAAGACATTTTCATTGATAAACCAAATTTACAGAGAAATATGTATAATAATAAGCACATTTTAGGATAGAATTTAATATACTTAAATCAAAATGACATTCTCAACATGTAGACATTTCCCCATCCTCTTCTATGTCTATGGCATCTTCATTTTGAATTCTTGTGTTTAAAATACCTCATTCATTATCTAGATTAGTCTTGGGACTAATCTTGGGCCTTCCCTGGTGGTCCAGGGATTAAGACGTCGTCTTCTGGTGCAAGGGGTGCAGATCTGATGTCTGGTTGGGGAGCTGAGATCCCACATGCCTCACGGCCAAAAAACCAAAACATAAAACAGAAGCAATATTGTAACAAATTCAATGAAGACTTTAAAAATGGTCCACATTAAAAAATATATCTTAAAAAAAAAGATTAGTCTGTCTAAAAAGAAATAGAATCATTTAATTACTTAGCTATAAAAATAGATCAACCAGTCACTTTAACAGTGCATATATTCAATCTATATTTCCCAGGTCATCATACCCATAAAATAAGCAGACAGATCTCCTGCCTCAGCCCACCAAGAATGGTCCATTATTCCATGCCTTCAGGCAATGATTCCCAGAGGATGGATATCTATTTCTAGATAATCAATTTTTAAGGTATTTTTGCAGAAAATTTCCCTTTTGCTTTGTAATAAATATATAATGCCAAAGATACAGGCATCTATTGCTATATAATAAACCAGACACATTTAATGGCTTAAAATAATAATTATTTACTTTGCCTCCAAATTTGCACTTTGTGTAGGTCTTGGCAGGGATGGTTCATCTCTGTTCCACCAGGTATCACCTGGGATAGCTTGACAGGGGCTGGAAATTCCACTTCCAAGATGGCTCCCTGGAGTGACTGTTTGCCACAGTCAGTTTTCTGGAACATTAGCTGGGGCTGCTGACCAGGGGCGATCTTTCTTTTCTATATCGGCCTCCCCATGTGGATTTTTAGGTTTAAATATATTTTCTCCTATATCAACTCAATTCTCTTTTCCAAGGACATTGGCATGTAAGTAGGATTTTACTTTTTCATCTTCTGCAACAATCAAGATTTCACCGTTCCTTCTAATTCTTTGGTTCCATTTATTTTGCTTCTTTTCTCAGTTTCTTTTTCTTTTTTTTTCTCTAATTACTTTTGTAATTAAGGTGCTTTTAGTGTCGCTATCATACTCTTGAAGACGTTATTTCTTCCTTGGTCTTTTATGCTCTCTGTAAGTTCATGTTTTACCTCCATCTTCTTATTTCTTCCCTGAATCTCTTTGAACTCTTGTTTCCAAGCTGATTTGCTTAGGATGTTTACTTTGTCACTTTCAGATATTATTTCCATTCTTTTATGCATCAAACACAAATAAAAAATACTTTATCATGATGACGTGTACCAGTGCTTTCCAGACCAGCGTCCTCCTGATTGCTGTGTATCTGAAGGTTAAGAGGAACTCATTTGGAAAATAAATTGGTACAAAGTTGTAGCCCAGCTTTACTATGCATTTAGCAAGTTGTTTGGTAGACATTACTAGTATTTACCAATGCCTATTTCTTTCTTTGTTTCCCTTTTAAGGTCTGCACTTATCCTTGTGACTAGGGTAGAAATTAGTACTACTAAATTTCGGTCAGCGACATGAAAATGTGTCAATTATCGCTTGTGACAGTGAAAAACCCATGGAGTGTTCTCTAGTTTCTCTCTCTTCCACTGTTGCAAAGATCTTGGAAATAGACTTGTGATTCATTTGTTCGGGCAAATGAAATAAGAGCTACCTGGATGGTTGAGTCACCGTATGGAGGACAGCTGCCCTGGAGAGTGGTCCAGGACCCACAGCAGCCCTGTGTAAGTGGGAAATAAACTTTTAGTCTATGATGTCAATGAGAATTGGGGCTTGTTGCTTCTGCATTCTGATTAATAGAACTAGGCTCATAATCATGGTACCATTTTCTGTTCCTGTGACCAAGAAGAATTTCATGTGACTTTGGGAATTTGAAATAGTCTGTTATTTTACTTTGTTTTTATCAATCTACAGAAACATGACAACCCATAATCTTTAGAATTACTATACCTAGAATTTTCTTCCCTCTGCTCTTACCTAGTTAAATGGTATTCTAGGTTTCCATGAGTCCTTGTCATTCATCTTTTCCATCTCTGTTATTTATTTTACTTCAAATTACAGTAGTTACTAAATATAGAAGACATGCCTGGATAAGGATGGAGGAGAGGAAGAGGGGTGATTCTGTCTCAGAAAGCCCTTCTCATGCTGTTCCAGGTCATGGTAACAAGGGTGCACATCCCTCCAGTGTTCGTTTGCATTGAGATTGAGAGCAAGTTGTTGTTTCTATATTGTTTTGTTTTTTGTTTTTTTGCCTTCTTCCTGCAAAGTGATATCTCTTCAGAGACTGCTGATCACTTAATATATTTCTGCTATAGTTAAATTAATTCCTCCTTAACCTTACCTTATGTATTGATTTTCTGAAATTTCTGTAGTGTTATTATTTTAAATCTGTGTGAGCTTTTTTAGGGAGGTGGGTTCTTTATCAATGAAAATATATGGAAGTTAAATTAAAATTAGTTGAATAACTTCCATCATAAACTTAGTCTTAAAATAAGTGATTAAACGGAGGCCACAAATATCTACTCAGGTTTCTCCTATATAAGAAGGACGTATGAATATATCTGTAGAAGGATGGATATTGATATATAAGTGTATAGGTATCAACCTGATATACTCTCTAAGCAACACTGAAGCTACATTAAGAGTTTTTGTAAATGTTACTCAAATGCTTTCACATTACCTGTTCAATAAAAAAATGAAATGTTTCCTGTAGTGTTACAAGCGCCCACCTTACACAGACTGTAGGAGTTCTGATTTTCTGACAATTACATACCTTACTTTAGTCTGTGACTTTGTGACATGTTTTCTTACTCTAGAATGTTAAGAGTCTTCACTATAAATATGTTAAAATATAGATGGCTTGTTTTCGTAGCCACTGTGTGAATCTTAATTTCGAGAAGCCTTCTTTCAAATGCGTGCATTTACTTATATTGGAGGATGGGAACATTTGGTAAAAGACTAAGAATAGTCTTTTACCAAATCAAAAGTAAGAATAAATTGGGGATAATTTATCAGCACTACTGGAAATACAATTATTTTCACATGTTCCTCTCTATAATGCTTCCCATTATGACATTCATAGAATTTAATGAACGAGGATTGATGAGCATCTTCTGTGATGGGATGCTTTTGGAAGAATTGGAGAATTGAGTAAAAGGAAAAGGGTAAAATCTGTTTCTGATGGTGCTCCATGTTGGAATGCTTTCAGTTTAATGATGTTACCAATGAATGGATCTTCAAGAGCTAATTGTGAAGATACCCAATGGTGTTGCCCAGATTGGCCATGGTCTTCTGTCACGATGCCCTTTGGATCAATGGCAATAATCAGTCAGCTTTTCTGCAACATACAGAACATCCCCTATGGACTCTTGGGCTTCTTTACTCTTTAGACAGCTGAGATGGTCCCTCAAAAGCAGATCAAATCCCTTTGTTCATATTGGTTCATATTTGACTTCTACCCCCAAATATTCTCATCCAAGAAATTTCTGCATTATAACTAAAATCAGTTAAAAATTGAGCTAAAAATTACCTTAAAGCTGTTTGTGAATATGAGATCCATGATTCGTTTGCCACTTTTTACTGATTTTCTTGAATATGAGCAGCATATTAGTATGGCTAAAATGTGCTAAAACTGGAACATTACAATCTGTAATTAGGTAGCATTCTTTACTTGATAAAACTAAATGCTAATTGTTTTTCAACTGAGCATTAGATACTTCAATGACCACTTCCCACAAGACACTTGAGAACATCTGTATAGCTATCACTATAGAAGAGTTTTCTGAAAACAAATAATCTCCAATCAGGCAATTTTCCTATATTTACAGGCAATTTTATATTGACACGGTATAGAAAAATGATATGATTGATGTCCATCAAAGGGGCAAATACAATGGTTGTATACTTGCTAAACTTTATACAGATATGCTAGTATATTTTAGGTGTATTATCCACTGTATGTGTGTGTGTGTGTGTGTATCTTGCAAAGTTCTCAGAATTCTGATTCTGGTCTCCATTTTGAAATGTATAATTTTCCGAAACATTTGAGATGCTGAATTTTTGCTATGAAAATGTCATTGTCATAGTTAATTGATAGCTATAACCTACTATGGAGAAGCATATAATTTTTAATGGGAACATCTTAGCTAGAGACCAATTAGTACTAAGGCAAATGTGAAGCAATTTCACAATCAAAATGTCATCAAGGGTTTCCTTATGTCTTTGTCCTTTTTTTATGGGGCTTTTAATGTCACACACACTATTATTTAGATATATGTATATCATTAAAAATAGGTTAAATCATTCAGGTTTATTCATATTTACCTATCTGTAAGAAATACTCATTTTCAGAACAATGTTTATTATGAAAATAGTGATAAGAAAATTATCAAATTTTATGAAAATTTTATTTAAGCTTTGTGCAAAACATATTTAAGATAAATGTCTGTATACCCAAACTCATTGATCATTAAGAAGACAGAAAATATAGAGAAAATAGAGTATAGACATAGCAACAGATGCAAGAAAAATAACTGATAATGTGTTTTTTTAATGTTTTTCCTGATCCATCTAAACAAAATTATCTCTATTGGTTAGAAACCTTGTCTTTGTTAATTTTTCATTTTATTTAGGTGCTTGAAGTTAGCATTTGCACTGAATAAGGTAGTTAATTAGATTCAATGTTTTATATATATTAAAAAAACTTGCTGAGAAATGTAAAAACTAAAATGAATTGGAGAATGACATTTAATCCAACGTAAAAAAATTTACAGGAGCAAAATGGTTAGCTTTATCTTAATATTTCCATAAATTGGTAATGGTTAATTTTTCACAAATAGGCACCTAATTGACATTTAATCAAGCATACACAAGTGTATGTTAAATATAAATTAATTACTGTATGTTAAAAATACTGTAATTTTATGGTGTGTAAACAAGTAAGTACATTTTAGTTAGCATTTAATCACTGATTTCACAGACTATAAATGTATAATTACCTAACTAACAATTCACTACCTTTCTAAGGAAAACGTTTTTCAGGTTAAATATGATGTAAAATTAATTTGATGTTATTTCTACAGTAATACTTAAAAAGTTGTAAGTGATTTGGCCCATCTATTTTACTCCTGAATTAACTCATCCTCACCGTAATATATGTGGAAATTATAATGTGCAGAAAGACTACTTATAAACGCACAGTTATATAATTGTGATTTGATTACCCAGCCCAATGCAACAGTATGTTCATGGAAAATACCAAGGAATATGTCTTGGGGTTTTAAAATAAAATATTATCTATTTCTAAAGTTAAGTTAAAAAAATAAAGGTGATTAAACAGCATACAAAAACACCTTTTAAAATGTATATTTCTGTAAGTAACACAGCAGTATAAATCATCTCATTGCATTTTGCATTATTACCTTTTTCTTTATTTTACCCTCTTACTGCTCAGTGTTTTTCTAAATACTGGTTTTCCACTATCATTTACCTTTTCCATTTTCTTTTATGTCTTCAAATAAACAACCTTGAATTCGATGTGGAAGGAAATGTTGCAAACTGACCTCAATCAGTTTGGTCATGGATAACAATTCTGTTCTTTTTGTCAGACATCAGTAACCTTATGTAGGTTCTGGGTCTTCTACCACACAAACTCTAGAGCTGGCAGTAAGTTATAGAGAAAGCTAATTCCAGACAAAATTCTACCATGCATACAAGTGTTTACCAGCACGCAGGCAGGAAATCCCTCACTCTACATTTATTGTAAGCTAGCAGAATCCTAGCACTGGCTCTTCATATGCTATGGAAACACGTTGGCTGACAAGTTCACAAGAAACAACTGTAGCAATATCTCAGCAACGGTGTTCATCTAACTTTCTCATTGGAGTCAGATTCTCTGTTGAGTGGTTTAATGGGAGACTGTTTCAGAATCCTAAAGCCACGTTTCCACTTGAAGTGGTGCAAGACTTTGGGCTCAGTAGAGAACACAGATCACGAAATAGTCATGATGCTCAGACAATATTTCTAATCAAGGTAAGAACCTTAGACACCACTTAATTCCCTTTAGCATCCATACTGCTAATCATGAAGCCAGCTAGTGTGGATCAAGATAAAGACAGCTGAACACTTACAGTAACAGGTTACTGGGATATAATCTTCTGACTATAGTCTACCAACTGGGTACATCAAATATTAACAAACGTTCTTAGGTTGCAGATGGCTGCAAATGACCACCTATGAGTATATGGAACTGCACAATCTGAAGTATTTGAAATTAAATTACAGACAATATAGCAGATATATGATATATTTTGTCACTATAACTATTGTATACCAATAATCATTTTTAAGTTGCCCAAGTAGTTTATAAGCATGGGAACAACCATTTTAAGCAAAAGGAGGAACTATTTGGGGGAATACAAAGCATATTTAAAGGTTGATTAGGTCTACATTTACAAAAACTTGGGACGAAAGTATTTTCCTGTTATTAATAATCAAAGATGAGATGTGGATCCGTGCCTTATCTAAACAAAACGTTATGAAAGGTACAGAGAGGCATCCAAAGAAGGCTAAACTACAGCCTCATCCCTAAATAAGTTTATTATAATCTGATATTGGAAACAAGATTCAAAACATAATTAGAGGCAGAGAAAATTAAAGTTACCTAGTGAGCAATGGAAATCCACTTTTGATTGAAGCAGTAAGTTGCTTGATATAAACATAAACCCAGAGAGAGTTTGAAAAAGGAGAAATCACTATTATTTAGGAAGTCTTCATGGAATAAATATTATGGGAATTATAAAAGCACTCATAGCCAATTGTAAATTTTAAGAGCTAAAAAGCTTTTGACTTTTTATTCAGGAGGTGCTTGAAGGAAGTCTGGCTTCTAGAAAGTTTCCTGGAAGTAGGCACTACAATGGGAGCAAGGGAGTAAATATATCTTAACATTTGTTTATTCATCTCCCCCTAACGTCTTATAAATGACATTTTAAAACAACGTCATATATTTTCAGTATACGAATATGAAAAGCCCATTTTTGTCTTCTGTTTTGTAGGGTTGCCATGGGGCTGCAGTTTTTAAGCTATTTGGTCTTTATATCCTAAGAAAATATTGAGGACTTCAAAGAGCTTTCGCTTTCCTGAATTATATCTACCAGTATTTACCACATTAAGTCCAAAAAAAGTTGAAAAATATTTTCATTTCATTAAAATGACATTGCAAAATGCGCTAAATGATAAAGTAATATACACTCTTTAAAAATGATGATGTTTCCCAAAAACAAAAAGGTGAGTAAGGAGAATGGCATAGTTTTACATTTTGGTAAATCTCTTTAATGACTGGCCTAATATAAAAAAAATCTATATTCTCCTATCAGCTTCTGCATTTAATATGTGGCAATTCCGTGTTTTAAAGTATAGGGAAAAAACAATCTGGTCTCACGCAGATATGTACCTGGAAACTCTTTGAGATAATTGCAGATATTCTTCTTTCGATATCACACCAAAGCTTGACAAATGGAATTAAAAAAGTATTTGTTACAATGTGTAATCTAAAAGCATATTAATACATGTTTAAACGGCTTTACATGAAGAGACAAGGTTCTATCTTGCACTTTGAATAAATCTTTTACCCAACAGTGGTTTTACACCGTCATCCGTTGGTCATTTGGAAAATTGGTTCACTGACTTACGCAGATTTTCCAAACTTGGATACAATTTACTTTTTAATCTAAAACAAAAATCACATTCACTTTCTCATCAGAAAAGCCCATAAGTATTGGAATGCTGTAAAGCGTGTGTTGATAAACAGAAGTTTTCTAAGATTTTGATTATTCCTTGAAAATTTGAATTTTACCATTGGCAACACCTACTGTGAGTTGCTCTCCTGGAAGTGAAAGACTGATTTCATTCATTTTTTTAGTAAGTCTGCCAAATACCCAAATGTGAACAACCTTAGTTTGCTTTCAGTGGTTCTTTCAAGTAAAAGTGGTGTTCTCAAAAGGTGAAAGGGCAGCTCAGCTCACAGACCCAACAGATACATTAGGGATTTTCCCCAAGAACACCACGCACCTACATGCAGCCCACATGCTTTCAGATAGGTTCCATTTTCCCATATATTCCTAAGTAACATAAAAAACATGTACGTAAGCCTCAAGGTTAATTACGTTAGGAGCTTGTACTGCTTCGTCAGGACATTCTTATGGGAACTTGTTTTTTCCTGGGAGCAGGATGGATGACAAAGAGAACCTGCTAGAACAGTCGGGCACCGCTTTCCTGACTGCTGCTAAGGCACCCTCACTAAACACGTCACATGGTGAACAAGGCAAATGGTGTCTTACCTTTACTATGAAAATAGGTTTGTTTTGTTCTTTTTTTTTTTTTGCGGTACGCGGGCCTCTCACTACTGTGGCCTCTTCCGTTGCGGAGCACAGGCTCCGGACGCGCAGGCCCAGTGGCCATGGCTCACGGGCCCAGCCGCTTCGCGGCATGTGGGATCTTCCCGGACCGGGGCACGAACCCGTGTCCCCTGCATCGGCAGGCGGACTCTCAACCAGTGCGCCACCAGGGAAGCCCTAGTTGCTATTTTTGTAAAGTTACAGACTCTACCCCAATCACCACTTCTGCTAGAGTCTCTGAAAACCCAAATTTACTAAAAATACATGTCCCTGGGATTGCCATGTTATCTTCCTCAAAGAGTTGTGACTATCTCATGAAGCGATGCATGAAAAGCTCTTAAACTATGACTGCAACATACCAAACAGGTCCTCCCCTCCCCCCTTCTCCCCCCCCTTCCTCCCCCTCCCCCTGCCTCTCTCTCCTCTTCCTCTTCATTTTTCTTTCTTGAACTTCCTCTGAGCTTAGCACAGTGACTGGCACATGGCAGCTAATACGGGTGTGATAACTGTTTGTCCAGTAGGTGACTTCTGAATGCAGCTGGATCTCAACTTTTCCACATCTTATTCCCAGATCTTCTTTGTTATACAAAGGTGGGGTCTTCTTGGATTTTGGCAATGTGGCTTTTTTTCCTTATTTTTGCTACTGAAATAATGACCCATTATTTCCAGAGTTTATGACCTGGAGTTTATTTTTGGTATCAACTATACTTAGGCATCATTAGACACAAATAGAACAAAGAATCATAAATATATTTACAAAAACTAAGCTGAAAAGCAAAATAATGATTTCTACACAGGATGCCACAAGTTTAGGACCTTGGGCTAAGCATTGGACTTAGCCTGAGCTAACAGATTTTATATGCACTTTTAGTGACCTTGTCTTTGAAAGGTTTTATATGAAAGCCACTCTGACATTTTTCAATACTTCAGAAGCCAGAAAGAATTGTGCTTGTGTGTGTGTGTGTGTGTGTGCTTTTCACTTGACTGGTGAGGAATTTTAAATGTATCTTTGTGCCTGTGAATATATGCATTCTTATAATGCAGGAACATGAGTGATGCCAATGGAAAACAAAATTAGTTCATTGACATAAGATTAATTCTGGAACTAACTTATTCTCTTCAGGCCTCTTATAAATACAGTTTCCAATGCATCATATCCCAGAGAAAGAAAGCATTTTGGAGGATGAATAACGTATGTGAAATTTGTTCTTAAATAACTGCTTTTGGAAGAGTGAAGAAACAAAGTATTCAAGTGGAAGAAGTAGTACTTTAAAACAATTTTAAGCGTCTATTTTCAGAAAAGGTATAACTGAGGTAAAAAAAGGAAATTATTTGAACACTGTGATACAAGTATATATGTATATAGCAATAGCAGTGATCTGAACTTCAATTTCAGTATGTATGTTGTTTGTTTTCTTATAATAAAATACCAGTTCATCTGATTTCAGTTATATTTTTGTAGACATTTTTATATTACCTCTGGATTGGACTCCAAAGTCATAAGGAAAAGGAATATTCAAAGGCAGTCAATTTTATAGAGATTGGAAAAGTGTCTTGTAGCATCATCAGCCTCCTAGAAGACAAGTAGGTCACATAGAGAAAAGAGCATCTTGCAAGACAGGAGTGAACTCCCTGTTGTAGTACAGAGAACATGTGCTTTGGAATCAAGGAGATTACATTTAAAAAGTAGCCCTGATGTCTGGTAGTTCTTAGTCCCTGACTATTTACCCTCCTGGACCAACTCTGAAGATTAAATAGTCAGAAAAAAGCTTCTAGCACTTAGTAAATATTCAGTAATAGTTTGCTCCTTTTAATTCCCTCCCTGTATCACACAGATTTGCAATCTTAATTTCTGAGTGACCTATTTTAAGCTCTATTCAGTTTGTTGTTATTCTTTCAGAAAATTTCTTCACCTCTGACAACCGAATATCATTTTAAATTGCCACTGTCTGAATATACCATTCTTTAACCTGTTTCATGTCAATGGATTTCTAGGCTGTTTACAGTTTCCCAGTACTTTGAACACCATTACAGTGAACGCCCTTTGACGTGTATACTTCCACACTTGTGTCATTATCTCAACAAGATAAACTCTTGAAAGTAGAACTTGGTTGGCCATTGCTTTGCTCAATTAAAGTTTGATTTATATGGCAAAATTGCTCTCCAAATCTTTGATTAGTTGCTCCTATTCTTAAATAATGTATGATTTATTTATTTAAACCTTGGAAGATTTCAGACTCATTTCTTCAAATGCTTACTAATATGATGCTTTCTAGGATATTTTAATATTTGCTAATCTAAGAGGCAAAGAGATTTTTAATTTTTTAAAAATATATTTGCTTTCCTTATTTCTTTGATTACTAATAAGGTTAAATATCTTTTTATATGACATTAATTTTACTTTTCTTTGGGGTAATGATGTTCATAGTCTTTGCTCTCTTTTATATTGGTAATCCATCCTTTTTAAAAATACCTCTGTAAGAATTTTTTCATATTAGAGATATAATGCCAATATATATATAATTGGCATATTATAGTATATATAATGGTTTGTCATAGTTATTTTATACATTAAATTTAAAAAATTAGTCTTCTAACCTTATGATTTTTTGATAGAAACCACTTTTTTTGTCATGTTAGAATTGTAAAGTAAAATTTTTCTATGCCTCCTAATACTTTTATTATGCATTTATTCATTCAATATTCCATCCATTTGGAATTCTTTTGATGTTTGATGTTAGATAATGAAATTTATACATTTTTCAGATATTCTAGAGTTCTAACACCATTTTTTGATCAATTTATTTTTTTCTCCTCAAAATAAATATGATTTTTGAAGGATATTGAAGCTAGTATCCTTTTTGGAACTGCCATTTAGATCTCTTACAAGAATTCTATTAGCAGACTGCTTTATCAAAAAATTAAGAGCAGGGGCTTCCCTGGTGGTGCAGTGGTTGAGAGTCCGCCTGCCGATGCAGGGGATGCAGGTTCGTGCCCCGGTCCGGGAGGATCCCACTTGCCGCGGAGCGGCTGGGCCCGTGAGCCATGGCCGCTGAGCCTGCGCGTCCGGAGCCTGTGCTCTGTAACGGGAGAGGCCGCAGCGGTGAGAGGCCCGCGTACCACACACACACACACACACATACACACACACACACACACACACAAATTAAAAGCATTTTCTACATTTACACTTCAGTGTTTATTCATTATTTTTTCCTACATCTACTAGGAGCATTGGCCATAATCAGGATACTATGCTAGGTACTACTGACGGAGAAAAGACAGAGAGGAGTAGAGAAATAAATATAATGTGGTCCCTATTCTCCAAGGCAAATGCCCATTTGGTAGATACCAAACACAGGATCATAAACACTTCAAAGGAAATACAAATATATCCCATTGGGAATCAGGAGAAGAATATGATACTTTTTTTTTTTTTTTTTTTTGCGGTACGCGGGCCTCTCACTGCTGTGGCCTCTCCCATTGCGGAGCACAGGCTCCGGACGCGCAGGCTCAGCAGCCATGGCTCAGCCGCTCCGCGGCAGGTGGGATCCTCCTGGACCAGGGCACAAGGCGGACTCTCAACCACTGCGCCACCAGGGAAGCCCTAAAGATGATACTTTTGATGATAAGAAGAAAACATTTAATGTGAATCCTAAACTCTTAGTATAAAAATGACAATGGAGGAAAGAAAAGAAACACTAGTTGGAGGAAATGGTGTAAAAGACTAAGAGGAAAATGTCAGATATGTTCTTGAAAACAAAACCAAACCTAGATTAGCGTCTACACTCAGAGGAATTACTGGAGGAGAAGCCTTAAAAGAAAAGTTACTGGAGGAGAAAAAATTACTGGAGGAAATAATTACTGGAGAAAAAATTACTGGAGGAGAAGGCTTAAAAGAAAAGTCTGTGGTAGAGATTGGAGGGCTTTATTATGAGTGCCAGATTGAATTCAAGTTTAATTAATTAGTGAATGAGAAATCATGAAAGTTTTAATGACAAGAATTTTGATATGATCAGATTAACAATTAAGACCAGTGTCAGTTATGAAGCAGTTTGCAAAACCTGCATAGACTCTTAGCAAGCAAATCAAAGAGGCATAAATCCTTGACATATGACATTTTGAATGCCCTGGTGACATCTATCATCCTTTTCTTTCTAAACAGAAAAATATACCTGATTTTAAGACAATCTGATGTGAAGAAAATTCATTGGTAAATGTTACAGAAGATTTGTCAGTGTTTCTTAAAATTTTGACATCAATTGCCCTTTAGTGAATTATACATATGTAGTATCAATATTGGAATAAATAATTTGAAAATAATAAAATAAAACAACTAAAATATATTTTAAGTTAAAGAAAATATAGGTGTTATATCAATATAAGAGATGTCATCATTTATAAAAAGAATCTTTGTCAGTGCTGTTAGACAATTTGCTAAGTCATAACTCACGTTAAGACTGATAACAAAACAAAGATTTTTATACCAAGAAATTTTAGTGCAAAAAGTTGTTGAGTATTTCCTCCTTAAAAATGTTCTGCACATATCAAGACTTGATTAATATTCTTAGTATATATTATTTTATTTGACTTTAAAATAATATGTATGCTAACATGAAAGAGGATAGTAGTTCATTTTTCATATTGTGCATAATTAATTTTGTTATGCCTAACGTTGTAATTTGATTAAAAAATTTTGCTAGGAGCCTTTTGTTCTGATTTCAAATACTATATATTTATCATTAACTTCTCAGAAATATTGTGACTTGTGCCTGTTTTCATTATTAGAACTGTGATTGTCAGTAATGCCTTTGTAGCTATGTTCTCTTCTCTACCTTAAACAATAAAATTAATTTTGTATGAGAAATTTTATTTTTTAACTTATTCTTGGAAAATTTAATTGATTGATTAGTTTTAATGAAAATGAATGCTTCCGTGGATTCTTGTTTCTGTTCCACAAAGTTTTGTAACACACAACGTACGGGGGATCACCTGGCCTATAATACCCAGTTTTCACTTATGTTACCATAATGCTTTTGATCTGAGCTTTGATTTTCCAGATGTTTACATAGAATCATCACACTCAAGTACTGAATTTATCTTAGTCTATTCAGATTCACATTCCTCATTTGCACTGAAGTTACCATATTACTTTTATTGTACTTTATAGTGAGGAGTAGTTTTAAATTACTACTCTTCTCAGTACTTTATGTTTTAATTAACCACTTTCGAAGGATATAATCATTTTGGTAGACATAATGAATATTAATAAGGAGAATATAAATTTAAGAAGACTAAACAATGCCATCCAAATTATATTAAAAATATATTTACAAACATACTCTTTATTATCAGTCATGATGAGCTGAGCAATGTAGCTCTTGTAGCTTATGTATAACCTCACAGAGCATAACAGTTTTTAAATCTAATTAATTACTTTGTGAAAAACATAACTAGATAATAATTATTATTTTAATAATAATTTAATTTAATTCCACAATATTAAATGAAAACAGGGACATGTTTTCATCTATTTTTTTTCTTCAGAAACCAACAGTTTCCTTCTGAACATAATTTGAGAAACTCTTATTCTTCCCTCAATTTTGTTATCTACCTGCTGCTGTTACTTCCTTTATGATATCAGGTGTGGCAGCCAATCCACTCTTTCTATGCCACCAATAGATGTCTTAAGGCTTACCTTCCTTCTCCTTTATGTGTTTGTATCATTCTCTTGGAATGACTGACCCAGATGTGGTGATACCTACAAGGAGTACGGAAACTTAAGAATGAACATGTTGCCAGAGCTAAGACATATTCTAGACCTATGAGTCACAGCTCTCCCAAGAAGTAAAAAACATTAGCTTCTACTTTCCCTTTATTGACTGGATGTATGATGGATTATAGATAATAGTGAACAATGGCAAGGAAATACAAGTGTCCCATGAAATACTGACATTCCGCTATAACCACTTAAAGCTGAAATGTATCCTTTGCTGATAGCACCTTCCCTTAAATTTACAATAATATGTTTCCTTTTACTTATGAGTTCTGTGTTTAAGTAATTTAGTTACTATTTTATTCTATTTTTAGGCAACTCATTAGTAGAAAATAAATTCAAGTGTTGAAGGAATATGTCAGTTACTAAAATCAGGACTTGATATCTTAGCACATGACATAATGATCAAGGTACAATCAGAAATGAGTCAGCAGAATAAGCTTTCTGCCCCTTCTGGGAATCCCAGTTGCGCCATACTAAGGCAGATGTTAACAAGGGGAGAAACTGGGCACGAGGTATATGGGAACAATCTGTATTATCTTCAAAACTTTTCTGTAAATCTGAAGCTATTCTAAAATAAAAAGTTTATTTAAAGAAAAAGAGTTGAGTCAGCAGATAGTCAGGAATTGTTCCTGCCATAGGTTGAAAGAGAAACCCCTGGAAACATTTTGCTGTAGCAAATGAAACTCAAAAGTTAAAGTGGATGGTAGAAAACGCCCCTAAAACCTTGGAGACACAGCAGAGAGGGCAGTGGAATTCAAAGACCAAGTAGTAAGCAGTGCTGAGCACTGCAGGTGCATGCCAAGTTTAGGTGTGAGTTCCAGAAGTGAAAATGGGTAGAAAAATTCAGACAAGGAAGAGCCAGAGAGATACAGGAATGACAATGTGGGAGAAAAGCTTCTCCAATAGCCAAATGGATTGCGATAAGTGAATGTTTCCAGATGGTGTTGGACTAGATTTAGTCAGTTACGTTTGTTCTTTGCTTCTCCGGTTGTAAAGAGTTTCTATCCTGGTCCCCAAGGGGTGGTTGATTCCACTTGTAACAGTTGAACTCGTAGGTTGGGGAAGAAAAGACTAGGAAAGCTTGTTAGTGATGAGATGAAGATTTGAAAAAGGCTGAGCATGAACAATCAACAGTGGGACAAACAAAGAAGAAACAGACACAAGAAATGTTTATATGGCAGAGCTAGGACACCTTGGTGACTAACTGCACACAGAGGACAAGGGGAGAGCAAAGAATCCTGCAAGATTCTGAGCTTAAATGATGAGGACATAAAGGTGAGAAGGAAGAGAGTACATGTACATTCAGACATGCTTCATTTAAAGTTGCAAGGCTACACCCAGGTGGGGACATCTGCAAAGCATTTGAGTGTATTGGTTGAGAAAACTGGAACAAATCAGGGTTGAAGATAATCATATATACAGAAGTAAACGTCCACCATTAGGAGTGGATGAGATTATTAAAGCAGAGTTTTATGGCACGAACATGATCTAGGGCGGAGTTTTGAAAAATGTTTAAGGGCTAGGTTTATCAAGAGAAGCCAGTTGATGAGATGAAAGACATGGTGGTCAAAGAAGTAGGAGACTCCAGAATATGCAATAACGTGTGAGTTTAAGGAGATGTTTGCACGGCTTTTCTTTCTCAAGGGCTGGAATAATTTTCAGGTGAGGTGCCTGTGGCTTCACATGAAGTCTTTCACTGTGTGTGTTGGAATGAAAGAGAGGCAGTTACACATAATCATTGTATAGATCAACATTATTATTACTATTATTCCAAGGATAAGGCATGTAAGCACAAAAACATTAGACACACATCATTTGATACAGTTTGCAAACATGGTGAATTCCTAATTGTCCCACTGATGTAGTGGATTTTCAACGTATCTCATGCCAAACTGATAAATGTGTTTCTTCTCTCCTCCTCTAGGGTAAGAATAGGTTTATGCTGTCTTCACTAACTCACACCCAAACCAGAGTCTCATGGGTCTGAGCAGGGGATGAATGGTATATCTAATTCCTGGCATTACATTTACCAATACTTCCCAGTTGCAAATATCAAATTCTGAAACTAAACTTAAATATTTAGCGAGAGGCAAAGGTGCCCCTGAAGATGCACTTCTCTCTGAACAGGATTCATGCTAGACAGAGGAGGAGAGGAGACGGCTACAAAAAAAGCAGAGGAGGGCAGTGCCTGCAGAGGTCTTAAAAGAAGGAAGGGGTCGAGGAGGTGGAAGTGTTGAGGATTGGAGCCCAGACACTGAGGACCAGCGACAGAGCCTTGAGGAAAGTTTCTGATAAAAGCTAAAATGTCCTAGCACCCTTCATTTTAAAGGTCTGGGATGGTAAAGTGCAAAATGAAACTACACGAAGGCCCTCTTTTCATCAATTCTACATCAATTCACAGTCCAATAAAAAGAAGGCAAATCCAATGCTTGCTGGGTTTTTTTTCCTTTATTAAATACAAGGAAAGCTTTGGAACCAAGAAGGCCATGCCCAACTCCAAGAAAACACTTGTGCATACTGCTTTATACCTTATTATTCAGGCAGTTGGTAATTTGGCAAATTAAAATTCAGAAAAGAAACTACTTCTGGAGAAACCAAGATATTTTGTATTTTCCTGCTTCTCCCATCACCATCTCATGATTTCTTTCATCATAAAGGCATGTCCAATAGTTTTGATTCACACATACCAAATCTATTAACTTTTACTAAGTTACCAATTCCAAATTTAAGAAACATTTGTAAAATCACCTGCAGTCATTCAATTTCATGTAAATAAGTTTCTATAGTCATGTTGAATATAAAGGCTCAAATATATTTGGATACAATCACAGTAATCCCAATCCACGATTCTTCTCTAATTTTTTCTGACGATATTATTCCCTTAGCATACGCTTCATCCTGCCTCTCACAGAAAGCAGCTCTATTTTTTTTGCCTATGTTCCTACTTAACAGCAGTCATTAATTTACTGATACCCTGTCTATCAGGCCCACATCATCTTGATTAGGGCTGTTATCCTAATCAAAAGGCTGGTAATTAAGACTATCCATCTGTAGAGTTCTAAGTGCTAAGATGAGTTGAAGATCCTAATTAAGATTATTTAGGTGTTACTTAAATGCCATCATTTGATTCAGCTAATCATACCAGTAGGTACATTAGATTTGCATTAATGTTCTTCTGAAGCCAGCAGTCTATTTAGGTAAGTCAGAAGTGTATATTGCAGACACGATTTCAAACATCTTTATTTGAAAGTGATATTGAGACAATATGGTAAGATAAGCAGGATGTTAGAACAACTAGGTTATTTCAATGTTTCTTAATTTACTCTATGGTAATGAGTGGAGTATTTAAAATAAACAGCCTTTTATTGAATTTGCTGTGTATCTTTCATCATCTTGTGCCCTCGCTCTCTCATACACGCACACACAGACCAAAAGTGATGCATTTTTACCAGCATTTCCCATCTTGTCACAGAAACTTACTGTAATATGTTAAAAGTCTCTGCAGACTAAGTTTCCTAAATAGCAATGCTTATGTTCAATAAAAGGTATTTGTCCCAATCAATGCCTGAAGCTGCCTTGCAAAAAATTAATAACAGAATACTTTGTTGTTGAAAGTCACATGAATATCTAATTATCCTCCAATAAAAACAATCATGAAGATTAGTACAGTAAAATATAATTCATTAATATCTTTTCTCTTACTTTATCCTTGGTTAATAGAAAATACAAAATACATTACTCTGTTTAAAATTTTATAGGTATAATGGACTAAAGTGTGTTCTTAGTAACCTATGCTAAGTGTTGCTTTCAATTCACTTTTACCCAATTTTGATGATGAATAATGTTACTACTTGTAGAGAAGAAGGGGTTGCATTTATTTGAAAAAATTATTCTTACAAACTATGTGATCTATATTTGGAGTTCTCTTGTTCTGGTGTGAAAAGGAAAGAAAACATATACTTGAGTTTTCTGTTAATGTGTAACTTCTGACATCGTATTAAGAGATGTATTTCAGGTGCGACAAGCAGAGCAGATAAAAAGGGATATAAGGAAAGGGAAGTGAACTAAAGTTTATAAAGTTTCTGCTTTGTGCTCTATATGGTTTGTAACATATATTGTAGCTATTACAACTTTTTGTTTCGGGGGTGTAAGTGTGTGAATGCCTATTAAATATCTATATTATTTATACATCAAATCAGTTCTAAATTCCTTAAGTGTATAGATATTTTAATGTTTTTTTAACTACTGAATATTGGACTTTTAAGGATATGCATGATTTCTAGAAATGACTACTCATTCTTCATGATTTATATCATATACTAATCCTTGTGTTTGAGATATGGCATACTTTATAATTCATCTGATGTTCAGAGACACTGCTTTATGTTTCAAATCATAATTTTAAAATATAGCTGGCTTTATCTTTCATAATTTCCACAGTAAACTTTAAAAATCTTAGGACATTTGCAAGTATCAACCTATTGCCTATACACACATTAATAAAATAATTACAATTATCCAGATGCTCCAGTGTCATTTTCTCTGCCCTCAGCTATTAAGGGGTTAGGTGGTAAACTTAGAGATAGTGCTTAAACACCCCAAAGAATAACATGGAGAACAGAGTAGCCTAGGTAACCAGAACATTGCCTAATCAAGCGCCAGATAATTTAGAGATGAATATATTTGGGTCTATTAGAACATTGAGGCTACTAATGACAACACTTAGTCTCAGTTTTCTTGAAAAGTGACAAAAATTCGTTATTTAAGGCTCCTTTTTTTTAATGTGACCAATGTATATTTTGCCTTAATGGTTTACTAAAATTAATTTGCTTTTACTACAAAGAATACACTTTTTGTTTGTTTGTTTTGTGGTACGCGGGCCTCTCACTGTTGTGGCCTCTCCCGTTGCGGAGCACAGGTTACGGACGCGCAGGCTCAGCGACCATGGCTCACGGGCCCAGCCGCTCCGCGGCATGTGGGATCTTCCCAGACCGGGGCACGAACCCGTGTCCCCTGTATAGGCAGGTGGACTCTCAACCACTGCACCACCAGGGAAGCCCACTTGTAGCCTTCTTGATAGATGGCTATTTCATTTTGTTGAATGGTATATTTGTTTTAAGAAACTTAATATTAAAAATTGTGAATAAGAATGAACATAAGTTCTAAATACAAATTCAAGCATAAAATATTGCAAATGTGCTAAGAGTAAGGTTACCATTATTTATTGAGCACGTACTATTGTGTACTAGGCACTTAATGTATATTTTACTCTTCACCACCCTGTAAATGGACATGATTGCCCTCCTTTGACAGCACTAATATAATTAAGATCACCCAGTTAACTCTCAGCATTTCTGAGAACATCTTTCTCATCTACAAAGTGGGAATAACAGTATCTACTTTTTAGAGATATTTAAGACTCAAGATTCTTGTTTTCACATTTTTTTTTTCTTAAAAAAAAAGCTCATCTTGCAATCTTTCTCCTCTCAGTAAATGACAACTTTATTCTTCCATTTCCTGGGTTAAAAACCCTTGGAGACATCTTTGATAGTTCTCTTTTCTCTTCATTCCATAATTATTTCATAAAGAAATCCCATTAGCTTCCTTTCATCATGCATCTGTATTCCCACTTCTCACCATCATTACTGCATTAATTCAAGCCCATGCTTCACTGGTAGGATGACGGCAGTAGTCCCCAAAATAGCTCCGTTTCCGCTCTCACCACCATGTCCTGCCCACCTAGAGTTTTCAACCAGTAGCCAGAGGAAGCTGCAAAAATGCAATTCAGCTCATGCCTCTTGCTGTGGTTTCAATGTTTGTATTCCCCCCAAAATCATGCTTTGAAATCCTAAATCCCAATGCCATAGCAGTAGGAGGAGGGACCTTTGGGAGCAGCTTAAGTCATGAGGGTGGGGCCCTTATAAGTGGGATTAGCACTCTTATAAGCAAGACTCCCGAGAGCTGCCTCACCCCTTCCAGCACGTGAGCATTCAAAAAGAAGTCTGGGACAGAAGAGGGCCCTCACCAGACCATGTTGACTCCCTGATCTCAAACTTCAGCCTCCAGAACTATGAGGAATATGTTGCTATTTTTTATAAGCCATCCAGTTTGTGGTACTTTGTTACAGCAGCCTGAATGGACTGAGACACCACTCCTGTGCTCAGAATTCCCCAATAGCTAAATCAAGATGTTATCACTGCCTCCTTCCTATATTACCCACCCACCCACCATGACCCTCAGCACTCTGTTCCTGGACATGAAGACCACTCCTGATTGCAAGCACCTGTGGCTCTTCTCCTAGGAATTACACTGGCTGTACAGTTGGTGATGGCTGCGACAGAGCAGCCTGGAGGCACAGAGAGTTGATACCCCTGGGAGCAGCCCTCAGCCAATGACAGAAGGAAGTGGTGGATTATACTCCAGCATTCTGAGCCCTCAGGTGAGACGGATCTGAAGTCTGCCATGTTATCTTCCAGAGGTCCCAACAGAATGCAATTCCAGTTGCCCTGAGCAGTAACCAGCTGCTGAATGATCTCTATATTTGCTCCCTTCCCCACTTCAGTACTGGTATTTCCTAGACTCTCCTCCCAAATGAACACCTCAGCCTCAAATCCTTGTCTCAGGGGTTGATTCTGCGTGAGCCCTTCTTGCCCAGAGACGGCATCCTACAAAATCTCCTCTGAAAGTAATAAACAGTAATTAAGTACAAAAAAGGATGTAAACAAAGAAAATATAAAACAAAGTTATTCGGTTAAAATGAAATTAATTTGGAAAATTAAATAAAGATTAGAATTGTGTGTGCTTTTTTACAGACTCCACACTAATTCAATTTCATTTACATAGACTAGAAATGTATATGATTTTGATTACAACGATCATTCTCACAACTGCAAAGGCTTTTGGGGTGATTTCAGGGTATTTGCTTAGCACAGGAATGTTTACTTAGAAAGGACATTTACAATTTTTTTCACATTGGCTAAAATATACAATCCAACATTTCCTGCACTTGACCTTAGACGCTCATCTTTCTGGAATATTTCTTTAGCCTTTGCCAAAGTGTTGACTTTCCTAATTACCTTCTGTTACATTGGTTAAGTTCCCTCATGCTGGCCTGAGAGTTCTTCTAGCCCACTGGTATTTGCAGTTGGAATTTAAATATTTGCTAGAGTACTAGCCCTGTTCTTTAGTCATCAGTTAACAAAGTCAAACATCATTTAGTCTCATGCTCCACAACCAGCATGGAGGAAATGCTAGTTCATCTTTCCTTTTTTGTTTATCTGTCCTGGAACAGCATAAGTTTTCAATGGCAGGGTCACTGATCATTCATTCATTCACCATCCACTGAACATCTATATGACAGGCACAAAATTTGACCTGTGAATTTAAGGAGCTTTACCCTAATGGGCAGAGACAGATGTGAGCAAATAACTACAAGGTTATTGGACATGTTCTGGTGTGCACAACATGAAATGAACACACAGAGGATGAAGAAGCAGCCTCCGACTGGGAAAACGGGGGATGATGCACTGTAGGTAAGAAATAAAAGTTCTGCAGAAAGAAGTCTAATACCTAGTTTCTACCTTTGTTTGACAGATTGAGATATAATAAACTGTGCGTGTTTAACATATATACTTTGATATATTGTATGTATGTGTTTAGACGTATGAATTCATGCAAATCCACCATAATTAAAGTAATGAACATAGTCATCACTCCCAAAAGATTCCTGATGGTTTTTTGTAATTCCTCCCTACTACCAACTCTATGGATCTTCTCTCCTCCATCCTTTTTTTCTGGGGGGGAGAGGGTTGGGGATGGAGAGTGGAATTATGACTTCTTTCATTCAGAATAATTATCCTGAGATTGATTCTCCTCGTAGCATGTATCCCTGGTTTATTCTTTTTATTACTGAATAGTTATCATAGTTTGTTAATTCATTCATGTGATGATGAAGAGTGAGGATGTTTCGAGTCGGGCTATTTCAGATAAAATTGCTATGAAGAATTTTACACACAGAAAGTATAAGTATTTGTAAGAATATATGTATTTATTTCATTTATTTCTCTCAGAAAAGTATTGAGGAATGAAATGACTGAATCGTATGGTAGTTTAAACCTTTAAGAAACTACTAACCTGTTTTCCAAAGTATTTCTATGATTCTTTACTTCCACTACCAGGATATGAGAGTTCCGGGTCCTCCATATCTCTGCCAATATTTGGTATGGTCATTAAAAAACAATTTAGTCACCCTAAAAGCAGTGAGTGATATCACATTGTGGTTTTAACTTGCATTTTAGTGACTAATGGTGGTTACCATCTTTTCATAGTGTTGTTGGCCATACATATATCTTCTCTGGTAATGGATCTCCTCAAATCTTTTGCCCATTTTTTGTTGGATTGTTTGTTTTCTTAGTGTTGAGTTTTGATAGTTTTTTGTATATTATGGGTATAAGCCATCTGTCAGTTATGTGATCGATAAACATGTTCTCCTAGTCTGTGACTTTCCCTACATTTTCTTCAGAGTCAGAAGTTTTTAATTTTGATGAAGTTCAATTCATCACTGTTCTTTGTCTGGTACTTGGCGTGGTATCTAAGAAATGATTGCTTCATCCAAGTTACAAATGCTTTTCTCACATATTTTCTTCTAGAAGATTTAGAGTTTTAGGATTTATATTTACAGTCACAATCCATTTACAGTTAACTTGTCTATCAAGTGCAAGGTCTTGATAGATATTTTTTGGCTAATAGATTTACAATTATTCAAGCCCCGTTTATTTAAAGATTGTCTTTTCTCCACCCAGCTGCCTTGGTGCCTTTGTTGAAAATTAGTTGTCCATAAACGTGTAGTCTATATCCGGACAGCTTATTCTGTTCCAATGGTCTGTTTGTATCATTACATGTAGGACCCCCAGCAAGAGTTAAAATAGCCCCCTAGATAAACCACAGAGACATTCTTCCTGCTCTGGCAGGTCCAGATAACTCACTATCCTCCAGTTTTCTTGCACATTCTCTTCCCCATCCCTAGTTCTCTTTTATGTTTCATCACAGATTGTCTCAGAAGTCTGAATTTTTCACCTGGAAATCCTGTTAAAATGTTTTAAATTAGTTGTGCTTGGGTGGGACTCGCAAACTGCATCCCCGAGAACAACACATGTGTGTATCCCTTTACAATACTTACTCTGTCAAATCAGTACTTAAGAACAAAGTTCTTATTCCAGCAGATTTGTTCCAATAAAATCTGTCAGTGGAATACTGGGAATTGTGAGAAAAACATTCCTAACATCGTAGGATAACTGAGATACTTGCCATCAATTGTTTTTTAGCACGTCAGTGATTCCATCTTATGAAAGCATTTATCTGTTTTGCAGTAGATTTTTAATGTGCTAGAATTCCCAACACATATTAGGTGAATTTAAAAATTATATTAAATGGAATTATATTTTATAATAGCTTGAGTAAGAATATTCATATCTGATAAGGAGTTAATGCCTGAAATATACAAGGAACTCATACAAATCAACAGCAAAAACACACATAACTCAGTTAAAACATGGGCAAAGGATCTGAATAGACATGTTTCCGAAGAAGACATACAAATTCCCTGCAGGTACATAAAAAGGTGCATCACTAATCAGCAGGGAAATGCAAATCAAAACCACAATGAGGTATCACCTCACGCCTGCTAGGACGTCTATGTTCAAAAAGAATAGAAAACCAGTGCTGGCTAGGATGTGGAGAAAATCAACCCTTACGCACTACTGGTGGGAATGCAAACTGGTGCAGCCACTATGGAAATCAGTATGGAAGTTGTTCCTCAAGAAGTTAAAAATAGAACTACCAGATGATCCAGCAATCCCACTCCTGGGTATATACTGAAGAAAAATGAAATCATTATCTGAAAAGGCTATCTGTATTCCTGTTGTACACAGAAGTGTTATTCACAATAGCCAAGGTACGGAAATAGCCTATGGGTCTGTCAGTGAATGAATGGATCAAGAGAATGTATACATATATTCCATTGTATATAGTCCATTGTGTATATATATATGGAATGGACTATATTCAATGGAATATTATTCAATCTTTTAAAAGAAGGAAATCCTGTCATTCACGACAACATGAATGAAACTAGAGGGCATTATGTTGAGTGAAAGAAGTAAGATGGAGAAAAATAAATACTGGATGGTGTCACTTATATACGTAATCTTCAAAACAAAGGTTGAACTCATAGGAAGAGCAAAGTAGAAAAATGGTTGCCTGGGGATGGGAGAAATAGGGAGAGGTTGGTAAAAGGGTACAAACTTTCAGCTCTAAGATGAATAAAGTCTGAGTGAATGTATAACATGGTGACTATAATTAATAACTCTGTATTTGATAATTGAAATTTGCCAAGAGAGTAGGAATTAATTGTTCACACCAAACAAACCAAAAAAAAAGGTAAATATGTGAGGCGATAGATATGCTCATTAATTCAGTGGAGAGGCGTCCTTTTACAAGGTATACGTATAACAAATCATCACACTCTACACTGTGAATATCTTACAACTTTACTTGTCAATTGTACCTCAGTAAAAGAGAAAGAAATAAAAGGCAAAGCTATCTTTTGGATTACAGAAAGAAAGAGTACCAGTCCTATTCAAACCATTAAAGACAATTAAAAATATGGCTATGATTAAGTGAAAGAAAATCGAAATCAGTTCTTAATGATTCTGAAGGCATGTGACTAACAGCACTAAGATAGCAGTAAAGCCTGTGAACCCTTGGAGAGGGGAAATAATTTACTTCAGACAAATAAGCTCATCCTTGCGGGCTGCTTTGCAAGGAGCTCTGGGACCAGTCCTGCCTGTCTTGCTGTACAAACCTGGTGCAAGTTTCCAGACCAGCTGAAGGTGTCACCTCCTCCTTGTGGCTGGCTTTTTCCCCTTGTTCTGTGGGTAACTGTGAGGTAGTCTTGGCACCAACCCAGGCATTCTGCATCCCAAGTGAAAACCACACAATAAAAACACCCTCTGCTTGTGAAGATAGTTTGAAAGCTCGTGTGAGGCCTCAACACATTTCTTGGTGAATTCTCTGTGGATTCAACTTGACTTCTTGCTGAGAAGTGTTCATTGACATGGCCTTCTGGTGTTGAAATATTTGTATTTAATTTACCTCAGCATATGGCGCAGAGACACACTAACCCTGATTTGACTCATTTAAAAATTAATATTATTTATACTTGCTTGCTTTTAGGTAGAGTTTCTATGTTCATACAGGCAGCATCATTCCAAGACATCAATCTATCAAGTAACCCAGCCATGAAGTTATTCTCAAAGGTTAAGTATTTGTTAAAGAAATATATGTCAGGAGCTGGAAAGACACGGACATTGTAGTAACCATATCTTATTAGGCTTTTGGTATATGAAACACATTGTGTGGCTGGGGTCAGGTCCTGTTTAAATGCACGTGGCATATTTGCCCTTGCTTAGACAACCATACGTGGCCCAGGGAATCATTTTCATGTCCACTGTAATGTAATACAAGGATGCAAATGAGAATATCTATTACATAGAAATAAAGTACTCTCCCCATACCTCTTTAACTCTCCAACACTTCGTATATCATCAAATATTCCTGGCAAAAATGTATGTTAGATGGCAGATTAGAAATGAATATCTGTGCATAATAGGTTCATGGAAAAATACATCCACATTTTTGGTGGCTGTAATGGAGAATTCGGGAAGTCTTTCCCTGTGACTGAAGGATGACAGAAGAAATGAAGGGTTTTCCTATTTACTACAACTTGCTCCTAGCTTTGAAGAATGCTTTGCTCCAAATCTGTGGCTCTGTGTGCCTCCTTAGCCTGGTGGCCTCTTAGCTATGTTCTGCCTTCAGTTACTTACTCTGAAGCTTAAAATGACACTGCAAACTTTTTTCAGCTAGGGAGACTGTAGGAAGGGAAGAGAAAGCAAAATCTATAGAATTTATTTCTCATTCTTTTCATTTTTTTTTTTCTCTTCTGGATATGTCTTTCTTCCTGCAGATTTTTTTTTTTTTTTGGTGCAGTTTGTGTCAAGGGAAAGGAGAGTTTCTGACTTCTTGGAGATTTTCACTTCTTATCACTTTTCAGAGGAAAACCCCTGCAGTACTTCCCGTCATCAATTTTCCGTTCCCCCCCCCCAACTTTGCCCACAGCTCCACTGCTAGGAAACTTCCTGTGTCATGTGTCTTCCGGCCTGCCCTGTGGTTAAGATGTCAGGCCTGTTTGCAGGATGACACAGAAGGATGAACGGCACGGAAAAGGAGCCCACAAGCACGGCAGACATATGTTCGATGTGTACTTGAAGGTAATGTGATGAAGATCATATTTTGCATCAAGGGAAAGAAGGATACGTTGGTTAACAGATGGTGCTGGGCCAATTGGCTAACCATGTGGAAAAGGAAATAAAGTTAAACCCCTACCTCACAACATGCATCCTAATAAAATCCAGATGAATTAAACCACAGAACTACTGAAATAAAACAGAAGTGAATATATACTGTTGGCGTAAAGGGAGCCTATGGAAGCACACATGCAAAGACAGAAAGTAAAGGAAAGAGCAATAAACCTGACCACATAGCATGAATTTTCTCCATGGTAAAGAAGCTAAACTACAGACAAACACATAATTTGTAATACATAGCCGGAACATTAATATTTAATTTATAAGTATCTCCTAATATTAACTAATGGAATACATCATTAGAAAATCGAGCCTAAGAAAGTGTAGGCGAATAAGCAACAAATACAAGTTAATGCAACAGTCAAATTTTATTTCACCTATAAGATGGGGATTTAAAATGCATTATTCAGTATTTACAAGGCTGGGGGAAAATACAGCCTCTCATAGATACCTTAAGGTTTAAATTGGTCCTTCATGGTGAGCACTTGGAAAATTGTATCAAAAGTCTTAAAAATATGTACATTTTTCTGCCAAATTCCATTTTTAATATTTAAGGAAAATTTAAAATCAATGTTATTTAAAATATTCAAGTATTGAAAATGATTTACATATTAAATTATAAAGGTTTGCCTAAATAAATTATAGCACAAAAAAGGGGATGCTATATATCCATTTTAAAGTTTTTGTAGGATATTATTTAAAACCATGGGTAAATAATTACTACTTAGGTATTAAGTATGAATTAATGGCATACATGAAATTTTTAAAAAACAGTATATAAAGTCTGACAACTTAAAATGTATACATTTTAACTAACTGATAGGTTTATTTTTTTAAATGCACTTTTTAAATTAAATAATAATGTTTAAAAAGTGTAATCGCTATTTGTACATATCACACAATGTTATAATAGGTTTCTTTAAAATCAAACGAATTGATTGACAAATGTCCCTTTCATAAACTTCTTTTGATTATTGCTGGCAGGTAATTAGGTGATTAGAAAAGGATAAGCAGATACACTGGGGAAAATATGGGGAAATTTTGCTTTTCAAACTTATTTTTCCTGCCAGTTTTATTGAAATATAATTGACAAACATACTGTATAAATTTAAGGTGTACAACATAATTCAAACTTTTATTCCTTGGTTGAAATAAATCATGTTTGTTCCATGCTTCTACCCTTCCATGAAATTCCACCAACCACTGAGCCCTGTTCACAAATTTTGCAATAATTAACCTCTATCCCTTCTTTTCATTTCCTCTGATTTTAATGCATGAATGTATTTTTTACATAACTTCCTTAATTTCCTGGTACATAAAATGGGAATAGTATTCCCAAGTTTTAGGATTATTTGAAGAGCAGATATAATGCAAATACAAACCCTTGTGCGTGTTGGGATAAGTTGATCTTTGAAATTCAAAGTCTTGGAAATCTGCTGGAATTCTGGCAAGGACGAGGGGACTTGATGTTTAACCAGTTTCCCAGGCTTCCAAATCTACAGGCTCCTGCATGGGCTTTCCTGTTCCAAAACTCAGTATCCAATGCATTACCATTGATTTTTCTCTACAAGGCAATTTATCCCAGCCATCTTTGATGCAGTGAATAATTATCTAAAAGTAAGGAGACTGAGAAGTTATGAGAACTGTTTCAAGTCACCCTATTCTTTCCGTAAGAATGAGTTCCTCTTTCTAGCTGCTTCCCTTTAAGCTCATACATAACAATTACCACTGTATCTAAAACCTCATTAATTTGCTGTCCTAAATGATCATCTCTTTCAACTGTTAGCAACGAGGAGAACCAATCAGAGCCTCTGGAAGTTTGGTCTTTCTCTTCTTTCATCCCACTAGCCTCTGTGAAGTACAGAGTGATTGCAAAGATTTATTTTTCCCCTGAGATCGATTGGCTTGTTTGTCAAAACATATTACTTGTTTTCTCCATTTTACTGGAGAAATTAAAAATTAATATTGCACCTAATATCTACTAATTATTGTGCATAAAATTTCTAAAGAAAAGTTTGCTGTTTTACTGTTGTTTTCTTAAATGATTTTCATTTGTCAGCTATTACCCCAGAAGACCAAATGCAGAGATTCTCAAGGAAACTATTTTTTCTTGTATGAGCAGTGGTCGTTGTCCTAAAGACATGTCCTTTCTGACAGGGCAGGGGTGTGAATACACACGTTGTGCTTCTGTATGTGATAGACACAGATCGTTACAGGTGTGCTACAGGAAAAATCTTTACAGGGTTTTCTGTATTCTCAAAATGTAAAAAAAGAAAAGCACAAGGGATGAAATGAAAGTAGAAAGTTGCAGTCATGGAAACCTTAAAATTCCACCTCAAATAGAAAACGAGAGAGTCCTCTGTCCATTTTGGAGTAAGACTGTCTACTTTATTCAGTATCACAGAACTTAAAAAATTGAAGAAGATATGATTTGAGGACTATAATTAAATTTCCTTTCTGTGTAACATATTTAGAATGCAGAACTGGATCTCCAAGTTCATCATCAGACCACCTTCACAGCCTTTAAAAGGGCCACAGGTAATCTTGCCAAGGCAGAGGAATATCTGCTTTATTCATGTTTCAGAAGATAAGCCTATTCTACCTTACTTAGTAAGGTATTTATATCTTTGCTGAACTAGAAATCATGCCCCAAGCTTATCTAAATCTCCCTTGCTGCATTTCAATAGATTGATAACTAGTTCTGTTTCGTTTGAGATTTATGTGTATTCCATTTGATTCAAGGAAGTTAAAAGTGTTTATGACTATTTATCACATCCTAAGAACCTCCTGGTATGCAGGATTTGGAATCAAAATACATAAATTCATGCCTCACCTTCATCATGCACTCACTGTATCACATTCAGCAAGTTATATCTCCTCTCTAAGCCTTAATTTCTTCCTCTGCAACAGTAGAACTTATTTTCTGAAGTTGTGAGAAATCAAGTAGGATAATTCATACAAAGGACTTTGTAAATCAAAACACGATGCCCCCTAAATATTGGCCACTTTTAATACAGTAAACATGTTCAGTCAACATGATGTCTTGGATCATTCTTTTTAATAATTAAAAAAACAGCAACATTGTACCAGATTGGTTTGTCATGCCAGACTTTGTTTCTGCAATGTTAAAAACCTACCAATTTATATCAGCGATGTTATATACCTGCCAATTTGTATCAGCGATATATTGTCCTGATCTCAAAATATAGGATCATTTTTTAACTTCCTCTTTCCGTATTAGCTTGTATGTCTATAATGACTAAGTCTGTTCATCTCTCCTTAAAATGTCTCTCCCATCCATCCCCCCCCTCCATCCCTGTATGTTTCCTGTATCTTCAACTTTGGCCAAGGAGAAATAGATGTGCCAGACAGACTTATGTTTGAATTCTCCATCTGCTGGTTCCTATCTGTGTGACCTTGGTTATACTATGTAATCTTAAACTTCAATGTTCTCACCTATAAAGTGGGGATAAAACAAACTTGTCATAGTGAATAAATTTAATGAAACTTTCATTATAAACTTTCTGTGTTCAAAATTTTCAATTTTTCACTAAATAAAGTTTAAACTTCTCAGATAGACTTTTGAGACCCATCTCCTATTCCCGATCTAACTTTTATCTCTTAATTCTTCTCTGAGCATTATCACCAGCCATGAGATTTTGCTGCCTTGACATTAGAGGCACAAAACTTACATCCTAACAATACCTCTTAAAATGAGGTCATTAAACCTTTGATTCCCTTGTTTTGATATGGAATAAGGAAAGTTTTCTGCATGTATCACAGAATTAATTAAGTTTTAGGGAAAATGTGCTAATCTATATCACAGAATATTGGAAGATCCTAAAACCTCTTATTTGCATTACTAATTGGCATACCCTTTGAATCATAATGCAACTGGCTGAAATAAATTTTTCACCATACCTCTTCAGTCTCTCTAAATGAGAGTGACTGACTACAAGCGGAGAGATGGAATCTTTTTTATCCACCATTCTTTACTACCAATGAGATGCAGAATCAACCTAAAATATATAATATTCATTCACCCACCAGATTTATTCACATAAAGGTTGGGGACCAGATGATGACATAACCTTATTTTTTACAGTCTACCGAAGCTCTCAGGCTTTAAACATCTAAAATGTTTATAGTTGACAAGCATTTCTCACGACCAATCATACACAACTATAAAAATATATGAGGAACAGTGTGAAAAGAATTGTTTCTTTTCTATGAAACAAGCCTATTTCATACTGTACACAGCACAGTGCCTAGCCAGTAACTCTGAATACATGCTCCTTAACGACTGAATTAAACATATTGTATATTTTGTCTAAGTGCATTTCTGCCTAATTAATCACATTTAAATGATCAGTATTTGGATAATAGGCTTCACTGTGCATTAATTTTAAGCAAAGAGCTAGAGCTCTGAGCACTCAGATAAGGCTAGGGAACGGGTACTCGGGGGTGGGGATGGGTGGGGATGAAGAATGTTTCTGGGAGGGCTCCAGCCCAGAGAAACGTCAAGGTCTAAGAAGAGTTTGATTGTGGAACTAGGGATACTTCATTGCAGACCTGCATCCATTTATCCAAGGTCAGAGCAAGGACATGAAACAGATCATGGGAGGTTCAGAATGAATTCATTTACCACCTGTCAAGAGCAAGACAGGTAACGAGGTCAGAAACCAGGCAGCCAGAGATGAACATAGATGAGATATTAAAGAATATTGGCACAGATGGGAAGTTGATGTCAGGGGCTGAAGAGACCAGACAAAGCACCTTGGTGGGTAGAACATTATCACTGCACACAGTGATTGCCTACAGAGAATGCTCAGTGAATGCTAGAGAATCAACAAATAAATTAATAGGACAAATATAAAAGCAGTACCATATAGAGGATCTGTTAAAATTAGCTTCTTTAGAACTGGTTCTTTAAGGCTGGAGCCCATCAGGAGAAAATTTACAGAAAAATTCTAATTTAATGTAAGACGATTTTAAGATTCTGTGTGGCTCGCTTGAGTCTTTTATGTGAAACCCTTTACGTGGAGCCAACCCACTGAAGTGAAGAGGGTGTGAATAGGTAAAAGTGGCAGCTAAAAGTGAGAACATACCACATTTGTCAGTTTTGTATGTATTTGAATAGCCCAAAATGACCGGAGCTAAGAAAATTAGATCCCAAAATCAAAATCAGCTTTTTTAGTTCCACCTAGGGACTAGACCTGTTTTCAGGAATCAGTCTTTCCAAGTGAAATGTTTAATCAATTTAATTGCATCAAGAAAGCTGAATTGTTGCCATTTCTTTTATTTCCCTTTATTTTTTAAAATACTTTTAGCAAATTGCTTGTTCTTCAACCATGAATAAAAACAGCAAGAACATTCTAAAAACAAGCATATTCCTTCTCAGCAATAAGCCCGGTTCCTTTCATGACCAAAAGAAATACTGGTCTGTCTTAATGGATTGTTGGCTTTTCATAGAGTAAGGTTATGAATTTAAATTACAAAGAGGGACAACTGGAGAATTCTGGTGTACACAAGGTGGTGGAACGGTGACCATCGCCAAGGCTGATATTATTTAGGGGTTTTAGAAATGATCCAGAAAGATGGCACAGATTGAAATCTCCTTCTTTGCAGATGACATTCAGCTTTTGGGAGTAAGGAAAGGCCAAGATAATAGAGGTAAATATCTGTTTTTTTCCTAGCTCTTTGGTATTCCAGCTGTTACTTTTGGATGTGCCATTATCAACTTACTGATATACTTTACTATATGGCATTGTGTCTACCTTTCAAAACGTGTGAATGTGAGTTCTTATTTACAGATTCAAAAAACCAACATCAGAATATGGTAGATGTCTCAAGATTATCTGAATAAATGTTCTGGCCCTCCCATTATGATTTTGAGAATCATACTGCTTTTTGAGAGGCAAAGAGAAAAGATTGAAATTTGGAGATGATGTTAACAATCCTAAAATGCTTTTATAGGCAGGACTATTATCATATATATATATAATATATATATTTTATATATATTATATATATATATATATTTTTTTTTTTTTGCGGTACGCGGGCCTCTCAGTGTTGTGGCCTCTCCCGTTGCAGAGCACAGGCTCCGGATGCACAGGTTCAGCGGCCATGGCTCACGGGCCCAGCCGCTCCGCGGCATGTCAGATCTTCCCGGACCGGGGCACGAACCCACGTCCCCTGCATCAGCAGGGGGACTCTCAACCACTGCGCCATCAGGGAAGCCCCTATTATATATTTTTAATCAGAGGCATATTTAATATAAAACAAGTAATGCATGGTGGTGCCTTAGTTGGGGTAAGAATAAAAATGCCCTATTCCCTTGGTGCTGAAATTAACTGATTTTCAATACCTTATGCAAATCATTTAATCTGTTTGTATCAAATTTCATGTTTCTTTTAATTAAAAAATACTAATGATTTAAAATAGCACCCATAATAATTGAAAGTCAAACTAATTTTCAAATTATACCTCCTCTCTTCTCGTAAGGAAATGGAATCAAGAGTATGTGTCAGAAGGAACTTTGCTGATGATAATATGATAAATATCACTCTATTAGTATTTCTTTGTAGTTAGATATTTTTGACAATTCTATTGTATTTTGGCTAGTGAGTTATGTGAGGTTTATGTTATCTTAATTTTGTCCTTTCCTTACAATATATCTAAATTTTTAAGAATATATAAAGTAATAATTAAAAATCCTCAAAGTAACAAAAAAAGATTGTACTGTGATATTTGGCTGGGTTGACTTATCAAATTATTTATATAATTCATCCCCCTTAAATTATAATTTTGGTAAATTATTTTTAAATTTTGGTAAAACATGTATTCCTTTTGAAAAGGAATTATCCTATATATTTTACATATTTTTGGCTAACTCAATCTTTGATTTAGGAATAATCAACGTTTATAAACTGTGTCTACATGTACAAAATTGCTCTGTCAGAAAACAGCTTTTAATCAGCTCTGCACAAAGGCCTGGGGATATTTGCAACAATTTGAGAATAAAAATTGGGGAGTAGGCAAAGGTTCTTGAAGCCCATACAGTGCAGTTTTCCGGTTCTACCCATGAACCTCCTATAACCCATAAATCAAGGGTAGAGGGTAGACTAAGTAAGCAGGGTAAAGAGTCTCCACACCTTTTCTTTGTATAAAATAATTTGCATTGTTTGGAGTATCCACACCAGCCTTCTTAGAAACTTTATTATGCAGTTTAACAATGAGAACAAATTGACAATCAACTCTTTCACACGCATATTGTACATGAGAATATAAGGTCCTGAAAAGTTACATGGCTTTTGTAAAGTCACACTTGTTGTCGATGGAAAAACTAGGATTAGAATCTGTTTCTTTTTTACAATATTCCATGATTAAAAAGAAGAGTTGCGGGCTTCCCTGGTGGCGCAGTGGTTGAGAATCCGCCTGCCGATGCAGGGGACAAGGGTTCGTGCCCCGGTCCGGGAGGATCCCACATGCCGCTGAGCGGCTGGGCCCGTGAGCCATAGCCGCTAAGCCTGCGCGTCCGGAGCCTGTGCTCCGCAACGGAAGAGGCCCGCGTAACAAAAAAAAAAAAAAAAGAAGAAGAAGAATGGCTGCAATAGTCAGACTTTCTACAATGTGGGTGGTAAATTTAGAGAACTAACCTAAAGGATACATTTCAACAAATCAATTAAAAAAAAAAAGTCTAGCATATGATCAATTGAATAAAGCTTATATTTTTTCTAAAGACAAAATTACTTTTAAGGATTTCTGACTAGGCTCTGTTAACCATGATGAGCTCCTGCACAGCACTGTGGGTAAGTGCCATGCTCCCAGGGAAATGAGCTTCTATTTCCTGACTATGCGGGGCCTCACTGTGTACTAAACAGTGCATGGAGTGATGATGCATGCATGCTTTTATCACAATCAATCTTGACAGGTCAGGTAGCTGCTGGCAGCTCGTGACACATTGGAAAATTTCAATGATTCAAGTACAAAGATGAGAGAAAAGAAGTCAACAAAACCCCCTGAAACTTGCACTTGTTTTTCCTGACCAGTACACTTCGGTTCCAGAAACAGTATGTGGCACATAATTATCCTTGTCAACATAGATTCATCAATCCAGGGAAAATATATGGGGGACAATGGAGATGCTTCTTTTCTGCCAATCCACCTGGTATTGATTTGCCAGGAGAAAATATTTATCATTATGTGTGTAAATATAAGATATATGCATATATATTCATAATGCACATATAATATAAATTTATTTATATATACATATATATGAGTATATAAATATTATATATATATATATTTAAACACATACATATATGCATCTAATACTCTGCAAGTCCCTGGACCTATGATTCTTCAGAATAATAACATCACAGAGGAAAATTTCTCATCCAGATCTAATGATGCTTGACAGTGGGACGCAAGTGTTGGCTGCGTTCACTGTGACATTGCATTGACCTAATAGCTTGCTCTGCTGCAGTTTCCTGCTTTCTGTTGCTGTTTAAATGAATATAAATTTCAATATTTCGCTTGCTTGAAAAATCTGGTATCACTTTCCAGACTGTTAGTAGCTTTTCCACATATATATTATTGGGCTGTCACTTCACCAAATCTGGTGCACTGTGGTTATTTTTAGCATCCTGTGCTTCTTCCCAGACTTCTTTTGGTGGCATTGCTGTTACAGACCCATTAGAGGGAACAGAACTGCTGTAACTGCACAATGTCAGTGATGTATATTAGGAATCAGATTGCTAAAAGCATACATATTTAATGAAGCAAGGCTAAATACAAGGTTATAATGTTTAACAGCCCTAAAAGGCAAAAATATATACTACAAATCATCTCCATGTCATTGAATGCTAGACCCGAGAATTAGGGAAAAAAACATTCTTTGTGGGAATTAAATGTCTGTGACATTTTTCTGCCAATATAACAAATAAAATTAGTTTTTTCATGTTATTAAATTATTAATGCATGGCAGCATTATAAATATTTGTAGCGATTATAATTAATTTTATGTCTCAGTGTATGATGTAAGTAAATTATTTCTAAGGACAAAGCATAGTGTATATAAAACTCCCTGTAAAATAACATTTATAATATTGGTATCTCTGTGGTTTTTTTGTTGTTTACAATTTTACTTCTCTGAATCACTGAAAATTTGAAATCATGAAGCCAAGAAAACAACATGCTTTGTATTTGTTCACATTATCCTTCTTTCATTAAAAAATTGCATGTGAGAGGTAAACAGACCTGTTAAAAGTATAAACCAGTGAAACTAAATGATGCACCTTTTTAAAAATTGTGCTGATTTTATTTAACATTAAATATATGTGTTGATTTTAAATAAACAGCATTGCGTTTGGCAACTTGTATTATTTTATCTACAATTGGAACTTATTTCTAATTATTTCAAATTTGGCAGTAGCTTTTATGTCATACCCTTAAATATGATTTTTAAAAATTCTGACATCATCCTGATGACTGATGAACCAGGATTGGCATTTTTGGTTAGCAAAGCTTAAGCAAGCTTTATGCAAAAAGGCTTTTGGGAATCCAGAATTTACCTGTGCATCCAGCATGTGGAGAAAATTTGGGATGGCATATCTAGTGTCTAGAAGAATTTCTTTCCTCAAAGTAAGTTCCAGACAATTCAGTGTGGACTGTTGACCAGTCATGACATGACCAACAGGCACTGCTCACCATCCGTGACCTGGGCCTCATTAACCATTCCTGATATGGCCATCATTGACCATCTCTGTCCAGAGATTGCAGACCATCCTTGTCTCAGCCACTGCTGACCTTCCGTGACATGGGCATCACTAACCGCCCTTAACAAGAGCATCATTAACCATCTGTAAAATCCCATCACTGACCACCCCTGACCTGGGCATCTATTGCTGACCATCCCTTTTATGAGTGTCAGTGACCATAGCAACCCTTTGTAATAGGGAAACAGGCTCAGAAGGTTAAATTTCTCATAGTCTCACAGCTAATAAATAACAAAACAAACATTTAAAACTAATTCAATTTTTTTAATTAAGAAGTTTGGAGGTGGGATAGGGAGGGTGGGAGGGAGACGCAAGAGGGAGGAGATATGGGGATAGATGTATAGGTATAGCTGATTCACTTTGTTATCAAGCAGAAAGTAACACACCATTGTAAAGCAATTATACTCCAATAAAGATGTTAAAAAAAAAAGTTTGGAATTCTTAAGTACAGTAAAATTAGTTTAGTCCAAAGTACACAGTGATAAATAGACAAGTACGGAAAGCATACATCTATCAAAGCTCTGAGGTATTTAGCTGTGAATGAAGATTCTTTTACGACATACTACGCAAATCAACATTCACATAATTTCCTTATGTTGACATTAAGGCCGATACTTTTTCTGTTTCATAACCAAAGTGTTATTGCATACCCTTGATTATAATTTTCAGAGTAAAATCCGACCTTGCATAAATAATCTTCTTAGGACAAACCACATGACTATTTCAGTAGAGAAACTGATTTCCTTCTCGAAAGTGTTTGAGATAAATGGAGGAAATCGAGCATCCACAGAGATCATTTGTTTAAAGAAGAAATTTTTAATAAAAATAATTTGTCTTTGTAATTTATTTCAATTTCCAGTGCATAGATTTTTAAAGCAAGGACAGTTAACCTTTACACTGTGATAAGATCAACGTTCAATTAATCATTTTCTTCTTCAAAGCCTTGAAAGCCAGAAAATTTTGTTTTCTATCTTTTACATTTTACCATTTTTCCCTTAGATTACATCCACAGGCAAGGAAGATTTAGGAGTTCCAAAAAAAAAAAAAAAATGAAATGCCGAAAAATGGGTTATCAAATGATTACGATGTAGCAAACGATCTCGAAAGTCATTTGTAGTTGAGTAAAATAGCAGAATAAGAAGCATTATAAATTATACTGTTAGAATTTGAAAAATGGAAACCAAATGTAATTGTATGTGGCTGTCTGTTCATACATTCCCATATGTAGGTGTGTCCAACTTTGCTACTTTATTTATTTTTGCTACTGCTCTCTAGTTAGTCAGTCACTAAGAAAAGTTGTCATCGTTTCCTTAAAGTCCTTCCCTCTCCTGCTCTCGCCTAAAAAATGAGTTAGAAACAATTACTCACAGAATTAGATGGGGACCAGTCTTCCTAAACAAATGATTTATCTTTGAAATCACATTACAGACAACACTGTATTAAATTATGGGAACACACTTTCCCCAATGATTTTTCCAGTACCATGTCTGTAACCTTTATTTTTCAAAACAACCAGAGAGTAATTGCAGTTATAGAACAACTGAACTGTTTACTGAAGTTGAGAATGCATAACATATATTCTAGGATGTACTCAATGTCTAAAAATCAAGTTCATCCGTTCCCATTTTGAATAAGAACTTTCACGGGTACAGGGGCCAGAACCTGATACATGGCAAAGTCTCGGTCCAAATTCACTCCTTTCTTTTCTCATCAATTCCTTCTCAATTTTCATCATCTTTTTACAGTATCATTTCTTCCCGGAGACCCACACACAGACTTTGGCCTCTACATTTGTCAAAAAACTAAAACAGGAGAAAAAGATGGGAATTTTATAGAGGGATCTCATTCTTAAAGTAGAGAAAGTAAATAAAGCCAGGAAAACAGTAAAACATTATAGTCTGTTCTTTTCCTTGATCTGATCAGTTCCAAGCTTGGAAGTAGTTTTCCCTTCCAAGTTTCTGACATGGCAGACATTAAAAGCCCTTTTCTATATTCAAACCACTAGAAAGAAGGTGGCAACTGACACATGAGTTCACTCAGTTAGTAATATTTTTGCAAATAAATTACCTAAATTAAGTAATATTTGAAAACTCAATGTGATTGAGAAAAAGTTCTCTCACTTTATTTCCATACATCCAAGAGTTCAGTATTTATTTGTAAAACTACTTATAAAGAGCTTAATACGAACCACTGCCCTACAGTATCTATCTGTTCTGAACATGTGGACTGATCAGTGAGCAGAGCAAAGTGGTTTCCCGCCTAGAGTTCACCTTCCAGAAAGGGAAGCCAGGCAATAACATGCACATACAGTATAGAAAGTGATGTTACTGTTACGGAAAAAAGAAACAAAGTAAAGTGAGGGAGGAGAATGGGAACTGTACAGGTTGGGGTGGTAGAGATATATTAGTTGGGATGGTGAGGAAGGGTCTCCATGATAAGGAGACAGTTGAGTAGAGACTAGGGAAGGGAGAAAATTAGCCATGTGGGCATCTGGTGGGAAAGTCAGCAGGAAGACCAAACATCACCCCAACAAGGATTAGGCTGGTGTGGTCAATGGAGAGCAAGGAGGCCACTGTGGCTGAAGCCAACTGAACATGGAAGAAGCTAGAAAAAGAGGTTGGAATCTAAGTCATTAAAAAGAAAGAAATACAGCCATTTGCAGCAACATGGATGGACCTGGAGATTATTATACTAAGTGAAGTAGGTCAGACAGAGAGAGAGAAATATAATACGATATCGCTTAATTACAAAGCAGAAACAGACTTAGAAAACAAACTCATGGTTATCAAAGGGGAAAGGTGTGGGGGGGAAGGGATAAATTGGGAGTCTGGGATTGACATATACACACTATGGTATATAAAATAAATAACCAACAAGATCCTACTATATAGTACAGGGAACTATATTCAATATTTTGTAGTAACCTATAAGAGAAAAGAAACTGAAAAAGAATAGAAATATATATATATGTATAACTGAATCACTTTGCTGTACATCTGAAACTAACACAACATTGTTAATCAACTATACTCCAATATAAAATAAAAATTAGAGTAGCATTGACATATATACACTACCAAATGTAAAATAATTAGTTAGTGGGAAGCAGCTGCATAGCACAGGGAGATCAGCTCGGTGCTTTGCGATGACTTAGAGGGGTGGGATAGGGAGGGTGGGAGGTGCAAGAGGGAGGGGATATGTGTGCATGTGGCTGATTCACTCTGTTGTTTGACAGAGGCTAGCACAGTATTGTGAAGCAGTTATACTTCAATAAAGAACTATTAAAAAAACAAAAAACAAAACAAAACAAAAAGAAGTTGGAGATTTGAAGGGAAGTCATGTAAATTCTAAGGTGAGACTTTAATGAGGAGTGAGATGGGAAGGCACTGAGAAGGTAGAAACAGACTCAATGAAATTAAAATATTTTCCCAAGCTCACAAAACAAGAAAGGGAAGATGCAGGTCCATCTAATCCCGTGGCTGGGGCACTCAGCAAATCTGCTATGCATGAGACAAAGACCCACAGTCGTCTCCGTGTAATACTGGGGTTGTTTGGAGGAGGAAGGGATTGACAGTGATTCAGTTTTCAAAGAAATCTGCACATAGGAAGTGAGAACAGAGCCATGCTTTGAAGGATGAATAATATTTTTAAGAAAGTAAAAGAGAATATTAACAGAATCATGGAGGAAGTCACACTTCAGTTAGGAGAATAACTTGACTTCAGTTTAATACCACGTGGGGTTTAATAGAAAATAGCTCTAGAAGGTAGGAGTTAGAGAATAAAGTTAGAACGTTAAAAGTTCTTGACTTCATTCTCTAGTCAGTGGAAAATACTATAGAATTTTGAATAGGGAGAGATTGATTTGCTTCAAGGAAAGGTCTAGTGATTTTTGACAAGTAATAGCATAAACATTGAGTTCTTAGTAGTTAACTGGCAGTAGAAATAAAGAGGAAGTGACGCACACAGGGCATAATTAGAAGGGACACTTAAAGGGAATTTGCTATTAGGTGGGAGTGGTAATAAGGACTTTCCCTCTCCTCACATCTTCCATACATCACAAGAGGGTTCTTCTCTAGACTCTCTTTTTATTGTAGTAGTGATTCAGATTTGCTCCCCTCACCAGTTTCAAAAATTTTGCAAATGTGTTTGTTTTCTTTCTCCCCTCACCTTTTACTTTGCATTTAGTTTCTTAGCTGTAGAACATGTATCTCTGCCCTGTTTCAACGAGATGGGCTGTCCCCTTATCCCATTCCCCTGACTTACCCTACTATGGAGATACTGTTTTCTTGCCTGGACACTTGGATGAATTTCTAACTAATTTCCTGCCACCATAACTATCAGCACATTCAAAAGAGCTCTTCAATATGGCCCAATATTCCTTTCTAGCCTCACATCTATTGTTTCTAAGTATGAAACGTAATCTGCTGCCCCAAAAAGCTATTATTAGGTGAATATCACGTTTCAATCTTTAATCTCTTTGTTTCTTCTCACTTTTGCTCTCATTTTCTTCTCTCCCAACCACAGAAGCTTATGTGAGTGTGTATAATTGTACACACAAGTGTGCACACACACAAACTCACACCCTTCCACTTCTACCAATAGCCCCATTTTGAAAAAATTGTTTATATAATGAATTTTTTCAACTATGTACAAGTTGCATAGACTACTATAATGAAACTGTATATTCCAATTACTCAGTTTCTACAATCATCAAAACACGGTCAGTTTTTTCATCCAAACCGTTGACAATTTCTCCTTAATGGGAACATTTTTAACACTTTCCTGTCAACATAACGCTTCATCCATAAATATTCCAAATCACTTCTCTAAAATAAAAAGATTCCTTTAAAACAAGCCCACAATAATATTATTATACCTAAAAATGAACAATAGTCTCTTTATACCATGAATAATCTAGTCAGTGCTGAAATTTCCCAGGTAGTCCAAATTTTATTAATTTGATTGAATTAAGATCCAAGCAAGGTCCATATATTGTAATTATTTAATGCACCCCAGAAGTCTCTTTTAATCTGTAGGTTTCTCATCTCTGTCTTTTTAATTTCCCAGCATTTTATATTTTGAAGAAACTTCTACAGAGTTTCCCAGAGTCTACGGAGTACCCCTTCATCATGTCATTTCACATGTTTCCTTGTCCCCTCTATTTTCTGTAAATTGGTAGTTTTAGAAAGCTTGATCATATTCAAATTCATTTTCGCTTTGGTCAAAAGTTCTTCACGGGTAATGTGCATTCACATCATGGGTCACATAACGTCAGTTTATCTTTATTTTTGTGATGTTACCCGCCATTGATAATCACTGACTCCTGAAGCAGGGTTTTACAGAAAACACAGGATGAATGTTTAACTCCATCTTATTTTTAAAACAAATTTTCAGACAAATGTCTTAGTTGTTCTAAGAGCCCTGGTCCTAGTACTAGCAATACACATTATTTCTCAGTTGGTCAATGTTTCTAGGCACTTTCTGTGGACAGGGCCAGGATTTATTTTTCTTTCTTTCCTTTATTTTCCCTTAGGAGATAAAATACAGCTAGTTTTCGTGTCCATTGGAGATACCAGGTAGTCTCTAAATTTTTCTCTTACATATGTTTTGCTTTCTTCTGTGTCAGCATTCCAGTTTCCAATGACACATACATTTGTTTTTGCCTAAATACATGTACAACAGTCTCTAGGTAGTAATACCAAGCTTTGTTTGGAAGAGAGCCACTTACGAATCAGGAATCCCTAAGTATTTTACTAGAGTAGTGTATAAACTTCTATAGTGTAAGCTTTTGGGACTGAAGAGTTTATCTGTCAGAGCAGCTATTGCTTCATTAATACATATAATACCTAAATATGCTTTTGTTATACGCTGCATACAAGTTTGTAGTATCAATGAGTATTGTGAATAAATGACCTACAGTTAAACATGACAATGAATCTGGTGACTTAACCATGAATAGATACTTATTGAGATCTATGTGAAGGGTCAAATACAAGGAAGGATTTTACCCTATAGGGCTAGAAAAATCTTTTATCATAAGTATAAACAGAAAAGCTAGGGCACATAACCAGGTTGAGAGATGTGCTTATATCATGATTCGATATTAGCTTCAGTTTCCTGGTGGAAAAATTCCTGGTGAACAAGTGAGTGAGATCATCTGATGCGTTCCACTGAAATTAAGAAAATATAAAAAGTTTAAAATGTTGGAGTGGTAACCATGTAGTGACTGTATGTTTGCTTTCGGATTCAAAGAATATAAGAGGTGGAGAACAAAAGACCAGGTGGAAGCATCCGACGAATGTCCACTTTAAGTGTTGAGAGAAAGATTTGACAGAAAGAGATAAAAAGTAGTAATAAAAGGGAGGAAGGAGAAGATAATGTGATACGAAGGGACCCACAGGAGAAATGTTTCAAGAAGGAAATGATATACTAAATGAGACAGAGAAAGTGCGGATAACAAGACCATGAATTGAAAATTTAAGACATTGTTTGAGATCGGTGAGTGAGATTATCAGTAAAGCAGCTGTAATCAAAAGAGGATTAGAGGGTGATCAAGGAAAGAATAAGAGATAATAACTTTGAGATGGTGACTGTAAAAAAGAAGAATGACAAAATCCTAAGCAGCTCTGCTCAGACCGTCTGGTGAAAACAGATACCCTGTCTCATTTTGTTCTAAGATAAAGGGCCCCTCAAAGTTCTAGGATCCCACGGGGCCATTTTGGTTCCAACTCATCCTTTATACCTACTACCCCGCAATAGCTGGTTGGACCAGGAGTGGGAGCTAAGCCCAATGCAGGTAATTCTAGGATACACAAGGGACTATTGATCCATGAGGTGGCTGGGAAAACAAACAAACAAAACAAACAAACAAACGAACAAAAAAGCCACCGAAGAAGCCAAACTGGACTTCTTTTGGAAATGTGAGACAAGTAATACCAATGAAATAAGACAGCGGTGGGAGCTAAACATAGATGTCATTGGTAAGTCATGGAAGGGGAGGAGCCAGTACATCAGTGAGAAGAGGTTTATTCTGCAAGTGAAACCATGGGATTACAAGTGATAGGAAGACGCTGCAGCTCAAGACGCAAAGATGGAGGGAGTGGATGGTTTTGAAATGACCTCAGATCCTGACAGATCTCTTCTTTATAACTTGTGGCTCTCTGTGGTTTTGTTTTGTTTTGTTTAATCAAAATAGCTTGGAAGAATCTGATGTCTTCTGCAGTCCTGGTTCTAGTTGTGTCAGAGGTAGATGACCCCAGTAGTCTGTATTCTTCAAGGGTTGATAGAGCCTGTATGGTGTGCAGGGAAAGAGAAAGAAGCAGAGAGAAGAGGCAACAAGTGAAAGGTTAATGAACTTTGGCTTAGTGAGAGTGATGTGGAGAATGATGCCTTCCACATGGCTCCAGCTCCTTTCTGCTTCCCTCAAGGACAGCTACAGCATGAAAAGGGAGAAAACAAATGCACATGTTCTAAACCAGGTTGAACAGATCACACTCTTTGAACATGTCCCCATGCCCCTTTCCAGAGAGAGAAAATGATCTGTCCTTTTCTGGTCATGAGCACGTGAAGGCACCATGCTATTCCTCAGGGGGGTGAGAGCACCACTGTAAACAGTGTTGTCAAGCATTAAATTATTGAACACCCAGCTTACAAAGAAAAAAGGCTAGAACTGAGAACCTCTGAACCTTTACACATCGAGACCCACAGTAGAAATTGTGACATGACAGGTTATGAGTTTAGCCACCTGGGTGAGGTAACAAGATCTCCTGGAGCTTTGTATCTGGGAATTTCCATTATGTGATGTCATCCTCTGTCCAGACTATGAGAGGAGCAGGAAAACAGCTCCAAGTCGATGTCAAATTCTCCCATCTCTGTTGAAGGTATAGTTCAGGTCTTACTTGTCCCTTTGGATTATCTAAAGGAACTCAAATCAATTGATAAAATTTCCTTCTAACTGAGTTAATTTTCTGGAGCTGTAAACAGCCTTCTGATAACCAGAAATTGATCTCATGAAGCTCTTCTAAATAGCAGTGTTAATAATTGGATAATAATGGGTTTTCTTATCCCTCTAGGAATATCCAAATCTAAAAAATACCGGACATCAAGACGTATCCCAGATTCGAGATACTGAGCATCAGCAGGCATCCTATTCTGCCAAAACATGGCACATGTAAGGTGAAAAAAAAAAGGAAAAGATTATCCAGATCTGGAATGTCCTAACTATTACAGTTTCAGTAGGAAAGCTACCAGTTAATTCTAAAGTAATATCCCCCGTATTCTTATCTTTAACTGGCAGACCTCTGTTTAAAAAGTCATTGTAGAATTCCTTTGGTATCACTAATCATTCTTAATTAATATTCAAATAGCCATTAAAATATTTTTCCCTCATGTCATGGTTATCTGATACAACAGTCAATAAATAAAAGTACTTTTTTGAAAGTCCTCTTGGACTAGGTAGTTATGTAGTGTTTTACAAATTATTTACTCCTTTAAGTTCTACAGGTTGTAAACAATGATGATTTTCCACTGATAATATGTTGCATATTCATAGCAAGCATTCTAGGTTTCAGAAATACTACCCCTGGAATTGAGCCTCCTGAATATTTGGTGTAGCGTTCCAAGCAATAAAAAGAGAAACTAATGCCTATTCTGTTATCTGTCCTTAAATATAGTTGTTCTTTAATACAAATAATAAGGTTTTCTTGTACCTGTTTTACAGATAATATGAAAAACATGTTGCACACACATTCAAAGTATTTTACACAGTAAACAACACTACTTCTGGAATACTCTATTCTGAATATTTGTGGAGCTTAAAGTAATAATCTGAGCGATTATAAATTAGTAAATATCTACACTGAGCACATAATTTATATGTGCTTGCTTATTTAAGCAAATAATAGAAGTGATTTTACACAAAGAAATTGACTCTAGTAGAAGATAAGAAGCTTAACTGAAATATAAGATCTCTGTGCCAGATATTCTAATTCTGCTCTTCCAGTTTCACTCCACTCTTTTTCTGCCTGGGCTCTGCCCCATGAAGCTCCTTCTTTGGGTAGAATCAACCCATCTTCCTCGTCCTTTGTCTTCTGGGTGGTGTCAACCAATAGGCGGCAGCAACAGCCTTAGATGGTAGAAGAGAGAGAAGCCAGAGTGTTTATTCTACTGGCTTCTTCCTGTCAGCCTGTGTTTTGGCTGTGGCCACATCCCTCAACCAAAAGCATAACTTCTGCTGGTCAGCCTCCCACCAGGACCTGCAGCTACTGGTTTCTGTGGTCCAGCTAGTGCTCTCCTTGCCCTTTCAAACTTAAGGTGGTAATGCTTTTCCCCCTTACTGACACTGGGGCTCTTACCACCCACAGTTAGCTAAATAAATTTGCCATTTCATTAAATTCTATTAGAGCTCTTTAATTCCCCTCCTGAGAGTACATTGATTTATTCTAGGACTTTGATATAGAAATTGTCACTAGGAATGGCCTCAGGAAACAGAAGCTCAGAGTGGAATTTCGTCATTGATTGCTCACACACTTGATGAGTGCACTGATCATCTCCTTGCTGATGGGGGGTGCTGACCTGTGGCATGTGGTGGCATCATGAGGGCAGGTAGGGGACACGGTGCTCTTAGATCATATGGCTGTGACACAGAGTCACTGTCACTATGGTGAAAAGTGGAATAAGCAGAGCTAGGCTGGCTATTTCTGAAAACCTTAGAGACTACGCACGGAGAAATGGATCAACTGAAGGTCTTGAAGGGATGCCCAACTCAGGGCATGTGTGGTACACACAGATGGCCACCAAGACAGCTTTATTATTTTTTTAATATAAATTTTTAATGGAGATAATAATTTATGTATAGTGGAATGCTCAAATATTTTTGTTTATTTATTTTATTTATTTTTGGCTGCATTGGGTCTTCGTTGCTGCATGCAGGCTTTCTCTAGTTGAGGTGAGCAGGGGCTACTCTTCTTTGCGGTGCGCGGGCTTCTCATTGCAGTGGCTTCTCTTGTTGTGGAGCATGAGCTCTAGGTGCGCGGGCTTCAGTAGTTGCTGCACGCGGGCTCAGTAGTTGTGACACACGGGCTGAGTTGCTCTGCGGCATGTGGGATCTTCCCGGACAAAGGCTCGAACCTGTGTCCCCTGCACTGGCAGGCAGATTCTTAGCCACTGAACCACCAGGGAAGCCCAAGACAGCTTTAAAGATGGCCTTAATTTTCTGTACCCGCACAGAAGACAGAGCTGAAAATTAAGCCCTGGTCTCACCTGCAGTTGTCACAGAGTTGCAGCATTGATGAATGGACCCTACAGGATTCTTACAGGAAAGTAAGAGAACTTAGAGGAAGAGGGGTGCTGCTGTGACATGGGATGGGACATGTGGGTAGGCAGAATGGAAGCTAAGAACTTTGAACCCCTAAGTTTTCCTATAGGGTCCTTGTCTGCTAACGTAACTCCTCCCCAGTGAATAGAGAAACTAGGCTTCTCCATCACAACACTCTTGTCGTGGTTGTACCTGGAGCAGTTGCCTGACTAGACTATGGATCTCTCTTCCCACCACATTCATGGATCCCTGACCCACAATGAAAGTCAGATCCCAACAAAACCCTGATAGAGAAGTACATACCAGAGAGGGTCTCCTCTGAGAGAAAATAATCTCTATCCCAGAAGAGCTGCAGAACATCTTCAATCTGAACTGGCAGGAAACTGGGAAACATGTTGGAGTGGGTTCTGAGGATGACAGACCAAGAAAGATTAAGAAAAAATGTAAAGACACTGTCTGGAAGTGAGAATTTCATATATTAGCTCAAGCCTCTGGGAGTGGCATTGATAGATTGCTAGTTTAGTAATTAAGTGTGATTCTTCTCAGTCAGTGGCATTTAATAGCCAGAGCTGCCGGGCATAGTCTCTATCACAGGTCAACCCATGGGCCAAGTCAGGCCAGCCAGCTTGTTTTTGTAAACAAAATGTTACTGGAACACAGCCACACGCATATTATGCATGGTCTGTTCATGTGTTTGCATGGAAGTGGCAAAGTTATGTAGTTGCAACAAAGACCATAAACCCCAAATATTTACTATCTGGTGCTTTACATAAAGACTGTCTGGCCCCTGCACTAAAGGCAAGAACCAGAAGCTCTAGCAGAAAGAAACGTTAGAGTGGATTAATTTTATAAAACTGCTCAGCCACCCTTCCAGCACCCCCCTCCATCCCTGCCTAAGCTGAACATCAGCTCCTTCACCACCAGGGCCTGAAAATGAAATAATGTCCCTCTTCCAAGGGCCATGGGTGGCATTGGCCCATGTTGCAATCAAACTAGACTCAGGAGTGGAGCAAGGTTTTGTGGCTTCTGTGACATAAAATTTTGGAGTCCTCCTTTAAGTAAAAGTTGCAATATTATACATGCAAAAATGCAAAAATGATAATTGAATTAGAATGATTAAAAATAGCCATAATAATAACAAACCAGTTTTAAAGCTGTCAAAACTAACATCACAAGATCTAAGAAAATAACTTTTAAAATATTAATTAACTTTATGATGAATTCCTTAATACTTCTTTGTTTTTCCTATTGGGAAAGATTGTTTGTTTTTAGTTTAGTTTTGTTTTGTTGCCTAAGACTTCTTTTTGCAACAGTGATCCCACAGTGGTAGAGGCCATGCTTCACTATCAGATGAGTTTTGCCCAATTACCATTATAAGCTGAGGGTATCTGTGATTGTGGCTGATTCATCACAAATCCCTAGCAGTGACATAGATGAGTAGTCCTTTTAGGTCTTGTTTGACATATAAAATTAGACAATTCTAAGTCTTTTGAGTTGAAATTGACTTGAGTTGCATAAGTGAGGATTGATGGCCTCTTGCTCAGTTTCTAACCGAAGTCAGTTCACAAAGCTGGTGTCCCTTGATTGATAGGAAGTTATGTTACTTAAGGAAGAACCCCTACCACAGCCCACTTCTGCTCTCATTATAAAACTGGGACAACAACCACAGGATGGTTGGTGGTTCAGCTGGACTCCCATGAGGTAGACTTGGGCCAAGACTCCATTTGTCACTTGACTTCTATACCTTTCTACTCTGAGCAATGGATCTTGGTGGAATCTCAACAGATTAGTAGGAGAACAGAGACAGTATAAACTTGTTAACTCTAGATATTGATAGCCATATAACTAATGCAGGAATTCAGGTAAAAGTCTGCAGATACCTTTAGGGAAAGACTACAAGGAGGGAGGAGGTGAGAGAAAATATATTTAGTAATATGTAGAATTTCCACATTAGTAACCAGATCTGTGAAGAGTTACTATGTTAGGAATAGTCAAGTGAAAGTCCTGAAGCTATCTCCTTTCACCCCTCATTCCCCATTTTTGCATCCATGAGGACACAAAAGAACTTGGTACCATCATCAAAGCCTTGAGGGATTCAGAGGTTTTCTAACTTGTCTGTATATGACCTGTGTTCTTGTCCAGTGAAAAAGCCAGGTGGGCCTTGCAGAATGACTAGAGATTTTTAAAAATATAACTAGATGGTGATATCAATTCCAGCTGTGATTGCAGGTGTGTTATCTCTACTGATCAAATAAAGAAGCCTCTGGCATCTGGCACATAACTATTGACCTAGCACTATGCTTTATTTTCTAGTGCCTTCAAGAAAGATATTCATATCATTTTGCCTCATAAGCCATGGACAGAAGTCTAACTGCCTTTCCTTATATCAGGGTAATGTCAACTTTCCTGCTTTCTGCAATAATGTAGATTTTGAGTACTGCAATCATTTTAACAGCACGTACAACACAATACTGTCTATTCATTAATAATACTGTGCTAATTGGACCTGGTGAGTAGGATGGAGCAAACTATAGTAAGAATATATGACAGAAGATATAAATCCGATGTTAAGTCCAGAGCTGTTTCAAATTGGGGAGGTTCCTACCAATCTAATGATGTAAGAAAGTTCATAATATTCTGTTGAACAATTTTTTGTACCTTGCACTGCCTACCATAGAGAAAGAAGCACTTTTCAGTAGGCTGCTCTGACCCGCTGACCAAAATCTTTTAGGCTGATACATTTAACTGGAACTGGGACCAACTAAAACCCTCTACTAATTCCAGGATGTAGTACAAGGGACCTTGCCTCTTGGGTCTTATGTCTTAGAAGTATCAAGGGCAGATAAGAAAGCTCAGTACAGCCTCTGAAAAGCCCACAGTGCTGCGCTTCTTCTGTTGATAATTATTCTCCATTTCAAAAGCAGTTCCTAAGACTAAGCATGTGACCCAGTGACACATGTAATGAAATGGCTATTCAACTTAACTTTCAGCTATGAACTGGTGTTATATGACCCATCAAACCACAAAATTGAAAGTGCACACAGCATTTTATTGTTAAATGGAAATGACATTTATAAAGCTGGCTTGTGCAAGTCCAGAGGACCTAAGTAAACCCTACTTTGTATCTAAGATATATCTGTTAAGGAAAATGGTCATTTCTGCATATACCCTACATATAACACACAAAGCAGCTGCATTTGACTCTTAATTGTCTGCACCAACTTTGAATAGACAACTGAGAGTAAAATTGGCCATTAGTTATTAATAATCTTTTGAATAACTTATTTATGAAGACAATATTATTTTTGGGGAATAGTTTCATATGGCTGAGAAAGGGTTCCTTCTTTATCTTATACTGTGGTAAATAACTGTATCACATTCCTCTTTTACCCTTAGAAATTGAATTTTAACAAGAATATTCTGGTGACTGGTGCAGTCTTTTTCTTTTTTGAAGATATTTACAGTGTTTGGCTTGAACATTTTTTTTTTTGTCTTCTCATACAACGTTTTACAGTGTCTGATTTACTAGTTAAATGTTTTTCTTTCATCATTAAGTCTTTTAAATACTTAATAGTCTTTAGATTTGTTGTGAAAAAACTACAGTATCACACATTTCATTCTATCATTCTTATTGAACATGCAGATGCTCATGTGTACATATAAATATGTATGGAGTAGCTTGTCCTAATGGTTTGTCTCTTTTTAGACACATTAACTGACCTGTACAGAACCCCCTTTAACAGCCCAAACATTTTGCATGGTTTCTAAAATCAAAGCTCCCCTTGAATTTGTCACCAATTCTAATTCTGACAATCCCCCTGGAGTCAGAGGATTCTTGGTATTCTTACCAGATCAATAGCGATTAATCTACTTCATTCACCCAAAGTCATCCTGACTTGCCTGCATGCTGGGTCTTTGAATTGCAGTGAAGAGAGTGTGAGTCATTATTAAAACTTGTACTCTCACTCACGTGGCACCCATGGGGAGTGAAGACCTCCTTTCAATGAGTTTTTTTTCCCCCAGTCTTGCCAGGAGTTAGCATACTTCGAAAGAAATTGCATCAATGCTGGTCCATGTGAGAACAAGAGGTAACTGAGGGCTTAGAAAAATCCTCAGTGTGCACATTGCTTCAAGTCTGCATTTCAGTGTTAGTAGAATAATAGGTTACTGAGGCTGAACTTTGCACGTTCATAGGTATTCCCGTAGACCTTCTGAGTATCAATATGTGTGCCAGAATTTGAAAAGAAAGCAGTATTGGGAGATCTCCAGAAGGTTAAAAAAAAAAAAAAAGATTCTTTTTAGAGGGTTTGCTTAATTCCTATATCTCAAAGCTTGTTTCTCCCTGTAATGTTAGCTTTCTATTTACATTTCTATTTACCATGCCCATTTCTGGTTGACTTCTATAGCTGTCAGGAAGTACTCTTACCCTTCAGTCTCCTCTCTAAGCCTAAATGTAGACATCTGTTATGAATAATTCTCTTTTGAAGCATCCTTCTTGATGAGACCATCAACTTGTCTCTGTGATTTTCTTCAGATATCCCTTATTATCACAATTAACTGGGTATATTTCTGAAACATATTCCCTTACCTGCTTTGCTCTGACAATCAAAACTGTTTCTCATTCATTACAGTGGATTATATCCATCTCAGAATTCCTTTCAGCAATGCAAACTAATGTGTGGAGGGTACAGATATTTGGATCCCACTTATACATGTAAAGATGCCTACACAAGATAATCATTTTACTTAATCTCGGTTTCAGAATGCAAGATATTACTTTCTTTTCAATAGCACGATCAAGGAAAGTATTGGGAACCAAAATCCTAAGTTTCCCACTTCATTCCTTTATCCCATTATGGGTCTATTTTACTTCGCATCATTCTGTCTCATCTGATGTTGAGTTTTCTGGGACTCTAGCCTTCTTTCTTATTTCTTATGTATCTTTCAGTGACATCCTGGACCTTTCAGGAAGTTAAAGAAGACACTTCTTGATTCCAAATTTTATTTCTGTCTGTACAAGCCATTGGCAATGCTGAGGACTGGTCACTTTGTGCAAATAATCACAGACACACAGGACACGAGGAGAATGAGATTATGTCTTTTGGCGTTCTGTGGTTCTCTCTACTAATTTATTCATTGATAAAGAGACACGGAAATGTTGACCTACAATCTCTGTACCAGTATCAGGTAGACAATCAACAAATGTGCCATAGGCCAGAACAAGCGTGTTCAGAATCATAAATTTATGTGAACTCAAACCTCCTCCTTCCATTTTTCCCCTCTGTGTATTCCTCAGCTTTCTACTTGTACTGATCATGGTCCATAGCATACCCTGGGAGAATCCCATGGGCAGGTAAATTGGGTCTGTAAGTCTGTGCCTTTTGAGTAATTTGTCAATAACTTGGAAAGTGACTTAGCTTATGACTTGTTTATAATATATGCCTAGTTCCCTTTTGGTCACTATACTAATGCCATTGCCTTAGTTACATATTATGCTTCCAAGATAAAATTTATATTAGAACTAGAAATGTACATTTGTTTTTTTCTTAGAGACATCGGTTGGTATTAAACTGTAGTGTCTGTTATTTTGTTTCATTTTCTGTGCACTTTTGCTTCTGCTTGATACCAGGCTCTTTTCCCATGGATTAAGTTTGCTTGTTTTTCAGATGCTATTAGAACACTCTACTATAGACTGAATGTTTATGTCTCCCCAAATTTCATATATTGAAATTCTAATCCCCAGGGTGATGGTATTTGGAAATGGGGCCTTTGGGAGGTGATTAGGTCCTGTGCCCTCATGAATGGAATTAGTGCTCTCATAAGAGACCACAGAGAACTCCCTTTCCCCTTCTACCATGTTGAAGACACAGAGAAAAGATGCCACCTATGAGCCGGGAAGTGGGCTTTCACTAGACACAGAATTTGCCACTGCCTTGATCTTGGACTTCCCATCCCCCAGAACTGTGAGAAATTAATTTCTGCTTATAAGCCACCCAGTCTATGGTATTTTTGTTACAGTAGCTGCTCAAACAGACTAAGATGCACACTAATATAATTTATTGCCAAAAATTTGCCAAAAAATTCTCATTATTTTACTACTCAATAGCTCTAAATAATAAATTTGACATGGGTGCTAAAACAATGCCCCTTTTTATGAACTTTGAATTCAAAGAATTATTGTGTATCGTGGAAAAGATGTTAGTTTCTTTGTCCTATTCAGCAAGCACCCAACACAGTTCCTGAGATATAATATAAATGGGTATATGCATTGGACCCAGGATACAATAATACTGAACCCCAGTTATTCTGTTGAATTACTTAAATTGGGCAAACAAATCATCTGAACAGAGAAACCTGCAGCTGACTCATATTAACTTATAATAAATAATAACATCTAATTGACAGAGCTGCTATGAGAATTAGTAAAATCGTGCTCTAAAATAGGAATTATCCTTTCTATCAAAGCATGTTAAGTTGTAGCTGACCAAACTTCTCACTGAGAATAACTAGAAAATATGTGAAAAATAAAATTGTAGAAGATCTGGTATTCGACTCATTCGAGACTTACTCAGGTTGCTAGGACTTGAGGGACCAAGGTGTGGAGATCAGGGAACCTCACAGATGTAGTGTTTCCTTTGCCAGCATTCAATGATTCCTATGTGGCATAGCAGAGAGGCTTAGAAGTCGAGTGGAACGTGCACACTGGAAGATGCACACCTTGGGCAGGGAGGTGACAAAAATCATATAGAAAATCATGCATCTTGAGAAGTGATTCTTTAAGCAGACTGGCAAGTTGGAGAGTAAAGACCAATACAGATAATATTATATTTTCTTTTATGTGACTAATAGTAGCTTAATTTCTTTTTGGAAAAAAAAAATGTATAATTGACAAAATTGAGACCAAGAAAAACTATCCTAGATTGCCTTGAATTAACATCAGATGCTTGTATGACACAATATTTATTTGACATTTTTTTCAGACTCCGGTTCTTACTTTTGTGCTTAAGAGAGTAATGTTCATGTATTGAAATTATAAACACAGTGAAAGGCGTAGCTTTGCAATCTTAAGCCTTCGGTTGTTACTTATAACTTCTTTCCTATATCCACATGCAATTAAATTTAATAAGACAAAAGCATTTGTCTGTTTTGAGTCCTCTGGTTCATATGGTAAATGAGAATCTAAAGCATGACCCACATATTTGAGAGAGGAAGGAAAAGAGACTAAGATAAACTATCACAGAAGTATGTAACTCTGAATCTCTTAAGTTTTTGAGATAATAACAGTTTTTTAAACTCCCAGTGTAATGAAATAGAATTATATTTATTGATGCATAAATATTTCCACAGAAAAATGTTAAAGTCTTAAAAAGTTATATAATAGCATATATATCATGGTCATATTTTCTTTAAAAGCTATTATGCACCAAAGGATAAATATCTCAAAGATCATGTAGCAAGAAATCTAAGTGGTAGACAGAGTGTGAAAGGATTATTGCATTCTTCATATATACTTTATTTTCTGTTTTTTATCAAGCATGGGTTATGCCAGTAAATTAAATCAACAATCTTTATGTGAATGTCACATCAGTTATATTAATGCTCTTTCTCATCATTTAGTAAATAAAGTGGGTGGAATCTATGTTTTTTAAATGTATTTATTATTTATTGTTTGCATCTTTGACATGGATGCATTGCCCTTTTCTCATAGGCTCTTAGATATTACAATCTGAATCAATCTGATATCAATCATCATGTATGAATCAAACTCTTATAGAGGGCATTGTGGAGGTGCAATTAGGACATCTGATCACTGAAGATTGAGTGATAATATATGTCACGGGCTGCCCTGTAATATCACCTGTGTCAGCCTATTTCAGCCTCAGACAACTGTATGAAGTAAGCATAATTCCTAATACTTGGTAATAACTTATAAAATCAAAACACCTTGTGAAACACACAGTGCATTTTATTTGATACTAGCAACCATTCACATGTGTACTATATCTCCATTTTACAGGAAAGCAAGCTGAGCTTTGAAATGTTCATGCAAGTCACTGACAGCCATTCACAAATTAAGTATCAAAGTCAGAATTCAAATACAGATTCCGAATACTAGAGATATGTTGCTCCTTCTTTGTTAACCTTTGCTTAATTCCTGGAGAGGACTAAGATGTTAAGAGGTTAAATTATTTCTCCTAGGGACACTCTGTAGATGAGAGCTAGAATTCTGTTCTAGGTCTTTGAACTCTTTTCAGTAAAACTGTGCTACTGTGTGGGGTTGTGTAGGGTGTGTGTGTGTGTGTGTGTGTGTGTGTGTGTGTGTGTGTATTTGTGTGTATGTATACCCCATAATACCACATATATTCCATAATATCCCCTAGGGATATTGCCATTAAAATTAATTATAGTACAGTAGTATATATTACAGGCTCCTAAATAAATTTTTTGTCAAACATATATGATACTTTACCTTGTTGAGGCAAACGTTACTGAATTCATCAATACCTCAGTTCTTCTTTTCCCATGCTTTGGAAGGTAATTATAATTGAGTGATATGAGAACACAGCACTTCGAGGTGGAAGCATTTCAGAGCTGATGTGTGATTCTTGATGCCTCTTTTCCCACGCTCTGGCAAATCTTGAAAGCTCGCATTGGACGCATAGTAAGATGATGGATCGTCTGTTAGCTGGGATCTGTGAGCAGGTTCACCCAGTCTGCTCTAAAACTTATGTTCTTGGTTTCTATACTGTGCTCTGTCATACATTTTAAAATAAACAACAGAAATTTACCTTATAAGATTTGTTGATATCTATTTTCTTATTAAAATATTTTACTTTTTAATAAAAGCTTTAAAGCTTTTTTTTTTTTTTTTTTTTTTTTTGCGGTATGCGGGCCTCTCACTGTTGTGGCCTCTCCCGTTGCGGAGCGCAGGCTCCGGACGCGCAGGCTCAATGGCCATGGCTCACGGGGCAGCCGCTCCGCGACATGTGGGATCTTCCCAGACCGGGGCACGAACCCGTGTCCCCTGCATCGGCAGGCGGACTCTCAACCACTGCGCCACCAGGGAAGCCCAAGCTTTAAGGCTTTTAAATGCACGCCATAGTTATGCACCCCACAAATATTTAGATGCATAATGTTTGTATTACAACTATAGCACGGATCAAAATCTGAGTGTTCTCTTATGACATGAGTTACCTCACTGGCATTTATAACCAAAAATACCCTTAGTGGTAAAACGGCATAATGTTCAAGTTCAACTCAAGCCTATGGAACAAGCAGCGGTAACTCATCTTTTCACAATATGCTTAGAGAATGTCTTTGAAGAACTGCCTATTGCATGTTTCATAAGGGCCCTGAGAAGAAATAGTATAGTCATATGAATTTTATACGAATAGGTAAGAGATTTAAAATGATGTCCTTAAAGGAATGATTTTTTAAAAAATTGAGTTTATCTTCCTTAAATGCTCAGAGACATGAAGATATAAAAATTGTGAGTAAGAAGAGGCACGTTTATGCTCTGAAACCAAATTAAATATTGAAATGCCAACTTAATTTTTATCCTCTATTTTTCTGATTGCTATAGATGTTGCTTTCTACTTTATTCCAAAAGGACTTGCAAAGATTTAATGTTGAATAATTGGCATGTGTGTATTTGGTTTCTTCTGTGTTTCAGGATCCTTGGACGTGAACTTTTAGGATGTCCTCTCCGGGCTAAAATGCCATTCCCTGATTCCATTTGGGTTGGGCCTCCTTCCTTTTTAGAGACTTAGCCTTGCTGTCATCTTTTTTGAGAACTCGTCATGATCCTTTCCACTCCTTGCCCACCTGACCTCCATCTTGTCGAGGGCCCCTCCCATGTGATTTCCTAATACAGTCTGCATCATACTTCAATTAACTACAAATTGCAGTTGGTTACTTACCTTTGTCCTCAACCTCATTGTGATTTGCTTGAAACCAGAGTCTGTTTTATTTTTCTAAACAGCTTTATTGAGATTATAATTCATATACCATACAGTTCACCCACTTAAAATATACAATTCAATGGTTTTTAGTTTATTTATATGATTGTTCAATCATCAGTGCAATCTAATTTTAAAAGATTTTATCCCCTATTAAAAAAACTCTAACCCATTAGCAGTCAATCCCCATCCTCCCCCATACTTCTCCAGCCCAAAGCAACCACTATCTTTGCATTACTTGGAATTAGTACAATGGTAGATACACAGTAAATTATAAATACACGTTTGCTTTAATTTACATTTCTCTAATAATTAGTGATGTTGAGCATCTCTTCATGGGCTTTTTGGCCATCTGTATGCCTTCTTTGGAGAAATGTCTATGTAGATCTTCCACCCATTTTTTGACAGGATTATTTGTTTTTTTGATATTGAGCTGCATGAGTTGTTTGTATATTTTGGAGATTAACCCCTTGTCAGTTGCTCCATTTGCAAATATTTTCTCCCATTCTGAGGGTTGTCTTTTTGTTTTGTATATGGTTTCCTTTGCTGTGCAAAACTTTTAAGTTCAATTAGATCCCATTTGTTTATTTCTCTTTTTATTTTCATTACTCTAGGAGGTGGGTCAAAAAAGATCTTGCTGCAATTTATGTCAAAGAGTGTTCTGCTTATGTTTTCTTCTAAGAGTTTTATGGTTTCTAGCCTTACATTTAGGTCTTTAATTCATTTTGATTTTATTTTTGTGTATGGTGTTAGCAAGTGTTCTAATAAAGGATTAGAGGGATAAATTGGGAGATTGTGACTGACATATACACACTACTGTATATAAAATAGATAACTAATAGGAACCTGCTGTATAGCACAGGGAACGCTACTCAATACTCTGAATGCCCTGTATGGGAAAAGAATCTTTAAAAAAGAGTGGATATATGTATGTGTATAAATGATTCACTTTGCTGTACAGCTGAAACTAACACAACATTGTAAATCAAGTATACTTCAATAAAAATTTTAAATAAATAAATAAATACATACATGTTTGCTTTAAAATACAAGTCATATGTATTAGTTTCCTAGGGTTTTCCTGACAAGGTATTATAAACTGGATGGCTTCAAACAACAGAAATGTATTGTTTCATAGTTCTGGAGCTCAGAAGTCCAAAATCATGGTGTTGGTAGTATCATGTTCCCTCTGGAAACTGCAGGGGAATCTTTCCTTGCCTCTTCCAGCTTCTGCTGGTTGCTGGTAATTTTTGGTGTTTCTTAGCTTACAACTGAGTAAATCCAATTTTTGCCTTTTTAATTACAAGATATTCTTTCTGTAACTCTTATCTTCATATGGGCATCTTCTTATAAGGGCAGGAGTCATGTTGGTTTAGGACCTTCCCTGCTTTTATGTGACCTCATGTTAACTAACTACATCTGCAATGACCTAAATCACAAATAAGGTCACATTAGAGGCACTGGGGGTTAGGACTTCAATATATCTTTTGGAGGGGGGGCCTGGGGTTTAACAAATCAACCATTATAATAGAATGAATTAATGATCAATGTAATTTTTCTTTATTGTTTGCAAAGCCTTCCATCTTAAACATGGTGAAAATGAATAATTATATCATTTTCACTTCTCCAGATAGAAATATTTCCACAGCATACATGTTTTTAAAGTTATACCCTGAGTCACTCAGAGTAAACTATTCCTAACGTAGGCTGCTGTTAGATGAAAATTAACTGATGAATTTTAATCCAAAATTTTTTTAATGTTTTTATTTCCCATCTCCAGTCTGCAACTTCATTTTGGGGATATCTCCAGTGAAATTATAAGTGAACAATTCCACCTATGCACCCCAAACTATACTTTTTTTTTATGGGAGTAATTCTGCCTGCTTGAATAATTCAAATTAGAGCTGCATTATTAAAAATAAGAGTGGTGAAATTTGGTTACATTTTTGTGTCTTCTCACTTTCCTTATGCAATTTTCTGGTGAAAACCCAAGATTGTTCTTAGCCCAAGGGTTATTCTGGTACCTGAAGAAAAATTCCTGACCCAAGAACTCTAGCTATCAAAATAGGATCACTGATGAACAAAAAATGAGATAGTAATTTGTTTAGAAATTGGAGCAGAAATTAATTTGAAAACTGTACTGTAGTACCCAGTAGATATCATTCACCAAGCCCAATATGAGACGTTGTTAGGAGTTAGGTGAAGAAGAAGAAAATGCAATGTAATTTTAAAGATGTGAATTTGGAACTAGAGGAGTAGTTGCCAGATACTGGTACCCAAAAATCTCTCTGAGGAGATGAGACCACCAAGGAAGTGTGTAAAGAGGAAGAACAACAAAAAAATGGAACTGAGGGGGAATCTTCTTCAGGTTTGCATTTATTAGGTGTTTCTGTAACTGTAATCAGTTATAGGGAATTTATGGCTGCACTTTTAGGGTCATATCTCCAAAAGAACTAGCTTGAAAAAAGAAACTAGCTTTAAAAACATACTTATCTAAGTGAGCCATTAATCTTGTGATGCTTAATCTGAACTACAAAAGAAACTTTTATCTGAATCAAAGAAGAAATTCCAAATAAATCATGAGATGATCTCCTGTTATATTTTGTAATTTTCTTTTCATAATTAGTTTTTTGATTTATAAGATGTTACTTTCTCTTGATTTCAAGAAACCTGAAACCTTGATAGCTTAATGTTTTTGATGGCCTGGTTTCTTCAAATATTTCCTTTACATATTAACCTATTTTTTCTCTTAACATCTACTCAAACATGAAAGGAGCCAGCCTCTTCTGTTATAATAAAGGTATTATAAATGCTTTTTAAATGTATTTTGGTTAGAAGCATTGTGTTCTAATCTCCAATTGACTTTATTATGTTCTATCTATCTAATTCTCTGTCTGGAATTCTAAAAATTTTATCTGAGGGCTTAATATTTTATTACATATAGAAAAACTGAAAAATTCGTATTTGTTGTTTTTCTTCATCACTTAGTTCCAGAGCTGAATTAAGATGGACTTTTAAAAACCATTTTGCTAATTTTATTTTATTTTTTTTTAATTTTGAAAGCCTACATTTTCCTCATGACTAAGAATGTGTTCTGGATCATGTGGGGATTACACTAGCGAATAATGCATAGTTACTTTCTTCAAGATTTCTTACAGTCTAGTGGTTTAATAAAACAGAGATGTGAACAAAAAACCTGAGGGTCTGAAAATCAGTTCTGGGCCAGAACATTGATGGGGACAGTGCTGTTTTTATAAGTTCAGATTACTTACAAACTTAATACGTAGATTCTTTCTCTCCAAGAGTTTTACTTTTTGTAATTTGACCTGAATATTTAACAGAAAAATTATGGCAAAGAATAGCTATCTGAGTGTTTGTATAAGTGGATTAATGAACATAATTCAGGCACAAAGTAAAGAACACGTAGGCATCAGTTGAAAAAAGCATTCTTTCTGGAATTAAAATCTTTTAAAATGTTTCATTCATCTGCTTACTTTTTAATAGAAGATAAAGATTTATAAGAATTTAAACTTACATTCTACCTCTAATTTTTAGACATAGTCTTTGTAGGTCAACATGAGCAAAGTTATAGTTCACCTACTATTTGTTTTAAGGTGAACATAAAAGTTCTTTTTCACTCTTATCAAATTTCAAACTGTTTTAGAAGCAGAAAAGTACACGCAACAAAAACGATAACGTTCTTTGGAAAGAAACTCTTGCTTAGAAATGTGAGTCTGTAAGGTTTTTGTGTATGTGTTTTGCCTTTTATTTTATTTTTTTAACCATAGGAAACTCCTGTTAGTGCTATAGTAGAGATTTAAAATAATGAGAAACAACAGATAAGAAAGGCCAAATGGTTTAACGTTATTTTATCTCTGGAAGTATCCCAATGACAGCCCGACACTAAAACAATCTACATTGTGTAGCAGAACAGTTAAAATCAGTGTGGCCATCTGGAAACATTCCAAGCATTATGGATTGATGGCCAAAGACAATTCCCTTTTAACAACTGAGCACGTTCATGCAAAACCTTAACTTGAAGTCTATGAAAAAGAAAATGTTTGTATAAAAAAGTAACAGGCTGAAGAAGAGGATTCTCTACATGGAAGAAATAAACCTTACAAAAATTATTTGGAATAGTAATGATGATAATAAGAAAATTCAAATTACCAAAATTAGGTCCACATGAATATTGTCCCTAGCATGGTATTTTCTTTTCATTTAATGCACTACAGAAAGAGAAGAAAATAAATATGATATACCGCTGGGCATTGAAATATTCAGTAATGTCATAATCTAAAATAAATGTAAGATAAAAAAGACACTGATAGCCTCATATTAAATTATATCACTGACCCAAAGAGTGGACAGAAGTATCACCAAACTCCATTTTGAAAACGTGATTAATTAGAGTTTCATCTTAATTAGTCTGTACCTCTATGCTTTTGCAAATGAAATCCAAAAGAATGCAGCTAAATCATGCTTCAAGGTCAAATAATTAAATATTGATAGATGTTTTTTCTACAGTGATTATCAAGAAGGTACTTTTTAAAGTGGAAAACGGAAGATGGTTGTTGACAAGCAGTGTCTAAAATGTTCAAGTGAATCTGCATGGAACTGATCTGCGAGTTTGGTTTTTGCTTCTAGCATCAATGCTTAAAACTATTTTTGAATGCAATTAAAATTATATAGGTGGCATAAATCCAGAGAAGAACAGCTGTCCCTATTGATAAGCCAATTGTGCAGAAGACAGTATCATGGTTATTTTCACCCTTCTATATTCACTATCTTTAAGAAATTTGGGAATAAATAAAAGCTATCGTATTTGAAACATTAAAGTAAAACTTTATATAAAAAATATTTGCTGATAGTTTTAAAATCATCATCAACCAAAAATTGATGATGTATTAGATATAACAGAAAGAATATAAGATTTTTTTGGATGCTGTTATGATTTATTTTGTAATTATCATTAATTTGCATGAGCAAGTACCCATTTTTGAATAGAATTGCTTGAAATTCTATGAAGACTCAATGGACAGATTTCGTACGTTACAGAGATCTTGGCTGTTGAGCATTGATGTTACACTATATTTAGTATTAATCCTTTTATAGAATTGAGGACAATAGCTTCTCGGGATGAGTGAATCAGATTTTTCCAGTGCCTAAGATACTTCTTTATTATGACCTAATAGCTATTCTTTTTCTACTTCAGTGTCATGACATAATTTATTATACGATGAATTTTGTTAAAAGGTAGTCCATCATGAATTGTCACAAATATGGAACGTGTCCCCAAAATAATAATAGAGGTTTAACTCACAGTCACAGTACACTTTTATTTTACCTTTAAGGTGTTTATTACACTTCCTGAGCGTATAAATGTTCCTTGTTTTTGCTACTATCACAGACATATCTTAATCATTCTGAATGGAATATTTCTAATATAAAAGCCTCCAGGTTTATCTGGAATAAATAAGTGAAATTGTGAGTTACACAGATCTTTGTCCAATTTCTAGCTTTATAACTTATTTGAACTGTGATTTTGCTTTTTAACCTATGGATCTTACAATGATAGGGATTAAAAGAGAAAAATCAATGCAAGAAACTAGCAGTGCGCCTGGCTCAGTTTAAGCAAAATATTTGAAATAAAAAAAAGACATATCTCATCAATGGGAATTTTTTTGAGCACTTTCTAAATTTCTGATCCTACATAATGCTCTAGGCTCATCTTGCATATTTTTTTGCCCGAGTCCTAGAATCAACCATTCATCCAAGTAGCCCTGGTACTTATTAATGAAAACTGGTATTAGAAACCATGATCTGATAGGCTGTTTACTGCTGGGATATAATTTCTTTGGGGTACTCTCAGTTCACAGAGCAGTTCTTATGTATACATGTATCCATAAATAGATCACATAGTATGTGGCTTTTTCATACTGGCTTCTTTAATATCCATTTAAATATCCTCCATGTCTTTCTTGGCTTGCTAGTTCATTTCTTTTAATCACTAAATAATATTCCAGTGTACCACAGCTTGCCTATCCATTCACTTATTAAAGACTACCTTGGATGCTTCTAGTTTGGGACAATTATAAATAAAGCTACTATAAATATTCATGTGGACCTAAGTTTTCAAATCAATTGGGGAATTACTTTGGAGCATAGTTGTTGCGTTGTATGGTAAGACTATGTTTAACTATGTGAGAAGCTACCAAACTGCCTTCCAAAGTGGCTATGCTATTCTATATCCCTACCAGCAATGTATAAGAGTTCCTATTGGACTTCCCTGGTGGCGCAGTGGTTGAGAGTCCGCCTGCCGATGCAGGCGACACGGGTTCGTGCCCTGGTCCGGGAGGATCCCACATGTCGCGGAGCGGCTGGGCCCGTGAGCCATGGCCGCTGAGCCTGCTCGTCCGGAGCCTGTGCTCCTCAACGGGAGAGGCCACAACAGTGAGAGGACCGCGTGCCGCAAAAAAAAAAAAAAAAAAAAAAAAAAGTTCCTATTGCTCCACACCCTCATCAGATTTCAGTATTGTCAGGTTTCTTTGGATTTTAGCTATTCTAGTAAGTGTTAGTGGTGTCTCATTGTGGCTTCAATTTGCAATTCGTTGAAGAAAAATGATGCTGAGCATCTTTCATACGTTTATCTAACATTCTGTGTATCCTTTTCACTGAGGTGTCTTGTTCAGAACCACTGCCCATTTTTTTAGTTAATTTTTTCTCTGTATGAATCAAGTCCTTTATCAAATACGAGGTTTGAAAATATGGTCGCCTAGCCTCTGGCTTGATTTTTCAGTCTTTTAAGAATGTCTTTTGCAGAGCAGAGGTTTTTAATTATATATATATATATAAAATTAAAAATTATAAAATTATATATATATATATATTTCTTTCATGGATCATGCTTTCGGTGTTATATCTAAATACTCATCACCAATCCCAAGGTCACATAGATTTTCTCCAATGTTTTCTTTTAGAAGATTTGTGGTATTGTATTTTGTATATCTATATCTATATCTATCTGTATCCATATATGTAATCCCTTATGAGTTAATTTCTGTGAAGTTTCTAGATCTCTGTGTAGGTGTTTTGTTGTTGTTTTTAGTCTTGATTTTTCGAGCATCATTTGTTGAGAAGACTATCTTCTCCTCCTGCAATCCCTTTTGCACCCTTGTCAAAGATCTGTTGATTACATATTTCAAGCCTATTACTGGGGTCTCTGTTCTGTTCCACTGATATATTTATACATGCTTTCTCCATTTTTAGGCTGCCTTAATTCCTGTCACTTTACAGTAAATCTTAGAGTTGGGAGCATCAGTCCTCCAACTTTGTTCTTCTTTTTCGATATTGTGTTAACTCTTTTAGGTCTTTTGCTTTTCCATATAAACATGAGAGTCAATTTGTTCATATCTACAAAACAGCTTGTTAGGATTTTACTTGGAATAGTAATATAGTCATAAACCAATTAGGAAAGAAGTGATATTTTAATATTGAGTCCTCCAATTCTAGAACATGAAACATCTTTCTGTAAATCTAGATCTTTGATTTCCTTTTATCAGGTTTTCTGTATATATATATAACATAATATTTTATTAGATGTATATCTAAGTATTTCATTTTTTGATGCTATGTGTTTTTAATATTAAGTTACTATTTCTCATTTTCCTTTATAGGAAACCAGTTGACTGTTGTATATTAACATTGTATCTGGTGACCCTGCTGCCACCCCTTATTGGTTGCAGGTGTTTTTTATTTGCTATTTCCGTGGGATTTTCTATATAGAAAATCAGGGCATGTGCCAAAAAAAAAGAAAGATTAATTTCTTCATTCTCAATCTGTATACATTTTGTTTTCTTTTGTCTTATTACATTAGATATAATACAGTTAACAGTTGATGTGATGGTAACATGTGGGAAGTAAGAGAAACACTCTGTAATCTTATTACTAAAGGTCAATGTTTTAGTGCTCCTATGTGCTTTGGCTGTGAACTTGACTATTCTTTCTTGCCTTCTCCCTGACACATTAGTTGAGACAGGAAGGCTAGAGTGTTCTGCAGTTGGATAATTTCCTTCCCCCCCCCAGTAGGGTAAACTTCTGGACTTGTTTCAGAATGGTTTCTCTCCCATCCTCCTTCCCTCCCCTCTTCCCTCAGACCCAAAACCACTAAAGATTTGTTGTTGTTGCTTTCTCTGGACTCTCCTGTATGTGAAATTGGTAGGAGTCCTGGAGGTAAATTCCATGAAGGTGCTGGACCTGCCCCTGAGGCATCACTGCCTAGAATTTCCTCACTCTCATGCGAGTCCATGCTCTGACTCCAGTTAATTCTTCAGTTTCCCTAAACATTCCTCAACGTTTATGACTCCAGGGCTGCTGCTGCAGGGAAACTGATCTAGGCTGTAATTCTCTGGATTGCCCTGTCTCTTCAGATTTTGGGGTGGTGATTTGACCTGAATCCTCAGTCTCTGATGGGTCCAAGTAAAATCATCGAAGTTTAGGTTTTTTTAGTAGTAAGGATGAGAGTGACAACTTCCATTCTCCTTACCTTTTGGAGCTGAACCAAAAGTTAAGTAGTCTTTTAAAATATTCACCCCTTCTATTTATTCCAATGACTTGATCAACATTACTCACTAAGGAAGCACCATATTTGAATTTTATTTTTTATTTATACAGTGCCCAGAGCTGAAGTTTTAAAACATCTTTATTCTCTTTTTTCTCTTATTTCCCTGCTGAAGCTATTGTTGACTTCACAGCTGCCTTTGTAAGGAATAGAAGAATAAAGAGCTGTCCTCTTGGCACTTATAAAGGGGAAAAACAATACACTAACAAATGTAAGAAACAAAGATTTAGCAAAATAAATCAGATACCATATTTCTACCTTTGAATTATTTATAGAACGTGAAATATCTTACTATTTAATATGCATTTCTTGAGCTAAATCTTGCTAAAATAACAGAAGGGGTGTAAAGTGTACTATCATCTTAAATAATAGTCAACCTTCTCCAATACCATAAAATGTATTTGCAAATTCCTGATTTTAATTATACATCTTTTTTTCTTTAAAAATATTCTTTTTCTTTCTTTCTTTCCTTATTTCTTTCTTTTTTTAAATTTAAGTGTAGTTGATTTATAATGTGTTAGTTTCTGGTGTACAGCAAAGTGATTCAGTTATACATATATATATATTCTTCTTTATTATAAGTTATTACAAGATATTGAATATAATTTCTGTGCTATACAGTAGGACCTTGTCGTTTATATATTTTATATATAATAGTTTGTATCTGCTAATCCCAAAACTCCTATTTGTCTTTTCTTTAGGAATATTATTACTACAAGTTAATAACTTTGATTCTGTTTCATACTTTCTAGTTTTATCTAAGCATAGTATTGATTCATTTAAAACATTCAATCCACGTGCCGAGAAATTACTGATGATCAAATTCATGCGGTCTCCATAAAACTGAAACTCTGAAATAAAGGAGGTTCACCAGGAAAGTATAGCTTCATCTGAATCAATTTTAGTTTTCTAAGCTTTTCATCAAAACTCAAGATGAATCATTTTATGCTCTCTGACTTGGATGCATTTTTGCAGACAAATTTCTGGTGTTCTTCAGTTCGTAACAAAACTTTCATTATAGAGATCAGAAGAAAGATATTGTAGAGTTGAAGCTTCACCAAAAAATGAAAAACAAAGTGTAAAATAAGCTGCAGCATCACATTTTTGTACGGAAAGTTGAAGCGAAAAAAATAGTCACGGTCAACTATCATTGGCAGGAAATCCTACCTGCTGAGGGTGAGATTTGAAAAGTGATACCATGGAAAGGGATTAATATTTACTGAGAAAATCCTATGGACTTGGATAACTGACTTAACCATCTCCTGATTGAAATTGGATATAAAGCAAGAAGTTTAAAAGATTCAAGCTCATTTTAGTTTTCCATGTCCAGTTAAATCCCACACAGTGACTGTTATGAAAGTGGTTTTCGTTAAAAGTATGTTGTTTTTCTTTATACTTCCCTTTTTCGAAAATGGATAAAAATTTTGATATGTTTTAATTAGATGCTTATTAAGTGTTTCCTCAGAGAAGCACCTGGATTTATCACAATTTTTTATAGCACTGTCTTTTAAACTTGAATGCATATAGAAGTTACTTGGCAATCTTGTTAAAATGGGTTCTCTGATTCCGTAGGTCTGGCAAGGTGCCTCTGAGTCTACATTTCTAACCAGTTCCAATGTGATAGTGAGGTTGTTTGTTAGGGACCATGCTGGTATGGCAAGTGTCTAGACTCCTGAATAGACTTGATGATGTTCTCAGAGGCACCTTGTGCTTTACTTATTTATCCTCCCATGTTGGGCGTATTTTCAGAAATTAATTTCTAACGGAGTTGGTTTTCTACCCTGACTACCCATTATTAGCTAACCACAGGCATTCAAGAAATACAAGGTACTTTAAGTGCCCCATCAATCCTACTATAGTAATATGGCTAAGAAACTGTAGCAGTAATATATCCAGTTTGTTTCCAGAAGCTGTGAGTACTCTTTTTCTTTCCTCTGAGTGACGTCATGAATGCAGCTAAATTTTATTAAATATCTACTCTTGGCAGGGAATTATGTAGAATAATGTGTATACAAATGTGGCCCTGCCTTCCTGGAAAAGTGCCAATAATTTTGTATATTTACAAAATATGCATTTCTTGTGTTTTTACACTTCATTAGTGTTTTAAAACTATAAACTATTTAAAACAACGAAAAGCATAGAAATTATAGCAAGCACATGTTAATATTTTGTCTTTGTTATTTTCTCACTCCCTCTTTTCCTTAAATGCAGCTGTTGATACTCCCTAAAATAAGCTCCTTCTTCTTTCCTCTTGGTTCTGTGGTATATCTTCTTTTATGTCATACTCCTGGACTATTTCAGATTTTTTTACATAGCTATAACTATATCTAGACACAGATCTCTCTACAGATAATAGGTAGAAGATTGAAACGTAAATATTTAATACACAATATGGTTTCTACTTGCTTTTTAAAATTTAAATAAATCATATCATTATTACATGGATTATTTCAACTTGTTCAGTTCAAAGACGATGGTATGTATATCTAGACAATACATTTGCAGAACTGATTATAATTCTATTGTTCAATAAAACACATTCATTAATTTCTCTTATGTTAGATAAATTTCTGCTAAGTTCCTATTGCCAAAAAATGATGCAATAAGCATCATAGGGCAAGTGCCTTAGTGCACATGAGTGATGTCAGGGTACAAGTGTCCCTAAGTGTTGCCAATACTTCAAGTTATTAGATTTGTACAGATTTGAGTAACTTGATGGCTATGGGATATTTACCATACATTTCTTTGTTTACTTGTCCAAATAATAAACATTCATATCCTTTTCTGTTCAGTTTTTCTAATCAATGAATTTCTTGTTCATATCTTTTGACCAGTTTTAGGGATTTCTTTCACTTGTGAGTAATTGTTAATTTAACTATTCCTATATTGAGGGCACTAATCCTTTTCAGCTATGTTTTGAAAATACCATCTCCTGGTTGTGGATTATCTTTTAACATAGTGCACCATGTTTATTTCATTGTAGAAAAATTTTCTAGTTTTAACTTTTTTTTTTCCCTTGAGGACCTTGTCAAAAATATCTTATTTAAAAAAAAATACTTTTCAAGTTATATTTTTCTTTTACTTTTGCCTGTATATTTTTAAGCCTAGTAGTTGGCAATTTGCGTACACTATGCACTTGAAATGTTTTTTTTCATATGGTAAACATTATGCCCAGTACCATTTATTGAATATGCTGACTTGCAATTTTATCTGTTATATGAAAAGTTATAAGACATACATGAGTTTGCATGTGTGGATATGCTTCCTGGCTATTTCCTTCAGAAGGTGTATTTTGTTTGCCATTATACCAATACACACATCACTGCTATTGCTTCATATGAGTTTAACTGAATAGTGGGGAAATTTTAGTTCTTCAAGTTTGTTTTCACCATTCTTGGGCTTTTCTTCCTTCATAAGAAGCTTAAAACCATTTTGTCAAATGTTATAAACAAAAAGACTTGAAATTTTTATTGGGATTGCATGAAATAATTAGCATGATTTGAGAAAAGAAATATTTTGAATAATATACTTCTATCTATGAGAAATATATGTCTTATTTGTTAAGTCCTTTGAAAAATTTTTATATCTTATCTATTAAAAACTAACATGTATTTGTAAGATTTCCGCCACCTAGGTATTGGCAGAATTTGATGGTACCTTCATTTTAATTATATATCCACATGTTTCTTAGTTATGGGAATGCTGTTGTTGTTTGTATAATCTCATATTCTCTTGCATAGCCTCTTACAGGATCACATTTTTTTTTGTTTTGGTAATAGGAGTTTCGCTTTTTTTTTTTCTTTTCATATCTTTATTTACTTATTTAGTTATATTTTGTTTTAATATCCCGGATCTTGTATACAATGTTGTGCATAAGTAGTAATGGTGTTAACCCTTGTCTTCTGTGGGAAAGTGTGGGCTCTGTCCAGTAGGGAATTTCAATAGCTTCTTTGCCATGTATTTTCAATGTTTGCCACATATGTCGAATGTATATAATTAGAAAATATCTTTGAATGAGTGAAAGCATGGTCTAAACAATGTTTTGCTTGTTGAAAATAGTTCTCTCCACTCTTTCTTTCCTCATTATCTAGGTGTGTTTCCTGAGAGAATTGATATCAAGGAAGTCTGAACTAAACTATTCCACTTTTTGTTTTCTTTTGCGGTACGCGGGCCTCTCATGGTTGTGGCCTCTCCCGTTGCGGAGCACAGGCTCCGGACGTGCAGACTCAGCAGCCATGGCTCACGGGCCCAGCCGCTCCGCAGCATGTGGGATCTTCCCAGACCAGGGCACGAACCCGTGTCCCCTGCATAGGCAGGCGGACTCTCAACCACTGTGCCACCAGGGAAGCCCTTCCACTTTTTTTAAGCCAGTGATGGGTGGGTTAGGATTGTCTATAGATATGAGTTATCTACATGCATAGATTTTGTAGTGGAATAATTTTTTCTAGTACAGACTCAAGCTTCAATTTATTCAATGAATCCATACACCTTAAGAACTTGCTCTGTGCAGAATGGTACTAAATATTTTCAATAGATTACTACAGCTGTGTTTACAGGTGAACCTGGCAAGGACACTGAGGGGTCAGAGTTTGAATTGCCAGATGTGGGTTGACGTGTATGAGGTTAATGGCTTGTACTCTTTCCCTTGTCCTTCACTTTCTGCTTTTGGTGACCTCATCCTGACCTTTGTAAGGCTCTGGGTAGTTATTTTACCTATGAGTACTCTGTTTTCACTTGTCTGCGTTTGGTTATGTTTTCTCTTCTTTATTAAGAATCACTTTTCTTCATTATACAAAGTAATCTGCTGGTTTGTTGTTGTTGTAGTAGCAGTATATTTTGTAGTGATATGTAGTTTTATTTTTGGATTTTCACTTGTGTAGCTATATTTCCAAATTCTGTATTTATTTACCTGTATCTGTATTCATTTTATGCTCATGTAAATTTTCAGTCATCTTTGTGATTGCTTTAAGTAATTTTAAATTTTGTAATTCATTCTTTAATATATCTTTGTGTTAACATTTTCTTTAATTTGATTGAATTTTTCTTTGCTTAACTATTTCTAGTTTTAAATTTCTATTTTATACTTTGCATTATATTATCTTAATTTTATAGTTTTATGCTTAAAATTCCTATTTTTATTTCTTATATATTTTTTTATATTTCCACCTCTATTTTTCTTTATTCTCCTGTCTCTTAACTTTTGTACAAGGACTTATATTTTAGCATGTTAATTTTGGTTTACCCATGCATTATTTATTTTGCAGATTTTGAAATTGTTTCTTTAAATTGCATGGATTATTTTTCATTAACAACAAAATGAAAAGGCAGCCTCCTGTATGAGAGAAAGTATTTGCAAATCATATATCTAATAATGTGTTTATATCCAAAATATATAAAGAACTCATACAACTCAATAGCAAAAGAATGAACAATCCAGTTTAGAAAAAGGCAAAGGGGGCTTCCCTGGTGGCGCAGTGGTTGAGAGTCCTCCTGCCGATGCAGGGGACACGGGTTCGTGCCCCGGTCCGGGAAGATCCCACATGCCACGGAGCGGCTGGGCCCGTGAGCCATGGCCGCTGAGCCTGCGCGTCCGGAGCCTGTGCTCTGCAACGGGAGAGGCCACAACAGTGAGAGGCCCACGTACAGCAAAAAAATAAATAAGTAAATAAAAAAGGGCAAAGGATCTGAATAAACACTTTTATAAGGAAGACACACAGATGGCTAACAGGTACATAAAAAGATGTTCAACGTCACTAATGATCAGGGAATTGCAAATCAAAACCACAGTGAGATGTCACCTCACACCTGTCAGAAGGGGAGATATTATCAAAAGGCAAGAAGTAACAAGTGTTGGGAAGGATGTGGAGAAAAGGGAACACTTTTCCCACTGTTGGTGGGAGAGTAAATTGGTGCAGTCACTGTGCAAAACTTATGGAGGTTCCTCAAAAAATTGAAAATAGAACTAACATATGATACAGGAATTCCACATCTGGATATTTATCTGAAGAAAACAAAAACACTAATTTGAAAAGATATACGCACCCTCATGTTCACTGCAGCATTATTTACAATAGCCTAGACATGGAAACAACCTAAAGGTCCATCAATGGAGTAACAGATCAGGAAAATATGGTATCTGTTTTTAAGTGATTTATGTTAGGATGTTATCAGGAGGCATGTTTGGAAGTTTCAGTGTGGAAAGAGTCCACACTGCACAGTACAGTTTGAAATCTTTTCATCTGGTTCTTCCCGTAGCTGGCCATCCTCAGCTTCTATCAATAGAAAATTGTCATTTATATCATGCATCCATCTATATTAAACATTTTTATGAGGTTAATGTGTGCAAGGGAAAGTGCTGGTACTTGGGTGGAGCAGTGGAAAACGAACTGGATCATAGCCCATGAAATAATCATGCAATGTAAAATGAGATGTACACACAGGAAAAAATACCATATGTGTATAAGCGTAGGCCAAACATAATCTACAAGACCAGTAAGACGAATTTGGGAAAGTAGGTGAGCAGAATCTTCTTGGCGGAGAATAGGAATTGCAGATGCCTAAGACAGGAAAGGGATTTGTGGTATTAGAGAAATAAAATGATCAGTAGAACTGGAGAGTAATGCATGGGAGTTTGTCTGGAGTGTAAAGGAAAAGTTGATCCTAATTTTGGAGTTTTAGCCATAGCCCAACCACGAAGTGCCTTGTAGATCATACCTGCCTCTTTAACAGTTCACTCTGGTTCCTGAATGGAGAATGGATTTAGGGAGAAATGAGAACAGAATCGTTGGAAGGTGGTGTGCTAGAGAGATGAGAGTGGCTTGCCCTAGGATGGTAGAAATGGCAGTAATAAGAGGATGGATGTGGAAAATATTCAGGAAGAAGAATCGGTGGGACTTGGCTTTGGGAGTTAGGGTTCAGCTTCCGGCTGAGATGGGGTATTGGAGAAACAAGTTTGGGGCAAAAGACCTTCTATCTGTTTAGAGTATGTTTAGCTTAAACTTGCATCTTAAACACAGTAACTCACAGAAAACTAATCATTCATTCATGCATTTTCCTTTACTTATCTCCTGGAAGTCTTGCCTCTCCCTTTCATAATATGATAACCTAGAAAACTGTATTTCCAATATTTTATACTCGCCACATTCTGTTCTAGTCTGCTTTGCTTTTCCAGTCCTACTATACTCTACCATCAGGTCAAAACGACATTAATAAATGAACTCCAGGGAGTAAAAATAACCCTCAAGAAAAAGTGTCAATCTTGCCTATTCTATGACGTATTCTTTATTAAAAATCAGTTTATGTTAAATTGTATGCATTAATATTCTAATCTTCATATTATAATCAGTTAATTAGTAGTAATTAGCAGAGTTTAGCCCCAAATAGCTGCCTTATATTTCATGTGCTCTTTGTAATGTTACTTATGCCTCTGCAACATTTAGCTCTCTAAAAAAATTTCTTTTTGAAAGAACAGTTTGAATCATTTTAAAACTCATTGTTTTGTTTTGTTTTTTCCAAATCGACAATGCCTTAAAATGAACTCTAAGGAGCACGGCTATGTTAAATGACGTCAACTGGAATTTGAAAGGACAGTGTATAATTTTTTTTTTTTTTTTTTTTTGGCGCGGGCCTCTCACTGTTGTGGCCTCTCCGCTGCGGAGCACAGGCTCCGGACACGCACGCTAAGCGGCCATGGCTCACGGGCCCAGCCGCTCTGCGGCACGTGGGATCCTCCCGGACCGGGGCACGAACCCGCGTCTCCTGCATCAGCAGGTGGACTCTCAACGACTGCGCCACCAGGGAAGCCCGACAGTGTATAATTTTTATAGTACTTGTAGTGATTAGAATAATCCCCCCAAAGGTGTCTATATTATAATCCCTGAAGAGTTAACATGTCAATGTACAAGTCAAAAAGGACTTTGTAGAAGTGATTTAGTTAAGAATCTTGTGATGGGAGACTGTACTGGATTATCCAGGTGAATCTAATATAGTGACAAGGATTCTTGTAGGAGGGAGGAAAGAGAGAGAGAAAATGAGAGGTAACAAAGGAAATGAAGGCCAGACTTAGAGATCTGAAAATGCTACTTTGCTGGTTTTAAAGATTTAGGAAGATACCCTGAGCCAAAGAATGCCTTTTCTGATGCTGGAAAAGCAAGGAGATGGAATCTCCCCTAGAGGCTACAGAGTGCTATCAGCCCTGATGACACCTTAATTTTAACCCAGTTACACCCATCTCATACTTCTGAACTCCATACTATAAGATATTAAATCTGTGTTGTGTTAAGCCAGTGTTTGTGGTAATTTGTTACAGCAGCAATAGGAACCTAATAGGGCATTCTGTAATCACTCTGTAATGTTACTAATGCATTATTTCAACACAACACACTTTGCCAGTGATTTCAGTGTTGGTTTATGAAATAACTGAAAGGGAAAAAGAGAAATGTACATGATATTTGTTACTGTTAACATTGTCATTCCTGTGAGGATCCTGTTACTCTAGTGTTTTATAAAATCCAAAGAGAACTAGTCTTTTCTCTTGGAGGTGGGATGGAGGTAGGAGGTAGGCATTTATTTACCAATCCTGAAGCAACTCAGACATTATTCTGAAAATATTACTGCGGATGTGGAAAAAAATGTAAGATGTTTCCATTTCTGACATTTAACTGACTATAAAAAATTTTAAAAAAGGAAATATTTTTTGAACTGTAGGAAGAATGGAAATACTGGGAAAGTCCGAATGTGAACACCCTTTAATAAATCAACAAAAGCTTTGTGCTTTATTCTCTTCACCTGTGTTCAAAGTTTGACTATGTCTTTTTTCACAAAAAAATTTCCCAAAACGGTGCCCCACATAAAGATGCACAGCTCATTGCATTTCCAGGTTAACTAGAGACACAAAATGATGACATTCTATTATTCCATCAGAATGCCCCCATTAACGTAAGACAGAGCTCTTTACAGAAGTATGAGAGAATAAAGGTGAATAAATCTTATTTAGCTGGCTTACTTTAACACTTGGAAAATCTACGAGTCATGCTATAAGGGTCACACATAAAACACACAAAGAAAAAAGAATTATTCCCAGTGACAATCAAGAAGTAGTTGGGCTTGATGGTTTTTTAGCAGCTGTGTGCAAATCATTATATATCAATGGCCATGGGGAAACATTGTCAACGTCTGGAGTTTTTATTAAACAAATACCAACAGCTACCATTTGATTGCTCTTTCCCAAAGCAAAGATTAAATAATAGTCCATCAGACACCTGCTGCATGAGATTCATCACAGCAGCCTGTCCTCCCCACCAAGCGTAAAGTAGCATCTTCCTTGCATTCTCCAACACACAAAACGTGTATGTGTGTGTGTGTGTGTGTGTGATTAAAACTGGAAACAGAAGGAAAGATTACTGATTAATGAGAAACACAGTTTCTTCTTTAGTTAAATAGGAATTAAAAGAAAACTGAAATGGAGACCGTTGCATTATAACATGGTCATATATTTTTCTGTGAATTTTAGATGCCATATGCTCTTTTATTATAGTATTAACATGTTTTGAAAGATTATTCACACACAGTAGGACTTGGAATGAATCATAATGAGTTCCAAAGACAGAAATTTGGGGGGCCCATGAAAACAAGAGCTATCAGATTTAGAGGAGGGAGACCACTTATTTGCATAAATATGTTCACATAAGTTTAAGAGCTATATGTTTGGGAAATCAAGCTGTTGATCTAAATATCAGCTGGAAGTTTGCCAGTGCTATGAAATGGTCATACTAGATACAAACGTGGCTTTGACATAGCATATGGCAACACCTTTCCCAAAGACAACTGGTCTCTCCAGTATGAAGAAGTGCAAGTATAACTGTTATTAATGAGTATCATTTGAAACTGTTTATATCTGTGCTACTGAAAATGTGGCCCTCAGACCAACAATATCAGAGTCACATGGAAGCTGGTTAGAAATGTAAATTGCTGGACTCCACAAGTAACCTACTGGATCAATTTTTGCAAATGTGACCTAGTATCTGGGTTTTAACAAGTTTTCTAAGTGATTAGTATGCATGATAAATGAAAGAACCACAGGTTAATGTGATTTGGGGTCATCAGTAACTTGAATTTATTTGTAAAATATTGAGAATATTCAAATTTAACACAACCTCCAAATGATTGGTCATATAGGGATTCATGGTCTATATACGTAGTTTTCAAACACACCTCATTAAAGTAAAAGTATTCAGATATGTGGGACTAGGTCCATCTAGAACTTTTTCCAAATTTAGTTTTAAATAAAGAAACACACATTTTTAATATGTAGTGGGAGTGGTTCATTTAGGTGAAATGGAATAAAAAATAGTTGGAGTAAAAAAAATCGTCAAGACTAAAGGAAATTATTCTTGGTTATAGAGTGAAAGTGCTTTCTAGATTATAAACCTAGATATGATAGTTGAAGTTATATTTAGAGTGAGAATTGAATTAATATTACTCTGACTACCGTAGGCTTTCTGTTGTTAAGATATTGTGAAGAATATTTAGACACTAGTAAGTGCATCATTGAGGTATGTTTTCGAATGAAGTTAGTGAGCTAAGCTTGGCTTAAAAATGGGAGTTAATTATATTCACATAACAAAAATGTGTTGCCAGGAAAATTGCTGGAATAATGTCAGCAATTTGCAATTCTCTTGCTTTGCCTCCATGGTTGCAATACATCAGCAACTTCGCGTTCAAGGGAAGTAGAAGGGGAGAAAACACAGCATGAGACCCTTTCGTCTCTTTAATCAGAAAAGCAAACCTTCTTTAAAACCCTCCAATGGGCCTTGGATTAAGGCTCACTGCCCCACGAAGCCCCTTGAATGGGAGGGAAACTGGGGTGGGAATGACTTTTACACCAGCCTGTCAACCACGCCTGAATAGCTAGACTAGGGCTGCCACAAACAACATGGACAAAACCCAAATCCTTCTTCAGATCAATAATTCTATAATCAATAGATATTTGTCTAGTGGTTAATGTCAGTTACCAACACGTTCTTGAAACCAGCTATTTCTTGAAACCCTGTAAATGTGTTTAAAGATGAACATCTGTTTATAGGCTCTTCGTCTCTGAGTATTCTAACAATTGGTTGAATACATGCGATAGGAAAAACCTAAGTAGTCATTTTTCTCATTTCCTATCTACAACAAGAGAGACTGATATAAAACAGATGTTGGTAGCCTATGCCCACACTTATCTGGGGAGATGCACTGCATGACTGTCCTCAGTGACCGATTCTGGTATCTCTATGCATATGACCTCAAGGATGCTCATCCAGGACATCGGACTTTGTCCTATCAGCTACAGGGAGCTGAACTCAATGAACTTTCAAGGTCTCTTTTAAGGCCATTATCGGATTTGCCTGCCTGTGTAGTCTCAGGACTTGTTTATATCCACATGAGGTCAATGCTTTCTCCCTCCTATTAATTTTCCTACCATCTGTGCTGCCAGATGTAGTGAGAACAGGGGCAGCACTCCGCCCTGGGGAAGAAAAGGCAACTCCGCCCAACAGCTCTCCCCCTGTCTCTGAATTGATTCTTCCCTTTGTTCCAGGAGATCTGCACTCTCATTTACCAAAAGTAAAGGTCTGAGTGTACAACCTAGTTGAAAATAGCTATCCATTTGGGGCAAAGAAGAGTCAACCGGGATGGATAATATTGCACATATTTCTTCACTTTTGCTATTCATAAAATGTTTTGGAATTTACCTGTCAGCTAGAGATATGCTAGAATATGGCTTCGTATTATTGAGTGATTGACTGAAGATAATTGGGACAAGATTCAGTCAGAGAAGGAATTAAAAGGAGCATAAGGTAAAGCTCAGGGCCTGAAACTATTTTATGAAAGGGACAGAAAAGATATAAGTTTCCACTTTCATTCCTAGAGCAAACCTATACATTATCCCCTAAATGTGAGATGTACCAAACCAGGGAAGTTGTACCTTGTCAATGACCTGCATTACTCTGGCTCTTCAATGCTTTTCTTATTCATTTTGTACTCTTGATATTATAGAACTGAGAATAATGGGAGGTGCCGGGAAATGATTTCTTAGCTTTGAGTCACCCTTTTGTAGACTGTGTGAGCTAGAAAGGTCTTCCAAGGTCATCCATCTGTCTCATTTCACGTTACAGATGCAGCAACTGAGGCATGCAGAGATGAGGTGATATTCCCCAGCCCTTTTTCATACAGAGCTACCTGTTATAGAGAAAACGGCTCATTCTTATAATAATCAATTGAACATGTTAATATTTTAGTTACCTTTCACACATCTATCTACAAATCTTAGCAGCAAAATTGAGCTTTGTATTTATTGAGTAGAAAAACCACTTCTCTTTATATTATACGAATACTAGCAGCTTCTAGGAATAAGTTTACATTAGGATCGAACCATACCTAATGGTGTTCACAAAGATGAGATGTTCAACTGTGCATTTAAAATTTTATATGTTACTGAGCTTCTACAATCAAGTGAACAACGCAACCGTACAGTGGTATTTGATAGGAAACCTCAGGGAAAGTATTTCTCTTAGGACAGAAAAAGAAACCATAAATAAAGTAAAGCACACATTGGGTTCATTAGCAGAAAAGTGCTGGGGAGACTTTAGTTTGTTCCTGAGGATTAGAAAGATATTTCACAACCTTTGGTCAGTTCTCTTCAATGTTGGAAGCCTATACTTACTGAGAGCAGGTAATCTCACTCAACTTCGGAAGTAGTTCAACCTTGCTCTGATGAAGAACACAGTGGCAGATGTTAACAGGCATTAAGATAGGGACCAATGTGCCCCTTGGGCTATTCTTTCCTGGGATAGTTGTTGCCATACCTGGGAAGGAGATCCAACATGGAGTTTTTTCCTGTTTGCCTTTGGGGCTCTTCTTCTTGTCCTTAGAGTTACTTTGTCATTCACTTCTCAGGGGTCTGCTAAATCCATGAACAGATACTGAAGGAGTTCCCTGTTGTGAGAAAACACAAGGCTCATAAGATATTTCTTTTTTAGAGACCTGCAAAATATTCTTACAATGGTATAACTAAAGAAAATGTTATAGTTGCATTTTTATTCAAGAGTAACCAATACTAGGGCTTCCCTGGTGGCGCAGTGGTTGGGAGTCCGCCTGCCAATGCAGGGGACACGGGTTCGTGCCCCGGTCCGGGAGGATCCCACATGGCACGGAGAGGCACAGCAGTGAGAGGCCCAATACTAAAACAAGAGGCTATGAACATATCATATCAAAGATGAATACCCAAGCTGTTATTTCCATAATGGCAGCTGTGATAGAATAAGAAGAGTACTGGATTTGGAGACAAGGAAACTAGTTTTACATCTCAGCTATGCCACTTAATATATGACCTTGGATTTTATGAGTCTCAGTTTACTAATAAAACAGAATAAAGATAATCTCTCCCCCAGGATGTATTTAATGACAAAAATATAGGGCATGTAGTAGCACTGACTGGCCCATGTAAGGATCAAGAAGCATGGATGAAAACCAGCTACATCTAAGTTTACATACTAAATCAGATCTCCTTCAGTCTTTGTCTGGGTGTTAAGTTCCTTTTAAAATATGTAACTCAACCTTGACCATATACCTAAAAGTTACATTCAGACCAAGTTTTCTATAGAATTTCCCAATCAGAGATTCATTCCATCTACTCACTACCTCTACCTCTTCAAATTGCTTTGGACTAAATCATATTCTAGGGACGCAAATAGTCCAAATTCATCAGCCATATGTAGTCAGTGGAGATTGCCCACTCCCACCCCCCCCCCCAAAAAGACGTCATCTACAAGGAAGGGACCGGGTGTTTCCATGTCACTAAATCTCAAGGTCATCAATGGGAAAGAATGAAGTTCACTGCTTATCATATGAGATTGTCCTGCCTAATTGAGTTATTGACAATCAGGTTTTGTATAATTGTTTTTCTTTTCTTTGTATGATTGTATTTCATCATAAAACACTTTATTTATTAAAGATTGTTTAATTAGATAATTGTGGCTACATATTTTTAAATATCAAATGGAAAGAGGAGGTTGCACAATGATGAGCAGTATGCAATCATCGCTATATAAAATGTGAACATTTTATATTTTAGAGAAAACTATTTGACAATTGTTTTCAAGATGAGCACTCAATTGAAAATAGTGATTATTTTTGGAGCTAGATGAAAAGGAATGAGATTAGGGGAGAGGGGCTAAAAGGGGGCTTTGACTACACCTACATTTTTTATTTCATTAAAAATACGAAGTGAGAGAGTGGCATGGACACATATACACTACCAAACGTAAAATAAATAGCTAGCGGGAAGCAGCCACATAGCACAGGGAGATCACCTCGGTGCTCTGTGACCTCCTAGAGGGGTGGGATAGCAAGGGTGGGAGGGAGATGCAAGAGGGAAGAGATATGGGGATATATGTATATGTATAACTGATTCTAAAAGTAAATTCATACACTATTTAAAATGTTTTTTCTAGTTTTTGAAATATTGAATCTCAACAACATGTTAACATAACCAACCATAAGTTTAAAAAAAACAGAGCAGGTCCTGAAAAAACAAGCTAGAAGACATTTAAAATTTTTTTGCAGTCCTGAATAAACTGAATCTCTTTAGGCAACTAAACTAGTACGAGTGCATTTATTCAATTATAGATTTCACTGAACTTGGAGAAATTTCATGGGTTAAGGTTTCATAAGTTTGAAACAGCTTCAGAACAGGTTTTCATTGTTCATTTTTACAGTGACATGCACATCTTGACGTAGAACTTCCTGGATTGACATTATTCAACATAGCACCAACCCCCAGTTAAGAGGCTTGGTTCTCAAAATAATATCAAGCCTTCCACTGCGCCTGCGAGCACACCTGCACGTGAGGCTCCCAGAGTTTCATATTGTTATTTCAGCCGGCTGCCTTCCCTCAAATTTCCCATAAATCCTAATAACACTGCTGCATTGCTTCATGGCATCTGGTTCTTGGTGGAAGGTTATGGCATAAAGAGGAGACTCGCTACACAAGGGTCACTCATTTGTGCATTTTCAATGTGAATAGAACCTGGATGTAACTCCAGAGTCCCTATGCCCTCAATATGAAGAATAAAAAACTGTATATGTGATAAAACAATCAAGAATAATAATTTTAATTAATTTCAATTGAATGAGCATTTATTAAGGGTGACATTTTTCTAGATCCAGTGGGAAACATGAAGATGTTTAGACATAATACATAGCCTTCAAGAACTTGATGTTTTAAAAGGGGCACAGGGAACATATAAAAAATAATATGAAACAGACGATTCTTGGGACATGAAGTTTCATACAAATGTGTACATACAAGAAAATTAGGAAGGCATTCTGGGAATGATAAATTTCAATCTGGACATTGATGGATGAATAGAAAGTTCACTTGGACATACTTAATTCCCTTTGTTATCAAAGTAATATGTATTCATTTTAGGGACTGGGGAACCATTCAGAGAAGCACAGTGGAGGGGATTTCTTATTGTGTATGATGTGCTCGTGTATTTCAATGCATGAACAATCCTCATGTCCCTTCCCAAGAGGGGTCCCATTGGCAAAAATACTTCCTGGTTCCCACAGGAATAAATGCAGCTAATAGAACTGGGAAGCCTCTGACAGCCCCAGGGAAAAGTTTATGCTATGGTGTGTCATTTTTCCTCCAAAGTAGAAAACAGATTCCAGTCTTCTCCTTGGAAAAGCTATCGGAAAGCAAAATACATAACTCGGAGATATCATGGGTTCGTTCCAGAACTGCCACAATAAAGCATATATCACAATAAAGTAAGTCACACGAATTTTTTGGCTTTCCAATGCATATAAAAGTTCTGCTTACACTATACAGTGGTCTATTAAATGTGCAATAGCATTGTGTCTATAAAAACAATGTACATACACTAACTAAAAATACTTTATTGATAACAAATGCTAACCATCGTTTAAGCCTTTAGTGAGTCATAGTCTTTTTGCTGGTGGAGCCTTTGAAATATTGTGAGAATGACCAAAATGTGATACAAAAGGAGCAAACGCTGTTGAGAAAATGGTGCTGATAGACTTGCTCTCAGCAGAGCTGTCACAACTTTCAATTTGTAAAAAATCACAATATCTGCAAAGCACAATAAAGCGAAGTGCAATAAAGAGGTCTTAATGTAAAAACTGCAGAAAGAGGAACAAACATTGAGTGCTCAGATCCTGGTGGGTGACCTGAACTGGCTCAAAACTGCGAGGCCCCTGACGGCTGTGGTGGAGTGAGAGGTTTTGTGGTTTGTAGAAATTGTTTTGGAAACACGCCCAGGTTAAAAAGTATGACCACTTTACCTGACATGTTCTGTTTCTCATGGTGATAGATCTTAGAGCTTTTTAATAGAAAAGTTTTGTTATGAAAAAAATGCAACCCAAATATTCTCTTTTCGGTGTGTCTGCTCTTTACTAGGCCTCTGCATGCATACGGTTCTCCTGGACTTTCGCCTTTTTTCGGTAGCGACCGTGCATGAGACGCTTCTCCATGTCAACTGCAGAGTTAGGAAACATGATTACAGGAAGGTTCCTCCCTTCAGGGGGCTTGAAGTCGAATGCCTGAACTCCCTGTCTTGCCCTGGTCTGGAATCACTGGATCTTCTGTTGCACGCCCCTCTGATACCTGAGTCACCTCTGAGTGGGTTTTTAATCCATCATGGCACTAGGTTGAGCCTGCTCCTGAAATCATGAAAGAAAGAATTCAAGAGACACGTTAGAATTCAGGCTTTGGAGGGTCGGGCTTGTCCAGCTCAGCCTCCTGTCCCCTGCGTATCTGATGCCCAGGGCCATCTCTGAGTCCCCAGAGCAAGCCTCCACCTCCTCTTAAAAGCTGCATCAGAACTTCAGATCTTGTGAATTCGGATTTTCAACTATTTCCTTAGCAGGGATACTTCATCTTGCACATTTCCTCTGACCAGGTTGTCATAAGAGCCTTTCACTCCGCTGCAGTCAAAACCAAACATTAAATTTTCTGACTCACTTTTCGAACTGTATTTCAATAAGGAAATTACAAAGTTATGCTTCTATAGCACAGGGAGATCAGCTCGGTGCTTTGTGACCGCCTGGAGGGGTGGGATAAGGAGGGTGGGAGGGAGGGAGACGCAAGAGGGAAGAGATATGGAAACATAAGTATATGTATAACTGATTCACTTTGTTATAAAGCAGAAACTAACACACCATTGTAAAGCAATTATACCCCAATAAAGATGTTAAAAAAAAAAAAGAAAATACTGCTCTTGGGTACCATAGCCTCTGACACAACATTGTAATTGTTTTAATTGAGGTATAGTTGATTTACAACGTTGTGTTAGTTTCAGGTGTACAGCACAGTGATTCAGCCATATATATGTTAAATATATATTAAAATAAATAAATTGATTAATTAAAAAAATGTTATGCTTCTATACCTAGGTAATTTTTCTATAACACACACACATATATTCCTTAAATATTAGGTACAAATTTAATTCCTATATAATGATTTATAGTTGAAAACAGAAAGGAACATACTGCTCAGAGATTTCCCATGTTGCCAGGTTTAATTCATTGTAAAATAAATCTTAGTCTCTACATTTATCATTATTATAATGATTATTGTTATTAAATCTGAATTTCATAGATGTCTTCATGTGAGGGATCCCAATACGTACAAGTCCTGTCTTTTTAATGTATTTTAATCCTGAGACTTCTCAGAAGACCTGAAACCATTCTTGCATTTCTTATGAACTATGGATTAAGTTGATTGAATATCTATCTTGTGAGAAAAGGAAAGGAGAGGCCTCTGTTCATTATGAACAAAAGAGCACAATTTACCATTTATCTTTAAAGATAGGGTGTTAGAAATAGTATCCATAATGGTTTTATTATTTATCGTCCTGTGCACAAAAAAAAAAGAAGAAAGTGTGAATTTCCTCTAAACCGCACTGTTGAGAAAATATGAGAGTCACAAGTAACTTATTACTGTAGGTGACTTTGTCAATACTCATATTAGTCATTCTAAACTTTTTGCTCTGCTCTATGTTGAAGCCCAAAATCATGCTTTACGTGTCATGAGTGTGATATCTATTCATGGGCCAGCCAGTGATTCAATATTTTCCACATTACCCTGGCATCTGATAGAACGTTGACCTTATAATTGTATTAATACAATTGTCAGAACAGAAAAGAGGATGATGTACACACACAAAACAATTGTTGCTTTATATTTATGTATTACATTTGCATGCTGGAAGCATGCATATAAAATATGCATATATTATATAAATATATACACACATATTTTTGAACTTTTTTTTTTTTACCATTTATCAATTTTCAGTTAGTACAGTCATCTGTGCAATTATTTGCATTTTGACAGATCATAGAGTGAGCTTTAAGACTTTTGGCTTCTAGAGAAGACTGGCCTACAACGTCTCCTGAGTGCAGAAAGTAAGCAGAGGACGGTCAATTCGAAAGATTCACCTTATCTGCCAACAGCAGAGTGTTCTCTGTCTGTAGGGAGTTCAAGGGTATCAATAGGAAGAAATTGCCTGAGAGGAAAACTTTAAGAAAGAAGAAGAGGCTGCACACTTAAGGCTGTCCTCTATCCAAAGACAAAAGTTTCTTTGGAGAGTACACAGCAATACTAACAGTATTCTAAATTTAGAGGAAATATAAGAACATATTAAATATACATTCATATTATATGTTATTCAAGGAATATTTATGTATATGCAAAACAAATTTCCACAATGTTTTCTGTGTTTCTGTAACATTAGAATCAGAGCCTTTACTGGCCTTAGCTCAGTGTCAAGACTCTCAGCGTCCCAGCTGAAACCTAATTATACTTTCTCTCGGAAATCGTTTTTGCTTAAGCCTAGAGATGGACTAATGAGCATTTGAAGGTAGTATAGATTGTTTTGATTTTGTTTGCATATACATTTCTGGAAACATATGTAATATTTCAAGGAAATTTAAGGTGAAAATTAAATATAAAAGTTCTAGTAGAATATTTAAAAAGATGAAATTCCTCATTTATCTTTGGGCCAACTGCTTCTGAAAATACACACACACATAACACTGAGTAAAACCTCTTAGAAAAAATATATTTTACTCATTGCTCTACAAGAAATCTCATTCCCTGGGGCCTATAATCTATGAAGTTACTCTGAGGCAATGGCAATGTATATAGCATTCCCCAACATTTAAGCCTTTAGAGTTGTTTTAAAGTGAAACCCCTAAAATAGTGATTACAGCTTTAGTCAACTAGCATAGATCTACAAACTCACACAAATTTTATGGTTTCCAAGTAAGATTTCAAAGACTTCATTCAACAGGAACATATTGTTAGTTATTATTTTACAGCTCTATTTTTCACTAAGCATGGGAGTTTGATCTATTTTAGCTAAAATAGCATCCATTTTATATGTAAAATCATTTTTAAAATACCTAATTGCATGCTTTCTTCTCCCTAAATTAGCTATTATAAAGAAGAAAATGGCACGCTCTATATTATAGTACATCACACTTAACATGATTGTATATACTTACATATATACTATAAAAATGCATACACACGTTAAGCTAGAGTGTGTGTGTGTGTGTGTGTTTGGTTTAGATGCCTCTGTGACACAAGATACAGAATATTCTCTCTATTTCATATACAGATCATGTATTCCCTACAATTTTATTCCCATTTCCTCAAACTTGACTAAATTTTGGCAGGTTTTCTACAGTTACAACCATAACATCTGCCAGTCTCTATCACTTTATAGCCTTTCATTGTCTTGTTGAACTAGCTAAGGCTTACAGTTTGATGTTAAAGCAGAGTGGTGAGACCATACCCTTGCCTTGCTACCAGTCTCAGGGGAAAAGCATCCAGTTTCCCACTATTAAGTAAGATGTTAGCTGTACACTTTGTAAATATTCTTTGTGCAGGAGAAATACCATTCTATTTCTAGTCTTTTGAGAGTATTTGCCATGAATACCTGTTTGAATTTGTCAAATATTTTCCCACACCTATTGCTATCATCATATGATGTTTTTTTATCGTGTAGGTTAAATTGATTTTCAAATGTTAAGTCAGCCCTGAATATAGGTCATATATCTTACTGGATATGGTATTGAATGTTTTTGTATATTGTTGAATTTAACTTTTTACTATTAGTTGGAGGATTTTTGCATTCTATATCCAGGGGAGCACTAATGAAAAAATGGACAACATGCTAGAGTAGAAATACAAGCAAAGAGATGGAAATGCTAAGAAATAGTCAAGAGAAAGTACAAGGAATAAACAAGTGACATAAACAAAGACTCCCTTTGATGGACGCATCAGTGGACTGAACACAGCCAAGGAAATGATCAGGGAGGCTGAGGAGATGTCACTGCCTGTTTTAAATACATGATCTGATAATTCCAACATCTGTGTCATCTGAGCCTGGTTCTGGTGTTTGTTGTCTCTTCAGTGCTGCTTTCCCTTGTCTTTGGACATGCGTTGTGATTTTTGTTAAAAGCTAGACGTGATATATAAGTTAATAGAAACTGAGGTAATTAGGCCCTTAGTGTGAGTATTTACGTTAATCTGCTTAGGATTTTGACTGTGTTTAATGTTTATTTTAGCTCTCGGTTCCAGAGTTTTCAAATTCCTCTATTATCCCTTTTTCTTTTCCTCTGTTTTCTTTGGACTTTCCCAAGAACTCCTCTTTAGATAAAGACTCTGCCTCTCAGCTGTTTCAGTTGTAATTTAATGTTTAACGTGGGAGTCCTATCAGCGTGGCAGTAAGGCGGGGGGAGGAGAAATTTTCCTAAATCTTAAAATTAAATCCCAGTCTTTTAGTGGATCTGAGTTTTTGGACTGCGACCTTCTCAAGTATTTCTTACCTTTTTTTTTTCCCCCTTCCTTAGGGCATCCATGTTGGCCAGAGTGTGCTGGGCTTAGGATGTCCCCTCCCCCGGGTGATACATGACTCAGGTAAGTTCCTCTCCCCTGGAGATGAGTCCTTCTTTATGGAGAATGCTCTAGGATAATTTAAAATTGTTACCAACATTCCAATCAAATACTTCTCCATGGAAGTTTTCTAAGATTCTGATTCTGAGGAAGCAGGAATTCTCAGACTCTTTCCACAAGTTTTCCCCTAATCTTTGTATTAACCTACAGATTGGATAATAGCTGCTTTGGGATAGATATTATAAATTTGAATTATAAATTCAAATCAATTTGAATACACTCAGGAATTACACTAGAGATTTTTTTTAGAGTAACCTCGTATTATAAGTTATGGACCAAGATGTCATGGACATTTTGATAGCAGGCCCAATGGATTATACATGCTTTACCTTAGATCCACATTTATCAATCTACCCAGCAAGGGATGGTACGTGCCCTCAAGCTACATCTTTTTTAGGTGGAAGACAATCTGTGCAGTAAAATAACTTCTTTCTTTCCCAAAATAGAGTTGGTTGATGTTCAGACTTATTTGTGGGTGACTTTTCTTTATAATACAGAATGCTGCATTTTAAGTTACAAAACTGTGAATATTGAAAGGCATATAAATAATGCTCTATATAGCATTCTTAACAAACGCACCAAAAGGATACTAATTATACTAAATAAATAGCACCGATGGCAACAATGTATAAATGCAGGGCCTGTTAGGGGAAGAGAAAAAAAAAAGCATCCAACCCTGTAACTGAACCCTGCTGTTTCCTGGGATAACACCACATATGGTCCCCAGTCTAAAAGCACCACAACAGAAGGCGGTATTACATGCCCTGAAGCATCTTTAACAAAAAGATTATAATGGTGTGGTATGGAAAGTATGGAAAGAATTCTTTTCTTTTATCTATGAGCCAGGAAAACCTATAGTAAAGTAGTAAATAATTTTTTAGGAAGGTTTAGGGAAAAGATAGTTTTATAGAACTCCACTTTATGAAAATTAGGATGTTGTATAAAACCAAGGGGAAAATGCAAAACAAATGACATCCTTCACCTTAAGATATGGCACAAAAGTTTATTACAATGTAGAGAACAAAGACAAGGTTTTGATTGTTGCTAAAAATATGTGAACTACCTGAACAAGTTGATACATCAGATATTTCCTTGACAAAAATGAAAATTGGGATTGATAGTATTGAAATGCTGTTAACAACAAATTTGTGCTAGTACGTACTATAGTAGCAAAGTCAAATCTGTCAGATAGGAAGGCTTCAGCTTTTTATTTAAGTGATAGACCCGTACTGTTATGTTAATGCTTTAATGTTATGCTATGTTATGTATAATTTATAACTTTCGTGGCAAAAATGCATTAATGTGGACCCTTTGATTAGATCATTTCCGAGCTAAAACGTCTGAAAATACTGCATTTTATTTTATTTACCAAATCAACTTACATGATGTGAAGTTACATACTGGGTATCTTTTAAAAGACTCACTGTGGTATAGGGTGTTTTATCATTAGAGAGGTACCTAGAATCATGGTATTTTAATATTCCCATGATCCCTGTTAACAAAAAAGAATATGAATACATGATCATAAACGGTTTATTGTACTTGATTAAGACATTTCCTCACACTTGTTGCTTCTTACACAAAATGTGTCTGTGCCTCTTCGTCTCTGTGTTTGAAGCAGAAATACAAGTTTATAATGAGAACTAACAGATTTAAATCACAAGTGCCTTTTGGATTTTCAAGTTACAACTTGAGAAGCATTAATTTTTATGGGATTTTGTATTTGATGAGAATACCATTTTGTCACTCATTCTACATTAATCTTTTATGAGAAGTCAACATTAGATAATATAGAGATAATTACTTATGGTAAGCTAAAATGACAGCAAAACACTCCAACATTAATTTACTTCATTGTAAATTATAAGCTCAGCTTCTAATAGAATTAACTGAAGACCAAGCAAAATAACATAATTTATTGTATAATCCTGCAAATCTATACAAAGGATAATGAGAAAATATGTACTACATTACAATCATGAATTTGAATATTGTTCATAATCACTGAATCTTTGATCTTGTTATATTCACGCAAAGTGGATGGGAAAGGAGAAATTTGATTCTTTGGATAAGTGGAAAAATGAGATAAATCAAAAGAATGGGATATTATTTAAAATTATTCAGTCAAATAACATAATAACAGTCCAAATGTAGGCATAAACTTTGGATTCCAAAGTTAAATTTCGGAAAAACTGCCTATGTGCTAATGACTAAACATATCTCCTTACTGCATTGGAGGTATTCCTTATGCCCAGGAGACAAAAATAAATTATCACAATGTCATTTTTTTTTTTGTCTTCCCTCTCCGCCTCTTGCAGATCAAAGTCACATGGAAATAACTTAAGCAGGGGACAAAATGGTAAATTTAGAGGCTTATTTGAAATAGATAATTTCTAAAATGATAATAATGCGAATTTCAGCTTTCTGATCATTTTCAGAAAATTACCCAAGTTTTATCACCAGATCTCTTTCGAGCCAAAGTTAACCTGTTTTTAAGGCTGGCACCTTAGGGTCCTTCTGTGAATAATGAAAATAAACTATTGCACATTTCTGTGCTTTTAAACTTGTCAATTCACCTTTATCATACACTTTCACCAGGTTCTACGAAGAAAATAGAGTTGACATTAATCACATTGGTCTAGAGTAAAATTTAGAAAGTTTAGGTAAATCTACTATTCATTGAATAGTTAACTACTTGTGTCTGATGTTCTGGTAAATATTACATATATGTGACCTCATTTAAATTTTTCCCAGAAGCCTGCGAAGTTTAGCATGACTTCTATTTTGGAGATAAGGACAATGAATCATGACAATTTAGCTTGTTATCGAAAGTCACAGAGCTAGGGGTAGAATCACCACCGTGATCTGTCAACTGCAAATCCAGTCTGCTTTCTCCTACAAGATGGCTTTTAAACCTGGAGCCATGTTGGAAGTTTTTTCAAAACTCTGGGGGCTGAAGGGGCCTAACTCTTGACCCCTGGTCTCAGCAAGACATGCCTTGCTCTCATATGTTGTACATGTAAGAGTTTTGCTTAAAAAAGGACCAAATCCCATAGAACGTACAACCCTAAGAGTGAACCCTAATGTAAACTATGGACACTGGTTGACAATGGTGTGTCTACATAGTTCATCAGTTGTAATGAGTGTCCCACAGTGGTGTGGGAGATTTATAGATGGGTATGCTCTGTGTGTGTGAGGCCAGGGGGTATGTAGGAAATCTCTGTACCTTCTGCTCAAGTTTTGCTGTGAATTTAAAACCGCCCTAAAAAGACAAAGTCTACTTAAAAGAAAAAAGAAAGAAAGAAAAAAGAACCAAAGGTTTAAAAGTGTTTAACATATCTATCCTAAAAAATGACTTTCCCTGGACAGCGAGATACAAGATTTCACAGTGTATGAGAAAGTGAGATCTGAAACCCATTTTTTATGTCTCACCATTCCTCAATATTTGAAATATTTTACCTTTGGGCAGTTTGTAGTTTGCTATTTTAAAGCGTTTCTTAAACTTTGTCCTCCAAATTTAGTATAAGATGAGAAAATAGGATCACGTTCTTCTTTATACTTATGAGAGTAGTTCTCAAATTTACCCTTACATCTTCCCCAACTTCATCAGTGTCACTTTACCCGACCTCATAGATTCTGTGTTCCTGTCCTTTAGTGATTTTCACTGCTGTGCTGTGTACCTTCACCAAAGTCTTAACAGTTCTCTTAAATATTGGAGTACAGCCTGGTACAGAGCACCTTAACAAGTAACAATGCCAAAGAAGTAAGAAGATTGCTTTCCAGCTTCTTCCAGACCTTCATCTTCTCACCAGAACCATTTCATAGCAGGATTTCTGTGACTCTTCATAGCGATCATGTGGTTCACTAGGACCCTCTGTTCTTCTTCTAATATATATGTAGATAGAAATTTGTATATGTGATTTTCCTTTGGAGACTTTATGAACTACTTAAACATCATCTGTGCGGACAATTTAACTTTGTTGGAAGAGAGTCTGATATGATAAGAATGCTGTAGATTTTGAAATCAGAGAAAAAGAGTTTTGGATCCAGTCCCTATCATTTAATTGCAATTTATTAAAACTCTTTAGCTTCAGTCCCATCATCTGATAAATTATTTACAAAGTCCAAGAAAATATCTTTTTTTCCAGAAAGCTGCCACTTACCTTGATGACATATAAAGATGTACTTGCCCTGCACAGAGCATCAGTGACAATATTTGCCTCTTTGAGTTAGTTCTAATAAGTGTGACTTGTCTCCAGAGCATTCTCCACCTAAAAAGAAATGGACAAGGGTATTTTTGGAGAACTCGAAATTCTAAAATTGGAATTCACATCTTAGGTGAAACTCTTACTGCTTAAATATCTCTGAGTAAATCAATTAATCATTTAGTGTTTCAGTTTCCTTAAATACCATAATTATGATGACCTATATGTTTTAAAGTAATTATAACAAATTGAGATAACATGTGACAGCCATTTATATAAGCTACTATAGAAACAGAAGCTACAAAAATACTGTATTTAAAATTAGACCAGGATAAATACATATATACTTATAATATATATCTTTCTGTACGTACGTATAGCCATAAAATCTTCTTGTCTATCTCAATATGTGAATTGTATAATTATAATAAGGGTGTGTATATTTTCACTGGAACTTCTGTACAAGATACTCAAACACACAAACAACACAAATATTCAATCTCACTACATTAAATTGGCTGCTTCTGGAATATTGTGTATCTTATTTATAAAGAATGCAGTGTTGTTTACTAAATCGAGTGTGTTTTAAAGCTGGGTGTGAGAATCTTAGCCCTCGAAACTTAAAACAGGAAATCACAGTGAAAACTTCTATTGGCAAGTGGTTATAACATTCCATTAGAAATGATCTCTTTGAAATGAGAGTGACGCCAAGGAACATGGCTATTGTGTTGACGTTAGAAAGTAAATAGAGAAGCACTGATGATATTATTAGCACTTATCATCTCCAAGTCTTTTGCAAATACTACCTAATTTTTATTACATCCGCCAACATTCTTTTGCTTGGGCATTAATGCCTTTTTTTGCCATGAGTAAATAGATGAACCTTTATACATATGTTAGTGTATGGGTGATAAATGCATTTTATGAGTCTAAGGAAAATATTAATAACAAATATGCTTGGTGAGGATCAACATGTGAAAAAGTCTACAGCCATCATCAGCTATTTGGCACAAGGTCTCCTACACCCTACATTTAATCCATCAACAAATACTGTTAGGTCCACCTCCACAATGTATCCAGAATCTGACTACCTCTGAAATCCTCCCAGCTACTACCTGGTAAACCACAGTCCCTGTTGCTGGACTTAAGAACCAATTCTCCACCCAACTGCCAGATTGACCTTTTAAAAAGTAACTCAGATCATGCCACTCCTCTACTCAAAACCCTCCAATGGCTGGTTTGCAATCTCATCCACACTGAACCATAATCATCACAATGACCTACAGACCTTGCAACATCTGGTCCTGATCCGGTTCCCAATCTCTCCACCCAACAAATTCTCTCTCTCTCTCTCTCTCTCTCTCTCTCACACACACACACACACACACACACACACACACACTCTTGCTCTCCTTGTCTCCTTTCTAAGTCTAATTCCATCACTCACGTCTCAAAGCTTTATGTGTTATTTTCTTTGCTTGGATACTTTCCTGATATATGCACATGGCTCACCTCTCATTTCTTTAGGTTGAAACTTCACCTTATAAGGGAGGCCTTTCCTGTTTTGGCAATTCCATCCCACTCTTCACTCTGGATTTTCTTTATTCTGCTTTATTTTTCTCCATCATCCTTAATTTCACCTAATGTTATACACGTACACATATATAGGAGCATACCTATGTGTTTCTCTGCATGTGTATCCACATTGTCATATGTTAAATTAAATAGTGATAGTATTTCTGTGTATTATGGTTCTTTCTTTGTTTTAATTTTTAAAATATAGGAAATTGGCTGATTAGCCTTCAAGAGCCACACTTCAATTGAAAGACAGGAAACTTTAGGAGAGTATGTGTTCAGACAGAGCTAGGTGGTCTCATCACACATATCCCCATGACACTAGATAAAGATCCTTCAAACGGGGGGCAAGGGGGAATGGAAAGTAAAACTGTAGGGTAGATAAGAGGGTAGATGAGATAAGGTGAGAAGGGACCTTGCACCCTGCTATTCTTTGGGGTTGGGTCTGAAATCAAAGTGAGAACCCAATTTGGGACATTTGTGTATTGAATGCCTTTAGCTCCCTGTCAGAGGGTACTTGTCACCATCAAAATGGAAAATAATACTGAATCTTTTAGAAACATAAATGCAAATCATCAGAGATGGAAAAAGAAGGAATGAATCCTAAATTGGCAGAGCTTACATGGTAAAGGTTGAAAGGCAATGACCTGACTGAATTTTCCTTAATTTTTAGGAAAAGATTTCTGCGAGCAGGACAAATGGGGCTCAATATAAAGAATTAAATAGTGTGATAGAAAAACAAAAAATAAAGAGTTAAAAGTCATGCACATCTACTGCTTGTGGCCTGGATATAAGTTCCTAGAGTCCTGTTTCAATGGAGAATATATTTGTATATTCTGGAATTACGTTTCAATTTTTTTTAATATGTCGTAAAAAATATATGAAATGGGATACAAAATAAAGAAACTTTTATTGCAAAATGAAATATGTCATAATGAGAAGCACTATAATAGATTCTTAACCTTTACAGGAGAAAATCCTTAATAAAACATATTGAATGATGTTGATCTTGGCCATCTCTTTAGAAAATGCGATTCACATTCACAGAGAAATGCTGACATGCCTTCTTAAGAACATGCATTCATCAGGAAATTGGAAGCACACCCTCGTTCTCATTAGAAGCACAATTCCTACCTCTCCTCAACACCTACCACCCAAAAAAGAAAGGAAGGATTGTTTGTTGATGCAAAACAAAACCCCACAAAAACAAAATAAAAATCAATCAATCAATCAATTAATCATACCTGTAGATTTCCTGACCTCTACCTCCCTCCTGAAAACTCTATGATTTCATTCACTCAAAGCTTTAGTATATGTTCATAGATTTCTCTTTACCCTCACTGACTTCAAATCCATGTGGGTGAAATTTCCAACCACTTCTTTTTTTCTCATCTCTGTGATCACCTCACACTAAGTTTTCTTTCACTCTCTTTTCTTGCAGCTACCTATTCCCAAGATGACATCATGCACATTTTCATCACCAAAAATTGCAGTATCCCTGCAATCACTTTCTTATCTAGCTTAATCATTGTAATCACTCTTTAAAAATACCCTCAGTTCCTTTGCTTCTCTCTCCTTCCATCACACTTGGTCCACCACATCCACAGCTCTATAAATCCAACCAGCTGAGTATTTATGTCTGAATCTTCTTTATATATGCAGCCAAATGTTCCTGAAGAAAATCAGAGCTAAGAAGCCTGAAGCCACTTATATATTCACTGCCACCTGCCTGATACAGGACACGTGTCACTCCTTTTATATTGTTTGAGGCAGCTTGGTCTTCTGCTGTCTACAATGTCTGCTACAGACATACTCATTCCCCAGCCTCCCCTCAATCACCACAGAGACATATATTCTTCTAAATATTCCATGGGACATACAGGTACTAAAACATTTCTCACTGCCATATAAAATTCAAATTTCACTAGGGATTCTATATTTTTATTTGCTAAGTTTGTCACCATTACCACTACTTCTTCTTGAAAGCCAATTCCCCTGCCTCTACTTCGTTGAAAAAAATGTTGACATCCTCTGGACATGCCCTCATTTACCTGTGAGCACTCTCTCTGGGTCTCCACACTTAGTCTCATCTTCCTTTTTATGTCTATGGAAAAAGAAAAAAATATTTTATGGTCAAAGGACAATATCATGAACTTGAGATCCTATACCCCTGTTTCTTTGCTGACCCCTCATACATTAAAACATCGTATTGTGAAGTAACATTCCTCTTAGCCCACCATTGAGTTATATCTTTTGTTATACAACCACACCCAATAAAATAAGAGATGGTAGGTAGTTCACACTTTCTCAACTACTTGAATAACAAGATGCATGTTTTCTCCACTCCCACATCCCTTTCCTTTCCCATTATTTCTGCTTCCATGCTCTTTGTGTAATCTCCTGGCTCCTCCACCCTGGGCACCGAAAATTCTCCTCTGCATTGGTGATGTCAACTCTCCCTGAGGTGTTACAGCCACAGATATGCCAGCAACACCGAGCTTTATATCTCCAGCTCAGCCAGGTCCTGGAGTTCCTGTTTATTCAGCAAACATCTACATTTAAATGCCTCACAAATACCACAAACGGTAACTGTCCAAATAGAACTCTTCTCTTTCTCCAAAGGATGTTCCTTAAAAAATAGTCCCCACTGGAAGGGGGGTCACCATTGGCTTCCCCTCTCACTCATCCCATAGCCAGTGGATCATTAGACTTTATGCTCCCACATGGGGCTGGAGGTGGCGGGGAGGGTGTTTGAATCAGTAGGAGGCTTTGCACAGGCTCTTCCCTCTGCCCTCTTCCTGGCTATTTCCTATGTTTCAGTTTTCAGTTCAAATATGAAATCCTTAGTAAACCTTCCCAGACTACTTTATGGGGAAAACCCTGCTTCCATTTTTCTCTCACCACATCCTATTTATATTCTTATCATTTTGCCTTTTTGTTTAATTGTCTGTCTTCTCCACTAGGCTACTGTTTTGTTCACTACTGAATTTCCTGTAGTATCTAGCACAAGTGGTATATAACAACATGAATAAATATTCATTGGATAAATGGAAAAATACATCAATAAATAAATTATTTGTGGAAAAGTATTTTTAAATGTAAAACACTTCTCAAATCTGCAAAATTTTATCATGGATTGTGAAAATAATTAAAATACTAAGCCTATATATTTACGATATATAATTATACCTTCTGCCATTAGGTTAATATATGACACAAATGTTACCAGATAATAGGTTACAATATTCATTTAGGTCCTAAATAAAGTAACTCAATAAACTAAGATAAATAGTTAAAGAGATCTAATGGGAAAAAAATTGCATCTATTAAAGCCATAATTCTGAGCTTTTAATTAAACTTGTTGAGGGTATATTTCATTGTGAAGGTCAGTTGTCTAGAAGCCAGTGTTTAACTTCTGAGACACATTTGGGGTTGTTTTTGCAAAGCCCTGGTACAGAAATTTATTGTTCTGTGATTGCATCAGCCACTATCACCACCATAATTATTTACAGCTTATAAATCATTACTAAACAATGAAAAAGATTTAATAGCCCATTTCTCTTTTACTGATCCTTTGCATAAGAGTAAGAAATTTGTTTTCCCTTGTATAATAACACATTCTGAAAGAACATCATCAAACTCTAGAATAATAAAGTATAAAAAGTACATAAATTTTATTTTCCTCCTAGGATTAACAAAAGTAATTAGTAAAAGACAAGGTATTCTTTAATTTATTAGAACACTTCTCATCCTATTCTTTTCTTGTCTTTTTCTCTCTTTCTTCTTCAGAAGTCTCTCCTGACCCATCAACACCACACACACGTGAGACACGTTGTTGCTCCCATCCAAGGGAGAAGTGATGACAATCCAGTAAACAAACAACACTGGCATTGACTGACATCAAGAGCTATATCTCATTGCATAAGACCATTTGAATTTTCAAAGATTCTGGGAGGCAGTGGCCAATATTTAAGACAAAGGGAAACAATATGACTAGTGTAATTTCCAGCCTCAAAGGAGGAAAGAAGGAGCTGGATTTTCCTGCGGCAGTGAAATCTGCCCTAGGCTCTTGCCAACACCATCCATGCAGGAAGAACTCTCAGATCTCAAGTCTTGGATGGGACCATTTGATTAGGTTACAAATAAAAGATAGTATATTACTTCCTCATACTTAATTCAAATCATCAGCCGGCTTGTTCTGCTTTCCAGACCAAAGAACAGCCCTTCAGAGTCTATCAACTGCATCAAGTACCAGTAGGCTGTCGCTAAGAGTGCCTTGCTTTCTGATACTTTTAGCTGGACATTGCCCTTAACTACACTGTGACTCTCGACTGAACATTTTGCAATTGCTCAGACCCCTCTTTACCCTAGAACGGTAGTCAGTCCAACTGCTAATAGAGTCTGATTTCGGCCAAGAAAGATCAAAGGGATACTTCACAGTTTAAAGGACATGCACATTGCTTTATCAAGTAGACTGTTTGGTACTAATTTTACAATTACCTATCATTCTTCCAGGTGATATGTATGGACCAGGTGATGTGTAGCTTGCAAAAGCTATAATGATATTTATGACAAAGCTCTTGACCTAATGAGCCAACAGGAAAGATGAGTCCTCAACCCAAAATAAAGCCGCATGTAATAAGGGTCAAGTGACAATGTCACTGCTGGAGAGTCACTCTCCAAAACCAGTCATAAATTCACTGCATATTTCACCAGTATGTACTTTTAAGCTGTTGAATTTATGAAAGTGACTGCCCTGTAACAAGAATCTGAAGCTTAATTCAATGTTCTTGGTTAATAACTGTGCTGTCATGTAACTCAATTTTGCGTTGTATTTAATATCTTCATGTCACAGAATATATCACTGCTCCATATTTAATTTGTGAGTTCTTCTCATCAGTGGTGTGTGTTGTGTAGCTAAGTCTGCATGAAAATTAAGGCTATAACCTGTGATAGTATGGTCCATTTATTTAGGGGAAAAAATTAATAATTGGATAGTTTTACCATTGCTTTTTTACCAGAGAAAACACATTCGCTATCATCACTTCAGTTCTGTTTGCAATTAGCTTTGCTTTATTAAAAAACAAAACGCAAAAACACTCAAACACTTATCATTTTGTTTTTCTCTCAAATCTTGTAGAAGAAAATGAAATGCAATTTGTTTTTATAGGTAAAATGAAAAAAAATTTCTCTGTTTAAAACAACAGATATTGAATCACCCCTACTGCTTTAAAGCAGCAAAAATTTTAAAATAATAGAAAAATACATTGGAATCACACAATGTCTCCTAACTTTGTAAATTAAATTCTTAAAACTTGGGGAAAAAATATAAATCTTCCAGCAAAACAACTTCCATCAGAGAAGACGGAATGACTTAGGATCTAATAAGGAAAGTTTCTCAGGATCACTGAGAAAGGAAGTATGCAGTGTACAGTATGAAAAGTTGCGGGTGTTTACACAGTGATAGAATGACTTTTAAACGAGTCAAAGTTTTCTGCAATATCGCTCCACAGATAAATGAAGAAGGAAGCCCAATTTTTAATAAAACTGCATGAAAAATTTGATAAACAAACAAAAATCCTTCTAAGAGCAAGAAGGGTTTAATGAAAACTACATGCAGAATTACCATTTACCTGAGGTGCATCATATCTAGAAAATCAACTTCCCATTGACTTATATTGGCTAGGATTGATAAATGATGAGAAAAAGAACTTGAAAGCATATATTTGCCAGAGTTCCACATTTGAATAACTTGAAGGCAGGTAATTTTATCTCTCTCGTGGTGTCCAACTCCAGGCAAATGTAGTAAAATAGGCAGGAAGTTTTAGTTTCCCCTTCTCTACCCTGTGGTTTTGCATGGACTTCCATAAATATTACTGGATCTCCCCAACTTCAAATACTCTTTTCTCTTTTTCCTAAGTATATCTGCATGGTGTTGAGGGGTATTCCAACCAAAAGACCACTTTCATAGGAACGTCACTATTGATGTAACTCTTTTGCAAGAAATAATCCCAATACTTTTCAACAGTGTGATCAGTTCCTGCTCTGTCTACTATTTTCTGTTTCTGACTTTTGTTTGTTGGCTGGTACCTGCCTGTACAGCTTATCTTATCAATTTGATCCCCTTAACTCTGTGGTGGGCTGGGAAGTGTTTAACAACCAGCTCTCCAGAAAAAATGAAATGCTTATGTGTATATAAGTTTATATTATATTTTATTGAAGTAAAGATGTATGGCAAACAATTTACAAATAGTAATAAAGTACACAGTATCTTTATTTTAAGTTCTATATAGACAATTGATTTTCACAGAATCCTTTTCTTTTTAGTTTTGCCAAATTCTTGTATCTTGTCCGCAGCCAACCTATGGTTGCAATTCGAACATGATTTGACAACATTTTGTGCTATTTACAAAGTAATGAGAAAGATAACACACTCAAGTTTGCTCTGCCTGATTTACTTTCGTCTTCATTAATTTCTTAAGCCTAGGTGGTCCACAAAACAAAAAAAGAAGCCTCGGTTTGTAGCATTTGCCAATTTCTGTTGTATAAAAACTCCCATCAGGGCCAGTTTCTTGCTGCTGACGTGACATCACTGATCACTGAGCTGGGGAGGAATCGGCAGTAAGTAGCACAGCATTTCCACTACAGAAATAATAGACATAAATCAATAACATAGGTCATAGCAAAATGGAGTAAAAATAATTAGGAAATAATAAGTTTTGAATAGCTACGTTTGTTTTGGTATAATTAATTTAATTGTAGGTTTATTTGTAATATGATTTTTTTAAATGGCTACATTAATAACCAGAGTGAAAATTTTGTATAAATTCATCCGTCATCTCTCAGGGGCATCAGAGCAGATTCCAGCACACCTCTGCCTCTCTCCCTAAGCTGCACTCCAGTGCTGAGCCCTGAAGTCTGTTCTAGCCTCCAGAGCTGATGGTCTATTTTTACTCCTTCAAAAAGCTCTAACCCTATAATTCAACAGGGCTGCCTTTACCAGGCACTACTCTGAGCTCACTTCCTGTCTGCCCCACTCCCTGCAAAATGAAAGGCACACAGACTTGGACTTGAGTCCCATCTCTTTCATTTACAACTATGTGACCTTGGGTAAGATGCTGAGTATCGTTAAGGCTCCATTTCCTCATCTGTAAAATGGAGATCATAATAGCAAGCTTACAGAATGTTTGTTAGAATAAATGTAGGGTCTAAAACATGCTCATCGAAGATACTGCATAAAGGTAAGACACACCTGCCTCTTTCTCCCTCTGCTTTGATGGAACTATGTTCTCTGCAGACAGGAAGAGCAGGTCCAAGAGGCTTAAAAGGAACCTTCACTGCCAGCTACAGCCTTATGCTTTCAGCCACTGACCGAAAGGATGAGCCTGTCCACGCAATAAGTTCCTAGTTTATTGGGGCTGTTTCCTCTTGCTGGCCGTACATTTCAAGTTTTGATGCATCTTCTGTGTGTCTCTGGACTGTGGCTGCCATACAGCTGTCTCTCCTAGTGCTCTGCCCTGAGCCTTTGAGAAGCTGGCTTTGTCCTGGTTCTGGAAGCAGCATGTTTGCCAGCCATTGTTCCTGTCCTGGTATGTGGTACTAATGCTCCTTAATTTCTACAACACTGGGCTTCTCTGCCCATCCTTCCCTGATCCAATCTTTCCCCCTATTTTTCTGTTGCTTTTGTCATGAGACAACCTTCAAAAATTTGCCATTGCAGCCCTGGTAATCCTGAGATCGGGGCATATCTGAACATGAAACAAAGTGCAGCAAAACACTAGAGCTGAGGTCAGAAGAGCGAGGTTCTAGTTCCGATGTTGACAGTAACCAGCTGTGGGACTTTGGAGAAATCAATAAACTGCTCAAAGCCACAGTTTCCTCAGTTGAAAACGAGGCCTAAGATTTCTCTAGGGTCCTTCCAGGTCTAAAGTTTAATGATTCCATGATTCTCATTTCACTGTTGCTCTCAGCAACTGCAGTAAACTGGAAATGTTCCCTCTGCCCGACTGCTGCTTAAGCAACCCTGAATCTGTGGAAACAACCTCTGCTCTTTGGTTTAATGGGTCCGTGAGCTCATCAGCTACAGAAGCAGGTAGGGGAAAACAATGCCTTACAATCCAAAGAAGGAAATAAACAATATTTTTTCTAATCTTAAAATATGAATTTATGTTTTATCTATAAAATTAACTTTTATTTTTCCAAAGCAGAACAAGTGATCTCCTGGGTAATATATAGTAAATAGGTAAACACTGTGAATACTGGTCAGATAAAGTCTCAACCTGGAAGTTGCAACCATAACTTACACCTCATATGTGAAAATGACACTCATGTTTGTTGAAAACATCATCTTACTGAGGAGGAATTAGGCAAAATAGTGATAATTATAATGATAATAAATTAATAATACTGAATTAAGTATAAAATTAAACTGATTTTTAAAATATTTTATATTCTCGTTCCATGTAAAAAATCAGTGAAATAAGCTACTGAACTGTGGCCATTGGCTGTCAGTATCCTTCTTGAAATGTAATTCACTGGATCCTGTATTCACCAATGTTTTCCTTACTTTATCTAAACGTTTATATTGATACCATTGATTATTCTTACTTAATTAAATCTTTCTTCTTTGGGATTTTTCATCAACATGCAACCCTCTAACCTTTTATAGTATCTCTTATGCTGGCCCCCTCTTCCTTTGCCAACTTCTTATGTATCCTAAGTTATTTCTAAGGATTCTACTCTTTAAGACCTTTCATCTTCTCTGTCTATTCTTTTTCCCTGGATGAGCAGGTCCACTTCTAATGCTCCAATTACCATCAGCAAGCTGATATTCACACATATATTCTTTGGTACATATAAATATAGTATATAGATATACTATATATGCACAATATATACATAATATGTATATAATATATACATAATATACATTTTATATACACACAGTAACATATAATAAAATTGTGTATGTTGCATATGTGTATATGCATCTCTATGTATGTATATGCATCTATATATATAAGTATATATATATAATTTATAGCAATATTCTTGCCTCCTGCCTTTGAATATCTCTTGTTATTATTTTTAAGTATAGTTGATTTACAATATTGTGTTAGTTTCAGGTATACAGCACAACGAGTCAGTCATATATATATATATTCTTCAGATTCTCTTCCCTTGTAGGTTATTACAAAAGATTGAGTATCATCCCCTGTGCTATATATTCAGTATGGACGTCTGTGGTAACTTGCCTAAATTAACGTCTCAGTGACCTTCATTTTCCTTGATGTCCTCAGTGTCAATGTCGAAACCTTAAATGTCATTCTTGACTGCTTTCTCTCATTCATTCCCCCATATTTTATCAGTCAGTAACTTGCATTGATCTTTCAGAAAACTGTATTTTTCTCCATCTCCGCTCCAATTATTCTGGTGTAAATTACCATCAAGCATGGCCATAAACTGCTAGCATGAGTCCCTGTTTCAGGCCTGACTGCTCCCACCCCAAATCCATTCATCTGACTGCAGCCAGAGTGTACTTTCTCCATGTGTGATCCCATCAAACCCTCTTTTACAATTTCCTCTTAACCTTAGCCTATATAGACCTACTTATCTTGTTTACATGGGATTTTAAGATTCATATATCAAATTTCCACCTGCTGCTCAATGCTCTGGGAATATAAATTAATTATAATTCCTCAATGAGGTTCCTTTTTGCTTTTAAGAGCTTTTATAAGCTCTTCCTTCTAACTGAATAATTCTTCCTCTTACCTCCCTCCTGTGATTTATAATTCCATTTTTGGCTTAGACACCACATCAATATTTCCAGACAGAAATATTGGACCACCCTAAAGAGGAGTTAACTATACTTCTCAGCATCCGTATTGCACTAATTTATTGGTATTATGCCTGTCTAGTTAATTATACATCTCACTGCATGGTAATGCGTATAAGAGCAAATAGTATTTATGTCTTGTTCACAGTTGTATCTCCGGTAAATTTGGCAAATTTAGCAAATAAACATTAGAGAAGTCTATGTAAAGTTGAAGTTCAGATGAATAACAATTGTCTTTATGTCCCAACATTTAGAACATATGCTAGAAATTTGCTTGTTACCTAAAATTTAAATTTAACTGGGCATCCTGTATTTATTTGACAGCCTTAGTATCCAGATCTTGAAAAACATGACCATCAAATACTAGTTGTTCAATAAATATTCAATAATACTAAATGGCAACAGAATTATTATAAGATTTTACCCTATTTCTTCAAAATGTCACAACACAATTTAATATATTCATTTTGGGGAGTTAGCAACAAGTGTTCTTTGTTTTATTTAATAGCAGAGTCATTTTAAGACAGTTAATATTATGGGATTGATTGTGTATATATCACTTAGTTGCATACAATATGCTTGCATACAAGCCATTACTAGCAGATTCAGAGACCATGGTTTTTTTGTGTGTGTTGTGTTTTCGTTTTTCTCGCAGGTCAGAGATCAGACCTGTCTAACTTGCTGAGGAAAGCTTTCCTTAGGTTTTCATTTCACACATCCTCATGCAGAACAGTTCCCGCCATAGCACAGCTGCAGTCAGCAGCACTCCAATTGCTTACAAAGGAGAGAACCAGGGCCATCTGGTCCTGACCTGGAGGTAGCCTCTGGGGAGCAGAGGATCATTTCTTAACTTTCCACTCTGTCACTTTGATGCATACATCCTAAAATCTCATAAAGACATGTCTTGATTTTCTCTGAATTACTGTGGAGGAAAACTTACACAAAATATTAACTTAATTTTGTTGTGTTATGAAGTTCACTCAATAGAGTCTGATTTAAGAAAAGAAAATGAAAAAGATTAAATATAGCAGATGGTCTCCACCCATAACATGAGTAAAATGACTTAATGAAATTGATGAGAAGGGTATTCATAAATCTTAATGCGTATACACATGGATTGCATCTTTTCAAATTTACACAAATTATGTTGGTTGGCTTATGGCTTTCCATTTGTGATAAGCACGAATGTTAATACAAAAGTGGATGACTAAATTCCTGTGAGTTAGCAAAAATAATAAAGGACACCAAAAATCTACCTCTCTAAAAAAGTAATGAAATAACTAGGAGAAAAACAAAAATAGAAAACAAAACCAAACTGTGAGAATAGACTTTTTCAGAGTTTTGGAAACTATTCAAAAGCTTGCAGCAACCAGGGAGAATTCATTCAAGAAAAGTGTCTGGATCTTGGCAAGAACAGAGAGCTATGTGTCATTTTAACTTACCCTAGTCCCATGTCCCAATCCCCAGCTTGGTGGCAGCCTTGAAAATGACAGCCTGGATTCCAGTACAAGTACAGGAGGAAGCGGAACTGACCTCATTTACAAAGAATCCTATGTATTTATATTTATTTGCATTTATTGGTTTTTTGTTTACTGCTTGCTGGTGGCTATCTCTAGAAGATTGGTTCAAAAGGTTTACCTTTATCTCAGCTAACTCAGAATTTACCCAGTGCTAAAGCTGCTACCTGTGAACATCTGTCCAGAACATACACAGAAACATGTTTTAGTCACTGCTGCCTGAGGCAATGGATAACAGTTGGGGAAAAAAAAAACCCAATAGATTAAATAAAAAGATTGTGAGGAAAGTTTGTGGAATGAGATGCTTTGGAGAATAACTTCTTTGAAAACTCCAACACATTCTTCAGTATCAAGAAAGACACATACATGCCCATGCTGCATATATATGTGCTCAGTAAAGACCTGAGAAGACCCTAAGCTCTCACCTCCGTTTGACTTTGAAGCTCTGCACAAGGAAGTAGTGAAGGCTAAAGCAGAGTTGTCAGCTGCTTGTCTAAGTGCCAAAGGTGCACTTTAATGCAGACACGGAGACCCTCTGCAAAGACTGAGAGATTTTTGTTGGCACTTTCTAAGTCATTCCATGAATCCAATGTTACCATGATAACAAAGACAGATAAAGGTGTTACAAGAAAAGGAAACTACAGACCAACCTCCATCATTAATATACATGCAAAATTCCTCAACAAAACACTAGTAAGCCAAATCCAGGAGCCATATTAAAAAGATTGCACACCACGATCAAGTGGAATTTGTCTCAGGAATGCTAGGTTTTTTTGACATCCAAAAATCAATTAATGCAACATGCTGTATTAACAGAATAAAGAAAACAAAAACACATGATCATCTCAATTTATATAGAAAATTCCTTTGACAAAACTTCAACACCCTTTCATGAAAAAACAAACAAACAAACACAAAACTAGGAATATAAACTAGGGAGAGAACTAGGAATAGAAAGGAACTTCCTCAACTTGATAAAGGGTATCTATGAAAAACTCATAGTTAACGTGATGCTTAATGGTGTCAAAATGAAACTTTCCCACTAAAACTAGGAAAAAGAAAATACCTTTTCTCACTACCTCTATTAGATATTATACAGAAAATTCTAGTCAGGGCAATTGAGCAAAGAAAGAAATAAAAAGCTTCCAAATCAAAAAGAAAGAATTAAAAGTGTCTTTAAAGGAGCCCTGGAGCCACAACTAAGGAGCCCACCTGCCGCAACTAAGACCTGGTGCAACCAAATTAAAAAAAAAAAACTTATCTATTTGCAGATGACATAATCTGAAATATAGAATATTATGAAGAGTCTAACATTAACATCCAAAACAATAAAATAACTGTGAGACTTGTACACTGAAAACTGCAAAACTTTGCTGAAAGAAATTAACGACTTAAATATGTATAAAGGCATCTTGTACTCATATATTAGAAGACAATATTATAAAAATGACAAAAATCCTCAAATTGTTCTATAAATTCATTGCAATCTCTATAAAAATTCTAACTGCCTTTTGCAGAAATTAACAAGTTAATCTTAAAACCCATATGGAAATACAAAGGACAATAAATAATTAAAAGAAATGTTAAAAAAGAAGAATGAAGTTGAAAGGCACACACTTCCTGATTTCAAAACTTCCTACAAAGCTGAAGTAATCAAATGGTGTGGTACTGGCATTGAATAGACATATAGATCAGTGGATTAGGATTCAGACTTCAGAAATTACTCACATTTACCGTCAACAGATTTCCAACAGTGATTTCAAGACTATCCAATGGGATAAGAATAGTCATTTCATTATAGTGTGTTTGTATAAATGTATACCCACATGTGAAAGAATGAATTCAGAACACTGTTTCACAGCATACACAAAAATTGACACAAGGGGATATATGTATATGTACAGCTGATTCACTTTGTTATAAAGCAGAAACTAACACATCATTGTAAAGCAATTATACTCCAATAAAGATGTTAAAAAAATTGACACAAAATGGATCAAATATCTAAATGTGAGAGCTAAAACAATGAAATTCTTAGAAGTAAACAGCAACATGCAAACTGGGAAGGAGACCATTTGAAAGGGAATATAGGTGGAACTCCTGAGCTGATCAAGCATATGTTCAATGAACTTCCACAATTGCCCATTGGGTACACCACAGAGGGAACATGGAAGTCCACCTCAGACACAAGAATGGGCCAAGTCATGAGGACTCGCCCTGGAAGAAACAAAAGCCAAATGTATGGTACAGTCATGGGACATCTGTCAGGGGCCAAGGGCAAACAACATGGCAAACTGGGTCGCAACAATAGGAGCATAAGTCCTGTATAAGTGTGTCAAATTGACCACATTGTTCAGCTGGTCCCCAGTCATGGATTTAGGTCGTGCTTCACCACTGTGGGAACATATGTCCCATATGAGATGGGCATTCCAGTGCATCATGTAGATACTGGAACCACTATCCTGACTTTGGGAAAACATCTTTGCCTTGTGTTCAGATATCTAGCAGGATTCCAGTCTTGATCAAGCCACTGTGTTCGCTGCATAAGCTACCCAGCAGTGGGCATGCTCCCATGGTATAAGATGGATAGTTCATACTCTCCCAGGCAAATGGAGAGATAGAATGATGGGACCTGCATATCCATCCAGTGCTTCCACAGAAGAGAAACCTGATTAAGAAAGCTCAACATCCATCCTTTAAATTCTGGGAACTTGTGTGAACATCAAGACTGGTGACCACTTCCTTACTAGCAATATCTGAGTTTGGAGAAACCTTCAATGAAGAATGAGAAAGGGTAATAGTTTAAAGTACCTGAAAAAGATGTGACTTTGTCCCCTATGGATTTCTGAGCTCCTGGAAGAAAATATAATTGGGGATTTTGGATCCACATGAAGAGAAATGTAGAGTTCAGATACAGGAGGTCTAGACGAAGCAGGAGAACATCTGAACTAGAACAACGTTGGGAATGATGGAGCATATGGAACTAAGAGAGAGTTTCCTCCCTCTGGGACATCCTCATATTGAAGGAATCTGAATTCAAAGATGATGGATTCCACTGGACCACTGGGTGGCTGAGCTCTGTTCCAAGCTAACTATGAAATTGTCTTCAAGGAACTGGAGGTACAGTAGTTGCTCTCCTGTGAAGACCACTTGTGGACCTTTCCCACTGATGTAGAGAGGCTCTTTCTTTTCTTAATCAAGACCACCATGTTAAAGACAGTGACTAATTGTGCCTAATGGTGGATGTGCTAATCCAGAGCACTGAGCTTGACCTTGACTCCAGAGCTGAAATCTTTACATTTCAAATCATCAGGAGATGATTGCTTTTATGAGTTTTTTTTTTCAAGAAGAGCTTTAAATCAAGATATCACTGAATAGTAATTCTAATCATGTATAATAAAATAGCTTAAACTTAGACAACAATGCCATACAGTAATATTTCCCAAATACAGAAGTATTAACTTAAAGTTATTCTCCTTCACAATTTCTAGCTATGAAAAGAGGAAAGAAGAAACAAGAGGAAAATAATTTGATAGCATCATTTACTATTATATTTCAATTTATGTTAATGTAGGATGAAAAATTACTTTTTGTTCTAGGCTTCCTTGGTCATGCAAATTTCCCATAAAAAATAATTTCCCGTGTGTCACAGTTAATATTAACATGTTGACTCTTTTCTATAAAAAGGTGCTTTTGTCACAATGACTGTCACAGAAAAAAATAGTGGTAATGTATAACCCAATAGTCAAAAATAGAATGACAAAATTCCTGAAATAAATTATTTTCAAAGAGAAATAAAACCTCTTACGAGAGTACAAACAAAAATGAGTTAAGGGGCAATTAAAGTAGAAATGTATTCCTCCACTTCTTTTCAAAATAACTTCATTTTTTATGTAAATATTTGTATCCATCTTATTACTTAAATATGTATGTCTCTAAAGAGAGCAGAAAAAGGGACAGCCTTTGAATGAAGATGTAACTGGTTTTTTTTGTTTTTGCTTTTTTTCCCCACTAAGCCTGTTATCACAGGTAAAATTACACTTATCTTTTGGTTCAGGAAGCCAGGAATAAAAAATTCAATGAACTTTTAATGTGTTTATATTTCAGGAATGCATTTCACCTTATGGTGTGCATATACATTCTAAATTAAGACAAGTTAATTAAACAAACTCCAGGAACTTAGCGCTCTGCTATCCTCATCACTAATTTGCTTTTGAGGAGTTTCCAAAATGTGTTTCAGTGTGTAGTTCTGGACTTTACTCGGCCACACTCTGAACCTTCTTAATTTGGGGCACAAACCATTGTTTCTTTTAGTCTTTTCTTTTTCTTCTGTCCATTGTACTCACAATCGCTACTTTCTTTATGGGGAAAGTATACATTTTATGGCTTTAGACTCATTTACACAATGAGATTGGTTGTCCATTTTAACATCTTTTATAGACTCCTCAGTGTGCAGACAGGTCTATGTAATAAATAATTGTTGTCCTATGAATATTAAATGATTGGCATGGTGTGGGTAGCTCTCTATAGGATGATACCATTTCCATTATTAGACACCTGTCAACTATATCATAGGTTTCTGTCTGTTACATAATGGTTCTGAACAAGAGGCATATGGTGAGGTATGTCTAGTGTAGAACATGGAGGGTCATTGTTGCTAGTTTTCCTTCCCTCCTCCACCTATGATATAATCTCTGTTGTACGGCAGGGCAAATAGACTTATTTTTTCTCTACTACTTATTAGCCTTAGCCATTACACATTATCATTTATAAGAGTCTGAAGCACTATTGAGTTTCATTCTAATGGAATATTTTTTGTTGCATGTGAAAGTTCAATAAAGAGATTTTAACATTTTATTGTGAAAAATATTACACCAATCAAAATTGTGTTTTATTCTTGTGTTTGGAGATTTTATGTGTGTGTGCATGCACGTGTGCACTGTTTTCCAAAGCCTCAGCCGTGTTGGAATAATAATTGTTAATATTTACTGCCCCAGCCCTGGGGAAAGGGGTATTACGTCCCTTAATCCCCAGAGCAAAGTAAAAGGGATTTAGGGGCTTGACATTTGATTCCATTCTTTTAGCACTAATTCCAGGGTTCCTGTCTGTGTGTGTGAAGGAGCCCTGATTGCTTCTCCCCCATGGCTGATGTTGATTTCAGCTTTGATTTTCCCACTCTCTGAGCTGAAAGCTCCAAAGTATCCTTTCTCACCTCTGAAGTAAGGCATAGGCTGAGCATCCCTTAGGGGTGTTGAACATTGGCTGCTGACAGTGAATTTGTTCATCTGCTCTGTGTACCCAGGACAACGTAAGGGCTGGAAAATCATCCCCACTTCTCTGTAAGGCACTGTGTATTAAGACTGGACTTCCCTAAAGCATGGATCTTAAAGAAAGGGATGAAGACTTTTTCCAGAATCTCACTCCCATTGATTAAGTATTCTTCCAAGGAGCCATCAAAGGCTGCTTTCTTGCCCGGGCTCTGGTGGGCAGAACTGGGGGGTGGGATTGAAAGAGAAGGTAGGAGACTGGGGAGTGGGATGTGTACAGCACTGGGGTGATGGGGCTTCAGAACTTGCTCCTCAAGCATGGTCTCTGGTACTAGTTTCATTTTTAAGCCCAAGTTACATAGAACATGTAATAACAAATCTTCATGATAATCTGAATTTTGAAGTTATAAACACTCAAGACAAACTGACATTTTGAATACAGAGGAACAAATTACCTCCTTGCTTTTTTGTGTTTTGATTTTTTTGCTGATATCATACTCTATAACAGGAAATTATTTCATATGATTCATTTAACTCCAACTCTGCTTCAAAATATAGGCAAACCAAGAGTAAAGGTCACAATCGGGGACACATGTAAAAAAACTCTGATAAAAAGGGATATTATTATTATCTGAGTAGATATTTCATTATACTCTGAAAATAAGCTTCATGAAAAGCTGTTTTATTAAATTTATCCACAAGATAATTCCAAATGGAAAGAATAGTAAGTTCTTCAATGTGTCTTATTTGTTTCCCGATTATCTGATGGAAGTTAGGTTGGAGAAGGAAAGGGGAAAAAGAGAAAGAAAAACACTTCTAATTATCTTGCAATTTGCTTTAATTTAAATTGGAGTCTAATTGTTGTCACAACAGATTAAGAGAGGTCGCACAACGGAATGTAATGAATTCAGTGCCTTTCAGAACTAAGGGCTAAAACTTGGATTCACTGCGGGCATGCACTATATTCAACTTCAGGCTTCTAGAAAAAGAAATGATTCTTAAGTCATAAACATAAACAAATAGGGAATTTAAAAATCAAGCAAAATTCAAACCAGTGGCACAGGTATTCAGGACAATGCCATAAACAGCAGTAACCCTATTTCATTTTTTTTATTAGCAAAAATTCAACTGTTTTATAATACAGCATTGATTTGTGCCTAATCTGAAATAGCCCTCTTTATTAATATTGCACTAAACCCCAGGAAATGATGGCATAGGCTACAGATTAGTGCCAAAATACATATGAAGCCAGTTGATTCTATTTATTAAGACCATATAAGGTCCCTGACCCTGTTGCCATGAACAAACACAGAGCCAGCTGCTACACAGCCCTTCTTTTATACAAACCTGTTCACTCATATCTGTTCTCAACTTCTCCTTTCATCGGGGTCAGAGCAATCCAAATCTGCGCAGGGACCCAGCGGTGATAAGCAGGAGTGGGTTAGCGGAGGGGAGCCTGGAGCAAGCAGGCCAATTAGCCACGGCGACAACTGGGTGCTAACCAAAACCGGCTTCTTGCAGGCGTGCGTAAAACAGGACCTGGGGGCCGTCACATGCGACGAGGTGCCCTTTAGTGTTTTCTTTTTTCCTCGGAAAAAATTCTGTTGGCCCTTTGAATGGAAGCACTCATTTTGAATAGAAAACATACCATGTGAAAATAAGTTTTCTTTTTTTTACATCTTTTTATACAGTTCAGGGTACGGGGCAAAAAAAAAATAGGACTTGTAATTCAAAATGCACATCATTTTCTACCCAAGTGACGTAACAGTTAGATGGAAGAAGTGTGCAAATACACACCCATACCACTTCATGGGTATTTAAAAAAAAAAAAAACTGAACTCAACGTTTATTTATTCTTTTTGTTTGCTTTTTGTACTTAAATCTGCAACCTGATTTTAAATATCTTTAAAGCTTTCCCACTGCAGTCCTTACTTCTCTCTTCCAGAGTGAAATGTTTATATCACATAGAATGAGGGGACTCATGGGATTTCAAATCAGGTCAGTGGAGCAATTGCTAAGAAATGCCACAGAAATGATAACTTGAGAAATAAGCTCTGAAGATAAATTTCTATGGGGGAATTGCTTGTCTGTAGAACTCAGTTCAACTGAGTAGAGGATGATGTTTTCAATTTATAGATAAGTGCAAATGCCTTTTCTTTATCCACAGTACTTGATGACAAAATGATTCAGCTTCTTTGGCATTGTTGAGCTTGGTATTTGACAAAGAACCCTAAGGTAAATGGCAGAGAGACTATTAACCTAGTCTGCTGGTAGGCATGGAGATGAGATGCTTCTCTTTCCCTTCAAGGAGGACTTTGCGTGAGGAGTGCATTTTGCCCACAGCCTTCAGCCTCTCACCCCAGGGACCCACTGTAGCTTTCATAACGAAGCCAGACTTTAGCCTGGGATCTTCCAGCCATTGATGAGCATCTCCAGCTCTGAACTACCTAGTATGAGAGAAGCCAACCCTAAAACATATATTAATTAAATGAAATCTGGATATGTCCAGAGAAATGATTATTTAAGAGTTTTGCAACTGACTGTGATGTTTTAAATTCTATTTCCATGTGGTTGTCCATTTTAAACTTGTGAAACAACGTATGCCAGCACAGAGGATCCACTAGCTGCAACTCCCATTCTCCCCACCCACCAACCCCAGTTTATTCCACTGGGCTTTCATGCAAATTTATTTCAAATAAGTACTTCGAAAGTATTTCCATGAATCCTGCTGAAACTGACAATGCATCCCCTTTCAAATAACAGCCAGAGAGAAATCTTTTTAAATTGTCTCAATTTATTTGCCACCTGTTTCTTATAATTATTGATTTTTTTCACGCCATATCCAGCATTTCATAGTACTAGCTGTTGCCTTCCAAAATAAAACATCAGCAACAACACACAAACCACCCAGGAGCCCAGGTCATCCATCTGGATCCTTGACCAATTCCCTTCTGTACTCTTCACTAATGAAACAAAATTCCAACCTCAGCCCCCAATAAAGGCATTGCCCACGATTCTGTACATTCTCACCTCTCTTTTTTTGTCCTTTAATCATTTCACCACTTACCCAGAGCTTAATTGTCTCTACTCTCAGTTTTCCACCCATTTTGTAAGTGGCACAGCTATGATTTTATCCTGTCCATCACTGTGAGAGAAGCTGCCAGTAAGTCAACTATTCAAAGCTTTTAAAAGAGGAATATTCACATTAATGTTGCAGGGTCTACATTTCACATCTCTGGCTCTATGCAATATCTAGCAATGGCAAACAATTTCTTGAAATTTGTAATAATAGAATGAATGCAAATTTGATGTTTTCTTCCTCTTTTCTCCCCGTTCCTACTCCCTAATAAGTTACATGCAAAAACTCAGTCTAAACTTCCCGTCCATGTAGAGCCTCTTCTCCATCTCATCGTTGTAGTCCATATTTCAACTTTGATTATAATTCCATTTCTTCTATGACAGCTTCATTAATTTCACACCAGAGATGCACTTATTTAACCAAAATTTGATGGTATTCATCTACTCAACCCATGTTTCCTGAGTCTCTACTATGTCCTTTGTACAGAGAGCAGATATATTCTGATTTCATGCAGCTTGTCCTCTACTGGAGACAAGTGCTAAATAAATATGTAATATCAATTTTGCTAGGTTCTTGGAAAAAAAGAGCTTAGAAATCAAATGAGGAGCCATGATTAGAAAAAGTATTTATAAATTTTCTCTCTGAGAAAATAGTTGAGACCTAAAGAATGAGGTGATGTTCAACGTTGACGACGCCCAGACGCTTCTACAAATATACATACGTTTGCATCTATACGTAGCTTCTTTTGCTTCAGAAACTAGGTTTCAGTTGGTCACTATCAATTAGCAAAAATAAAGCATTACTGTCGATTAGAATATAGATGCGAACAAGCCACCAGCCTCTCCATCTGCTTACATCTCCCTCCCTCCAATGTGACAGAAGGAGGGTTTTTGGTAATTAATTGGAAAGCAAGAGATGGAAAGGCAAGAGGGCACTGTCTGGCGTCCTTCTCCCTCTGCGGTCCTCTCACCTGATTCCTGCCATCACTGCTACTTTTCAGCAGGAGTGGGAATCCTCCCAACAGCTCTCACAAGAGCTTCCTTTCTACCTGCTGCTCAACCAAACGCTTTGCTAAGATCCCCTCACGCTCACCCTCATTCTCATGCTTAGCCACAGCCTCTTTCTGTTTATTCCAATATACCCCTTGTTTATTATGGATGTTTTAGTGAGTGGAGAAGGATGTATGTCTTCTATGGCTCTATTACCCGCAATTTAAGCTGTAAGTCTTCTTCAGTCAATAGGCACCTTTCCATCATAGAAGGATAGCTAGAAAGGTTCTTATAAAGTCCTGAATCTGCCCTCCTTTCTTATGTTGGTGGGACAGGAGGGGTAGGAATTTGTCATGCCTGAATCCAGTGACACGGCCTAAAACCCAGCTCTCCTGATTTTGTGTATAGGATGAGCATGTGTTTTGGGGGTCTGCGGAAGTCCTGGTTTATTAATAATCTTGTCTAATAAACACAGGTGTATGTAATGCCCCTTGTCCCGGTGAAATCATTACTAGAAGCACTTTCACCTTCATGCATCTCTCCATTTGGAGAATATTTTATCTGCTCCCTCTATATAGAATCCACTTACCTTTTTACTGCACCACATATACATTTTTTGAATCTCACTGACGTCTCCGCTTATGCATACGCTGTGTTTCCGAATGTAACGTATTGTTACATAAAATAAATGGTGTGGTTTTTCAAAAGTCTCCAAATGCATGATTTTTCTTAGGTGGAGAAGAGAGTCCCAGAATGGACCCATCCAGAGGTCTACATTGCTCACTTAAGAACCTCTTCGTATGTCTGTTAGTTATTCAAAAGAGCTACTGTATAGAAAGTTAAGGCTGTGATATGAAGGGCAGATGGCTTGGTGGTGCGTCTCCTCTCCAGGATGGAAACGGAAGGCAGGCATACATGTGGACCTCCACTGAGAATCTCCGATGGTGAAAAGGGCTGCAGCTTTTAAAAATACACAATATCTACTTACTCAGTGGCTGTCGCTGCTCCAGGCCCTTTACTGGCATCACCTCAGTTGACACAATGTCCTTATAAATTGTGTACTTTATTTCCTCCATTTGATAGATGGTGAAAGTGAAGCTAAATGTGCCCGATTTAATAGCTTTTATTCCTTCCATTAGGCGTGCTGACTCCATTTTTGGTTAAGTTTATAACATTCCCTGTTGTTTGTATTTTTCCTCTGCACCTTCTATTTATTATTTCCTTTCTTTTCCTCATATAAATCCCAAAGATTATTATAATGAAAGCAAGACTATCTTTCTTAGGGGGCAGACAAGCAGGGAGAGATGAATATAGGTCATATAACTTTGTGTTCTATTTTCCAGTTACTTTGGGATGAATCTGTGTCGGTGACAAGAGTGATTTTTAATAGTTACTAAAGTGATGGGTAAGCAGGCTGAGAAGTTTCGTATTATTGAGAGGAATAAATAAAGGCATTGAGGTCCACGAGAGCGTCAGGAGAGGCTGAACGGCAGACGAACAACCAAAAGGACAAGATCTTCTGTACAAAACTGCCTGACACCTTCATTTATTATTTCATCAACAGCAAAATAATAATTGAAGGACATTTACTGAGCTCCATGGGGTGTAAGTGTTCAGCCATCTGACAAGGCTAGGGAATAGAATCTTCCCTTTATTTAACTATTCTCTCTAAGATTTATGACATGTATTACTAGGGTTTGTGACCCCCATAAAGAAAATGTCTCTGTAGAACTACTTTGAAAAAATTAATTTTCCTATGATGATTTGAAAGGAGAGTATTTTCATTGGCTGGGAGTAATCATAGTCAGAACATTGATAAATGTGAGATAGGAAGTTCCAGGTCATCAAATACTAAATATGCTTACTTTGATCATTTATAAACTCAGTTTAGGAATAATATTTTTAGATTTTTCTGGTTAATTATTTCTCTGTTCATTCACCAGATATTTGTTAAGCATCTAATGTCGTGTTACTTGTAACTGGAAATATGAAAGTGGATGTTATGGTCTTTGACCTAAAGACTTATAATCCTAGAGGAAGAAGGAACAAAGTAGTATTTAAATTGCATTTGTTCTTCCTTCCTTCCTTCCCTCCTTCCTTCCTTCTTTCCTCCTTCTTTCCTCCTTCCTTCTTTTCTTCCTTCCTTCTCTCTTTCTTTCACCTATTTACATATTTTCCTGAGAATGAAGAATAGATTCAGGAATTAGAAAGATTGCTGAGGCTTGGATTATAAAACAACATGATTTGAGGAGTCTCAAAATTAAGGAATCTGGACATGGCAAGGTTCTTCATATATCTTGTCACATTTTATTACAATAAACTTGCACTTATATATAGGTGGATAAAGGAAGAAAAAGCATTGATTGAGCACCTACTCCATATCAGGGGCCATGCCACAAACATTTCTCCATGCATTTCTCACAACAATTGAAATTCGGTTTTCAATTTCTGAAATTGAAGCTTGTAAGATAAACTACAACCACATTTGCCTTCTCCAGAATGTATTAAAAATATACACAAAAGGACAGGCGAATAGAATCAAAATGGAATGCTACAAAAATCAGCTACACAAAAAAGAAGGCATTAAGGGAATAAATGAGAGAGAAAAAATACTTCAAAACTGTTACATGAGACAAAGAGACATCATCTACTGAGAATGGGTCAATTTCTTTATCAGGAATTGCAGATCTCCATGCCTTTGGGATCGGCTACTGGAAGATTCTTGTGATCCTTTGATGGTGTCACCTTTCCTGGAATTTTTATGTCCCACAAAGTCTTGCATGGCTGGCTTTGCATTTGTGGTAGCAGTCACCTCTTTAGTCATTACTAACTGACTTTGGGAAAGAATTGCCCTGTGTCGGCCCTGCTGGAGGTTCTGGGGCTTTCTCAGACCTTCTGTGGTGAGGCTGTTTCTTGCTCCCTCTGTGGCAGAATTCATAAGCTTGCATGCCTTCTCTCCATCCTGCGGTGCACCAGGCCACAGGCTGACCACCTGCCTTTTGCTTTCCCATGGGCAAGACTAAAGCTCCCGTTGTGGTCTCTCCCTGACCCCCAGATTCGAGCTGCTTTTCTGGTGCCACTAGCCATCTGCCAATGTCTGCCCTCACCACGGGCAGAGCCGGCACAGAGAGCTGGCTCCAGGGTGAGTGTATGGGGGGTGCAGTAGGGGTCAGGTGCAGAGCACTGGGGGTGCCCATGGGCAGGGAGGCATCCATGGGCAGGGGGTCCCCAGAGGGTAGTAGGCAAGATTCTCTGCAGAGTCTGCCATTTAGTCCACAGGATCCAGGTCCATCAAACGCCCTCTGAGAGCTGATCTGCGTTTCTCCCAGCTTCCTGCCCCGGAGTCTTGGAGCCCAGGACTCTACTCTAGATGGAGCCAGAGAGAAACGGGCCTCTGCTAGTGTCTCACACAGCGGCGGAAGCCAGGCGGGCACTGTTGCTCTCACCCTCCCTCCTGGGAGGAATCCCGGCTGAGAAGCTCTGGCTTGGCACTGTGCTCTTTGCCCAACCTCGGGGGAGAGGGGATGGGGGGAAAGTGAAACCATACCTCTGACCCTCTCCAATGCATCCAACCTTGTAGTTTTTGCTCCAACGTTGTGCTGGAATTTCTCTGCTGGAAACCCAGGTTTCCACAAAGGCTCTCTCATCCATGGGTGATTACCTAAGACAGTGTTCTCCAGGCTCCCAGATCGCAGCTGAGAGGGGCACAAGCCAGGTCACAGCCACCGCGGGGTCCACAGCTGGGACTGAGGTCCACACGTCTGTTACTAACACACAGGTGGGCCAGACTCCTCCGGCGTCTGGCGTATGGTGCCGCATCCCATGGCTCCCACAGATGCACTTTTGTCCGTGGCTGGATGCCAAATGGTTGTTGTTGAGCCATGTTCCTGATGTCATTCGGTCCGAAATAATGATCTTGACACATCAAATTAACTTCACCATCAACAAACTTTCAGTTTGCATGGGCTGAGTTTAAGACTGTATCTTCCTTAAGGCCCAGAAACACCGTTTTCAGGTCAAAGGAACCAATAAAGTGTACGTTTCACAACCTAATGTTAAGACAAAATACATAAAGCTTGGCAAGAGGCAGAAGGACCACATCCTGTCATTTCAGGTCGCACTGGAGCATTGCCTAATGATGACGCCATGGCTTTACTTAATTCCCAAGAGAGTAAACTTTCATTTCCTTTAGTATCTTAGATGGATCAAGGCCAAGACCATGTAATGCTGCAGACTAACTTGCAGAGTTTTAACCTGTATTCATGTCTAAGAAGATGGAAAACAACAAAGGGTATGGTTCTATTGTGGGATATTAACCAGTTTTTGTATCTCACCTGGTAATTTTATTCCAGCGTTCTTTCCTTCAGGGACAATATTTATTTAGTCCCTCGAGCTATATTTTCAACCAGATTTCCCATCCTGGTGATGCTTTCATTGATAAGTTAAACAGATCTTTGACACAGGCTCCATGTTTGTATGAGATTCATCATTTTTACTTTCTGTAAATTGTACTTTGAAACGTTTCATGTGTTCTTCTATGCCGTTTCTATGGATAACTCTCTGGGGTTAAAGAGAAATTTACTGGTTAAAAAGGCAAAACATAAAGGAAAACGTATTTTCAATGTATCATGTTAAGGAGCATCTCAATGTGCTTTACCCTTGCATGTTTATTTTATTATTCATCTTTCCATAGGCTTTCTGTTTTGTTGAACTTTTCTGTTAGCCCTGTGTTCAATGTTGATCACACTACAAATGAATCCGTGTATCAAAACCTTTCAGTGCAGAAGAAACTCACTAATACTTATTCCATCATTTTGTCACCTTTGTCTGAGTTGTAGCAGAAATCTGAGTATAAAGGAAACCTTGCATTTGTAAATTCATTTTCTTATACTGTGTAGCTAACCTCTGATCTACCTTACAGGTAGCAAATTGGAAGTTAACTACGACTTACATTTTTTCAATTAAGTTCTAAAGTCCTAAACAGTAATTTAGTTTTCCTCCCACAGTTAGAAAAGTACATGGAAAAATTGAAAGAGTAAATATTACAAAAGGAGATAGAAACTGGCTACCACATTAATTTACACCAGATTGTTCATCAAAGTTAAGTTGACATTAGTGTTCGATTTGAAGACACAGATTTTATTAATAAGAAGTAGACAAGAAAAACAATGTTTAAAAAGTGCTTATGCTACACTTGCATTTCCAAGTTAATAGCAGTAGGAAAATATGATACAAAAGCCTTGCATGTTTTTGTTAAAAATTTACTGTGAATTTTCTATAAGACAAGACAGATACAAATTAAGGAATAGTTTTAAAGGCACTTGGAAAAAGTGTAGAACCAAAATAAATTTGTTTGAAGAACTACAAGGGAAGATTTAGACAACAGTACAACTTTGTTTTAAAGCACTCACTATCTTATAGCAATTTATCATGGCAAAATCAAAATTGAGACATTTTGCACACGCTAATGATTTAAGGGTGATGAATCCAATGTTTGGTGGATTAGAAGAAGAGGGTTTGAAACTAATTCCAGTGACTCCAGTTGTTTCCCATCCTCTCTTGGGCTGCTACTCAGGAACACAGCTCTCAGTCGATTGTTCAGCAAATTGCACCATAGAAAGTCTACGATCACCCATTCACACCTCAGGAAACTGTCATGAGCACGTGTGAAAACTTCAGTGTGATTCAGTGAGTGACACTATGGATTGGATGTATCAACCTTGCTCACCGATATTCAACCTCCTGCTTATGCTTGTTGTAGATAAACAATAAGTCCATCTATTATCTCATAGTTCTGGAGGTCAGAAGTCCAAGCACAGTGTGGCTTTGGTTTCACAGCGTCAATATCAACAGGGCTGCATTCCTTTCTGGAGGCTTCAGAGAATTTCCTTCCAAGGTCATTCAGGTTGTTGGGCAAATTCATTTCCATGTAGTTGCTGGCTGTCGGCCAGGGTTTGCTCTCAGCTTCCAGAGGCTCTGCCTGTGCTCCTGAGTCCATGGCCTCCTTCCTCGGTCTCCAAGATAGCAGTGGGACGTTGAGACCTTCTCACACTTCAAATCTCCCTGGACTCCCTTTCTCTGCCTCTGATTCTCCTTATCTCTCTGAATCCAGCCAGAGAAATGCTTTTTTACCTGCTCATGTGATTCGATTGGAACCTTGTGGATGATGTGGGAACATCTCCTTATTTTAAGGTCTTTTTAGAGTAACTTTAATGATGCTCACAAAGGCCCTTCTCAGCAGTACCTAGATTAGTGTTTGATTGAATAACCAGGTGATGGGGTTACAGAGCACATCCTAGAATTCTGCCTACCTCCAGTGTTAAGAGCACGATCCACAGAACGTCACCCTATTCGTCAGCTAGCATTTCTCCTTACTTGATAATGGGAATGTTGGAACAATTAGCTTGGGCAGGTTGCCCTTTGACTGAGTTACATACATTTGCCAAACGTCCCCCTGAGCTTTCCTCTGAATCTCTGCTTCTCTATCTCATATATGAAATGCTTACGTACCCGATATAATGCTATTTATTGTCTTTGTTATAGCACCGTAATATAGGAATTATTCAAAGGGACCTTGCTCCTTCTATTGTCTCAAAACCCCTCTTTCTTTAGGAATATCATGATCTCCAAGTTTACCACCTTCCTGTATGTTGAAAATCTCTGAATCCGTTTCCCTTCTTATCTCCATCCTGAACTTCAGTTAAAACTTACTACTATATTTTCCTCTAGTTAAGCAGGGATCCTTAACATGAGGTCCTCAGAGGGTCTTTATATGGAAATTAGTTAAGATGGGGAACATTTACATCTTTCTTTACCTTAACATCTAGCTGAAGTTTAGCATTTTTCTTAATTAAAATGTGTTTCACAGGTCATAGTCGTATTAGCAATACCCTTGGTTTTTACACCAGAAAACCTCAGATATTTCCATATAAATGATGATGGCTGCAAATACATGAAAATATTATTTGTAGTAGTTGCTACATTGTGACTTCCTTTGTAATTAATCCTTCGCTATACCACCATAGAGTATATATTCTACTACAATGTGTGATTGCAGCCAAGCCATCATGGGACCTAACTTGTCCACCCTTGTGTTTTTTCTGCATCCAGAATTTGTTCCATCAAACAGTGTGAAGGCCTGTCCTCATACTGGTTACCCAGGATACCTCATGTTGGCTTTGTGCTATGTCCCCTTGACAATCATTTTCTGAATAATATCTGGAAGGATGTGGGTTAAAGATTACCTGACAGTTTAACATTCATATTCAAGTTGATGCATAACAGAGTTCACACAGGGATCTCATTTAAAAATAAAATATAATTTTAATGTGTCTATATTTTAAATGTCAAATAGTTTAATGCATTATAAACGTGCACATATTACTGTATCACATTTTAATGTTTTGACAAACACATTTTAATACAATTTGCTCTCTTTGTAATTTTAGGGATTTATATACATTAAACCAATTAATCAAAAAAGGAGTTCATAGGCTTCACCAGCCTGCTTAATGGGCTCAACGTAACACAAAAAAATGGGTTAAGAATCCCTGAAATACTAGAGTGTATTATGTTAAAATCAAACAATCATATTTCTACTAAATCCATCTTTTCACCTGACTTCTTAATAATACGTGTCATACACTTTTAACCTATATAAATCTCATTTAATTTGAGTCCAATTTATCTACTTAATAAATTCTCAACATTCATTTTATATATATATATCATATATATAAAATTATAGATTGTATATAGTCTATGGTCTCTCTATGTGTGTGTGTGTATATATATATATATAGTATCTTTTTATTTTATAAATTATGTTTTAATTTTTATTACTGGTAATGTCAGATATACACAAATCAGAAGGATGCAGTAAATTCTCATGTTTTAATTATGGAACAGCAACAACTGATAACCCAGGGTCTATCTTTATTTCTATCCACTACCCTCACCCTAACTTCCCAGCTAATTTTGAAGTGAACCCTAGATATCATGTATCCATTAATTTTTTTTTTTTTTTTTCTGTACACCGGCCTCTCACTGTTGTGGCCTCTCCCGTTGCGGAGCACAGGCTCCGGACGCGCAGGCTCAGCGGCCATGGCTCACGGGCCCAGCCGCTCTGCGGCATGCAGGATCCTCCCGGACCGGGGCACGAACCCGTGTCCCCTGAATCGGCAGGCGGACTCTCAATCACTGCGCCACCAGGGAAGCCCTCCATTAATTTTTTAAGTATGTACCTAAATGATAGGAAATCTCAGACACAAACAATATAATTACAATACTTAAAAACATTAAAAAACTATAACAATATAAAATATTACAGTAGTCTTTAAATTTTTCTAATTTACGTATTTTGATTAGCCTTTTAATTCAAATGTTTAATTTTTTAATTAAATACTTTGAGATAACTCTATATTTACATGTAGCTTTAAGAAATAATACAGATATCCTAGGTACCCTTTACTCAGTTGCCATCAATGGTAACATCTTATAAAACTATAAAAGATACATATACCTATCTCACAATCAGGATACTGACATTGAATTAGTCAAGATACACAACATCCACATCAGCACAGTGAGCCCTTACACTTCTCTTTTATAGACATAACTTCCAGCTCCCATCCTGTCTTTAACCCCTAGAAATCACTAATCTGTTCTCCACTTCTATAATATTGTCATTTTGAGAATGTCATATAAATTTATATTAAGTATTAACATTTTAACATTGGCTTTTCCATCCAGCATAATTCACCTTGCTCAATATTATTCTTTAATATGGTTGCATCAGGTTTTTTATTTCTTTGTATTTTTTTTTTTTAAACAATCAGCCATTAAAGGACATTTGGGTTGTTTCCAGTTTTAGGCTATAATGAATCAAGCTGCTATAAACATATAGGTACAGGTTTGGGGTGAACATAAGTTTTTATTTCTCTAGGATAAACGCCCAGGAGTACAGTTTCTGGGTGGTGTGGTATTTGTATTTTTTTTGACTGAAAAATTGTTTTTCAGAATTGCTGTACTACTTTACATACCCACAACCAATGGGACATTGAATATTTAGTTTCTCTGCATCCTCACCAGTAGTTAGTGTTGTCACTAATTATTTTAGCTATTTGTAGCGGTATCTCATTGCGGTTTCTATGTGCATTTCTCAAATGGCTAATGAAGGTGATCATCAATTCATGTGTTTATTTGCCATCTTTGTAGCTACTCTAGTGAAATGTGTATTCATGTATTTTTGAGCAGGACTGACATATATATATATATATGGTGCAGTGATGGAAAGGATGAAGGAGTATAAGGAGTGTATAAGGATGAAGGAGTACAAGAGTGTTAACATCAAGACTCCCAAGGAAATGAATCAATAATTAGTAATTCCTATATCTCTGCTTCTTAAGTGGGTGATCAACAAGGGACAGACCATTTGGCTGACTACAAACCATGAAGGACATTTTTCAGTTGTAAAATTCTGCTCATAACATCAGGGTACATCAATTAAAATAAGAACTTTGCCAGATGTATTTCCTTAGAGGAATCTGGTTTGGAAGTTATATTGCTGCTATCAATGATTCTATGCAGCATTTTCCCTTGACAAAACATAATACTTTCTGAAATACACATCCTTACTCTAACGACATTTATGGTGTCAGAAAAATCTCCTATGCTCTTATATAAATCAAAGGATTTAAAAGATAGAAAATACTAATATGTCAACCACAGTCTTCAGTATGAAATCACATTGACCGTTACAAGTTCATTAGAAATGACTTTTTGTTGTTGTTATAGAAGAATCTCTCCTATAGGCTCAGGATTTTTGCAGTCAATAAAACATTTCTTTTTAAAGTAATAAATAGTTAATTTCTAGTTCCACATTTCATTGTATATGTTTTCATCTTATTTTTTATTGATTGTGTTTCATAGGTCTATGATTTGCAGAAATGTTGTTTTTGTTTTTAATAATAATCAGTTTTGAAGATTCTACCAAATTGATTGGAAGTTGGGAAATGACCTTAACCGGATTACTTATAGCTGCACATTACTAAAGAACTTATTATATGGATGCCTTTATTAAATTGACTATTGTCAGACACAGTATCTAGAATGACTTGATCCTGTACATTTTTCTTGCATCATTATAAATTAAGACAAATTAATAGGCTAACTAATTGTATTAAAAAAAACTGTGACGTCATTAACTGTCAAGTGATCAAACTTCAAAGTGTTGCCTGGAGCAGAGACATTATCTTGAGAGGAGCCTTCACTCAAAGAAAAGAATAACATCATTATGATGAGAAAGATGAAAGTGTTTTTATAGAGGTTGGATGCAATATTTAAGGGTTAATTTTATTTTTTTGTTTTTGTTAATTCGCATGTAGAATTCCTTTTAAAAAACTGGGAAATGAGGCCCGTGTTACTGAATATTGTAACTTTTGCACACTTTCAGGCATCCAAATACACTTGAAATGTCCTGATATTTTCATGTAAATTTTCAAAGTTAAAAATAATTATTTTAAGAATTTATAAAGGTTTTCTACTTTCCGAAAATTCACTAAGTGAAAAAAACTTATTTCCATTCCTATTAAGCATTTTTAGAATTAAATAAGTTTATAGATAACATAGGATAGATTCTCTTAAATTTAGAAGAGAGCACTGAGATTAAAATATAGAAGTAATAAATTGCCTCAGAGTAAGTGAAATAATCACATAAATCAGGTAAGATTGTTTTTTCAAATATGTCTATTCCAAATGTTCTCTTCTGGTCATAAAATAATTATAATAAAATCAAGCCATACCTATGAAAATATCCTAAAATTATTTTAATATATGGGAAATTTATCCTTATTGTTAAATTAAGTTACTGCATATATACTGAATTCTTTGTATTTCCAACATATAATTTTTCACCTCTTTTGAATGATCTAAGAGACCCGTTTAAAATTTCTAAATCTGCAGTGGGTTTTAAAAGAACTAATATTTTGGCCCAAGACCTTTGGCAATTACAGTGCAATACATCTGCAAACATAATGGATTCTGTTCTACGCCTAACTCCAAAAATGTGAACTTCAAAAAGTTCAGAGAAGATGTATTGCATTCTAGCATACGTATCTGTCATGCATAAGAACTAGTTAACTAATTTGCTTGCTTTGGGGCCATTTGTTTTCTTAGAAACTATATATAATTCTTTGAATTCAAACTCATAAAATCTGTTGATGAGATTCAGCTTCAGAGGACTATTTCCTGGCTCATAATATTTCAAAAAACACATTTCTGGAAACTTTACTATATTAAATCTTATTAATACAGAGGTCTGGAGCAATCTTTATTGAGTTGTCATCAGAGTCTACAGAATATAAATCTAAACAAATGCGTTTAGTATAAAAAGAATTCTTTATTAAAACCACCTTTCTTTAAGGTTCTATTACCTCAGTATGTGACTGTGGTGTGTTTAAACCAGGGCTCTCCCTTATGTCACTGTAACCAGTCACTGCTTGCTTGCATTCCATCAAAACTGACACCAGTAAGAATTTAGAAGAACCACTTGGAAAGCTCCCTGTTCTCATATAAAGTACACGCGGGGAAACTGATCATCTTAGGTACAGTTTTATTAGAAAGGGTGGATTACAAATATTCCTGTGGTTCAGGCAATTAAGTTTCTCCAAATGTCTGTGATTGTTTTTAATTCCCATGGCTCTACTTTTTTTCAATCTGTTTTCCTTTTTTGTAAAAATCATTCTTTTTTCCTCCTTATCACATTCCAAAAGATGAAATCAGTCATCAACTAAATGTCTGTTCTTTAAGCAAAGGGATCTATTTAATAAAACAAACTCGAAGTTTATCCATATTAGTGGTTAATTTTCTTAGGCTACTTAACATGCTGACATTTGATCCTCATCTTGCAAAATGCACCCGTTTTTAAAATGTGTTTCCAAGGGAATGAAAAGGTTGAGCTTCGGAGACCCATAGATCGTTATATGTGATTTGCTACAGCTCACATTACTGCAAGGTGGAAACAATGTCAGTAGGAACAAAATCAACTTTTTATATAACTCATTGTACATAATAATCCATGAGCTAATAAAATCAGCATTAATATGCTGCCACTGTGCATAATAATTCTTAAATACAAGTTTCACATTTTAAATAGGGCAGGTATATAGTATAACCAGTTATAATAAACTCTGACTTCACCGCTGCCTGTGAAATTCTTAAGCTAAGCTGGAATTAAATATGTATTTCCAACACTCTAACGGGCAGGGAAGGAACGCCCAGTGCTATTTTATTTCAAAACAAGGAAGGCACCATATGCTGTAACCAAATGAGGGCAAGAGAAAGTTCATCTACCATGCAGCAGCTGATATGCATGTTGTCGTTCAGTTGAGTGAGCATTTCTACATTGGAACTAGAGTGTTCGCCAACTGTCTTTAAGAGAGGGTGATACTTGACCTAAATTGAGCTAATTGTTAGGAAAAGGATACACCTCAGTGTTTATGTTTGATCAGGCTTCCTCTATGTCTAGAGTGTATCAATTATTTTATTGTGAAATAGGACTATAAAACTAGACAAAGGCACTTTCACAGTTGAAATTCTTCCAAAGCTGTGGAATAAAAATCTACATGTGATGAATGCCTCAATTTCAACATCCCTGAGACTGAACAACCATTCTTGTGGCTGAAAGTCCAAGATTGATAGATATCCCCAAACAGCCCTTTACTTCAGCACTTGCAATAAAATTAGGAACCCCCATTCAATTCTTGAGCACATGTGCTTAAAATACCCAGGACGTAATTTCACTATGGTCTTATTGGTTAATTTTAAGACAAGTTTACTGGTAAGGCACAAGAGTTGTCTGTGACTGCAGCTAGAGTGAATCTACCTTTGTATCCTGTGTCAGGCATCCACACGTTACAGGTGTCAGCTCAAAATTAAAAAGGAAAAAAAAAATGTCTTTTGTCTATAGCTTTCAGTCCATGTTCCCAAGCATTTTGAATGTACTATTGATCCTGTGAGATTGGAAAACCTTGTCCCAATGTACACTGAGCCTAGAAACTGCCACACCTTCCAACGTGGTGTTACATTTGGAAATTATGTGATTTCTTAAGCTCAATGACTATAAGTTTTACACGTACAAGTTAGCTTCAGAATATGCCAATTAATCATATGTTAAACCATCAATGCATTTCATTAAATTTCTAAGAAAATGTCACCTCTTGATTTCCTAAGAAGAAAATCTTCAGCAATTCTGCTGAGCCCCATTTCCTCCTACTGTCAGTTTTACTAATTATCTTGTGTCTCACATTATTTTCCCCAACCAAATTAAAGTCATATTAATGTCAATACAAGACAAAATCTGGACACGTTACACCCCCACTGTCCTTTGGAACAATTTCCATTGTTAAGTTTTTGGATATGTATAATTTTGAATTTCTTTATATTTTCATTCTTTAAACGATAACCTATTCTATTGGTGTGGGTAGGTCAGATTTTTTTCCTTTCTTTTTCCTATAATAGGTTCTAAAGTTATTTATTGTTGAATTTTTTTAAGATTCTGAGTGAAAAGCATCACACCACCAGTTATACAGAAAATAATTTATTTGACACCAGAAGGGATCATATATTGTGAATTTGCAAAACAACAAAATGAAAGCTCCCAGTAAGTTTTGATCATATATAGTCTAAACATGTATTTTTATATACAGTATTCGAATGTACCACTATATTAATGTATTATATGTATTATGAACCACAAAAAATGAGATATTTAAAGAAAGAGAAAAACTTGAATTTAACAATATTTTTAGCATAGAATTATTTTATTTTCAGATTTTCTAGGATAGCATTATGTATGACTGTTTTTAATTTAAGAAAGCAATTCTGTGCTTTTTTTCTCCTTTGTTTTGTTACAAGTTTTATAAGAAAAGTTTCAAACATACTAAAGCATTTGAATAATAATATATTACCTAGATATTCACCACCTAAATCCAACAGTCATTAACATTTTTATTATTTATATTTTTTCATTATTAGTTTGTGTGAGTGTGTATAAGCACAACCATATGAAAATAAGCTAAAATTATTGGGACACCTCAACTTTAAACGACTCAACTTGCCTGTCTTATAACTAAAGACATTCTCTCCCATAATCAAAATGTCACTAGCACAGCAAATGAATGTAACAGTAGTTTCCCAATCTTACCTAATATTCAATTCATATTAAAATTTCCTAAATAATCCCCCAAAGTTGTTTTTGAAAGTATATATTGATCCAGCAACAAGATCTTTAATACATATCACTAAATAATGGTATGTATGAGAAGTCTCTAAATAAGACATATTTTCTGTTGGGGAAATAATTAAATAATATGTAATCAAATGTAAAGCATTAGAAATAAAGTTTCCTTTCTTTGGTTCTGATCAGAGTGCCCCGATTTTATTTTCAGACATAATTATATGTAGTCTTTTTTTTTTTACCACTTTTAGTGTTTGGAAACTTTACTTCCACTTAGATCATTCTATCTTCTCTACTTTTAAAACCATTGACTTTACTTTCCAATGCTATTAAAATTTTTGTTTCAATCATGAAGATTGGTTTATAAAACACATGAAGATATGGTATTATATGTACTCTCAATTCTCTTTCCATGGGTTTTTCTTCCTTTTTGATGCACTGAGTGTTTTGTTCGTGCGTTTTTTTTTGTTTGGTTGGTTTTTTTTGCCTTTCTGTTTGAAGATTTTCCTTAAGCTGTATTTAAGGGTATGGTTACTAGCAAGAAATGTTTTTAATTTTCCTTCGTTTGAAAACATCTTTATTTCCCTATCATCCCTGAAGGAAAGTTTTCCTTACATTTTTTCTTCAACACTTTAAAAATGGTGTGCCACCTCCTGCTGCCTTCCATGGTTTCAGGTAAAAAATCTGCTGTCATTTGAGTTTCCCATGGATAATGTGCCATTTCTCTTTGTCCACTTCTAAGATTTTTTCCTTTATCTTTAGTTTTCAGAAGTTTAATTATGATGTGTCTTAGATTAGAATTTTTTTAGTTTTATCTTTTTTGTGATTCATTCAGTTTCTTTGTTCTGTAGATTTTTATCTTTCACATTTGGTAAGTTTTCAGCCATTATTACTTTAAATACTCTCAGTCCCACTTTCTTTTGCCTCTCCTGAAATTCTATTGATAATAATGTTGAATCTTTCATTACTGTCCTATGAATTCCTGAAGCTCTGTTCTTTTTTATTTTCTCTACTTTATTTTCTCTACTTTTTCTCTGCTGTTCAGATTGGGCAAATTCTATTGGTCTGTCTTCAAGTTCACTGATCTTATATCCTATCATCTCCACTCAACTTTTAAGCCTGTGCAGCAAGCTTTATTTTTAAATTTATTTCTAACTTATTTTTCAGTTTTATACTTATGATTTGGTTATTTTATATCACTTCTATTTCTTTGGTAAGATTTTCTATTTTTTGTATGTTTCAATAGAGTTTATAATTGCTATTTGAAGCATTTTTAGGATGGCTTCTTTAAAACCCTTGATGGATTTCAGTTTCCTCTAAGGCACTCCATTTTAATGGATTAAGCATTTAAACTATTTCCTCTGAAAACAAACTGAAAACAACAAATAGAAGTCATACTATAGCCCAGTTTTTGCTATAAATATCTTTTGGTAAGTTATTGGAGGAAAGGTTTTTTATTACTTACATATACATCCACTTTAGTCTCTTACAGTAATAGATATATACTGCATATTTGTTGGATAGTTAAATTTATGAATCTAAATTTATGTATGTAATTCACAGTTTGAAATCAATTATAGCATGATATGACCTCAGAATTCTTTTTTTTAATTAATTAATTAATTTATTTATTTATTTAGGCTGCACAGTGCAGTTTTTGGGATCTTAGTTCCCTGACCAGGGACTGAACTTGGGCTATCACAGTGAAAGCACTGAGTCCTAACCACTGGAGAGCCAAGAAATTCCAAATCTCAGAATTTTGAAACAACTTCTATTACATGCATTCTCTCATTATTTTATCACAAATTCCAATTTTAACCAATCAGAAGTCAATAATTATTTCCCCTTTGAAATCTGAGAAAACATGGATTTTTAAAATTTTAGAATAAAATGCACATCTCATCCTTTCGTTTTTGCCAAAATATTGGCTTTATTGCTTTTAACTTATTTTAAATGAGTTCACTTTTTTGCTCTCTTATTAAACAAGTTTTATTAACACCAAGAGCAGAAATGTCTATATATGCATCTTTTGAAATGGTATCATGATACAAAGTTAAATGCAAATTTGGCCACATACACAAACTTCAAGAACTATTTAGATAAATATTGATAAATTATATAAATATATATGTATGTAATTGCATATAGAATATTTCTAAATATATTTAATATTAATATTTGTAGATGTTTTTGAGGGATGTTAGTTAACTCTCTGGTAGAAAAGTTTTGCTTTTGTTTTTTTATAACAGAGGATTAGTTTTACGTTTTAGACTGACCACAGAATTGTAATCTCTCCATCACAACTGACACATAGCCAGCCGCCAGAAAAGATTCTTAATGAAGAAAAGTTAGGTATGAGAGTCCATTACACCAGAAGCAGCCAAGATTGCAAATCTTTTTACATCCAAACACCCCAAATATTTGTTAAATATCTACTTGGCTTAAACCATTATGAGAGATACAAAGAAGACCTTGCATTTTCCAAAATATAGCTTTAAGGGGGGTAAATAGAGGTTGGCAGAGTATCTGCAATTTGGTAGGCTACTTCTATCACATCCTGCCAAAAAATTTAGAATTTATTTTGTTATTCAAAAAAAGCCTGCTCTACAGCTACCACTATTCTCCACCGTGATTGTTTCTCTGCATGCTCTAGTCTTCATCTCTAAGATCTCTGTAATTAAATAAAGTGGTTAGAAACTTAAGCAACAACAGTAATAACCACAACCACAGCTACCACCATCACCACAACAATATACACAGGCACTGCACACACACATGTCCACGTGCACGCACAAGCTTCCAAGGCTTTCCATTAGCTGCTAGTCATTAAATATTTCTTTTAAAAATTCTAATGCATTCCAAAGGACTTGCTTACTTTGAGGACAGAGGAATAGATTAAGAAGAAATATGGGAGATTATGTGATGTTTGAACACACAGAATCACCAAGGCCATGTGAGGTACTCGGAACCAAAGATAATGGTTAGTAAAAGACAGAGCCTCCAAGTTCAAAGAGCCCAGGGAACCCAGGAGGTGTGTATACTTGGTTGGAGTAGAGTTTGTGGCATTACAAGGAGTACTATAATTGTGGGCTTCATCTGGCAGCTCCACTCTTTTAAGAAGGAGAGAACATGGGCTTCCCTGGTGGCGCAGTGGTTGAGAGTCTGCCTGCCAATGCAGGGGACACGGGTTCATGCCCCGGTCTGGAGATCCCACAAGCCGCGGAGCGGCTGGGCCCGTGAGCCATGGCCACTGAGCCTGCGCGTCCGGAGAGGCCACAACAGTGAGAGGCCCACGTACCGCAAAAAAAAAAAAAAGAAGGGGAGAACAGGTGAGCTGTTTCCCCACTGTTTGAGCAGACACACCTCTGTGTGCACAGTGGCCCCTAACAATAGGAGCAGGACTTCAGATCTAAATGATAAACCTGCAAATCAATTTCCAAAAATCAATATATAAATAAAATGAGGACTACCATTATTTCTTTTTTTTTTTTTTTTTTTTTTTTGCGGAACGCGGGCCTCTCACCACTGCAACCTCTCTCGTTGCGGAGCACAGGCTCCGACGCGCAGGCTCAGCAGCCATGTCTCACGGGCCCAGCCGCTCCGCGGCATGTGGGATCCTCCCGGACAGGGGCACAAACCCGTGTCCCGTGCATCGGCAGGCGGACTCTCAACCACTGCGCCACCAGGGAAGCCCCTATTTCTTTTTTTTCAGTTGTTTAAAAAACAGGCATTTACTTCTGACAGTGTTGGAAACTGGAAGTCCAAGATCAAGGTGTTGGCAGGTTTGGTTTCTCCTGAGGCCTCTCTCCTTGGCTGGCAGATAGCCACCTTCTCTCGGTATCCTAACATAGCCTTTTCTCTGTATGGGCATGTCATGGTGTCTTTCTCTTCTCATAAGGGACCCACCCTTACAGTCTCACTTAACCTTAAACTACCTCTTTAAAGGCCCTGTCTCCAAGTATAGTCACCTTGGAGATTAGGGTTTCAGTATATTCAATTTTGGGAGTGACATAATTCAGTCCATAAAACATGACTTTAAAAGTTCACAAGATATTTTACCTTACAGATATCCTATATTTTAGTAATTCTCCTGGCTTGACAATTAGATTTTTGACAGATTCTGCTACTATTCATAGTACTATTATCTGCATTTTATACATACAGAAGCTACATCTGTATTTTTATCTACATCTTTGATAATTTCTTTAGTATATGTGCACATATACTACCATTCTTTCTTTTTTTTCCATTTTTTTCTTTCCCATTATCTCTTATAAACTTTCATTCTCAAAGTTTTCCTTGTCAGAAGAAGAAATAAAATACTTTGAATATCCAAAAACACTTTATTCTTACCTGTGGACACAGACACACTCATGCACACACACGGCCCTACATGTATATGAAACATGGAAGTTGTATCTATACATATAGTCCTAAGATATATTAAATGTGTTAGAAATAATATTTTATTGTTTTAAAAATTACCCTTGCCTTGCTTTGTATCTGTCAATTTTCTAATTAGTGATGATATAAACACCATGTGACTATTTCCCAGGTAAACAGTTTACAGATAAAATGAACTGTAAACATACGTATTTGATATTCGTTGCTTGACACATTCCAGCTGTTTGGTTTCTTAATCTTGGGTCTGTAGAAGGCATTATTTTCATGTTAGTGTTTTGTGTCCCACGTTGCCTTTCTTGAGGCCAAATCTACAGTCATGTCTCAAAGATTCTTAAAGTTTTCATTTTTGTTTTTGTTTGTTTTTCTGTGAAGCAAATCAGTATGTCTGTTATCCTAAAGGCATATATTTTAAAAAAATTTTATTTTATTGAAGTATAGTCGATCTACAATGTTGTGTTAGTTTCTGGTGTATGGCAAAGTGATTCAGCTGTACATACATACATATAAGAGTTTGCATTTGCTAAACCCAAGCTCCTAATCCATCCCTTCCCCAGTGGACGGTCTCTTTTCCTGAAGGTGCACAGAGTGGCTATGTCAATCCTGAATTCTCTCCTGCTGCAGCCAAAACATCTACTTGCAGACGTAATCTACTCGTCTTCAGCATTTATGTTCTTATCTGAAAATGTGGAGTAGAAAACAGGAATGTGAGAAAGGAAGTTGAAGTTAGTTTTATCCCCACTCGTGAGAAAAGAAAAATGGGGTACATTTGAATGCATTTACCATGGCAGAAATATGCACTTGTTATGTTAGAAAAAGGTTCACTTTTGCATGTAATTGAATTCTGGTAATAGAACTGCTTCCACCAAAGACTCTTTGCCATCATTATTCAAGATAGAACTTGGAATCTAATGACCCATTAGACTGGTCCCCAAATTCAAGGATATTAGCATGGTCTAGTCTGCCTAAAATTAGACAAACATTTCAAAAATACTGTTAATTTACTCCCGTTCACAGCAGAAGTACAGAAACAGGATGCCTGCTGAGAAGAGGAAAGACTAAAGGAAATTCCATTTTCTATTTGTGTTTCTTTAATAGATGGTTGATTCCATTTCTAAATTTTGCATCAGAAAATAAACATTGAAAAAATCCTAATTCAAACGGCAATATTTGGGCCTGCTATGATGTGTTTTATTGTCCTGACTATTCCCAGATGTCATTAATTTCAATTTGCTTAGAGTGCAATTCTTTATTTCTATATCCTATAATACAAAACCTTCTGATAGTTGGACTATTAGAATACAGATATTTATCTCTTTAGATATATACTGTTCCCCTCACAGGGGCAAAAACAGCTGCCTTTTATCCACCGAGCTGAAGCTACTAGATAGCCTACTTTGTATAATGTAGCATATAGATGAGATGGAGCACAGAATACCCTTAAAATCTTTTAGCTGAATTGATTATGTATATATATGTATATATCTACATCTATAGATATATATTCATAGCTATATGTATGAATGATCTATAGTGTCATCTTAAAAAGAGTAAAGATCTAAAGAACTAAAATCCATCTTCTATTATTTTAAACTTACTTTCGAAAATGTTCTATAAATAAAATATTATACAAGATGGAATTTAACAGGTTGGCTTTGGCCTGTCCACAGAATAGTACTCTGTGTCTTATGCCATTTCATGTCACCGGATCTAGCATCTGGCTTTAGAAGGGATACAGGAGACCCTCTTTCTTGAGTTGGGAAACTCTAACCCAGGTGTGACAAGCTCTTTCTATAAAAGAGCCAGAGAGTAAATATTTATGGCATTGCAGGCCATGTGGTCTCTGTCACAGCTACTCAGCTCTGCTTTCAGTAAGAAACCAGCCATAGACAATACGCAAATGAATCAACTTGGCTGTGTTCCAGTAAAACTTTATATACAAAGATGGGTGGGGCCTGGATTTGGTCCAAGGGTCATAGTTGTTGATCCCTGACCTAATCGTGAGATGAACCAACTCTACTCTTTAGCCCACTTAACATGCAGAGGACCCTGGGGCCAAGAACTTGTAAAGAAGAAAATACACACACATGCAAACATAACATACTGCCATACTATCAACACAAAATTTGTGTGAGATAAAAATACATATTACACATATTTATATGAATTTTCCACTAGTTTACAAAAAAAAAAACACTGTATTTTTGTACCTGTAGCCTTTAAAAGCAACAGTACAAAATCACTCCCCAAGTTAATACATATTAGCTATGGCACAGTAGCTAAAATAATAGTGAGCTCAAAACATAAAAATACTGATAATAATTCTGTAATAAGTGAGTTTTAATAATTCAGCATGCTAATTTTGGTTTACATTTTTCTTATAAACTCAATAACTAAGATGTGACCTCTCCCTATATATAACTCTAATGTCAACAGTAATATCCCATCCTTTGAAATTCAAATGAAATTTGCTCTAATCCTTTCCACATGCTATAGGGCTGATCCCTGCCATTCCAACTTCTTTTCCTGGGATTCACGTGGAAAAGGGAGTTCAAAGCTGGAAGAGTTTCCCTATTCCCTGGTGGCTCTCTATACAGTCTTCTGCTTCCAAGGCCATTGTCTGGTAATTCCACTTGCTCTTCCCATTTCAATGACACCATGACACTTCAGAGACAGAGCACAGACCCTTATCTTAAATGCACCAAAGGCTACATTAACTTCATACCAGAATTTTCTAAAATTTTGTGCTGAGAGATTTTATAATCTCCAGGTGAATCACTTCATTCTCTTTCCAGATGCCTTAATTCCCCATTTCTGGGTCTTCTCAGCATGATCTCTCTCTGGAAATTCAATCCCCTTAGTTTTATTATGTAAAACAAATTAACTCTTCCACTTTTCATTAATGTATTCTGCTAACTGATGGAGGTTTAGTCAGTCTGTCCTTTATTAGTCAAGAGAAAAGCAAGATGAACAAGAAGAAGAAGGAAGGGCTTCCCTGGTGGCGCAGTGGTTGAGAGTCCGCCTGCCTATGCAGGGGACACGGATTCGTGCCCCGGTCCGGGAAGATCCCACACGCCGCGGAGCGGCTGGGCCCCGTGAGCCATGGCCGCTGAGTCTGCGCGTCCGGAGCCTGTGCTCCGCAACGGGAGAGGCCGCAACAGTGAGAGGCCCGCGTACCGCAAAAAAAAAGAAGGAAGAGGTGAAGGTGAAGTAGGAGAAGCAGGGGGAAGAAAAGAGGTGAAAACCTTTTACCTCTCAGTATCGGAAAAAGCCCAGTGACCACCACCTTCCTCACTGCTATGAGTAAAAACACTCCCCTGGGAAGGGATATGCATCTCCTACCAGCTAATATTTGGAGTTCAGCTGCGGAGTGATGCTCTAGGGGAGACTTACCTGTGTGAAAAAGTTTGCTTCCATCTAATTAATCCTAAATTCTGATGCCACATTAAATTTTCCTGTCGTGATTTGGAAATGAGGCAGAATCTTTACATCAAGAGTAGCTGTCTCTAGATAGGGAAGACAGAGAGCCTGAGCGGTCCAAGGAAGGATGTAATTTTCGATCCTAATGCTAAATGGGTGTCACCAATGTAGCCAGTCATATGGGACTTTTCAAGAAGTGGGAATTCAAGCCACGGGAAATATTCTACGTTATTTGGAGAAGGGAAAAAAAAAAAAAGAACTACAAAACAACAGCAACAAAACCCTCTGTTTTTGTGGTTTCATTAACACAATTAAAGCATATGTATATATAAATATATGTATACACACATATGATGTGTATATGTATATTTTGTGCGTGTGTGTGTGTGTGTATGTGTGTGTGTGTGTGTTGCAAGACAATCCCAATGCTATTAATCCTCATTAGCAGTTCTCTGGAAGCAATCACTAAGCTGGAGGTCAAAATTATGCCTGTTATTCAAAACTTCAAAGGAAGGAAATTCATAATAGTCTCGCTTCTTGCCTTTTAGTTTAACCTTACCCACTAGTTCCAGCACCAGTAACAATAAAAATGTTTAGTCACTCTTCTACATATAAAACGTGTTTCACATTATTGATTTAACTGTACCCTGATGCTTTCTTCCCTAAATACCAGTTGAAGAAAAATATTGATTAAACCTAGAAATGCTTTATTGCAGTCTCCTTCTTAACTGTCTGTGGCATGAGGTTAATGAACATTTAATCAATTTCTGATTCATTGTGATTAGAAAATCAGTAAATTATTTCATTCAGCCTGAGAAGTACACTCATTACAAAGATATTTAGTTGAGTTGAACTTTGACCATGAATCTGAAGGGGCATCAAATGGCATAATTAAGTAAATACATAAATTTTATTTTATAAGGTGAATATTACCCCATAGGGATATGCCAGGTTCTTGGTTTACATCCAGACTCCAGAACATTGGCAGAGCTCTCCAGGGCAAATCCTACCTGTTGTGAGAAATGCAATTACATCTTTCATATATACCTACTATGGACCAGTGGTAGGTATATACTTTTCTTGTAGTATTTTCTCTCAGTAATAATTACAGAAGGAGCTGGATTCTATCTCTCCATTTATTCCACATGGGGTTGACACCACCTTAATGCCTTTTTCCTTGCAATGCAAAGATGGACTCACTGGATCAAAGTCGAGCAAAAAATCTGCAGCTTGGGATTATGATGCAAGAGATATTTTTAAGCTGGTCACTGTTGTAGATCAAGAGGTCATTTCTAGGCACAGCCAACCTTTGACCTACAGGAGTAACTTTTCATGGAAAGAGAGGAAAAACCTGGAGCACGTTATGCATATTACCTGACCCTGCCATAAATGTAATGATTTTTCTACATGTATTATTGGAGTGCGTTTCCAAAATATGTAGGAATATAGAGATAATAGCCATGTTTGGCAGGCTAAGAGATAATAATCACGTTTAGCAAACGTGTTTTCGTTGTTTGGCTTAGGAAATAAGACTGTTCTATCCCTTCTGCTTCTGCTGAATTAAAACTGAGAGAGTTGTAACCCTGCACCTCATTGTTCTCGTATAGAAAGTAATATTAGTGCACTTTGCAGTAAAAGGGTAAATGAAACATTGTAGGATTTTAAATTGGTCATAAATGCTTAATAAAGATATGGGGACATGTGATAGTAATTGTCCCTAATGCTTTTGCTGATGATGCAAGAGCAGTAATGAAAGGGTCTGTGAAGCTGTACTTGCTTCGCAGCTGCATTAAGATTCTTTCCAGCGTTAGGATAGGTAATGTATATTATGATGTAAAAGCAAGAAAAAAGTGTGAAATGACACTGCAATCGCTATTTAGCTTTCCTCCTCTTTCCTGTTTGCTGTTTGTCAACATATCCATGCCATAGTAGAGTATCAAGTCTTCCTTGAGTGGAATCTCTCTGTCCAAAACCGAGACAATTGAGTCTCTTAGTGAGCATGCTTTCCTACAAGGGACTCACTTTAAAATTTAGTGATGGTCAATCAGTGGAGAAATGACTATTGCATTTTCATTACATCTTATAAGTATACATGTACTACTGCTTCTTTTAATGGATTTATTTATATTGAATTAGCTATTTTTAAATTAGCACCTAATACCTGACAGCAGCATTGAAAAGACAAAAGAATATCAAGTTAATAATTGTCATCCAGAAGATTTCAATCAGGTTGGAGATACAAGATTTAAAAAATACATGGAAAATTAAGGAGCAATGCAAATGTCAAATGAGACAGCCTGGGTTATAGGAAGTGTCAAAAAATTTCGAGCACAGGGATAATATGATCACTTAGAGGACTCAACAGGTGAATCTTGCATCATCTCTCGGTTTCTAATTTCATCCCCAGATGTTCCAATTATTTAGAGGACTTATTACTATAGTAGGCATTTCAGAATATAATAGAAGACTTTATTGGTTTATCTTCCCTAACTCTTAAATGACTCTGATCTGTGTCTATTGGTATTTTATGCTCACATCCCAACTGGGCTAAATTTCATATAAAGAAGAGAATGAAGAAGAATTTTTTCTCTCGTCAATTGCATATATTTTAAAAGTATTTGCTTAACAAATGTTGGTCTTTATGAAATGGAGACATGTCACTCCTCTGCATTATTTGGCCAGTCATGAAAGGCAAAATGATCGGGATTGTGTACTTTTTTTTTTTAACATCTTTATTGGAGTATAATTGCTTTACAATGGTGTGTTAGATTGTGTACTTTTATTATGATTCTTACAACCACCAGAATTAATGTTAAACAAATTTCATTCAATGTCTAATAACCCCCATTCATATTATACAACTATTTACATGAATAAATTGCAAAACATTATTTTTAGACTGAGTTTAAATTTATGTAAGAAATTATCAGAGGCATAGCTGAACTAATAATTTTGTTCACAAATGACAATTAACAATGTAATATAAACATCACAATTTTGAAACATAAAGGTAGAAATAATTCATTTATTTAATAAATTAGGTTCCTAAAAGTAAGTACTTACTGTGTGCTAAGTACTCGATTTGTGACGTGCTCACACCAGTAGAAAGAGCGAAGCAGTAACCTCTTCTCAGATCTTTTGGTCTAGTGGGAATTACCTAATGGTTATATAATTGTTTGGTTCAGCATTCACCAAAAATCACAGTCCTGAAAATACTGATGTACATATACTGGAGTCGGCAGATTTGGCAAAAGAAAATACAAATCTGACCTGGGACACACCAGGTGTTTCACATGCCTAGAAGAGCCTGAATTTACATCTGCTGATATTTTTTCATCCTATAATACAGGCTTTTGTCTCTAATTTCAGGGATTTCACATTTGCTATTTGAGCTTTTCCTATTAGCTCTTCTTTAAACTCGGATCTTTTCAGTGTCCTCTAAGTAGGTCATTTGTATCTATTTTAAAAGGTCATTGTTCTCAGCTTGCACCTCTGCTTCTGCTTCTGTGCACTGGCAGAGAGCTCTGCCCCCATCCCTTCAAGGATCCCTACTCCTGAGCTGCCTTCCTGCTTACTCTCAGCACTTTTGATAATGGCTGTGCTTATTAAATTTTCTGCACATTCAACCAAATTCTGGGAATTTATGACTATCATGTTTGCTGCTTTATCATTCTTATTTTGCATGCTTCATTTTTTCTTTAATACTAGCTTTTATTTCCTGTGAACTTTATTTCTACCTGCTTAAGTAAGGTATTTGAGGCCATATGTTCAGGAGCTCTCTCGGGTATCCCTTTTCCATTGGCTCTGCCACGTGGCATATACAGTTCCATTTTAAGATGGTTATGACTATTTCACTGAATAAGCATTTAGGATTTGCTTTTGTTAACTCATTGCATAAGTTATTTATCATTAATATTTAAAAATTTTTATTTCTCCTTTATCGTTGGTACTAATAAGGCTTCATTGAACTCGTATTTTGTGCCAAATAAACACCTCATATTTAATAAGGATCATTGGTCATCGTTATCTCGTGAATACTAATTTTATTTCCTCCATAAGTAGAAGAAACTGACATACTCAGTTGCAGATAATGAACACATTGGGCAAATGAGTGAAATTTGGGTCTCACGCAGGGCGTGCCCTTGATCAGGGTGGTCCCTGAAATAATGAACAGCTTGAGAATGGGTTCACAAATGTCACAGAAGAACGGGAACTGACTAACCTTACTTGTACTAGCCTAAAGGCTTACAGGTATTGAGAATTTCATACAACTGGCCCAAATCCTTCCAGTAACTGGGATAATCTTAACTATACCTGACACAATTTTAAAAGACAATTGCCACCGCTAGGGAACTGGGGTATGTTGGCACTAGTCTTGTTATTAAAGTACAGTATCCTGGCTGCTTGAGGGACCTCCCTCAGTTGCCAGCCCATAGCTGGTCTCCTGCCCTAGTATTAATTACTAGTGTGTGCCTAGATCCCCAGATGCCTTATATTTCCCCAGCTAGAATGTGAGCCCTGTTATTATTCTCAAGTTTTGCTGTAATCCAGTATCCCTCCCTAGTTCCTGGTAGCAACCTTCTTCTCCCATTCTCTGCACTGGGACGCTGCTTCTTGTGTTCATAACTATTTACTAGTTGGGGGCCTGATTCAATTCACCAACATCTAAAGAAACAGAGGTCATCAGCTCTCTCTCCCCTGCTAAGCTTGTGTGTGATTTCTACTGGGGAACAGCTGCCTGCCTGCGGGATTAGCCTGTGTATATGGAAAACAGCCAGATTAGATTATACATCTCCAAGGCATCTGAGGCTTTATGATTTAAACTTCTGAACACCTGCCTTGTAGCAAAACTTACAAATGAAACAGGCTTTCTCCCTATTTTAAAAATATACCAAAAAAGAAAGGAAAAATATAACCATTACTATGAACATGTCAAACATATACAAACATACACATGTCGAGCATATACAAAAAAAGGGTAGTGGTATACTAATCTCTATGTACCCACTGCCCACCTCCTACACCTGTCCATTGTGATGACTAATTTTTGTGCAAATTTCAGTTGGGCTAAGGGGTGCTCAGCTGGTAAATTTATTTCTGGATGTGTCTATCAGGTGATTCCGGAAGAGAGAAGCCTTTGAATCAGTAGACTGAATAAAGAAGATCACCCTCACCAGTGCGGGTGGTCATCATCCAATCTGTTGAAGGCCTAAATAGAACAGACAGGTGGAGGACGCTGAATTTTCTGTCTTTGTTTGAGTTGAGACATCCATCTTCTTCCATTCTTCGACACCGGCGCTCCTGGTTCTTGGGCCTTAGACCGGCACTTGCACCATTAATCCCCCTTGTTCTCAAGCTTTTGGCTTCAGCCTAGATTACGCCACTGGCTTTTCTGTTTCTCTAGCTTGCAGAAGGCAGATGGTGGGATTTCTTGACCTCTATGATTACATGAGACAATTATTATAATAAATATCTATCTATCATTTATCTATCAATCTATATCTTATTGGTTCCTATTCTTTGAAGAACCCTGACTAATATATCTTCTCATAAGTAACCTTGTTTCTTCTATACTCACAATTATTCCTTTCTCTCCTCACTTCTGTAGTTGATTATTTTAAAGCAAATATCGTAGATACTTAGTTTCATCTTTA